>NC_132906.1:81788301-82413301 GCF_047675955.1 Chlorocebus sabaeus
CCATTTGCAATAGTATTCAAGGAGGAAAGTAGCTTCCTGTCTCCAGCCAGTTCGGCCTCCACTGCTAATTCCTGTGACTCCTGCTGAGGTTGCAAAACACAACCCATTGATTTCTCCTCAGATAGAGCAAGAAGGGGCAGAAAGTCCAGTCCACGTCTACTCAGAACTTAGTAGTTGATAGGTGCATTCTTTATGCTTTCTTACTAAGATATGGCTCCCCGCATGTGCAGGCCTAAGCCATGAACGTCTGATTTGTTGCAGAATCCACTGGGTGGTATTCAGTTATCCATAAGCATTGAGAGCCAGCACACCCATGTTCCTGGCAGCATCATTCACTGTAGCCAAAAGGTAGAAGCAACCTAGGTGCCCGCTCGCAGATGAATGGGCAAACAAAATGCGGTGTCTTTGTCTTTTAAAAAGGATACATGCTACAACGTGGATGAACCTTGAGAACATTATGCTGAGTGAAATAAGCAGTCACAAAAGGACAAATCCTGTATAATTCCACTTACATGAGGTACTAGAGTCATCAAATTCAGAGAGAAAGGAGAATGACAGTTTCCAGGGGTCAGGGGGAAGGAGGAATGGGGAGTTTAGGAGGAGGAAAAATGTTCTGGTGATGGACGGTGGTGACGGTTGCACAATAAGGTGAATGTACTTACTGCCAGTGCGCACTCTAAAGGGTTTAAAAACGGTAAATTTTGTGTTAGGTATGTTTCACCACAATAAAATATTTTTTAAAAAGGAAAAAGAAAAATAACTTGGGCCTATTCCAGAATATGAAGAATATGAGAAGAGTTAAAAGAAGTTTTAAAAAATTAGCAGCAACTTGTGAGAGAAGGTTCCTCCTCAAAGCAGAGGAAAGAATTAGGATAGATTGTAGTTAGACCCAAGGAGACCAGCTCTGTCCAAAGCATATGAACTTGAAGTTCCCTGTGGTCATGGCAACCTTGGGAAGGTTCAGGATCATCTTGGTTTTTATTGTTTGTTTTGTTTTCTGTTTGTTTTGTTTTGTTGTTGTTTGTTTGTTTTTGAAATGGGGTCTCTGTCACCCAGGCTGGAGTGCAGTGGCGCAGTCACAGCTCACTGCAGCATGGACCACCTGGGCTCAGGCAGTTCTCCTGCCTCAGCCTCCTGAGGAGCTGGGCCCACAGGCCCACATCCCCACTCGCGGCTCATTTTTTGTATTTTTGTAGAGGTGAAGTACTGCCATGTTGCCCAGACTGGTCTCAAACTCCTGGGCTCAGGCGATCAGCCTGCCTCAGACCCCCAAAGTACTGAGGTTTTAGGTGTGAGCTACTGTGTCTGGCCTAGGATCTTCTTGCAGAGGAATGGTCACCTGAGCCCTTTGTGCTGGAGAAGATCTCTGGCCCATAAGCAACTTTAGTCACCAGAGATGGTACTATAGTTTATAGACTTAAAAAAATTTATAGACTTAAAAGCAGTGTTGAAATATTTGAGGTTTTTCTTGTTAGGTCGAGCTTTTGAAAGACAAGAAAATGACTGTATTAAATTCATGAATATAGTTTTGAAAGTATAAGGAAATTTAATAAAGTCATAAATGGTGCCAATTGAGATTTCCACTTGTTTAGATATATGCAACCTGAAGTAATCAATTTTATTTATAAATAGAATGACAACATTGGAGACTGAGGACAAAGGCCTAAAGAAGGTGAATTTTTGAATTGGTAATTTTAATGAATTTAATATAACTTAAAAACCCAAGTAACTTACATGGTCTTTTCCATATGCAAAAGCTCCCTTCATACATCAAAAAACTCACATTGACGGCTCCAATCCTGATCCTTCCTACTCTAAGTCAGTACAGTTGCTGACTTATTTGTGGATTTCTCCCATGAGTACATAAGCTCCTTAAAGGCCACAAGCAAGTTCATGTCCTGAGCACCTAGCACAGCTGGACACACACACAAGACACTTGTCAGATGTCTGAAGGAGGTGGGTTGGGGGAAAAGAAATGCTTGAATTTACCCTGGTACTATATGCTTGTTAATTTTGTAGACACACACCTCCCAGGTTCCTATGACAACTTCCATTTTGATATCTATTTGGACATTTGCTAAATGAAACCATCTACATTTTTAAATGAATTATTACAAGTATATTTATAATAAATATAATTTAACAAATACATTACAGGGAGTATTATTTATTTTAATCTTCCTGTAGGAACTGTATTCAGGAGTATCTACACAAGGGGTGTTCAGTCCTTGTTTGCCTGCATAACTCTCGTGAACACAAAACGTTACTTTTGTGAGCCTCCCTTCTGTGCATGACCAGTGTCGTGTGGAAGACCATGCTGGGCTCAAGGTTCTATATCTGAAGTCTAGAGGCGCTTCATTTGGATGGCAGCATCAACATTTCAAGCGTGGTGACAAATGAAGAGAGGGTTCCCAAAGTGTCTTGTGAAAGTTGGGGGAAGACATTCCCCTTCTGTGAGACAGAGCTGTGTCTTCCTGCCTGGCTTCCTCTTTTGGCACCTTTCCCCTCATGGGGGGATGGATCCTGAAGCGAAGAAAGGGATGGCTGCAGGCCCCTTGGCTGTCACGCTGTTAGCGATTAGCTGTTTTCAGCAATTATGCCCTTCCATCGAGGGTGTGACGGCTGGCGCCTCTGGTAATGAGCTGCCTTCCAAGGCTCCCTCCCGGCCTTCGCTTGCTGCTCTCCTTAGTGGCCTCAGAGTCTGCTGACATTACTGCCAATGTGACATGTTCCTCTTGGCCAACTCAGGAAGACATGCCAGTCTGCCAATGAGAGAGCCTGAAGGAACTTCAGGAGAGAAACATGAAGCTGGATGAAGCCACCAAGCAGACTTGTCCCCAGGGGGTGGGGACATCAGCTCATCCATCCCGACTAGCTCAAAACGCTCAAGAATAACCTATGCCCAAGTTTTGCTGGCAAGGGGAAATTTCCATTCTACATTAGAATAGCATAGGCGGATTTTTTTATTATTATCACATGGGAGTTACATTGTTGGTGAAGTCATACTAGCTAGATAAATGATTCAGTAACTCATCAAATAATGATTGAGAAACCACTTTCTGGCAACACAAGGCTACCACTAGAGGTGACAGAGGTGGGTAAAGTAAGTGTAGCCCCTCTCCTCTCCAGGCTTATGGCTGGTGAGACAGACAGACATCATTCCAGTGGCCACTCACATCAGTGTTTGGTTGTGAACTCTCATATGTGATGGGAAGACAAAATACAGGAGAGTGTAAAACAGGACTCCAGGGTGGAGAGAGGGAATCCCTGTGGAAATGCCATTTGAACTAGGAGCTGAAGGATGGAGAGGCGGTAACTAGACTAAGTGTGGGATCCAGTGGGGAGTGGAGCAGAGAGAGAAGCTGTGGGTGGAGGGGGAGGCACGTGCCAAAGCCCAGGGGCAAAAAGAAGCTGGGCACTGCCGAGAAACTGTTAGAAGCGAAGCTTGGCTGGAGTGGCCAGAGCCCAAGGTCATGCAGGATGAGCCTAGAGAGGAAGGCAGGGGCCTGGTGATCCAAGACTTGGACCGCAGTGAGGATTTTAGATGTATTCTAAGGGTAATGGAAGGCTGCCAAGGGTTTCGAGCAGCAGAGATATGTGTCTTGCAAAATAGCATTCTGAATGCAGCAGAATGGATTTGAGCTCGGCAGGTGTGGACGGGGAGGCCGTCACCATGGTCGATGAGAAGAGTGGAGGGTGATGAGGAAGACAGATGATATCAGAAACTGAATTCCCTTTCCTTCCTTCCCTCCTTCCTCTCCAAACATAGCCCTCCTGTCGGCTCCAAAAGGCAGAAGTGGGTTCTTTTTCTTAGAAGACCGTTCCAGTTTTCTAAGTAAAATTCCATTCTCTCGTCCTTCTTAGGAAACTTTTCAAAGAAACAGGAGCCTACAATGCCAAAGCAGATAAAAATTTTAGGAGAGCCGCGTCCCGGTTCTGAAGGAGCAAAGACCTCTTCACACACGCAGTGGACCTTGTGGTGCCACTCTAAAACCCGCACCTCCAGGCCCATTAGAACCCCCAAAGTGACCTGATTTCCATCAATTCCAAAGCCAGCCAAGCAAGGTCACGTTTATAGGACTCCCTCCTGGTGACAGTCCAGAAAACAATAAAAACAGATGCAAGTCCTGCTGTGGTACAGAAGCCCACTTTGGAAACCAGGGGGTCAAGTGCCCATTATCCAGGTAAGCAGGCTCTCCCTAGGAGACCAAAAATGCATGTCAACATGCCAAGTGGAGAGGGGCTGGAAGTCACAGGGGCCACCTGGGAAGGGAGGCCTCAGCCAGGCAGTAATAATAAAACTGGACAATGCCACGGAGCTGGCGTGGCTCAGCCAGGAGCCAGGGAAGGACGGGGGTGGGAGGAAGGGCCTCCCTTCCTCCAAAATCAATGTCCCTGTTAACTTGGGCAGAAGAAAATCTGACAGCTCTGGAAACCTGCCCATCTGATGAGAAAGAGGAAGCTGAGAAGCGGTTGGAGCCAGAGAAAGCCCAGAAATGGCAGGCGGGATCAGTTGCCCATTGGGGACCTGGTGGCAGGAGCTCTCTGCTCTGCTTTTACTGACGCCCAAGAGGACAGGTGCCACTGCCAGTCCCCACACGACCTCCAGCTGCCTCCTAAAGCAGCCCGCCCCTCTGGTGATCCTGGCTGCATTTGTTTTATGAAAAATCCACGAAACAAACAGGGCACTCAGCTTCTGAACCCAGTTCCCTGGGGGCTATTCCATTTTGTTATCTGGAATATAACCCACTGAGAGGCAACTGGAATAACTGAACTCTGCAGAGAAATACAAGTCTTGACAAGTTTCAGGAAAAAACAACCTTCTTATTGATAAAGCAATACCAGCCAGCTAGTCCCTGACATTTACCTAATGCCTCTCATATGAAGAGAGTAGCATGAATCCACTATTCCAAAATCCTAAAAGCAGAAAACCAAAAGTTTTATTATTACGTTTGCAGCCGACACGTTGGGCAGCAAAGCCTGACATAAACTGCCATGAGACTATGTGTAGACTTCGTCCTCATAGTGTGACTATTCCTACATTTTGCTCCAGGTTGGGGAGGGGAGATATTAAATAGACTCTCTAGGTGCCATCTTACCATTTTAAAGTCCAAAAACTTCTTAAGTCCAAAACACATTTGTCTGGGGTTTCTAACAAGGGATTGCACACTCGTATTGTTATGAGTTTGAGGACTCACAGTCCAGTAGAAAAACAAGAAATCCCAGAGAAGACTCAGTAGAACCCTTTGCACTATAAATATTTTGTAGACATGTAGATGTTTGGGGTTACAGAATTACATAATTCCCTTTTATGTGGTCTGAGTACAGTTTCCAATGGAGACAGCCTGCAGTGAGGAAAACATGGGTTAGGGAATCAGAAGGTGGCTGGGTCATTATTAAATGCCCCTGTGGCCTTGGGCAAGACTTTTCTCCTCCCTGGACCTCATCCATAAAATGAAAGAATAGGACAAGATGATTTCTACACACACTTTCGGTTTTCAGGTTTCTGTGTTCTATGACCTCCCTACAGGAGGGATAAAGGACCAGGTAGCAAGAAGCTCAGAAAAGGTCTCCTTTCCCATGACGTGGGAAAAGGAAAAGTGTAATTACGTGCTGGACCCTGACTGGAGACGGAAGTAACACCGGCTGGTTAACTGGGGTGACTTATGCCACCGGTTATGGAACTACTCAGATCCTTGGGTGCTGAGTGATCTATACCCAGCCTCTGGATGGTAACAGCCCTGGAGACAACTGGGGCCGGGGAGGGGCCCTGTCATGCCAAAGCTGTGATATCACATACTGCTGAAATTGATTTGGCTCCATTTCATGCATACCTAGCAGATTACCAGATTGTGAAAATGAATGTTTTCTATGTGTGTGGCTGATTTTTGCATGCATCTGTTCACTCATCTAAACCTTAGTTACATCCTGCTAGGAGAATGAAAGGCTATAATTTCTTCTTTTTTAATCTGGAGTAGTTAGAAGCACCATGATTTTTGCTTTAAAATTCCGTACCAAAATGGTGAACCACTTTTATTTTTGTCTCAGGAAAAAAAAAAAAAATGAAATGATACAGCCATATTTTTTTCTAGATTTGCAAATGATCCTGGCCTTAATGGGGGTCCAGTGCCTGAGAACATGGCCCTTGGAATAGAAATATCCAGTGGAATGCAAACATGAGTATTTAAACATATCATTTGCATCTGACATTAATAAGCCCTTTCTGGCTTTCAGGTTTCCATTTTAGATGACAGTGCTGTCTTCAAATGTCAGTGGTCAAGTGCAAGAACAGTAATACTAGTATTTATTTAGTACTTTGCATTTCTGGGGCGCTTTTATTGCCCTTAATTAGTAAACCGCAAATAATTTCTGCTCAGTAGCTTGGTGCTACGATCTTCAGTGTTCATGGGGACAGTGTGCTCTAGTGACTAACAGGATAGACTTTGGAGTCAGTCAAACTCAGATTTGGACTCTACCTCTGCCACTAACTTACTGGGTATCTGACTTCAGCAAGCTTCAGTGTCTTCATCTGTAAAATGGGGATAGCGACAGGCTTGTCACGTGGAGTGGATATGAGGATTAAATCAGAATATGCATGTAAAATGCTTAACATATTGCCCGACAGTATATATATATATATATATGTGTGTGTGTGTATATATATACACACACACACACATATATACACACACTTACATATAAGTGCTCCATACACCTTCCCTGTAAACTAGATGTTGGATGTGTTGCCATCCCCAAGTCCTTCTGCCTCTGGAAATCACATCATAGCACAATAAACTACTTAAAATGGAAAAGTCCATAGGCCATCACTGTGAACCAAAGTCCTGCCACCTTTCTGGACTCTGAACTCCCTCTCCCTTTCCTTCTCCAACTGCCAAAGCCTCTTCATTCTTCCTACTTCGTTTTGCACAGAAATTTGGTTTCTTTCACTAATCCATTCCAGCCTTACTCTGAGGGCTCTCTTTCCACTCACAAATGACCCAACAAGGTTTTGTTTGTTTTCTTGTTTTAGCTGAACAGAAGATCATTCTTTCCACCCTAAATTTTTCTATACAAATTGTATTGAAGGTGATTATTACAATGCCATTTTCAAAAAGACAATTCTCTCCCTGAAGAATTCCAATACCTGCTTTTAAATTGCCATTCCCCTCTCCTCATGATATAGATATTATAGGTTACAACAAGCCCAGGTTCAAGGGCTGGTAAACCCACTGAAAAATCAAAGAACTCACCCAAGATCATGTAGTCAGAAACAGAGGCTGAATTCAGGGCATGGGAACTAAGCCTCCTAGAGTTTTCCCAAAGGCATTGTTTGCCCTTTTGAACATGGAAACAAAAAATAGGGAGAAGGCCAGGCACAGTGGCTTATGATTGTAATTGCTGCACTTTGGGAGGCCAAGGCAAGAGGATCACTTGAGCCTAGGAGTTGAGACCAGCCTGGGCGACATGGTGAGAGAGACCCCTTCTCTACAAGAACAAATTTGAAAATTAGCCAGGCATAGTGGCATTCACCTGTGGTCCCAGCCACTTGGGAAGCTGAGACAGGAGGACTGCTTGAACCTAGGAGGTCAAGGCTGCAGTAAACTATGAGCACACCACTGTATTCCAGACTGGGCAACAGAACAAGAACCTGTCTCAAAAAAAAAAAAAAAAAAAAAAAAGGTGAGGAGGCTGGGCATGGTGGCTGAAGCCTATAATCCCAGCACTTTGGGAGGCTGAGACAGGAGGATTGCTGGAGTCCAAGAGTTTGAGACTGGCCTGGGCAACATAGTGAGACCTCATCTCTACAAAAAATAAAAAATTAGCCCAGCATGGTGGTGCACGCCTGTGGGTCCCAGCAGCTCAGGATGCTGAGGCAGAAGAATTGCTTGAGCCCAGGAGGTCAAGGCTGTGGTGAGCCATGATCACACCACTACACTTAGCTTGGGCAACGGAGTGAGACCCCATCTCAAAAAAAGAAAGACAGACAGAAAGCCAGGATGGGCCTCTTAAAGCACAGGTTTCTTGAGTGATCCCAGAGGTAACACACCCCACATGGTCTCACTCTGCCTCTAGGGGAGGCACTTCAGAACCCACTGTTAATCAGGACAAAGGATTCCTCCATGGAACAGTTCTGGGGAGCTGCATTCCCACGAACAGCAGATTAAAACTCAAATCCGGGAAAGGAGCTAAAACCGTGTATGTGTGAATGGCGTGTGGGGATGGTGCTTGGGGATGGTGTCGATGAGGGGATGGATGGACCTATGAAGAGCTCAGAGATCTATCAGAGCAAGCCTGGGCAAAATAGCGAGACTCCGTCTTTACCAAAAGAAAAACAAAACAGCTGGGTATGGTGGCATACACCTGCAGTCCAGCTACTGGCAGGGCTGAGGACAGAGGATTCCTTGAGCCCAGGAGCTCAAGACCACAGTGAGCGATGGTGGCGCCACTGCATTCCAGCTTGAGTGACAGAGCAAGACCTTGTCTCTAAAAATAAAAAGAAAATTGGAGGCCGGGCGCGGTGGCTCAAGCCTGTAATCCCAGCACTTTGGGAGGCCGAGGCGGGCGGATCACGAGGTCAGAAGATCGAGACCATCCTGGCTAACACGGTGAAACCCCGTCTCTACTAAAACTACAAAAAAACTAGCCGGGCGAGGTGGCGGGCGCCTGTAGTCCCAGCTACTCAGGAGGCTGAGGCAGGAGAATGGCATGGCTGGAGCTTGCAGTGAGCTGAGATCCGGCCACTGCACTCCAGCCTGGGCGACAGAGCGAGACTCTGTCTCAAAAAAAAAAAAAAAAAAAGAAAAAAGAAAAAAAGAAAATTGGCCGGGCACAGTGGCTCACGCCTGTAATCCCAGCACTTTGGGAGGCCGAGGCAGGTGGATCACTTCAGGCCAGGAGTTCGAGACCAGCCTGGCCAACGAACATGGCGAAACCTCGTCTCTACTAAAAATACAAAAATTAGCCACACATGATTGTGTGCACCTGTAATCTCAGCTACACTGGAGGCTGAAGCAGGAGAGTCACTTGAACCCGAGAGGCAGAGGTTGCAGTGAGCCAAGATCGCGCCACTGCACTCCAGCCTGGGTGAAGGGGAGTGAGAGCCTGTCTCAAAAAAAAAAAAAAAAAAACATAATAAAATTAATTAAAATTTAATTAGAAATTTAAAATTTTTTTGTTAAAGATCTATCAGAGCAGAGCAGCCTGGCTGCATTTTATATGGATACAGTATCCATACTTCAATTGTTTCTGAATCCCAGTCCAACAACTTAACATAGTAATTATGTTCGCAATGACTAACTTAGCATTTACCAAGTGCCCAAATGTTCAAGGCATTGCACTGGTTAGATTTGGCAGAGGACAGAGAAATATAAAATAGCAATTTTCTTTTTCACATTGTCCGGTCTAAGCTCTGGCTATAACTTCTATATTTGGCATAAACAACAGTCACCAAGGACCAATAAGATTTGGTTATTTGTTCTGATTTGAATTCATTTGTTTAACAAATGAGAATATTTAACATCAAAATGCCAAACTTGGGACAGATATCTGTTTTCCAAGATGCTGAAACTTACCCCCAAATGATATTTTGATGCACTATTTAGGATGTTTTTACTTGAAACTGGTTCTCAATGATTGTGTCCTTGCTTTTGCTGGTCAGGAGCACGGTGAAATTGCTCTGAAAACCGACCAATGTGTTAGAACCCCAAAAGGGAGGCAGTAACCTCGTAAAATGGGTCCTGCTATGATCTGAATGTATGTGTCACCCTCAAGTTCATGTGTTGAAACCTCAGTGTGATGGTATTTGGAAGTGGGGCCTTTGAGGAGTGAGTAGGTCATGAGATGGAGCCCACATTAACTGGTCTAGCGCCCGTATGAAAAAGGCTCCTCTGAGCTCCCTTGCCCCTTTGGCCCTGGGAAGACACAGTGAGAAAGTTCCATCTGCGAACCAGGAAGCAAGCCCTCACCAAACATCAAAGTTGCCAGTGCCTTGATCTTGGACTTCCCCGCCTCCAGAACTGTGAGAAAGAAATTTTTATTGTTTATAAGCCACCCAGTCTATGGTATTTTGTTATAGAAGCCCACATGGACTAAGGCTCCCAAGAAGATAAACATGGCAGCTCTTTTCTAGCGCCTTCAGGCTGGGGCTTCATGGAAGTGGTGGGGAGCCTGACTGTGCGCTGCAGATAAGGTTTTACTTCCTCCTACCCATCAACAATGGGATAATGCCCGACAAAGATGTGAGTGACCCCGGAAATGTGAATGAAGGCCATGTAATTATGTAGGCTTTCACTCCTTCTTTCTCAGCCAAGTCAGCTCTTAGCCGGATTCTCTTGTTCCATCATCAGGATTTATCCCTGCTAACTCTTTCTTTCCCCGGGAATGATTTTCATTGAGATCGTAGCATGTTTCCTCAAAAGAAGCATAGATTGTATATTGGGTGTCCTTAGATGTAGAACAACTCTCCTGTTTAGATTTCAACATATATATCTTTAGCTTTAATGTGTATATGCGAGAGAGAGAGAGGAGAGGAGAGGGGAGGGGAGGGGAAGGGAGAGGAGAGGAGAGGAGAGGAGAAGAGAGGAGAGGAGAGGGGAGGGGAGGGGAAGGGAGAGAAAGTGATTAAGAGAGAGAAGATGTGAAAACTTAAGCACTGAGCTAAAGTAAAGAAAAACCACTGGGCAGGACATGGTGGCTTATGCCTATAATCCCAGCACTTCGGGAGGCCAAGGCAGGAGGATTGCTTGAACCCAGGAGTTTAAGACCAGTCTCAGCAACATGGTGAAACCCCATGTCTACAAAAAAATTTAAAAATTAGCTGGGCGTGGTGGCGCACACCTGTAGTCCCGACTACATGGGAGTCTGAGGCAGGAGGATCGCTTGAGCCTGGGAGATTGAGGCTGCAGTAAGCTGTGATCACACCACTGCACTCAGCCTGGGTGACAGAGTGAGAACTTGTATCAAAAGGAAGGAAAGAAGGAAGGAAAGAAGGAAGGAAGGAAGGAAGGAAGGCAGGGAGGGAGGGAGGGAGGGAGGGAGGGAGGAAAAAAAGAAAGACAGACCTGGATTCCAATTCGTGCCCTATTTCTGATCAGATATGAGAACTTACGTGACAGAAATCAGTCAGCAGGTCACCAGAACCCATTTCCTCTTCCTCCTGGCACACAGATCTCCTTCCAACGCTCGTCTGCAGTTATCTGTCACCTTAGGATCACACTTTGGCTGATAGCATGTGGGTAGAAAGGATGTTTACTACTTCCAGCTCTTGCCCACAAAACTTTTCACTCTCTGTGTTCTTTCTCCATCCTCAGGTTGATTGTTAATAGAGAAAGACCATGGGAGTTACAGGTTAAAGATGATAAAACCACTGGCAGCCAGGGCCCCTGAAGATTGCATGGAGCAGAACACACACACACACACACACACACACACACGGACACACACTGCCACACTGCCACTGATAGGATTCGACATGAACAGGAAAGGCACTACTATTATGCTAATCCTCTTTAATTGTGGGTTTTCTCTGTTGCAACAACTCATATTGCTGTAGCTGAAATGTGTTGTGAAGTCATTTTAACTGCTTCCATTTCTATAGCTGTGATGTAGGATTTGCTTTTTACAAAGCTTCACTTAATCCACTTGAGATTGAAATGTGGTGTGTGTAAAAAAGCTTTCCTTATTTCATGTTCTTTTCCAGCCCTTCCCTGGGCATTTGTACTTAGTTGCAGTAACAGTTTAAATATAATGTTATATTTAGCTCTTTTTCACTTAACACACCAGAAGCATTTTTCCACATCTCCACAGTCTTCATAATTATAAATGTTAATGACTGCTTAATATTCCATCAACCTGATGCACTGTAATTGTCTAAAATAAGTGTGAGATGTTGCTGTTATATCCCGCTTTGAGAAAATCCAACTTATCAAAACAAAAAATTCTCTACAAGGGGACTTTTATATATTGAGTGCCTTATGCTTCTAATGTATAATTTAAATTACACAAATTTAGTAGGCCAGGCGTGGTGGCTCACACCTGTAATTCCAGCACTTTGGGAGGGTGAGGCAGGAGAATCGCTTGAGGCCAGGAGTTTGAAACCAGCCTGGTCAACATAGTATCTCTACAAAAGAAAAAATTTTTAAGAATTAGCCAGGTATGATGGCACATGCCTGTAGTTCCAGCTTCTGGGGAGGCTGAGGCAGGAGGATCACTGGAGCCCAGGAGTTTGAGGCTACAGTTAACTATGATTATGCCACTGCACTCCAGTCTGGGTGACAGAGTGAAACCCTGTCTCCAAAAAAAAAAAAAAAAAGTTAATAGACCCTCAGTCACCTACTGTACAAAGCAAAGAACCTGTATTATTACTGGGAAAAAAAATTATATAGTGTTTGTCAGGGTCGTCTGGGGAAACAGAACCAATAGGATATAGATAGATATATAAGAGGGGATTTATTATGGGAATTGGCTAATGTGGTTAGGGAGGCTGGAACGTTCTGCGATCTGCTGTCTGCAAACGGAAGGCCTAGAAAAGCAGGTGGTGTGATTCATCTGAATCCAAAAGCCTGAGAACATATGGAAGTCTCCAGATCTGAAGGCCCCACAGCCAGGAGCTCTGAAGGCAGGAAAAGAGAGATGCCCCAACTCAGGAAGAGGAAGAATTTGCCCTTTGTGTTCTACTCACCTTTTTATTCTATTTGAGCCCTCAACAGATTGGATGATGCCTGCCCACCTTGGTGAGGGCAGATCTTTTTTACTTAGTCTATTGATTCAAATGCTAATCTCTCCCAAAAACACCCTCACAGGCATACCTAGAAATGTTTTACCAGTGATCTGGGCATTCCTTAGCCCAACCAAGTTGACACATAAAATTAACCATGAAATTATAGATTTATACCTATAAAGTTGGACATTTGCACTCAGTGGCTGCTAGTTACAGAGAATCCCAGCTTCCCTAAAGCAGACCTCACCCAGGTGATTTTCCCCAAGTGTCAGACCCTCTCCATCTGTCGTCCCATCTATACTGTGTCTCGCAGAGGCTGCTGTTTCTTAGCACAGGATGAGGGAGCTGACACTTCTGCATGAGCTCAGAGGTCAAAGGGCAGTTTGCCTTGTCAGGTGGCAAGGCACCTGGGCTTTAAGGTGAACATTGCACATGGCCCACCCAGGCACTGAGGAGCGTCTAGGGGGCAGTGAGGGGGTACCGCACCCCCGTGCACTCACACTTATATTTGCATTCATTGTTTTTGTACATGCTCATATTTTTAAAATTTTGTCTTTATTGCACAAACAAGAGTGAAACAATCACTCGGCAACTTATCATAGTAACAACCCAACAAACCATGGACTGCTTCCATATACTTTGTTTGCCTACCTCCCTGCCAACTCCTCACCCCCTCATCCCCCAAAAAAATGTCTACCTAGCTGTATTTGTCTGAGACAATTTTGTTTTCTCCTTTGGTCCTGTAACCCTCGGCAGGGATCATTGTCATGTTGCTTCACTGGCTCAATCTTAGTACAAGATTAATATTGCACCATCTACACTCTCACCGCTGGAGTAGTCACTCTAACAACTTGCAGAAATCTTTAACCCAGAATTCACCATCTGGATCAAAATTCAGACAATTTGCATGTGTGTGCTGGGAGAAACATTTAGGTTTCGTGTGAACTCAGATTAGAGGAGTGGAAGGAGCTCAGCTGTTCTCCGGCCGGGATGGCACCATGTGTTGTTTAAATGTGTGCATTATCGTGAGCGTCCATCCTGTGTTATTAAGTGCAAATGTCTTCCAAGAAGGATCCTTAGCATGTTGTTTCATTGTTTATGTACATTACCATACATGTTTAATATGGCATAGAAGGAAAACGTAAATTGTGTCTACTACTGTACAGTATCATGTAGAGTGTACAAAATGCAGTGAGTGCCCATTCCATGTTAAATAATTAGGTGATTTGTGTTTTAAATGCTTTATATGATGTAGAAATACTTTATGTGATGTAGAAACTGCTTGGTGGAAGCAGTTAAGCTTTCTAATGTTATTTGAGGGAACTGATTGGGGCTTGCGGGTGGGCTGGGAACACAGTAATTTTGGTCCTATTCCTAATAATGGAATAGAGGCTCCCACTATCTACAACTTGACATTTTCAGGAGTGGGTTAGATTTTTGATACTAAGGGATGTCTCTATTTATCAGTCTCCTCGACTTGGCTTTGAGCATCATAAGGTCAGGAACTTAATGTATTCATCTTTGGATGCCCAGCACCTAACAGTGCCTGGCATTTAGTTGGTTTGATTCACATTATTCTGTGAATATATCAGTGAAGAGATGTGTCACAATTTATCAAAAATTACTCCTGTTGTTGGATAAATATGCACTTAATTTTCTTTGTTTTTCTTTTGATGGAAAATTAGGCTTCTTGCTGTCTGTGAAGGGCATAGCCAAGGAATTTTGATGTGTGTTGCAAGGCACGCCAAGGTGCTACATATATGTGGTCAAAGCTCTCCTCTTCTCCCCAGCTCTCACAGGTCTGGCCTAGCCCAGTGGTATTGAGTCCAGACTCAAGAGGACTTAGTTCTCTTCATAAAAAGTTGATCACCTTTGCTTTCTCCTTTGCATGGGCAATAAAAGAGTGAAAAATAAACTCGCAGTGAGCTTGCATTCTACTTGGGAACAAAATGGCACATCCATTTCCTAGAGAGCTGTCCAGTCCCCATTTGAGGGCTGCTGGCCACCGGTCAAGCAGGAACCCAGAGTATAACCAGGAAAATGTCTGTGGTAGACCCCAGTGATTCACGCCTCCCATCTCCACACTCTCGTGTAGTCCTCTCCCACACTGATTCTGGACTAGGCCACATGGCTTGGCTAGTGGAACACATGCAGGCTTGCACGTCTGGAACTCTGCTACCTCATTTAGGATCCCAGACTCTCCTACTGGAGATGTAGGTCCTTAGTGACAGTCTGCACCACCATTCAGACAAGCCAGTGGGGCCATCTTAGATCATCCAGCCCTAGTTAAGCCACCAGATAACTGTACCCACGTAAGTGACCCCTGGTGAGACCAGCAGGAGAATCATGTCAGTGGGCCAGTATACATTCTGACCCACAGTTTCATAATAAAATAAAATGGTTGTGGTTGTAAGCCACTATGTTTCAGAGTGGCTTGTTACACAGCAATAAATAACTAATAAGGTAAGGTAGGGAAGAATGTAAATAGCAGAGCAAAACAGCATGACTGGTGTCTGGGAGGCTTAAAACTGGGACAGGATCAGAGTCATGAAAGAAGTCAAGGAAATGGTTCAGAAGTAAGGCTGAGACTGACTCACAAAAGCTGAAAGTCCCTTTAAGTTGGTGTCTGGTGCATTGGCAGGGGCAGGTATGGTGACTTAAAAGAGCCATGCTCACCAAGATCAAGCACAACACAATCGCAAATCATCCCAGCAGACCTTAGCAAGTCTAGCCATTTCTTTGGTGGTGGTCACAGCCATGCTGCAGTCCAGTTTCCACTTGGACAAATGGTACACATTTTCAATGAGATGAAAATTAAGATGCAATCCACGTGCTCAGAGAGTGATCACAGCTGTGACTAAACACTGTGCCCCAAAGGGTTGAGGAATTGGGAAAACTAGCTGATGTAGGGGTCTCTTCTGTTACAATAAAGCTCATAATGAAAATTAGCCTTCTTTGTTCTTCCCCAAGTCTTTCTTTCTTTTTTTTTTTTTTTTTTTTTTTTTTTTTGAGACGGAGTCTCACTCTGTTGCCCAGGCTGGAGTGCAGTGGCCGGATCTCAGCTCACTGCAAGTTCTGCCTCCCAGGTTTACGTCATTCTCCTGCCTCAGCCTCCTGAGTAGCTGGGACTACAGGCACCCACTACATCGCCCAGCTAGTTTTTTTGTATTTTTTAGTAGAGACGGGGTTTCACTGTGTTAGCCAGGATGGTCTCGATCTCCTGACCTCGTGATCCGCCCGCCTGGGCCTCCCAAAGTGCTGGGATTACAGGCTTGAGCCACCGCGCCCGGCCCCCAAGTCTTTCTTTCTAGACGAAACTCTTTCAACTGTTTTAACTTCCTTGCTGTTTACTTCCATATTTCTAGATAGTATGGTCTTACTGTTATTTCTTGACTTTTAAATGTAAGATATTATCTATTGACTTCCTTCTATGTAAGATGAGGATTGAGCTTTCTTTTTTTATTTTTTATTTTTTTATTTTTGAGACGGAGTCTCGCTCTGTTGCCCAGGCTGGAGTGCAGTGGCCAGAACTCAGCTCACTGCAAGCTCTGCCTCCCAGTTTCATGCCATTCTCCTGCCTCAGCCTCCCGAGTAGCTGGGACTACAGGCGCCCACCACCTCGCCTGGCTAGTTTTTTGTATTTTTTAGTAGAGACGGGGTTTCACCGTGTTAGTCAGGCTGGTCTCGACCTCCTGACCTCGTGATCCGCCCGTCTCGGCCTCCCAAAGTGCTGGGATTACAGGCTTGAGCCACCGCGCCTGGCTGAGGATTGAGCTTTCTTACCCTTCTCCCATTCCCTCATTCTTCCAACATAAATATATTTGGGGATTATATCAATATTCAATGTTACTTAAAGTGACCTTGTAAATATTTTCACAGCTGAGCCATATTTGATTTGTATACTTATGTTTACTTTATTGTTTTTCCCGAAGTTAGTAATTGCCTTGAATTTATTTCTTTAAAAATGTTTCATTAACTCAAGTCTATAGTTTACGATTCTCTGTGTTATATAGTTGATGAGTTTCTTTTCTTTCTTAATTTCTTTAAAAAATAGAGATGGGGTCTTACTGTATTACCCAGGCTGGTCTTGAAGTCTTGGGCTCAAGTGGTCTTCCTGTCTCAGCCTACCAAGTAGCTGAGACTATAGGTGTAAGCCACTATACCTGGCTTGTTTACGGGTTTTAACAAATGCATTATGCCACGTATCCATTATTACAGTATCATACAGGATATTTTCATTACCCTAAAAGCATCCCTATGCTCCACCAATTCACCCTGCCTCCATGAGCTACTGACAACCACTGATCTCTACAGTTTTGCCTTTTCTAAAATGTTGTATAATTGGAATCATACAGTCTGTAGCATTTTCAGACTGGCTTTTAAAACTTGGCAATATGCATTTAAGGTTCCTCCATGTCTTTTGTGGCTTGATAGCTCATTTCTTTTTATTGCCAAATAATATTTCACTGTCTGGATGTTCCACAGTTTGTTTATCCATTCACCTATTCAGTTTGCTTTTTTTCTGCATATCTATCACTAACTCAATTCCAGACTCTCTGACAGAGCCGTAAAGTGTCTTTAAATACATCAAGTAACCTATGTGTTCTATTTTTCCCTGACGAGTTGTCATCTACTGCTCCATCTGAGCTGACTGCCCAGTAAATTGTTCTGGTAGTTTCCCATTCTGTCATCCAGGAAGTCCTTTTGCCTAATTTCTGAGTCAGGTCTTTTGCTTATTGGATCTCATGTCTTTTTCTTTCTTGGTTTATTTCTTCATTTTAATGGAGTACATCCTCTAGTCACTTCCTAGGAAAAGATATATGAGAAATAATTTTGTAAAAAAAGATTTTGCAGGTCTGCAAGAAATATTTATTCTATACTCACAGATCAGATTTTTCTAGACTTAAATTTAAGTCCCAGTAGAAAAGCGTCAGGCTGCTGGTGGCTTGGCATAAGCATAGTACCAAGAGATTCCTGAATGGTTGGAATTCTATTATTTCTTCTATTTTTGGTCTAATTTTTTTCTAGCTTGAAAGCCTTCTGACTAATAGCCCCCCAGCTAATCCTTTTGTGAATTGGTGTGAATTGGCCTCCCTTCATTAGTTGAGCATGGGAACTGCTAACTTCTGTGCAGAGGTATGTATTATAGCATAAGAATGGTATGGTCACTTATTAGTATTTCTCTCCCCACTTTTGGATTGAAACAAGTACAGAATAATTAGAGCAGAGACTATTTCTGGCAAATAAAACCATTAATAGTTGGAAAGGTATGTTTTAGTGAAGATTGTTTATAAACACACCTCTTGCTGCCAGGATCTTAAAGTCTAATTAATTAGTATCAGCCCAGCCCTCCTTTCCTCTTCTGTCACTTGCTTTCATCCTCCTTCATGTACACACACACACTCACATGAGCACACGCCCCTTGTTGTCTTGCCTTTTCTTTTCCTCTTTATCTCAGTCTGCACAAGTTTGCGCACAGAATTGGCTTGCCTCCTAGCTGTTTTGTCCCCACACTCCATCAAAAAATATTTTCTGCATCTCTAATTTCATCAAGATATGCCTGACTGAGAATGTCAAAACCACTGAGCAGAAGTGTTTAATCCAAAGTTGGCTCCGCCGGTGACGATCAGCTGAGGAAACAACCTCGAATTTTTCCCTAATTATTTGTTAGGATGTCAGTTTTCACTTTATGGAATAGGTTCACATCCTGCTTCTCACCCCCTGCCCCCCACACGTTATTGGGCAGAGGCCTCCCACTGATTTCCAATAGAGCTCTCTGCACCTGAGAAAGACACATGGAGAAGAATTGGTACCTGGCCGTCTGTGGGAATGCTACCTTCAACAAAGATTTCCATAAGCAGACAGTCGCTTCATGGTTTATTGGACAGGCAGATTCTAGCCATGTTTGTGTAATTCCATAAGGTAAGGTTTGAGAGGCTGAGCTGCTCACTAACGACAAGCCCTGGAGGAGTCTGGGCAGCCCAAGGTAGAACTAGGGGCAGAAGATCCTTGCTCGGCAGTCTGATGGCTGTGTGACATCAGGACAGTCTGTTAACCCCTCTGAGCCTTAGTGCCATCTTCTGTAAAATGGGAATAATATCAACTACCTCCTAAGGTTGCTGCAAAGATAAAAACCAAGTAAGTGCATGTGAATATAGTGAATGCATAGTGAATTTATAGTGAATGCACTTTATAATGAATGCCCTGGAAATATTGCTTATTATAAGAATCAAAATGACACATTTTTGTTCAGGTACTTTTTCCCCTTTGGCTTAGTCCCCTTTTTGATGAGGGATGATCTGCTGTTTAAAGCATTTATTAATATGAAGATTATGAGAGGAAGGATTTGGAATGTAATTAGTGGGGAAGGGAGCTTGCTTCTCTGGGAAGAGAACGCCATGACTTGTTGGCTCAGTACAGCACACTGGTAATCTTGTTTCCTGAGGCTCTGCACACGCTGAGAGCACATCATGCTCACAGGCACACTTAGTAAGTATCTGAGAATGTGGTGAGGAAGAATGTGTGTCAGGAACTGGGCAGGTGGGCAGCACAGATTGCCATTCCTGCACTGGCTGTGATTGCAGTAAGTCCCTCATGGACACTGGTAGAACCCAAATAGACATCATCAAATAGACGGGTCTTCCTGCCCGCTGTTTCAGTTTGCTTCCCAGTCCCCTCTCTGCCCACCATCCACACAAGTTGCAGAATCTGCAGCCTCACCCCACTGGACAAAGGGCTACGGATCCACCAGGATATCATAACTCACATGGTAGGCAGTGGCTTATGGGATCTTTCTAGAAGGGAGAAGGCTGGACTCTTCAGGGCCTGATGGCCTTTATTTAAATTTCTTCACAGTTTGGAAGAAAGCTACTGTGATGGTCAATTTTAAGTGTCAACTTAGATAGGCTATAGTACCCAGTTATTTAATCAAACACCAGATGTTTGATTAAAAGGAAGGTATTTTGTGAGTGTGGTCAACACTACAGTCAGTTGATTTATGTATAGGTGATTGCCCTCCATAAGGTGAGTAGGCTTCCTCTGATTAGTTGAAGGTCCTACAAGCAAAACTGGGATTTCCTGGAAAGGAAAATGTACCTCAGAACCATGACATCAATGCCTACGTGAGTTTTCAGCCTGCTAGCTTGTCCTGCAGATTCAGACTTGTCGATCCACAGTCAACTTAGAGCCAATTACTTAAAATAAGTCTGTCTGTCTGTCTATCTATCTATCTATCTATCTATCTATCTATCTATCTATCTGTGTAGGTTGTCATCACTGTTCAGCCTCTCCTTACTCCCTGAGATGGTCACCCTGTTGGAACACATGCCCCTTGGTGAGGAATCTCCATACACCACCGAGTTGGCAGTTGTCTCGGGGCCCGAGGCAGTGGGACTCACATTGTAAGCTTTAGGTGTCAATGAAGGTGTCTTTCCTTGAAAGACACTAAACTTGAAAAAGTTGTCCTCTCATAATTCCAGGTTCCAAAATCACTCAGGAGAGAAAGGCTCCTCCCTGTTTAAGTTGTTATTTTTATTTCCAGGGTCATTTCTGGAACCCTTCATATACATTTGAATCACTTTAAGTCTGAATCACAAATGTTACAAGGCTCACCTTTGGCCATCCCCAGGCAGATGAGGCAGGGTCTGGGTTCCGTGAGTCATTTACCACAGACTCCAGTTGGAAGCAGCTCCCAGTGGGGTTACGTGTGAGCCTTTTCAATTGTCCGTGACTGTATTCCGTATACACATATCGATTCCCCTGTCTAATTCCCAGAGCTAGTGCCCTGCCCTTCTGTCTGGCTTGGGTGGAGCCCCTGAGGGGTGGGGAAAGGACCTGGCGCCACTGAGCAGACGTCCCTTAATGGTAATCCTCCAGTGAGTCAATGGCCTCCAAAGAGACCATGAGCGTGGTCTTGTTGATGAGGAATGTAGTCACAGTCACACAAAAAAGTCCCCAGTCTCTGCCTCAGGACCCCATGCATGGCCCATCATCCCTGCTGCAGAAAGAAACTGGACAGGACCTCCCCTTAGGAGCCTGTCAGCCCTTGTCACTAATCAGCCCAGGGGCTACTCAGAATGACTGGAGGCACTCACGTCCACCCCCTACCAACCACACTGCCCGCTCTCAGCCCCTGCCACCTGGGGAGCCCCACACCAGGGCAGGGCAATCAAGCTTGGCTTCTGCATGCCGTGCAAAGCTTGCCAGCAGCCAAGCTCTTGAAATATTTATATTTATACATGCAAGGCTCAGACTCTCGCTTTGTCCCGACAGGCGCCATCGTATGCGGGGATGGGGTATGGTTCGGGAGGGTTCATTCATCCCGTGCTAGCGTGCCTACCCGCCAAGGCTCACCTGCACAGAGGAGCAGGGATCTCACCAGAATAGTCAAAAGGTTGGCCATTGTCATGAATCAAATCCATGCGTTGGAAGAAATATACATTAGAAAATTGCATAGTCTTCCCCTCCCTTTGATTCAGAGATTTTCGTTTCATTTGTGCACAGGGAAGAGTCGAAAAGCCCTTCCTGAGGGGTGCCCTTCTGGGGACGCAGGACCCACGGATTGCAGGGTGTACGAGCACAATATATGTATTTATTTTCAAAGACAACATGAAATAATACCATAGAGCTTTTGTGGCTACCTGTTCTCTTTTGAAGAACTGTTCGAAAACTAGATGATAGGCAAAAACTCTATAGAAGGGAGGGAGGCAGGAAGAGCCACAGTTTCAGCTAAGACAGATGGGTGCACTCGAGACTCAATTAGCAATTGTTCCCATCTATTTCAACAAACACACCTTAAGCACAGGTTTTCCGAGTGAAGTCAATGATGAAAGCCTGTGGGTTAGGGGAATTTTCCCATGGTAATGACAACTGTCCCCACAGAAACAGCTCAATTTATCTCAGAACTGAAAGTTTCACTAGCTGCGGCCTCTCATCAAATTGCATGCCTGGGAATGATTTTTAAGTACACTAAAATGGTATCACTTCCTAGTGGCAAATTATTTGGATGTATTTTGAAACTAATTAAAAGGGGGATGTCCTATTTTGTAAAGAGCAGAATTTCTACATTTTAAAAATCCGATGTTCTCAGTGGGGAGCAGGGTTTTCTCTTTGTCAGTGTTGGCTATTGCTAAGTGCATCCCAGATTGAAAACCTAAATGAAATAACTGCAAGGAAAGGCATGGGGTAAACTTATGTTGGAAAAGAAGGAGGAAGATGCAGACACATATATAATACATACACCATTTATCTGGGAATTTAGAAAGCCTTTTCATGGCATCTTTTTTTCTTTCTTGCTCGTTGCTTGTTATTTCACTGTGAGCATTGCAAATATGGAGGGTGGCAGAGGTGCCAGGCTCCATCATGGTGTCCAAAAATTGACTTTGTACATATGCTAAATTAGAGATTGGCTGGCAGAAGCAGTGCGCAGACCCTAGATTGGCAGGGATTCCTCGTGACGGAAGATAGGGCCGCGAACCCATGGGACGTACTCTGAAGCCAGCAGCCATGCACCATGCTGCATTCCCACATGCCAAAACCTGTTTTCAAATACATTCAGAATCTGCATCAGGCATCAGATCCCACCCAGGTAATGCCCTCCAAAACTCGAATCCCCTTTCCTTTCTCATGAGGAGGGGACTGTGTTGAACCTGTCATGGGACAGAGATTTGAAATTTTTCACCCAAGGCTCCAGGTCATTTTAGTCACCACCTCTTGTGAATAGGCACCGTAGCGTCTAAGGAGGAAGGTAGGGATCCTGCAGATGCAAACCTTCCTGGTTTTTTTTCTTCCTTGGAAATAAGCAAACTGCCAAGGCGGTTCTGATGCAGGAAAAATGAACGCAGTGAAGGAACACGTTAGACAGCCGGAGCAGGGAAGTCCATGCCAAAAAGATCCGCCATCTGGGGCTTTTTTCTCACTATGTCAACCAGAAAATGCCTCTCTCATGTACGAGTAGCTAGTTGGTGGCTTCACTCTTCCCAAGAGATCTACTTTATTTTATGGGCAATGATGAGTTTTAATAAAAGCAGCATTGTCGTTGTTGTTGTCATTATTGATCTTGGGTTTCTGGTTTATCTTAGAGTTGAGCACTAGAAAGGAAGTGAGAAGAATTATTTTCTAGACCAATAGGTGCTTTTGACTCAAATGATGACATTGGACACTTCTAGGAACCTTTAAAGTCGGGACATTAGCTCCAGTTACGTCACCTTTCCTCTGAGGGTACAGTGAAGGATCAGAAGCTGAACAAGCTGACCTCAGTCCCAATCAACTCCAAAAGTGACAGCTGATTAGAGCCTTACAGCCTTTCAGGTACTGTTTAATCATTTAGTCACTTGAGTGTATAAGCTCCGTGAGAGCGGAGAGCCTGTCTGCCCATAGCACACACTCAGGAAATATTGCTGAATATGATCATTGGGTTGATGATCTCACGGGGTGGCACCAAGGGGGCCAGCATGTCAAGCGTAATTCACACCGGAGCAAGCTTTGGGTCACATTCTGTATCATGTGTGATGTAGTGAACAAATGCTCGGATGGGCTTCAGGGGATGTGCGTTCAAGTCCTGGCTCTCCCCCGGCATCAGAATGACCTTCAGTCATTTGTTGATCTCTCTGTAGGACTTTTGTCTCCTTGTTTCTAAAATGACTAGATAATTTGTAGAGCTTTCTTCAGCCCTAAAATACTGTGATTGTGAAACTCCGCCAGTCATCTAAAAATGCATTTTCTGCATGATGAAAGATATTTATTAGGCCTAAGTGGAAGAGCCAGCATTCTTGATGAAAAGAATTACTCTACGCACACATCCTAAGGACAGTGGTTTAGATCAGTGCCCTGCTAGTAGAGATGAACAACACAATGGGAAGGACAGGCACTGATGCACAGAGAGACCAGGAGACTGAGCATGGTTCCAGACACCACTGCGGTATACAAGGTGGCACCTAGAGTCAGCCAAGGACATAAAGATGGACGTGGAGACACTGGAGCAGTGTGGGTGCCACTCAGCCCAGGATTGTTACAGAGAGGAGTCATATGTGAGATTAGGGTTGCCCCAAGCTACCTCTAAGTTCTGTCCAACTCAACTACCCTGTGAGTCTGTGACAGTCCCAAGCTCCGCATCCTAGGATACAGTGACACCCCTAGATATCTTACCAAACACCTCAAATAGTCCAGGCACTGTTCCTCTTAAGGGACGTAGGGAAGAGAGGGAGAGATGGAAAAGGGAGAACTCACCTTTGTTAACATACTGCTTTCTAGTAACTCTTTTAAAGAAGTGTTCATTGGCCAGGCGCGGTGGCTCAAGCCTGTAATCCCAGCACTTTGGGAGGCCGAGACGGGCGGATCAAGAGGCCAAGAGATCGAGACCATCCTGGTTAACACGGTGAAACCCCGTCTCTACTAAAAGAAATTACAAAAAACTAGCCGGGCGAGGTGGCGGGCGCCTGTAGTCCCAGCTACTCGGGAGGCTGAGGCCGGAGAATAGCGTGAACCCGGGAGGCGGAGCTTGCAGTGAGCTGAGATCCGGCCACTGCACTCCAGCCTGGGCGACAGAGCTACACTCTGCCTCAAAAAAAAAAAAAAAAAGGAGTGTTCATTCTATTGTTCATGGAATATGCTTCCAGTCGTGGATTGCATTGAAAAGATAAGTCCATGTCCTAATCCCTGGGACCTGTGAATGTAACCTTATTTGGGAAAATGGTCTTTGCCGACATAGTTAAGGATCTCGAGATAAGATCATCATGGATTATCTGGGTGGGCCCTAAATCCAAGGACAAGTGTCTTTTTCAGAGAAATCAGAGACACACAGAGGAGAAGACAGACACAGAGGAGAAGATAGACACAGAGGAGAAGGGCACATGAAGGCAGAGGCAGAGGTTGGGTGGCGGCAACTGCAGGGACTGCCAGCAACCAGCAGGAGCTGCAGGGGGCAAGGAGGATCCGCTAGAGAGGGACCGCGCCCTGTACACACCTTGAATCCACATTTCCGGGCTCCAGAACTATGAAAGAATGCATTTTTGTTGTTTTAAGCTGCCAATTTTATGGTAATTTGTTATGGTGGCCCTAAGAAACGAATGTACGTCAGATATATTATAATTGGTATCATTAATCAGGAGCTGCAAGGTCTCTTTTCCTAATTAACATCATGGTTGTTCTTACTAATAATAAGAATAAAAGAACTCTCAGGGAGGCAGTGGGAGGGAGAGCATCAGGATAAATAGCTAATGCATACTGGGCTTAATACCTAGGTGATGGGTTGATAGGTGCAGCAAACCACTGTGGCACACGTTTACCTATGCAGCAAACCTGCACATGTATCCCAGAACTTAAAATAAAAATCTAAAAATGAATAAATAAAAAAAAAAAAACAACTCTGTCTTAAAACACATTAACAATCTTACTGAAGAAGAATATTAGATCTTTTGAAGTAAGCAATTTTTTTTTGTCCATGTAATAGCTGTCTGTAAAGACCCGCTTCTTGAATGAACCACCATTTTCTTTCTTTTTTTTTTTTTTCTTTTTGTAGAAGGAAACACACACTACCAGAAAAAAGGGGCTCCATTTTGATATCCCTCCATCTCTGACCTTGTTTTGGTAACTTTGTTTCTGTACCAGATCCACACTCAATTAACCTGTCTGGTTTAGGGTATTTTGGCTTCATAGAGCAATAGTATCAATACGATTCTGCTGTTTTATGATACATTTATCAAACAGTTCACTATCTGGTCTTTTGGCCAGAATTTCTTGGCCTCTTCTCAGAGCTCTGTCTCAATACGTCTTTTGATAACTGTTTTCCAGCATAGTGTTCATTTCAATTTTAGACTATGATGTTGATAAATTTACCAACTTCCAGTGAAGGATGAATAGCTTACAGTGTTTGTGGCAATATTGGATGTGTTTATTTCCAGGGGAATGATTTTTAACAGTGCATATTCTTATTTGTTTTTCACAATCCAGTTCCAGCATCTGAGAAACTTTGCTTTGATGGTTGACTCCCATTAGCTAAACACTGGAAACAATTATCTCGTAGTGGTCTCAGTTCTTCCTGACAGCTTTGCATTTCCACGGTGCATACCAATTGTTTCTCCCTCCACGTCCTCCAGTGATCTCTTGAAAGAACCCACTTTATACCTCATTGTTACCTTCCCTCTACTTTTTCTTATTATTCAATTCAATTCAACAACATGTATTAAATACTTACAATATGCTACCCAGGTAGAATAAGTCAACGTATAGACAGGGCATGTCATTGAATAGTGATAAGAACTGATGGGGTAAGTACCTAGGGAACACACACTTAGATTGGGTGTGGGGCTGAACCAGCATATTTAAATTTATGTAAAAACTGAGGAACACCCTGAAAAAGACTTTTATTGTTGGACATAATTCTCTAGTCCTGAAGTTATCATCCAAGGGAGTTCAAGAACTCACCCCTTAAGTGGACTGGGCAAGCTGGCCATTTACCACTTGTCACAGTTAGAATTAGGATCTTGACTTTCATAGCATCCTTTGGTGTCACAGAGTGGGAGGAAAACATCACTAATGGCTCCATAGGACCACCAGTGGAGGCAAATTGAATTTGGGATATATTATATCAAATCTGTTAAAGGGAAAACAAAAGAAAGAAAAGGAGGGGAGGGAAGGAAGGAAAGAAAAAAGAAAAGAAAAAAACCCAAAATAATTCATTATATAACCATTATATGTTAATGGTAAAGTTTAAGAGATTTTGAAGTGTTGTCATATATTATTTCATTAAGTGGTGTATGTGGGTGTGTGTGTGTGTGTGTGTATATATATATATATATATTTTTTTTTTTTTTGAGATGAGTTTTTCTCTTTTTGCCCAGGCTGGAGTGCAATGGCATGATCTCGGCTCACTGCAACCTCCGCCTCCCAGGTTCAAATGATTCTCCCGCCTCAGCCTCTGAAGTAGCTGAGATTACAGGTGCCTGCCACTACACCCGGCTAATTTTTTATAGTTTTAGTAGAGATGGGGTTTCACCATGTTGGTCAGGATGATCTCGATCTCTTGACTTCGTGATCCACCCACCTCAGCCTCCCAAAGTGCTGGGATTACAGGCATTAGCCACCGCGCCCGGTCAGTAGTTTATATTTTTATTCCACCAGTTCTTATTCCTTAAAGGGAAGAAGGATTAAATAAATGTTACATTGCATTAGAATCTTTGAATTGCTGCTATAACTATATAATGGTGTGGAAAGCAGTAAACCCATTTTTCTCAACTTACAGGAAAGTACAAACTGAAAATGAGTGAATGAATTAATGCACAAATAAGTCATTAGAACTGCCAGCAGAGTCCTCCAGTCAACTCCCCCAACACATACTGAAAGACAGAACCATCCCTGAGTGCACAGGTATTTGGCACTGAGCACCAAGTGTGACAAGAAAGGGCCACCGTGTTGCTTTTTTTTTTCAGGCAGGGTCTCACTCTGTCACCAGGCTAGAGTGCAGTGGCGCCATCTCGGCTCACTGCAACCTCCAACTCCCTGGTTCAAGCGCCTGGTTCAAGCGATTCTCCTGCCTCAGCCTCCCGAGTAGCTGGGATTACAGGCACCACCACGCCCAGCTAATTTTTGTATTTTAGTAGAGATGGGAGTTTCACCATGTTGGCCAGGATGGTCTCTATCTCCTGACCTCGTGATCCGCCCACCTCACCCTCCCAAAGTGCTAGGATTACAGGCGTGAGTCACTGCACCCAGCCCCATCTTGCTTATTATGAGGATACCTGAGCACTTCCAGCCCTGCCTCCTTGGAAGTGGGGAGGATGCCTGGAGAGAGAGGTGGGCATGGCTGAGCATGCAGTGGGAGGCAGAACAAAGCCAGAGTCCCACAAGAGGGGACTGGCCAGTGCCTGGTTCACGCAGCTTTAAGGTGCTCCAAGAGGGTTGGGAGAGCCCTCAGGAACACGGGAGCCTTGGGAGAAAATAAAGTAATCCCTGCCAAGGTGCCAAGCCAGTGTCAAGCAGGTGGACCCAAGAAGTAACTCTGTCTCAGCCTAATTACACCAGGACTCCTGGTGAGCCCACAGCCTGGGAGGGCATAAGAGTAGGTCCTGTCCCATAATAGATTACTCAGTCCTGACACATTTAGGGGGCTTATGAGAGATGGAATCCTAAGGCCTTCTCAGGTGGCCTGCAGGAGCCTCAAAGTCAGCATTGCAGGGAACATTCATTCCCACTTCCTGAAGTTTCCTTCCTTCAGGACGGAGCTCTACTGGTGCAGTGCTGTGGTTCTCCCACCCCAGCCCACATCTCCGCAGACCTGGATGATGCACCCAGTGGTGTGTCCTGGCATATGTAACTCTGCCCCCTCCTTTTTCCTTCCTCAAGGGTGTGGGCTGCCCACAGGCAGTGTGACTGATTCCCTGCTCCCCGGGGCCCGCTCTCTGGGGCACGGGGTGCTCTTGGTTCTCTGCAGCCTGATGATAAGTCAGTCCAACTCCATGGCCCAGTATTAAAAGACCATGTGGCTCTTTCACTCACTTCTGTCCTCAACCCAGCCTTTATCAGAAGTAAAGGAAATGTTCTAATTCTCCTCCTGCTGACCCTTTTGTCTTATCGTTCAATTGGTTCAGAATTTTGAAGGTCAAGAGGTGGTTATCAAGATCCTAAGCAAACACCTCTAAACTAAAACAATCATGTACACGTATCCCCAAATTCCACCTATTGTTCTTCCCTCTATTGTTGGAACACACCTCCCTCTTCCTAACACACACAGTGAGAAAGGGAATTCTCCAAGATCAGTAAAAAGATTGCCAAGTAGTGCCCAAGTCCAGAGCCTGTGTCTCTATGGTTACCTCTTTCCAGATGCTTTTCTTACCCCTGCCACTACTCTGTTCTCACCATTGCCTCTACCCTCTATGAGCAGCTGATTCATCTCCGCTTTTGTGTCCGTGTGCAGGCTACACTGCTACAATAGAAAAGGCCACAAAGCTACAGCAGCTCAAACCAAAGGAAGTTTATTTCTCTCTCACCCAACAGTACAGAAAGAGGTAGCCAGGTGGTCCGAGGCAGGTGGGAAGTGCTCCTCCTCCATGTTCATTCAGAGCCCCACGTTGCATCTGCCTTGTTGCTCTGACGTCCTCATCTGCGTGGCTGATGCCGGCTCACCATACCATCTTTGAGTTCCAGCATCTGAGATGGAGGAAGAGAGAGTGGAGGGCAGGTGGCTTCCTTTTAAGGGTTAAATGTTGCCTACACCACTTGTTCCATTCACATGCTAGCTGCAAGGGGGGCTGGGACATGCAGGCTTTAGAAGTGCCAAAACTCAAAGGAAGAGCGGAGAATGGTTGCTGTGAGCCATCAGCTGTCTCTGCCACGTCCCTGTGCAACCACATGTGATATCTGCACATCACCCTGCACTGCATTTTTGCATTGCTGTTTATTGCAAGATGCATTTTTGCATCCCTAGGACCTAGGACAGTGACTAACACAGCTGAATAGCTGAACAACTAAGTGAATGATGAAGGGCTTTTTCCCCCAGCAAGCCAAACCCCAGACCCAGACAAGAGTGAAAGAGAACTAACAGAGACAAGACTTGAGGGTGCTGTGAAGGTGTCAGTGTGCACAGTTCACCAGGAAGTCCAGGGTAGGTGGTAGATTGGCAAGAAAATCTGACAGTGAGCTGACCGCCCAGGGGCCAGGACTTGGAAGACAGGGGAAGGTAAACCAGATGACAAGGACAAGGGGCAGCTGAGAGAGGAGCTCTCTTCAGAGAGGTGGATTTCAGGGCTTGAGAATTAGGGATGAGGCAGTTTTGAGAAAAGTGAGGCCAAAGCGTGACCAAGTCCTCAGGGTGGGTGTTGGGGAGCATGCAGTCATGCGATGGGATTTCTCCTGGAGCCGCATGGAGAAGCTTCCAGCTGTGAGTATGAGGGGGATTTGAAAGGGTGACACAATCAGACACTGTGGACTCTGCCAGGGGGAACGTTGGTCAGTGAGGGGAGGGAGGACAGAGACACAGATCTGGAAGATGTCTCCCTCTACCCCGGCCCTGCATACAGGGACGCGAGGCATTTCTTCCCCTGGAGAGAGTGGCGACACCATAGCGGAACAAAGCCAAGCATCGGTTCCAGCACACAGAGCGGACAGCGTTCCAGGGAGTGGCTGCTGGCGTGAGGGAGTTTGTAACCTTTCAGAAGCTACAGTGCAGTAAGGTAGGAGGTAGGGCCAGGAGGAAATAGGCCCGCGCCATATGCAAGTGTGTGAAGAATGGACTTAACCACTGTCCCAGTGTCTAGTGACTCCCAATTCAGAGGACAGAGTCCCAGTTTCATGGCCCCGCGTGGTGATGCCACAGTGCGACGGATTACAGGGATCTGTTAAAATACTTATATGCACTTTCCTATGTTTAAGCTTCTATAAAAAGTATATATAGCTTTTATAGTCAGAAAACAATGCCACTTAAATCATTAAGTTCTTCCAAGATGGTGGTGCTAGAGAGATTATTTCATTTCTGTGGTCTTTGCTTAGTTGTAGGAGAGTCGGCCTCAGAGGTGCCCACTTAATGCATATCATTCTCTTCCTGCTCAGCTCTCATAGGATTCTTCCCTTCAGTGCACAGGTGGGAACTGGAAAAATAAGGGTCAGGGCCAGGTGTGGTGGCTCACATCTGTAATCCCAGCACTCTGGGAGGCCAAGACAGGAGGATTGCTTGAGCCCAGGAGTTTGTGACCAGCCTGGGCAACACAGTGAGATCCTGTCTATACAAAAAGTAAAGAAAAATTAACCAGGTATGGTGGCACACATGTGTACCCTCAACTAATTGTGGGGCTAAGGTGTGTGGATTGCTTGGGCCTGGAAAGTCGAAGCTGCAGTGAGCGCCGTAACTGCACCACTGCACTCCAGCCTGGGTGACAGAGCCAGACTCTGTCTCAAAAATAAAATAAAATGTTTAAAAAAGGGTCATAACATAGGTCACCAACCAAGAGCAAAAGTTATCATGATTTCAGCTTGCTTCAGCCACAGTATTTGCCAGTAGCGTTGCAAGTAGAAATGTCACCTAGCAAAATGGAGCTACCTCGTGGAGATGTGTGTGATGGGGAAATGCTCTTTGAGGATTCGTGGCATGTGCTCAAGGGGCTGCTGAGTTCCTCTTCTCAGGCAGGCCTTTCTTCTCCATGCCTTGGCACTGCTTATCCAGCAGGTGAGGCATTTATGTGTGCACCAGCGCAGCAGCTTTTCAACCCTGGCCGTCCAGCAGGGTCACGAGGGGAGCCTTTAGAAACGCGTGTCCATGTAATCCCAGCACTTTGGGAGACCAAGGCGGGCGGATCACGAGGTCAGGAGATCGAGACCATCCTGGCTACACTGCACTCCAGCCTGGGCGACAGAGCGAGACTCCGTCTCAAAAAAAAGGAAAAAAAAAGAAACACGTGTCCAAGCCCCACCACACACCCATTGAACCAAATAAAGCAGATATCCCCGAGAAGAGTGAAGACAGAAATCTCTGCATACCAAAACACGTACTAAGCTTCTTAACCATAAATGACAATGTTTTTGTATATTACAAATATTATTTTTTACATGATATCTCTGATTTTCCCTCCTCTCTGTCAAGTGGTTTTAAGTTCTCAAAATCCTAATGCTTTTATATCTGTGAATGCTTCTTTAATACAGTTTAAAAATGATAGGTTTTATCTGTTCTTCAAATATGTGTAAGTAATTATATATTAGATGTATTTATAAAGGTAAATACTAAGTTTCAGTTAACTGTTTAAAACATACTTTTTATCAAAAATGACAAAGATTGAAAACTTTTATATTTAAAACTAAGGAATACTCAAAACATTAGATATTTTGCGTCTTCCTACCATAAAATGCATAGTAAGTTGAAATATTAGGCCAGCAATAGGTTATTTTTATTCAAAAAGAAGTAACAAAGGTGAGTATCTCTACTGTTTGGAGGAGGGGGGTTCTCTTGAGACAACTGATGAGTGGAGGGTTATACAGAGAATGTTGGATGTTAAAGCCAGACAGAACCTTAGAGTTTATCTTGCATTTGTAGAAACTGAGGCCCATGCCTACAATTTTTATCTCAGGAATGCTACCAAGTGTGGCATATTTTTCAAGGCACATAAAAATGGGTTGCTGAAAAATTTTCAATCCATGTATTGTTTTTCAGCTTTAGAAGAATGCTAACACTGGCTTTTGTTAAATATTGTAATCTTCCCATATTACTATAAATTGACAAACATTTCACATTCTTAAAAGCCTTTTGGAAAACTGAGCAACTGGTATTAAGAAAGGTTAGATTTGAGAAGACTACACTAAAGGCCATATTGTTAAGCATATTGAGCAGATGAAGAGTTATATTTGTAATCAACTAAACCTTTTTACCCGTCTCCGTGTGAGTCAACAGTGTAGCCAGCCAGCCAGCCAGGAATTAATGCACTTACGGGCGGGGCATAGCATCTGGAAGAGCAGTGGGAGTGCCTGCTCAGAGTTTAGAAGGGGCATCACCAAACCTGGGTATGTCCAGAGCAGGGCAACTCAAGAGGGCAGAGGATGTTGAAAGTGTATCAGAGGGTTTCAGAGAGACAATGATCAGAAGTAGGAAGGTTCGAAGACAGAAGACCCAGGGAAACATATGGACCACACTCATGTATCTGAAGGTCCATCCCGTGGCTGTGTTTATACAGAAACAGATCATCACTTGCCAAGAGGATGGCAGGGCTCTTGCCTTGGGCAGAGCTCCTGAAGTAACTATGAAGACCCTTCCCAACTCCAAGACCCTGATTCTGTGATTCTCACTCCAGGACCTAACCTACTGATCATGTTTACAAAATACAAGAAAGAATCCTAGTTATACAAATCTGACAGACATGGGAAAATAATGCTTCACGCGCACGTATGTCTGTGTGTCTGTGTGTGTGTAACACACCGTTGGGTGTGGGTATGGGCAAGAGACAGATCAGAGCGGTGGTGATGCGGGCATGGAACAGATTCTCCAGCTGACTCCCCAGTTAATCTTTTAAGAAATTTTTGTGGGTCCATAGTAGGTATATATATATTTATGGGGTACATGAGATACTTTGATTCAGGCATGCAAAAAGCAGTAATCACATCATGGAAAATAGGGTATCCATCCCCTTCAAGCATTTATCCTTTGTATTACAAACAATCCAGTTATACTCTTCTAGTTATTTTTAAATGTACAATTAAAAATAGTTTCCCTGCTGTGCTATCAAATACTTGTTCTTACTCATTCTAATGACATATGGTTTTTTTTTGTACTCATTAACCAACCCCACTTCCCCACCCACCCACCCCCACTCCCCACATCCCTTCCCAGCCTCTAGTAACCATCCTTCTATTCTCTATCTTACGAGCATATAGTTCCCAGGTAGGGCAGCTACTCTGCCCCACCCCATGCTGGGAACTCTGAGGGCTTCAAACACAGTCCCAACCTCAATGTCTGTCTCATCTATCTGGCTATAGAGACAACACTAACAACCCCGCAATGGTCAGAGACACCAGGAGACCTGGGGGACTCTTTCCTTGTGGTCCTCATCCCTTAATTCTCCTCCTGAACGCTTGCTCTCATTTCATTAAAAAAAATAATAAATTCACTGTACAATTCACCCATCTTAATCATAACCACCTCCATTCACAAAGGTTACATATGCAGGCCAGGCACGGTGGCTCATGCCTGTAATCCCAATACTTTGGGAGGCTGAGGTGGGAGGAACATTCGAGGCCAAGAGTTCAACGCCAGCCTGGGCAACATAGCGACAGCCTGTCTCTATTAAAAATAAATTTAACAAAAACAAAAAGGCCGGGTACAGTGGCTCACACCTGTAACCCCCCAGCACTTTGGGAGGTTGAGGCAGGGGAATCGCTTGGGCACAAGAGTTAGAGACCAGCCTAGGCAATATGGCAAAACCCTGTCTCTACAAAAAATTAGCCAGGCCTGGTGGCATGCGCCTGTAGTCCCAGCTACCTGGAAGGTGGTAGGATCACCTGAGCCCAGGAGGTCAAGGCTGCAGTGAGCTGTGATCGTACCACTGCACTCCAGCCTGGGTGACAGAGTGAGACCCTGTCTTAAAAAAAAAAAAAAAAAAAAAAAAGGTTACATATGCATATGAAAAAAGACAGAAAAACTTATTCCCTACTGCCTTCTTAGTTAAACAGTACCAAGGTAGTGTTTGTTGCCCAAACATATTAAATATGGTTTAAGAAATCAGCTTGTAGGCCGGGTGTGGTGGCTCAAGCCTATAATCCCAGCACTTTGGGAGGCCGAGACGGGCGGATCATGAGGTCAGGAGATCGAGACCATCCTGGCTAACACGGTGAAACCCCATCTCTACTAAAAAAAAAAAAAATACAAAAAACTAGCCAGGTGTGGTGGCGGGCGCCTGTAGTCCCAGCTACTCGGGAGGCTGAGGCGGGAGAATGGCGTGAACCCGGGAGGCGGAGCTTGCAGTGAGCTGAGATCCGGCCACTGCACTCCAGCTTGGGTGACGGAGTCAGACTCTGTCTCAAAAAAAAAAAAAAAAAAAAAAAAAATCAGCTTACACACAGTCCAGATTTATATCTTTTTAAAATCATTTCTCTCTCCTAAACCATAATAGCAGCAGATAGAAGAAGAAATGGAATGTGGTCACATTTCATACTATTATGAAGTACTTTCACACTGCAATGAGTGAAGGACCATCTGCAACCTATAGCCTGTGTTTCTGCTGAAAAACTGTTTCAGGACTTAAGGTTTCTAATTTGGAACAAAAGCATTGAGCAGGTTGCTCTTTGTAATTTTTTATGGAGAGGTGGGAGCATACTAGGCCTACCTGGATTCCTGAAGAATTCAGCAACCTGAAGAGCATGGCGCTCAGAGGAAAGTAGACGCTAGATCTTTAAGATCTGATTTCATCCAAAATGGGAGGTCTAAAACTAGATGCTGTAGGAGAGAAAAAGTATCACCCATCTTAAGGTTCATAACTGAGGTACCTATAATGAAAGATTAACAAGAGAAAAATACACACATTACTTTTATGTATGTATGTATGTATGTATTTATAGACAGTCTTAGCCTGTCACCCAGGCTGGAGTGCAATGGCGCAGTCTCAGCTCACTGCAACCTCCGCCTCCCGGGTTCAAGCAATTCTCCTGCCTCAGCCTCCCGAGTAGCTGTGATTACAGGCACCCGCCACCACGCCCGGCTAATTTTTGTATTTTTAGTAGAGACAGGGTGTGGCCATATTGGCCAGGCTGGTCTTGAATTCCTGACCTCAGGTGATCTGCCTGCCTCAGCCTCCCAAAGTGCTGGCATTACAGGCGTGAGCCACTGCGCCCAGCCATACACATTAAGCTTTATGTGACAACATGGGAGCCTTCCCAAATAAGACCCAAAGAAACAGGAACACCTATGTATTTTTTTTCTTTCTTTTCTTCCCCCCCACCCCGCCGCCCGCCCAGACAGGGGCTCACTTTGTCGCCCAGGCTGCAGTGTGTTGGCTTGATCTCAGCTCACTGCAACCTCCACCTCCCGGGTTCAAGAGATTCTCCTGTCTCAGCCTCCTGAGTAGCTAGGATTACTGGGGCACACCACCACGCCCAGGGCTAATTTTTGTACTTTCAGTAGAGATAGGGTTTCACCATGTTGACCAGGCTGGTCTCCAACTCCTGACCTCAGGTGATCTGCCCACCTTGGCCTCCCTAAGTGCTGGGATTACAGGCGTGAGCCCCCATGCCCAGCTGGAACACCTATGTATTTTTATGCTTAGATTTGGTGCAAGTTGACAGTCGTGTAGAAGTGTGATTGGACGAGGGGGGCATGATCTAACAGTAATAAACCGAGGGGAATTTAGCAAGGCCTGTTTGTTCAGGTTCTTCTTGGCATCTCTGTGTCTTCAAAGATAAGGATATTCCTTTCCTTCAGGTATAGAGCGGGCACCTCTGGAATGAAAGTTTTTGACTGCTTTGGGGAGAAGGGTGGGGGAAGGGTGAGAGAAAGACCTTCCTGCTTCTGCTGTTTTCTCAAATGTATATTTTGGGGTAGTGTGTCGTGAACCCCATCAATGAACAGGCTGCCTCTCATTGTCTGTGAGTTGATTGGTCCCTTCTGGGACTCCTCCCCAGTGCCAAAAGACCAGCTTCCTGTTCTTTCCCTTTGGTCAGGCATTAAGGACACGAGAGCTACAAGCCACCTTCCCAGTCCTCAGTGTGGTCAGAGTGCTGGTGTAAGGACATCTGGTTACTGAAAACAGGGACAACCGAATATGAACTCAGAACCAACCCCAAGTGGGTGTGCACAAGGAAATGGGAGTTTAAATCTGTACAGCCCTTTTTCTTAAAAAAGCAATTTTAGTTTACATGTTAAAACAGGGATATATTAGCCAGACCCAGTGGTGTCTGCCTGTGGTCCCAGCTACTCTGGAGGCTGCAGCAGGAGGATCCCTTGAGCCCAGGAGTTTGAGGCAGCAGCAAGCTGACATGGAGCTTATAAATAGCCGCTACCCTCCAGTCTGGGCAACATAGCAAAAACCTATTCCTTTGGGGGGAATAAAAGGCATTTTTTTAACCTAACATTTATTAACCATTTACGTTACATGATTTCAATACTCACCAACCCTCGAGTCAAGCACTATTCTTATCCCCATCTTTCACATGAGGAAACTGAGGCACAGTGAGGTTAAGAGACTGTCCCTCTCTCGTACACAGGCAGCCATCAGCACAGTGAGGACCTGAAGCAGGATGGCTTGCAGGAGGCTGTGAGAGTTAGAGCCTCATGGTCATTCCTTTGGAGCCTCAGTGAGCAGGTAATTTGGCCTGGCATTTCCACTTCCGGGATTTGTCCTAAGGGAAGAGTCAGACAAGACTCTAAGATGAATGTTCTGGGATATTTGTTGCAGCTAGGTTTATCATCTTTCAGCAATCGGGGCAACTGTCACATCCCCAAAGAAGCTGCTGTCTTGCCACCCTGTCTCAGGCACTACACCCCCATCACTCCTATCCCATTAATTAATTCTGCTGTCTTCATAGTTTCACAGCCTACAATTGTTTATTGGCTTACTTGTTTCTTAGCTGTTTTCTTGACTGGAATATAAGTTGCATGTAGGCAGGGAGCTCTCTCCATTACCTAAAATGGTAGCTGGCACATAAAGCATATTCGATAAATATTTCTTGAATGAAATGAACGTATTAATGGCAAACTTTATTATATGTTTGCTGGGGAAAAATTATTATTATCTTTTTTTTTAGATGGAGCTTTGCTCTGTCACCCAGGCTGGAGTGCAGTGGCGTGATCTTGGCTCACTGCAACCTCCACCTCCTGGGTTCAAGCGATTCTCCTGCCTCAGCCTCCCAAGTACCTGGGATTACAGGCATGCATTAGAGGCATGCACCACCACTTCTGGCTAATTTTTGTATTTTTAGTAGAGATGGGTTTCACCCTCTTGGCCAGGCTGGAGTCCTGACCTCAGGTGATCTACCCAGCTCGGCCTCCCAAAGTGCTGAGATTACAGGCATGAGCCACCATGCCTGGCCAAAAAATTAAATCTTACTCCATAGGGAATTGGCCTATCCATGCAATAGAATTCTTGGAAGTCATTACAAATGATTGTGCAGATCACCTCCCGCATAGAGAGATACCCTACCTGTGGCTGAGTAAAAAAGGCAGGTGACAGAACGCATGTGCACTGTGGTCGCTGTAGTGGCCGGGGCTGCTGGCAGCTAACCACAGAATTCAGTTTACTGAGTGTAAGCAGAAAGCAAAGTCATTTATTACAGGCTATCGGGTAACTCACTGACCCTCGAGGGTGTAAGGAGGACTTCTGCAGACAAATGCAAGATTGGGAGCCCGAGATGGGAGTTCTGCCTCAGCTGAACTGCTGCCTAGTTGTCTGGATTCCAGAGAAGTCTCCTAACCTCTCTGTTCTTCAGGCAGATGTGGATAATAAAATCTGTGCTGTCCACACTGCAGGACTGTTGTGAGGGCAAATGAAATCACAGGCATGAAAGCCCTTTGAAAAGTTAGAAAAGGACTGTGTATATATTGACATCATCATTATCAGGTGATTTTGAACGTCCGAGCACATGTATTTTATCCCTAAGCCCCTGGTGTTGGCACACCATTGGGACACCATTGGTCCTCTCTGTTAGTTGCCTGTACATCACTAAGTGTTACGATCCCCCTGGCAGTGGTCTGGATAAAAAGACTGGTGATCCTGGCAGTCGTGTTTGCTAAGCTTGTCCTCAAATCATCTTCGGTGTCCTCTTGTGACTTCAGTCACTCTCCCCGTGGGGTGACCTGTGTCTCAGCTTCGGGCCTGCCCTTCTCTCGAGGCACACTAATCTTGCCATCTTCGAAAAGAGGCCGTTCTCATCTTGGGTCTACACTGTGGCAGCCACAAAGCTCGGCTTCTTCCCTGAAAGTCGTCCCCATAGCCTGAGAGCTGACACCTAGCGCGTCTGCATTCAAAGTCACTGTCAACCAGGGTTTCATGCATGGCCCAAGTCATTGACTAAGTAGGTATCAAAGACCAGATTCAATGAGGTTTTAAATTTCCTTACAATTCCATTTTTTCCATCCTGTTTGTATATTTTTCAAAAATCCTTCATTGCCTACCTACCATCAGAGGAAAACAGCGTGGTGATATGATGTGGGATTTTAACCAGGTACTGATACTGTGAAGGAGAACATTAGTGGTCCTGAAACTAGGCATGTGTTGTAAAGTGGGGTGATTTTCCCACTCCCTGTATGTCCAGAGGCCCTTCCTGGCAGAACTTCCAGCCCAGGAGACTTTCATCTTCATCTTGCATGAAGGATACAATTTCGTTCTGACGCACGGTATAGAGAAGGCGTTGAGCGTCCACACAATCTGTTATGCTAAATCACACCTGGTGTCTGCACAGAGAAAGCTCTGGCAAGAGTTCTCGCCACTGGGACCGAGGCCTCTGACTCAGAAGCCAAAACATGGCAGTGTTGCAGGGCGCCTGGCTCAACGGCACGGGAAATTAACCTGCTTGTTCTCACGTTAAATGCTTTATGAAAATTTACCGGGCGCAAAAAGAGGGAAGAAAAACCCAAGTGGTTGTGCAGTGCGCCTGCCTGCCTGGCACCAGTGAAGGAATGAAGCTGCGGAGACAGTCGATGTGAAGAGCTGGCAAGAGGAGAAGGTGGAAAGCGCCATGGAAATCAAATGCGGCGCCAGCCACGGCATTGTTTTAGTAGCATTTGCTCGAGTAAAACATTTAATTATAGAAGATCGGAAGCTCCCAGTGTTTGTGAGCGAGGTGGCGTGACGCAGGCTCTGCCACTTGCTCCACGATACACATCTTCAGAGGAACACCGCGACAGGCTGCGAAGAAAAGCCGCCTCCGGGGAGGGGAGGGGGCTGGTCCTTGCTGGGGGGCCCTTAGCTGTAACAGTCCCCATTCTCCAGCGATCCTCAGTCTGCCTTTTTTAAAAAAATTAAGTGTCCTGCTGGCCGTTCTTCTTCTCCGTTTTCTGTTTTTTCCACATGATATTTTTCTTTTCCTTGTTGATTTTGGAAGACAATAAAATTGACAAAGAATAGGATGGAAAAGTACTACCCTGAAAAATCCCTATACATTTGCCACCTGAAAGAAACAAAGCCACTTTTCAGTTATAGTTTCCTTTGGGAAATGATTAGGAAGCAAAACAACCTATAATAAATACAAATAAATAGGGGAGCACGAGGCTGTAGTGAACTCTAATTGTGCCTGTGAATAGCCACTGCACTCCAGCCTGGGCCAGCAGAGCAAGACACTGTCTCTACAAAATAAATAAATAAAATAAATGATCTAAAGGACGCAGTATATATTTAAGCAACAGAAGTGAAAACGCACAAAGGTGGAACCAACATTATGAATGTTGATGGATATTACCAACATTACCAAATATTGTATGGAGATTTTTTTTTTTTTTTTTTGAGACGGAGTCTCGCTCTGTCACCCAGGCTGGAGTGCAGTGGTACAATCTCGGCTCACTGCAAGCTCTGCCTGTGTGGAGATATTCTTTATTCCTTTTTGTTTTAAAGTCCTGTCTACTTTAAAAATAGTTTGTGAAAATAATGATGCAGTATCACGTACCTGCAAGAAGTATTTCTTTGTGTTCTATTCCTGCCATCACATAGCTGATTGTGTTACCTGATTTCTTCATTCGTGTCTTCCGGGAAGAGACTAATTAGCATGCTGCTGAATCTAAAGAATCCTTCTTTGGGATGCTGCTCTGCCACACAAGGCAGCGCTTCATCCAAAAGACAAGAAGTCAAGGACTGGCTTCTGCCGCTGGCTGAAATTAACATTGGCTCAGTTTGTTTAAGTGCAAGGCTGTGTGTGTTTTGTCATTAGACATTTATACTTCTATGAATAAACTTTATAATCGACTTATGGAGACAAGATTCTTTATGTCAGCACCTTAGAGAAGTGTTGTAGAAGCAGCTGGCATGCAGACAGGAGTCTCCCACAGCAACGTGGGCACAGCTGAGTCCGTCATAACCCACCTTAGGGCATCCTCAGAAACAAGCGGGCCCAACTCGTGCCTGCAGAAATTGGTCATGGGCAGGGAAATGAGTGTTTTCCTCCACAGAAACGAAAAAAGTTTGCTTTTATTTTTTTTAACAAATTGGTTTTTGACATCTGTGTGAAGGGGACAATTTGGATCGGTTTCCAGTAATGTGTATCAGGTCAGTGGAGAACTAGAGGGAGTCACTGGCTGAAAGACGTTGTGAATATCCCTCTAAACTGCTCAGGCCAGAGACAGGTGACGTGTCTGTTATCTGATGTGTATCTGGAACCATGGCAAAGTTGCCCCATTAAATTATGAGCCAATCACTCTTGATTTACCATTAAAAAGAGTGAAAGGCCCGCGGACCCTGCCCTGCACAGGTAATTCATGGCACCTGTGGAAAAAGGCATGTTTTCATCCTCATAATGAAGAAAGGTAGGTGCAAGGTCCTTTGATGACACTGTTCTCTTTTGCTTGTTTACTTTTATTCTCCCACGCAGACTGAGACCCAGCAGGAAGCTTTTAAACCAAAACAGTTAATTACCTCCTCTAACCCAGAGAAGTGGGGAAACATAAATATAGCAAGTTGAGAGAGAGAGCAGCTTTGCTCCAGGCTGTACTTTGTACCAGTTGGTTGGGGAAGGCAGCTACCTTCTCTTACCCCACTGAGGACAGGCTAAGCGAGACCAATTAGAAGGCACGTGCCAGGGAGCAGGTCCGCGTGCCACTACTGTGGGGCTTCCGGAACTCTTTCAGTGCCCTGGACTGAGGACCCCAAATCAGAAACCTACGTACAGACACCCATTCCAAAGACAAAATTGAGTAGCTTTGGGGCTCCAGACCCTCCTTCGAAGGATGGAACTCTTGGGCAGGTGGAAGAAGCAGGGACTCCCCGCACTCCAACTTGAGGGTGGATCCTCCCGAAGGCAGGCAGGGCTGCAGGGCAGCTTCTCAGAGATACTTCTCAACTGAGCTGCGAGTCATGACCTGTCGCCACCATGGTCCTTTCTTCCCCATGGAATGGAGCCTTATCCCTTGTGTCTCTAAGCCCTGGGCTGCCCCTACCCTTCAGGGCTCTTCATTGTCTGCCTGTCTCTCTGTCTGCCTGTTTGTCTGTCTCCCTGTTCAAGCTCCCTCCCTCCATAGCCTCATATGTACAAATCATCGCCTTGCTGTTCCCTTACTGTTCCTGCCGCTGCCCTTTGCCCATTTCTGGCTCTCTCACCTCCTCTGCACTTACTGAGATCCTGTTCAGTCTTCAGAGGCCACCCGAGTCCCAGCCTCCCCTCCTGCAACCCCCTTCTCAGCCTGAGGTGCCGTCCCCTGCTTCTAAGTCCCAAGGGCCCCAGGATCTGTTCCACCGACTCCAACCGTTACTTCACTTCTCATTACATGGGGCTTTCATCGCCACAAGTGGATGATAAATTCTCAGACTTTAACAGGGAGTGATTTATGGATCGTTTCCCTATCCCCCCACACCTGTCCCCAGCACCTGGTGCAGTGGATTGCATTTGATTAATCCCTCTGGATAAAAGTTTTAAATGTACCAGACCAGGGTCATCAGGCAGAATCTGGGCATGGTATTCAGGAAGTTTTCTCTTGGGAATCACACAAAAAAGGACACATCCTCTGTTATCTAAATGCCTTCAAGTATCTGGATGTTTGGCCGTAAGTGCATAAAACAACCAGATGAGTGATTGCGTTTTTCAGTTTGCCTCTGGATCCTTCTGCCACCTATTCCCTGGGACCCCTCGGAGACAGCAGGCACCACTCGCACTCCTCTGCCCACAGATTGTCCCGGCTCCCTGCTGCCCTGCTAGAAACCAGAAATTCTAACTTTGCCCCTCTGAGGCTGTGAAAACACAGAGTAAAAGTGGGAAGAGCTGTGAGCTAGCAGATTCCACAACCACAGACAATTCTGAGCATGGCAGTTGTTAACAGTACTGAGAAAGATGGCTGAGCACTGTGGCTCATGCCTAAAATCCCAGCACTGTGGGAGACCAAGGCAGGCAGATCACCTGAGGCTGGGAGTTTGAGACCAGCCTGGCCAACATGGTGAAACTCCATCTCTACTAAAACTACAAAAATTAGCCAGGCATGGTGGCAGGCACCTGTAATCCCAGCTAGTCGGGAGGCTGAGGCAGGAGAATCGCTTGAACTGGGGAGGTGGAGGTTGCAGTGAGCTGAGATCGTGCCATCGCACTCCAGCCTGAGAGACACAGCGAAAAAAAAAGAAAAAAAGAAAAAAAAAAATTGAGAAAGACAATGTAAGCTTGTGGTACATAAATACTTTGTCTTTTTTAAAAGTTGTGTGCAGCCAAGTGTGGTAGTGCATGTCTATAGTCCCAGTTACTCGGGAGGCCATGGTGGGAGGATTGCTTGAGCCTGGGAGTTCAAGACCAGCCTGGGCAACATAGTGAGACACTGTCTCTACAAAAAATACAAATAATTATCTGAGTATGGTGGTGCATGCCTGTAGTCGCAGCTACTCAGGAGGCCAAGGCGGGTGGATTGCTGGGGCCTAGGAGTTCAAGGCAGCAGTGAGCCGTGATCTTGCCACTGCTCTCCAGCCTGGCTGATACAGCAAGACCTTGTCTCTTAAAATCTGTGCAAAGTGTACCTCAAAGCCACACTACTGAATCATAAAACATCAGCAGCGCCTGCCTACCAGGGGCGTCTTCTCACACCAGCTTCACATCGCCGTATGAGTTTGAGTCAGAGGCGCCTCAGAGGCCCATAAGGATGCCTGTCAAGGTCTTCACAGACATACCAAAGGACTGGCACATATAGTTAAGGAAATCCACCAGGAGGAGATGGAAAAAGGGCAAGGTAAAGAGGAGGAAGAGAGGGGAAGGTGATGGATAAGGCTACGGCAGCAGAGAGCCAGCACCAGCCAGTTGCCAGTCAGGGCCAGGGCAAGGCAGGCAAGGAGGCAGATGGAAGTAAGCCCCTCCTTCCACTGGAGTTTTCTCTCCCCTGGGAATTGCATTGTATTTTTGTTGAAAAATAAAGAGTGAAAATACAAAACAAAAATATCACAATCCCCCCTAACCCACACCATATGCAAATATATATACTCAAAATGTATCAAAGAGCTAAATGTTATAGCTAAAACTATTAAACTCCTAGAGAAAGACATAGGCATATATCTCGTGACCTTCGATTAGGCAGTCAGTGGTCTCAAGATGATAGCAAAAGTGCAATCAACAGAAGAAAAATAGGTAATTGGACTTTAGTAAAATTGTAACTTCTGTGTTTCATAAGACACCATGAAGAAAATGCAAAGATAGCTACAGAATGGAAGAAAATATTTTCAAGTCATCTATCTGATAAGGATTTGATATCCAGAATATCTAAAGAACTGGTATATGATGTTGTTATAACTCAACAGCAAAAAGACAAGCAGGCCTGTTTAAAAGTGGGCAAGGGACTTGAATAGACGTTATCCAAAGAAGATAAACAGATGACCAATAAGCACACACAGAGATGCTCAGCATCATTAGCCATTTCTCCATAGCCAGGAGAAATGCAAAACAAAACCCACTGAGCGACCACATCACATCCACTAGGATGGCTGTGACCAAAAACAAACACTGTATCAGTAAAACAGAAAATAGCAAGTGTTGGTGAGGATGTGGAGAAATAGGAATCCTGGTGCATTGCTGATGGGAAGGCAAAATGGTACAGCCACTGTGGAAAACAGTTTGGCAGTTCCTCAAAAAGCTAAACGTACAATTACTATGTGATCCAGCAATTCTACTCCTAGGTATATGCCCAAAAGAATTGAAAAGAGGGACTGAAAGAGAAACCCATATGCCAGTGTTCATAGCAGCATTATTCACAATAACCAGTTATGAAACAACCCAAATGTCTACCAACAAATGAATAGATAAACAAAATGTGGAAGAGACATAAAATGGAATATTATTCAGCCGTAAAAAGGAGTGAAGTTTGGATACATGCTATGACATGAATGAACCTTAAAATATTATTATGCTTAGTGAAATAACCAGAACCAAAGAACAAGTATTATTTCACTCATAGGAAATACCTAGAATAGACAAATTCATGGGTACAGAAAGTAAATTAGGGGTTACCAGGAGCTGGGGGCAGGGGAAAATAGTGTTGATGCTTAATGGTTATGGAGTTTCTGTTTGAGGTGATTAAAAGTTTTGGAAATAGGCCGGGTGTGGTGGCTCATGCCTGTAATCCCAGCACTTTGGGAGGCTGAGTGGATCATCTGAGGTCAGGAGTTTGAGACCAGCCGTGCCAACATGGCAAAACCCTGTCTCTACTAAAAATACAAAAATTAGCTGGGTGTGGTGGCGGACACCTGTAATCCCAGCTACTCAGGAGGTTGAGGCAGGAGAATCACTTGAATACAGGAGGCGGAGGTTACAATGAGCCAAGATCACGCCATTGCACTCCAGCCTGGGCAACAAGAATGAAACTCCACCTCAAAAAAAAAAGTTTGGGAAATAGTGGTGATGGTTGACAATGTTGCATAAGTAATCGGTGCCACATTGTCCATTTAACGATAATTTAAAAGGAAAACTTTATTTTATATATGTAGCCCCAGTTTTGTTTTTTTTTTTTTTTTTTTTGAGACGGAGTCTCGCCCTGTCACCCAGGCTGGAGGGCAGTGGTGCAATCTCGGCTCACTGCAAGCTCTGCCTCCCAGGTTCACGCCATTCTCCTGCCTCAACCTCCTGAGTAGCTGGGACTACAGGCGTCCGCCACCACGCCCAGCTAATTTTTTGTATTTTTAGTAGAGACGGGGTTTCACTGTGTTAGCCAGGATGGTCTCGGTCTCCTGACCTCGTGATCCGCCCTCCTCGGCCTCCCAAAGTGCTAGAATTACAGGCGTGAGACACTGCGCCCAGCCTATAGCTCCAATTGTTTAATGGGCTAAGGATTTAAATAGTTTACCAAAGTAGATATAAAAATGGCCAATAAGCACATGAAAGGATTCTTAACATCATTAGTCATCAGAGAAACACAAATCAAAACTACAATGAGAGACCACTTGGTGATACCCACGAGGATGACTAGAATAAAAAAGACACGTGGTAATAAGTGTCGGCGAGCATGTGGAAAGGAACCCTCACACACGGCTGGTGGGAGCGGAAATTGGCTTAGCCACTTTGGAAAACAGCAGACAGTTTCTCAAAAGGTCAAACATACAGTTACCATATGACCCAGGAATTCTACTTTCTCTTAAGTATACGCCCAAGAGAAATGAAAACCTATGTCCATATAAAAACCTATACATGAATGTCCATGGCAGCATTTCTCATAATAGCCACAAAGTGGAAACAAGCCAGGTGTCCATTAACTAACAATGGACAAAATGTGACCTATCCGTACAAGAGAATATACTTTGGCAATAAAAAAGAATAAGGATGGGTAGGTGCTACAACATGAATGAATCTTGAAACATACTAAGTGAAAGAAGGCAGTCAGAGAAGACTACTTATTGCGTGGTTCCATTTATACATTCCAGAATAAGCAAATCTATAGAGGCAGAAAGTAGAATAGCGGTTGCCTAGGTCTGGGAGGGTTGGGGAAATGGGAGTAACTTGCTAGGAAGTATGCGGTTTCTTTTCGGGGTGATACATACCTTTTTTGTTGTTGTTTTTCAGGCAGTCTTGCTTTGTCACCTAGACTAGAATGTAGTGGTGCAATCATAGTTTACTGCAGCCTCAAACTCCTGGGCTCAAGTGATCCTCCCACTGCAGCCTCCCAAGCAGCTGAGACTACAGGTGTGTGCCACCACACCTGGCTTCTGTTCTAAAATTGACTGTGGTAACGGCTGTACAACTCTATGAATACACTAACAGCCACTGAATTGTACACATAGGTAAATTGTATGTCATGTGAACTTTATCTCATTAAAGCTGTTATCAAAATCACAAACCTAAAAATAATTTTCACCAAAATTATTTCTCACAAATAACAACTACAGTGACGTTTCAGTCATGAACTAGAATAGTTTTTAACTTTTTATTGTGGAAATATTCAAACATATACAAATGTAAAGAGAATAGTGTAAAGAACTCCCATATACACATCAATCAGCTCCAAAACTTGTCAATGTTTTAGGGTAACTTTTCCCCCCACATTTTATTACAAAAATTTCAAGCATCAGAAAAGTTGGAAGATTATACAGTAGAAACCCATATACGCACCTCCTACATTCTCCCATTAATGTTTACTCTGCGTGACTTAATCTGTATCTGACCATCCATTCATCCCTCTCTCCATCCATCGATTTGCTTCGTATTAATATATCCATTTCAAAGTAAATTGCAGACAGCAGTACACTTCCCCTTAAGTACTCCTGCATGCATGTGAGTGACTGGAGTTCAATATTTGTGCTTTTGAGGTGAAATTTATATACAATGAAATGCACAAATTTAAAGTATATGTTCTATGAATTCTGACAAATGTCTAGGTTTGTATGACCCAAAGCCATTATTCTAACGTCTTTAAAAATATTTTTAATTGGCTGGAGACCTTCAAAACAAATTCTTTTCATAGATTTATTGTATTTTAGTGTTGGGGTTTTTTGGTAAGGTTCTCTCCTTTTCAATTATATCTCTGAAGGGCAGAATTACCAATTTTATATTATAAGCTACCCGTCTATACACATCCTCAGCTTTCTTAGTCTTTTGAATGAAAGCCAATTTAGCATTTCACTATAAACCTGTGTTTTAATGTATGTTTCATGATTAACATATCAAAAACTTTGCTCTGCCAAAATCTACATTTTCAGAGTAAACAGGGTGCCTGGCATGTAACGCTTTGTAAGATGAATCAGCACATACAGTTTTAACCCAGTTAACATACAGTATATTCAATATAGTTGTAGGTTTTCTTTTTTTCAAAAACAGACGAACCAAGTTTTCTTTTTCATGTGGAAAAAATAATGGGATAGAAAACTCAACACTCACCTTGCTTGATGAAACACACGACCAGGTTGTAATAATCAGTGAGAATTCATTTGCCTGTTTTTTCAACGCACTCACTACAACAGTCTCTGCGATCATTATTACAGTGAATTTTTATAGATTTTTGAGAAAAATTCAGTATTATTGACTAGTGATGATCTTCTATGTCATAAGCAATGCTGTTTTTAAATACAAATTGATGAAAAGTTACATGAAAAAGGCGATCCTTAAATAGAATAAATTCATTCCGTTTTTTATTTTAAACCAAACTTGATCTTGACATTTTCAGTAAGATTTTCATAGAGATGCTCCTGGGGCCTTCTGCTCAAAATTTGGACAACTTCATGCCCGTGACATGACATCATTTTACACATTAGATAAAATGAAAATCGGATGAGATGGACAAATTCAGAAGGGATAGAATTTACTGATGTTTTTGAATACGTGGCATGGCAATTGCCTTTCGCAGGATGAAAATATTCATTGTACTTTTCTTTAATCACAAATGTTGTGAATCTCCCTGGAGTCTAGAAAGTCTTTCCTATTTCTTAATTACCAAATCTTGGGTTGCACGTAGCTTTCTCGTTGTTCCTGTTGCCCCCAGGGCTGTCTCTGCCATTTCCTCTGAAAACAACTATACATTAACATTCAAGGTTTGAGTCGGGGGCTGGGAGGTGAAGGGAAAGGTGATAATTCAGATGTTATGAAACTGTGATAATGCTATTATTTAAGGCACTTATTTGGGTATGTTTATACTTTGTAGTTTTATAAATAAGCCCAAGGGGCTCCTCTTGGTTGTCACAGTCCCCCTTGAATCTCGTATCCTGTCTGTCTCATCCTATCCGACAGTAGAATTGATGCCGCTCTAATCCCTGGAAGTTTGGAACTAATGAACTGACTGCTGAGCTGCCGCCACGGAGCTTGGTCCCAAACTATACTGTACTTCACACTCGATTTATTCTCCAGATGGCGAGACTGTGCCGCCCTGCCGCGAGGGACCACCTCTTCCACTGGAGTGTAAAAGTGGACGGATGTTGTTTTCTTTGCAGATTTGATCATTCTGAGCTAGAAACTTGCGAGGATGATTAGTTATTAGCTTTAATGGGTGCCAATTGAACCAACTGCACGCATATTTTCTCCTTTAATTTCAGAGTCTGCAGGTTTTGGTGATGGTTGATTTCTCCGCTTTCTTACGTCACCAGAGCGTGTCTCTTCCCCAGGTGATAGGAATCCAGTCTCTGAAATCATAGCACGCCTTGGTTCCTGGCCCAGACAGAGTCACATAATACGGTGGCTTATGGATAAGGACAAGTTTATTAGCCACTGGTCCACTGCACTGAGCAGCATGGCACGAAATATCGATTGAATGCGGCAACTTTGGGAACACCATTTTTTAGAATGGGGACCTGCAAACATTGTCATCTGTGCCAACTTCCTCTATGACCTGGGCAGAGTCCACCTCTGGAATCAAACATGATCCAGAACACACTATGGTACTTAGTCTCTTCAAAGGTCCAATGTAACTGTTGATAAAGGCCTTAATTCCATTATTCAGTCATTTCCAGCTTGTCAGATCTTGGGGGACAAGTTCATTCCACAGTGAGAGTGGCTCACCAAGGCTGCCCTGTAGCATTAACATATTTAGAATGCAGTCCCTCTGAAACCTCATTTTAAGCAACCTGTATTGCTCCCAGAGTATAAAAGCCCCCATAAAAGCTCTTTTTGGGGTGGCCTCTTTTACCTTAATTTCCTTTTTCTCCTTTCTCCCGGAAGCACTTACCTCCCAATAATCGTAGGAGATCACCCTGAGAGCCCTTCTGAGAGCCGGGTCAGCCAGACGGCCTCTTGCTAATCCACCTAAGATGGATATTGGAGGGATGGTCAGAGCCAACCAGGAGCCAAAGAAAGAGAGAAAAAAAGAAGGAAAGTGTGAAGCGTGAAGGATGAGGTGGTGGAGATGAGAGAGAGCTGAGAGCGCTGTTAGCAAGAAGTACAGTGTGTGTTGAAGAGAGAGAGAGAACAAGTGAGAGAATAAAATGAACAGAATTTGTTTCTTTTCACAACTGGGTGGACTGTGACTCTCTCGAACTGAACACCCAGAACTAAACTTAATTGTTCTTAGAAACTGCCTTCCTCCCAACCCAACAGATGGCATGGGCGTGTTTGCTAGCAGAGTCACATATTTCACCCTGAAAATACCAAAAAGAAAAAAAAAATTCAACATGCTCGTTGGTTGGGATAAATTCACTGAAGTTGTTGAGTGTTTTGGGATATATACCAGAGGGATGCACACTTGGTTTATGTAAATTGTAACAAGCAACAGCCTGTTAATAAGGGTGTTGTATGGCAATATACCTCAAAAGCCATCCTCTCTTTTTGGAAAGGTACAGAATGATGAAGTGGAAAGAACTTGGTTTTCATTCTGAGCCAAAATTTTTTAAATGCTGAGTATTCACTGCTCATTATTATAATATGAAAAGTACTAATCAGATTATGCCTAAAATTGGAATTAGGTACTTCATTTGCAGCCAATTTCACAAGGGCCGAATTTTGCTAAGTAAACTGGAATGTGCTGAAACCATGGCAATCTGACTTTAGATAAAAATCGCAAACAGGTTTAGAATATGAGCTTTGAACAAACAGTCCCTTCAAATCCAAGTGAAGCCAAACAGTTTCGAGATCGGATTTTGTTTGACACCAACCAACATTAACAATTTAGGAAGTTGATGTTGCCAGGGATCCCGCATCCTTGAGCACACATGCAAATTAGATGATGGAGAAGATGACTCAAATAACTTAAGCTTTAAAATGCAGTATGGCCTAAAAAATCGAGTGAGTTCCCTTCAGTTTTCCATTCATACTGTCCTAGTAGACTCTTTGCAAGGCTGACTTAGCTATTTAAAAGGGAACCTGAAAGTTATGTTGCCAAACTCCAGCAATCTCGTTTTTTTGTAGCTGCATAGGCTGCACAGAGCAGAACATGCTTTAGATTGTCCACAGCCATGGATCTAAATGTGCCTTTGAAAAAGCGGGAAGAGTTTTTTAGTTTGCTTGTTTTCATTTTTGAGATGAAGTCTTGCTCTGTGTCCTCTGCTAGAGTGCAGAAGTGCAGTCTCGGCTCACTGCAACCTCTACCTCTTGAGTTCAAGCGATTCTCCTGCCTCAGCCTCCCGAGTAGCTGGAACTACAGGCACGTGCCGCCACACCCGGCTAATTTTTGTATTTTTAGTAGAGATGGGGTTTCACCATGTTGGCCAAGCCGGTCTCGAACTCTTGACCTCAGGTGATCCGCCCCCTCAGCCTCCCAAAGTGCTGGGATTACAGGTGTGAGCCACCGTGCCAGGCCAGAACTCAAGTATTTCTCCCAGCAGCTCTAGACGGCTTTAGAGCCAAGATACTGAGCTAACTTCTGCCCTTCACCTTCAAGATTTTCGTATTTAGGGCCAGGCGCCATGGCTCACACCTGTAATCCTGATATCAGGAATTCGAGGTCAGCCTGGCCAACACAGTGAAACCTCGTCTGTACTAAAAATACAAAACTTAGCTGAGTGTGGTGGTGGGTGCCTGTAGTCTCAGCTACTCGGGAGGCTGAGGCAGGAGAATCACTTGAACTCCGGAGGCAGAGATTGCAATGAGCTGAGATCACGCCACTGCACTCCAGCCTGGGTGACAGAGTGAGACTCTATCTCAAAAAAAAAAAAAAAAAAAAAAAGAGTGCATGGTAGAGCAAGTGGGCGAGTTTTATATTTATGGAATAAAACAAAGGTATGATGTGGAACCAAGCCATTGTTGGCTGCATCATCTCTGACTTTAGCTAGTCTGAGCTCTCTGTTGCTTTTGTCTGAGCTTGGCCTAATTATTGGCAGCTGAAGCTTGGTAAATCAGGACTTCACAGAGCGGTCCTAAACTGTGTTAGGTACTCTTTCCATCTGACCTGACAACTCTAAGCTACCGTTTCCTCACATTGTTTAACTCAGACCACATTTGGAAGCCTTCCTTGCGCCTCCCCGCTCATACACCCACATCTGTCTGGTTTAAATCTACTGTCCTGGGTTGTCTTGTTGCTTGGACTTAGACTCAATATTGCCTTAAATGATTCTTTTTTGTCTCTACTTTGGTTTTGCTATTTTTCTAGATCAGTATTGCTTTTCAAATGGCTACGTATTGTGGAGACTTTTTTTTAAACTACATTCATCAGCAGTGAGAAGCTTTAAAGTTTTATTAGTATCATAAAAACCCTTCCCAAATGAAACTACTTTTGATAAGTGTTCATTCTGACAATGAGAATTTGTTGAGGGCTGTTGGCAAGTTGGAGGAGTTTGCTTTTGAAACTGAAATTGGCAGGAAGTAATGACCTCAAGTGCTTTCTTTCTCTTGACTCCAGCCCTCACCCTTTCCATGCACTTCTTTCTCTCCCCCACCCCACCGTCATCACCCCCAAGCTGAAACCAATAAATAACATACCTGGTTTCATATAGTTTTTCTGGGGACAGTTCAAATACTGAAGCAGACTTTCAGCCTTTCAGCTTTTCTGAACTGTGGAGCAGAGCCTGTCAAGTCAAAGAAAAAAATGTATTTGTCAAGCCCTTCATGAAGGGATTCCTTGCCTTCCACCTGAAGAAGTGGGAGCTTTTTTTGTAGTATGCATTGTCAGATTCCTGTGAGCATCTTCTTAATTGAATGTCAAGATTCAACTCAGTTGCAATAAAATAGTGAGTAAAAAAAAAAAAGCATGATGCATGTGGAAAAAGAAAAATCCTTATTTTTTCCCTAATGTGAAGAAGCTGACAGACGAGACGGCCACAATCTAGATGTTAGCCAATTTCTTATGTTTATTAAATGAGAAAGTGCAGGTAAAGAACCTAGAACCATGCTTAGCACTTACTTAATGCTCAATCAGTGAAAAATTACCCATTAACCATTTTCCCCTTCCAATTGGGAAGTAATGCTAATGAGAAAGACGACACTCCCACTCTGGCATTGCAGTGCGTCTCGGCTATGTTACAGCTGTGGCGAATGAAGCCTAGAAATCAACTGCTCACCTTTCAGACGGGATGACTTCTTTCAAATATTACTTGTTTGGTGGACAGGAAATGTGTAGATCAAGTAATGGTGCTCAGACTCTGAATCCAAGTAACAGTTTCATAAACCATTTGATGGTGCTCCCCTCAATGATAAAAATCACAATAAACTTTTTATTGACGCTTATAGAATGAAGCTCGACTGAGAATTGTAAAAACTCTTGAAGACTTTGATCTGGGCCCTACTGAAAAATGTGTGAGAGTCAACTCAGTTTCCAGCGGTCTGGCAGAAGAAGATCTAGAGACCCTTTTGCAATCCCGGGTCCTTCCTTCCAGCCTGATGCTACCAAAAGTGGAAAGTCCTGAAGAAATCCAGTGGGTGAGTAGCTAATGCTTTGCTTTAAGATTCAGGAGAGGCCGGGCGCTGTGGCTCACGCCTGGAATCCCAGCACTTTGGGAGGCCGAGGCAGGCGGAGCACGAGGTCAGGAGATCGAGACCATCCTGGCTAACACGGTGAAACCCCGTCTCTACTAAAAACACAAAAAATTAGCCGGGCGAGGTGGCGGGCGCCTGTAGTCCCAGCTACTCGGGAGGCTGAGGCAGGAGAATGGCGTGAACCCGGGAGGTGGAGCTTGCAGTGAGCCGAGATCGCGCCACTGCACTCCAGCCTGGGCCACAGAGCGAGACTCCGTCTCAAAAAGACTCAAGAGCAGCTAAGGAGGAGTGGAAAGAAGAAGGGATCTGGGTGCCACAGGTTTGGAAAATGCACGCACAGAGCAGAGAGGAAGGGATTTGAGAAAAAGCAGTAAGCGCAAGAATCCGTTTCTTTCAAACAAGGAAAACTCGCCTTTGCCCAAATGCACTTTTGAAATGATGCTTCGCTTCCTAATTGGATGTGTGGTTTGGCCAGAAGAAGCTCCTCAGTAGCCCTCCTAGAGTAATCCCTGGAAACTAGGTTGCCCGAGAATTTCATCCCTTCCTCCACCCTGCCCGGCCCTGAGCCAAGGCCTCCACCTGGAAGAGCAGTGACGTAAGTGGCCCTTACTGAGATTCATCTGAAATCATCCCAGGCAGGGAGGGCACATTTGCTGCATATCAAAAAATGAACCCGAAGAAGGGGAGGAAAAGGTCACTCTTTAGGGCAACTGGAGGAATGAACAGGAAGCTTTTAACTAGTGGTTTTAATTAGCACTGATATTATTTCCTGAGCAGTTCTCTAGTGCATCCTTTTTAAATTGCTGACAGGTGTGTTTGTGTTTCATGACAGACTTTTCAGCCAATAAAAACCTGAAATGTAAAGTGGTTGGGATGTCAAATTACTTAAGAAAACTTTTGAAATGGGCCTAGTTACACGATGATTGTTTTAATTGACAAAGGGTGGAGGGGCTAGATTTTATTTGAGAGTCACTATTCTTCTGCAGATCTCCACTGAATAAAATAACATTTCACTGGGTCATTCTGGGGCAGAGAATGTGTCATTCTGGGGCCTGTGAGGTGTGAAAACTGGAAGCATTTGTGGTCCGGGCGAGTGGTCAGTGGTGGTTTCGTGGAAGGCACATCTAGTATTACCTCTGAGGCTGTGGCTGCCACCACAGCAATAGCCTGAGTTGTCATAGCACCTACGAAACTGCTCACCTGCTGAATGCACCCAGTGTGTCAGGTCTGTGCTGCCCAGTGCCACGGCCACTATGACATGTGGCTTCTGAGCATTGAAACGTGGCCAGCACAAATTGAGATGTGCTGGAAGTGCAAAATACACACTCGATTTTGAAGACTCGGGACTCACCGAGAGGACAAAAAGAGAATGTAAACTATCTCCATAATTTTTATATTGATTACACATTGAAATAACATTTGGGATCTGTTGGGTTGAATGCAAGACACTGTTAAAATTAAATTCACCTGTTTCAGTTTACCCTCTTAATGTAGCTATGAGAAAATTTAAAATTACATATGTAGCTGCTGCTATACAGTTTCTTTTGGACAGCTCTGTGTTGGATCCTTCCCGAAGACCCGTATTCAAGGACCAGTATTTATTGACTAAGCTGGAGTTCTTCTCTCCAGGGTTACCCTCAGAAGCTGGGAGATACTAGTTAGAGTATGTTAATATCCTGAAGGGCCCTGAGCCCATTCAGATATGTCTTAAGTTGATTGAAATGGACTCTGAAGTCACTGTTCCCTTTTGGTTTCATAGTTAATGCCTATTTATCACCGTTATTACCCTTAATTTCAGACGGGGGAGGGGGAGACCCAGCCAGCCTTCAGCCATGGCTTCTGTTCGCTGTTTTAAATCCTTGGAAGTGAGACACACACAAAAATTTAAATAGGACTTCTAGTTAACAGAAGTCCTTTTGGCTGTTTATTTTTTCCTCTCCGTTTGTATTTATGTGAAGCATAAAACCCAGAGCCTGATGCACAACTGAAAGATGGGCTTCCTTGTTTTCTTTTGTGTGAGAATCTCTTGCTCGCCTTTTGTCGCTAGTGTGGGTTCTTGTTTGACTGGCACGGCTTATTGGACTATAACAAGCGTAACCCTGCCTCCTTTGTCATGGGACAATTCTCCCACAAATCCCGAACAGTGTGCATTCTTCCAACACACTATTGGGTGTGCACTGGAATTGAAAGAATTGCTGAGCCCTGCTACTTCATCTCCTCCCCAATCTCTTTGTGATTTCTCCCCCTTCTTCTCCTCCCCCTACCCCAGTCCCCTCCACCTCGCTGAAATGAACACTTTACCAGGCCGGAAACATTTAATCGTCTCCTTTTGAAAAAATTAATTGAAACTTCTCCACTAGTTACCTTTTGTGTTAGTACTTAATGCAATTTTTTAAGAAAGAGCTGGAGGAGGAGGAGAAGGAGGATGGGCCAGAATATTTAATTTTTAAATGCCCCTATTGGCTTAAAAACAAAAGGCATTAGGGGTGTTCTCACTAAGAACAGGGAATATATTGTAAAGCGTTGACTTGGTTTTAAAGTCCATGATTTTTGTAGTTATAACTGTCATCACAAAGAATGGGGCAAGTCACTTCACAAGTTTTCTTTTTTTCATGGAAAAAAAAAAAATCCCTACTACATTTTTAACACCAAAACCACTAATACTGTGCTCCCACTTTCTAGCATAAATGAGAAATACATTATGTTTTATTTTCATCTACATCAAATACTATACATTTTATCCCCTTAAATTGTCGCCCTCTGCTCCTTCTTGCTATTTTGGTTGAGTTATTCCTTCCCTTGAAAAGTTACTAAGGAGGTGATGATGATGTCCTTTGAAGGGGGGGGCAGTGGGAGCAACTGGGAATAATTCTTCATTACTGAAAGCTGTGATTTATTTTAGCCTAATTGTAAAGTTACTGCAAATTGCTCAAAAGCTTTTTAAAGATCCCAGTGATTAGATTTTTTAGGGGGGTGGTGCACCGGCAAGGAGGGGGCAGCTAGAAGGGGAAATAACACCTCTAATCCCGCTTCTGGTAAATAGGCTGCCAGCTTTTCAAATGAGTTTCCTTTCTATTAGTCAGAATATTATGCTAAGCCTTAAGCATTAGTTTTTTTATGTTACCATAGCAGCCTTATTCCTGCAGGGTGGTGACCTGTGATGATTACAGTACAAAGCTTATAGGGTCTTGAAACCCCCTTTGAAGATGAAAAGTCTTTGATGGTTTATATTTATGCAAATCTCTTAGATATGATTTACCCAACTGAGACTGAATGGAGAGATGATTAAAATTCCCTTTTCCTTTGATATCTATTAATGGCTGAATATTTCTTAAATTTAAAATGGATATCTATGTTTTCATCTTTATTTACAAAAATATCTTTATCATACCTGTATTTCTTTTCCATCTCCCCACATCTTATTAGATCTAGAGAGACATAATAGATTTACAATTTAGAGTGTGTTTTTCCCTCTTTTTGAAGGGGGGGAGGAATCTGGGCAAGAGCTTTTGTATGTTTCCAGATGATAGATTTTGGAATTTGGGCTACCCCACTGGCAGCACAGAGCTAGCTGTGAACTGGTCTCATGGAAAAAATTGGCGAGCTTTGGTCTTCAAAGAATTAAACTTCCTTTTTAAGGTCTTCCTAGGTAAGCTAAAAAATTATGAAGAAAAACCTTCTGAACAAAGGGTAATGGTGCTATAATGAATAATATGGTCTCCACGTAGAAGGCTGCTGAACAGTTACACTGATGTCAGTGCTGGGCACGAAACAAAAGCAGAATGGCAGGTAGACGAAGACTTCATTGTTTTAAGGGCCTACCATTTGCATTTAACGAAGCGAGGGCAAGAGGCCTTCAGTAAATACGTTTTCAGGGAAAGCGTTTATACTCTCTCCTTCCAGTTCTAACTCCTAGGCCTCAAGGTGCTCCTTTGGGAGAAAAAAATTGTAATGCTTGGGATTTTACTATTTAGTTTGGTGGGAACTTCATTACCTTTTTCTTTGGTCTTCTTCTTTTTTAAAAAAATTCTTTTGTGTGGACGAAAGGGGCTTGGATATTACTTCCTCAGGTCAAAGACTTAAATACTACTTCTGTGTCTACATTTCCGTGATTGTACATTTTTTCCCCACTAATCACCTATGACACTTCTGATTTTAGTTTGCAGACAAATTTTCATTCCATTTAAAAGGCCGAAAACTTGAACAACCAATGAATTTAATCCCTTTTGTGGAAACTGCAATGGGTTTGCTCAATTTTAAGGTAAGAAAGCCATAATATGGTTAATAAGTTAGCATTTTATTTATCACCTAAAGAGAACTTTTGCTTTCAATTTTAACATCTTCTTAAAATGTGTTTCTAGAAAGATTTATAAGCAAAGGAAACGTTGAACACCATTTGTTATCTGTAATAGTCCGAAAACCAAGTTACCAGCATCTTAGAAAACAATGAAATCAGTTAAGTAGAAGGAAAAGCTTCCCAGTCCAAAATTTTTAAATGAAGCATTTATATATTCCTAGTAACAATTTTAATTAATCACTGTGTAATTATATGCCTTGAATTATTGCATTTATAGACTAAATGTACATGAAAATTTATTTTGTCACCCTTATGAATTAACTTTGAAATGTTCTTTTCTTTCAATTGTCTTTTCATTGGGAAATTTTCTGCCCTCTTTGTAGCAACATTATCAGTAATGACTAGCGGAGAAGATTATTGTTTGTAAGTTCATGCACACAAATAATTTGCAGTACATTTTTTCAATTTGCCACATTAGAACATTGAATATCTTCTAATATACATGCGGGAATATTAACTGAGCCAAGTATTTTCAACCGCTGTGTGGTTGCACTAAACTACCTGCCTTAACAAATTCAGAGCTAGCTCGTCTTTTCTCGTTTATCAGGGGGCATTTATATTATTTTCCAAAATATGCCTCTCATTCCACCTGACCTGCAAACATCAATCTAGCACCCCCTTTCAGAGTTCCTGGACTCCCACCCCCCACCCCAGCCCCCACAGAAGGCAGGAGCAAAGAAATAACTAAAAACAACAGAAAAAAACATAGTCGAACTATACTGGAGAATGTGTGAGCGGCAACTCTGAGGCCTTGGGATGTGTGGAAGGGGGTCGAGTGCAAATGTTTGGGGAGCTGCTTCAAGACTTGTCCTGTGAACTGCGTGTTTACACAACTAACTATAAATTCTCCCAGCCAGCCCCAGAATCCTGAGAATATAATCAAAAGCATATCCCTTAGATGCAACCAGATTCATCCAGTGATTTAATTTTTAAGCACTGCTTCGCTATTTTATTCCATAATGTACTTAGAAGCACTTAGAATGTCTGAAATTAATCAACAGTGTCTCCATCGGTTCCTCGTTTCTTTCCCACCCACATATATTAGCAGGTTATATCTCCACCTTTCAAGATTCATGGTTATGTCTATGACAAATGGTATTTGCCTTGACTTTCATATATAAATGTCGAAGTTGCTTTATGAACACATCTTGGATGACTTGTTGCATTTTTATTTTCCCCTCTGGAGTTGCAGGTTTTTGTACTGTCTTTAATCCTGAGACCATGTGCTTGATCCTAATGCAAATAATTCAATTAGTTTGATTTTAAAATTCCTTCCTTCTCCCCTGTGGTTTTATGAGAGTCTCTTAAAGCAAAAACAAATTCTGGAAAGATATAAATAACTTACAGCGCAAGCAAAATGAGTTAACTCAAAGTTTCTCCAAAAATGAGATGAACTACAATTTGGGCATTATAACTATATTAATATAATCCATTAAACAAAGCAAATATATACAATATACTTATCTTGGATGATATTAAATACCTTTTGAAAGGGGTAAATTTGGGCTGCGTTTTTAGGACTGCCTTCAGCCAAACTGTGTTAAGAGTCAGGTCGTCCTGTTACTGAAAGGCACCATGCCTCTTCCCTCTGATGCACGCGTTTCCGTGAGACTTGGTTCTGTTCTGCTCTTTTACAGGCAGTGTGTGAAGAAACCCTAAAGATCGGGCCTCAAGTAGGTCTCTTTCTAGATGCAGTCGTTTTTGGAGGAGAAGACTTTCGAGCCAGCATAGGTGTCAAAGACCTCTCTCTCTCTCTTTTTCTGTGTGTGTGTATATGTGTGTATATATTTTTTCTTTGGCCCTCAAGAATGGACATTTACATAACAATGTATATTTGCCAACCGTGACAATGGTTTTTCATGACAATGGAATGGATACTACTTCCTGATAATTTAGAGGTCCTCATAGCTGCCCTGCTTCTAGAACACTACATGGTTACTTCTGTTCATTTACAGAAGACACGAGCAATAGAAAGCCTGCTGCAGCGCCAGGTGTGCTCAAGAATATATGGCATCTCCTTTGCGCCTAATAAATATATTATGTGAACAGCCTCACCGTTGCTTCAGTATTTTGTTTTCACATCCGTCCGTGGGCTGTCTAGATTTCTAATGCAAATTTAAGGCGATTTCACATTTGCCTTAATGAATTATTTTCTGCAGAATATGCGGTATATAAATATTATTTTAAATGGATCTTAAATTTTTCTTACAATATGTTTCCGAACTCTTAGTATTAAATGTGATTTTCACTGATTCTCACCTTCCCTCGTGCGCTGCACTTGAGGGGTCTGCGTGTGTGACTGGAGACCGTGAAGCATTTAGAAAAGAGCCGAGGCCACAGAAACCAGCCCCAGTGACCTGAAGACAGGCACTTTCCCTGAGCAGGGAGTGGCATACTCCAAATATAAACAGGGACACTTCCCTCCCCTCGGGGTGAAAACACTGAATTTATTTGAACGAGTCTTTCTAGGAGACTTGTGTATCCAATGGTTCAGCGGGCTACAGAAGGCATATCAACGCTTTCCAGCCCTCTCAAAACAAGTGCCCTCCCGTCTCCCCAAGTTCTGCATCCAGACAGACCCTGAAGCTGAAGCATTTGGCTCAGAACTTCAGTTTGGACAGGGCATGGCAACCACAGCACACACAGTTCTGTGCTTGCTGTGAAACACGAACCATTGCCCTGCATAGCTGCTGGGCCACCTTTTGTGGTGCTGTCTTTGGACTGGGACTTTTCAAGCAATGATAAGAAGGAAAAAAATATATCAGGAGTCCCTTGTGACCCTGACCCAGCCTCCCAGAATGGGGAAGGGGCCTTCTCTTAATGCAGGTAGAAGTAATTCTATTGAAAGATGCCTTGTCAGTTAAACAGACACATATGAGATTTAACTTGGCCTCCACGTATCCCTGTCTTCATTTATATTTGAATAATTATTTTGCAAAGGAGCAATTCCCAGGGAGGTATAGATATCTGTACAAACTGAGGTTTTATAATAAATATCTGGGTGCGGTTTCCAAAGTTAAAGCCTCCTTTTTCTGTTAACATCCCATTTTCAGGTGCAACAAGTAGTAAAGAAACCCTGGATATTCTCTACGCCCGGCAAAAGATTGTTGTCATAGCGAAAGCCTTTGGTCTCCAAGCCATAGATCTGGTGTACATTGACTTTCGAGATGGAGCTGGGCTTCTCAGACAGTCACGAGAAGGAGCTGCGATGGGCTTCACTGGTATGATTCCTGTCTTAGAAAGCAGTGTCTAAATTAGCAAGCATTCCAGAAAAATAGAAATGTGACCCGAAAACACTTCTAATCTCATCAGATATCTTATTCCACTATTTGAAATATGAACAAGCCACACAGGGGAAGAACTTGCCAGACACATTGTCATGGTTTTCTTTGGCCCTGCAAGTCAACAAATCACTCATTTTATTTCCTCTTTATATTAGTTGCTTTTTTTTTTTCCTCCATCCTCTTAATCATTTTGTTGTGGTCTTGGCTGACCTGTAGGGAGGGATGAGGCTGTTAAAAGAGTGTTTTTGAGTGAACCGCCATAAGAATTTTGGTTGATGGATAGAAGAAAAATCTCCTAGAATATCCAAAATTTAATTCATTTCTGAAAAAATGTTGGTGATATTATCTTTGGTTTTTGTTTTGTTTTGTTTTTTACTCATAACTAGTTGTTTGCTCTTCTGCCACTCCAAGCCCCTCCTCTCTCTCCCACCTCCCAGTAAGTGTCCGTATACCTGGCGACACCTACGGGCATAGGCTGGCACTAGGCTCAGCCGGCCCCTTGCAGTCCTGTCTGGGGCACAGGCGGCTATCTGTTGATTGGTGTGCCTGGTCACTCAGGTCCCCATGAGCCAGGGGAGCGACTGAAAATTGTGTTTTTACAACAGAGATCTATTTTTCGAAAAACCACAATAGGAGTCTACACACAAACATCCACATGAAGTTGCACACACACAAACTGACGACCATGGGAAAAACACAGTGTGCTCCTTCACCCTTACCTGTTCTTCTGTTGAAAGTTCTAAGAATATTAATATCAGAAAGGCACCCGAATAATAAGGAAAAGAGACGTGCATCCTGATATTCCCGTTATAACTGTTTTTGAATTGTATCTAGGGAGCGGTTACTGAAAGAAACGTTTCATAAAGCAAGCTTAAATGTAAAAAATACCTTAATGGATGATGATTTAGTCCAAAATAAAATTGAATGACCTAAGAAGCTATTTTAGTGTTATATTCGAATTAAATAAAGCTCTGAGTTTGTTCTTGTGTTTTTTACACAAAGAGCTAAAATAAATATGATCCCCCCCAAATTTTTAAATAAGTGTGATCCCATATAGGGAAATATTCTTCAATTATCTGAACTATTAATAAGCGAATTCTCCCTGCGTTTCATAGTGACTGAGGAAAAAAGGAGTCCTCTGCCACATTATGTGATTGTGCTTGTTCCTGCCTCTTTCCAACGACTGGTTAGGATGTGACCCAAATGAAAAAGTTGGAGAAAAACTCCATGAAATTTATCTAATAGACCCTGATGTTGTTGGCCTGCAATGTATGGCACTGGCTGCCAGGCAGCCAGATGTTGCTCCAAAATGGGAACTAATTCAATAAAAAAGACAAAGCACTGCATTGACACTGACCCCTCCACGATCACTCAGCAGAATCTGAGTTTCCTCTGCCTCCTCTGGGGTAAATGTCTGCCCCAGAACTTCTCCGGGAGCTGGAGAGTGTCTCCAAGATACAGGACTAGATTAACTTGGCCCCTAATTCAATCGCAGAAGACAGGCTATTTCAAATCAGGTTTAAATTTCTAGACTGTGCCCAACTCAGCACGAGGAGCTTATGGACCTGGCACTATTGTTTCTCCACGACGGGGAGTATTAAATCACTAAAAAAAGGGGGGAAGCGAGGATAATGGGAAGGCACAGAGGGCACAGTGCCCATTATATATTAAAGGGAACCAGGCCATAACTAGGGAACCACACTTCGTAGGCAGTTTGCAATTTTTAGAGAGAAAGTCTTTGTTGTCCCAATTATATTTCTGCATACCAATAAGAGGTAATCAATCTGATAATAAGATAGGAGATTATTTGTGGTCGTTTTTAAAAATCAATGTTTTTTAATGAGTATTTTAGACCACTCAGGATCTGTTTGTCCTAGTTGTTTGGCATTTGATTGCCATACCTTGGGCTTTGCACAAGGAGAAGGAAAAGAAGGAAAGAAAAAAAGGAAAGGAAAAGCGGGAAGGAGAGAGGGAGGGATGGAGGAAGGAAGACATGTCTTATCTGAAGCAGGTGGTTGAAAGGTTTAAAATCTAATGAGAGTATTGTGTTATCCATAACACTGGTAAGGAAGACTAAGTCTGTGCTATAAGGATTTCCTGTACTTTAAAAAATGATACATATTTTTAATGAGTTGTAGTTTTTAAAAGTTAGCTGTAGTTTCTTTTCTGCGGTCATTTCCCAGAGTCACAGTCCATGTCGATTGATTTTTAAATCAATGCATTGGCTGTATAAATGGCCATTAACTTTAGGAATGTTTTTATAAAAAAGAAACCAAAACTAAATCTTGGAATAAAGCTTTAACAGCTGACTTCATCATTACAGTTACTCCAGTGCTACATGCTGAGAAGAAAGATTATAAATATGAAGCACTATAGGTTTTCTTCTTTTTTGCAGTCTATTGTAGAAGACAAAAATGACACCATCATACAGTTACCTAAAAGACTTGACAGGTATTGATTTAAAGCACGATATATCAAGCGGTACTGTAAAAGGGATTTCATGGTCATAAATTTTAATGTCTTCCAATTTTGCACCCTCTCAGTAACTTGTCAATAACAACTCTTCTGTATAAAATATTTGCCTGGTTCCCACATGGCATTAAAGTCTGCTGTACAGTTGTTGGAATATCTAAGATGTGACGAAAGACAACTTCACATCTGAGTGCCCACACATTTCTAAAACCTAACATGGATCTTAAATTAGCCTCATTGCCAAAATATAGGCACCGGAGGATGGAGAGCTAGCAGTGATTTCACAGTACTTTAAGTAGTTTGTGTTTTGCTCCTCAAATTATAGTGCATGTACCAAGAAGTTCCCATGAAATCTGGCTTTTTACACATTGGTGTAAATTATGTACATAAATTATGAAATTCAGGGCTAACAATCAGTAGGAAATGACTACCAGAACTGACATCCTTTATTAACAATATCCTAACAACTATTAGATTACTTAAATATAATCTCAATACCTACTACTGAAAAAAGCCTTCTTGTCATCCCTCATGTTATTCGTTCCCAGAAATTATTCCTCAGGTAATTTAAAGAATCTTTATTTATAAAAGTGTTTAACATTTTATTAGTATGCTGACAGAAAAGAATGGAATAGCAATGTGAGGATGTTTTAATTATGCCAATGGAAAGAAAAGATATTATTATATTTATCCACTTAAACTCTTTTACATGAAACACTAAAAATATGTTTTTACAAGCATCATTCTTTTTTTCATTCTAAGAGAATAATGACAAGTAATAGGAACTGACAGCAAGATATAAAACATCAAGGATATAATTCGTACTGTCTAAATGTTAAAATAACTATTTCAAAAGCAAAGCAAATTGATGTACCAACAAATATATTTAGCAGAGTAAATGTTCATTAAGTGTACATTATTTTTAAAGAGCCAATTATGTTCATAACTTTATCACACAGCACAATATAATCTCATCATTATTATAACATTAAATTATGTTGCATTTTATTAATGATCTGATTGGATTCCACACTTCCCTGATTGTTAAGTTGTTTTTTTAACGACTGCATTATTTCACAAAATCCTATGGCTCTTATCTTTGTATGATGTTTTCATTTAAAATCTTTCAACTATAAAAAGAATCATGAATCTTTTTGGAAGGTATTTCTACAGAGATAAGATTTCTTCTGGGATATGTAGGGAGCTATAAAGAGGGAAATACCCAGTCTTGATTCTATAAGCCAAAAGGGAAAATCTGGGTATATTTTTGGACAGAGAAACTTTAAGTATCTATTTTTAAATTTTTAAATGGAGTAATCCAGAAGCTGCAGTGTTCAACTCTGCCTTCTATTTTACCATACCGAATAAAATATTTTCATTCAAATCCAATTTTCTATTGGGGGTTAGAAATGACACATAAACTATGTTCGTCTAAAAGAAAAAAAATTATACTATTGTAAGACTGTATTTGATAATAATATCGTTGTAATGACTGCATCTGTAAGCTTTATGAAAACCAGCAGACCATTTCTTAGAGAAATCATGGAAAGAGGTATAATTCTACAAAGAAAGCAAAAGACACCTTATAAAATTTGAGAGAATTCTCATTTAATTTTTTCTACTTCAACTAAAAATAATCGCTCTAATTTGCAGACATTATCCTTTAAAGTCCCAGCCAAAGCAGTTATTCAACAAGCTGCCTCGTCAGCCCACCTGTAACTAAAAATAAGAGATTATCTGCCCTAAGGTGGCATTTCTATAGGATCGGAAACACAATTACTTCCATTGTTGTAGTTTTGCTTCTGTGGTTATTCTGGAAAAGCCTGTCTGATTGCAGGTTTTGTTTTGTTTTGTGTTCTCAATAAAAAGTTTTAAATTAGTTATTTAACATACAGTCTATGAGGCCTTCAGGAACCTCACGCGATAGAAACATTTTGTTTGAACATCTGTTCGTTGTTTCCTGGTTCCGACGTTATTAATCTTCTTGTAGGTAAGCAGGTGATTCACCCTAACCAAATTGCCGTGGTCCAGGAGCAGTTTTCTCCTTCCCCTGAAAAAATTAAGTGGGCTGAAGAACTGATTGCTGCCTTTAAAGAACATCAACAATTAGGAAAGGTAAATGTTTTGTCAATGCCTTGGCTGAAAGTAGTGTTGAAAATATTGTCGGGAAGAATGAAACAAATATGTTGTGTGAATGGTTTAAGAAAACTCATTGTATCTGGGGAGGGGGGAAAGGGAGGGAACAACAATCACCAGTGAGAAAATTGCTTGAGGTAGATTTGCCCTGCCCAGGTTCCTAAATATTTCACTAACTGGCTCTCAAGTCTCTCATTTTATTCTTTTCATAAAATATATTGGCAGCCTTAGAGAAAATAGAAGTCTGTTTAGTTTTTCTCTACAGACTTCTATGCAGCATTCATATGAAAATAATCTTAGATCAAAGTGAGAACAAGTTGCAATGAAATAAACACAGTTTGACTAAATGGTTCTTGTGGAGGAAAGAAATAAATTTCAAGTTATTTTAATTTGGGGGGGAAAAAAGTACAGAAATCTCCGGTTTAGTCATTTGAGAGTGGGAGGTTGTATATGTGTTTGTACCGATTTCTGGACCTGAGATTTGGATGGAATGGAAAGCAAATTAACACTGGAGTACGGTTGTTCCTAATTTAGTGCATCATTGAGCCTCGCGTTTCCTGCTCTGTGGGTTTCTGCTATGTAAATATTGCAGTGGTAATGCACAATCTGTCTCCACTTTGTGCCAGTAACACTTAAATTAGGTGTCGCCTGAAGGAAGATTTTATGCTAGTTGCAGCATTGTCAGTTAATTATCTTAAAGGTTATTTGCAATAATACCGTTTGCCTCTTTTTAAGAGGATAGGAGGGAAAGTTACATTTATAAATCTATCCTAGAGGTAATCTCTAAACTCAGCCTTGTGACTTCCAGAAGGAGTAAAGTTTTGATACCTACAATGCAAAATTACTTAGGAGAAAGAATATTGAAAATTTATTACAGTTCTGAATATTAAACATTCCCCCCTGCAAAAAAAAAGAAAGAAAAAAGAAAAGAAAGAAAAAAGAAAAACTGGTTTTTAGTGGTGAACCTGAACCTGTGACATCCACGTGAGACGTGTTCCTTGCACTTTTCACTGGCGGCAAGGACACTTGAAAATCCCAGGACTTGCCAAAGTGGGTAACAATATTAAATGGGTCATTCCCTAAGGAAGTCCATGTTCAACCTATGCACACATGGGCACACTCACACACCAGCAGGCTCATCTTTGCACAAACTCACACTTAATATCCAAAGGCAGAATATGTTACATTGGAAATATCCAATTTGGACTTATACCAATTTCATGATAAATAGCATCCTTCCATTTCCCATCAACAGTGGCCATCAGAAAAGTAATGCATTTCATAGAAACAGTATTTTAAGTTGACCTTGTGTTTAATGTCCATTTTTGTGTCTCAACCCCAAATCAAGATTCCCATGAATAAATCTAGATATTCACCTAGAATGAAGAGCCATGGACTCCCATGTACACGTGCAAATAACTCCATCCACCCCCTTCTCTCACATACCTGCCCACGCACACCCACACTGAATGCTCTGTACCTCTGCTATGAGCCTCGTGCCAGCTGAGGACATAAACACTTCCTGGTGAAATAGGAAACTGGGGCAGCATGTAAACTGTTGAAAGGAGAGAGCAGAGTTCCAGTCTGGACCAGCACTGTGTCTATGACCCATCCCAGCTGGGTTTCACACTGGGTAGCATCAAAGGAGGCCAGTTGGCATTGTAAGCAGACAGGGGTGTGGGAGAGGTTACCCTGAATTTCAGTAGCCAACAAACAGAAGTCAAACCAGAAACACGTGTTTTTCTTAGCATTTACATTTTTGAATGAGGAAAATGACCCTTTCCTATTGTATCTTGAAAAGTGTTGTTCCTTGGGAAAATGCTCCCAAAGTTGCCATACCTTTTGATGATGGCAACTTAAATGTTCAATTCTGGACTTTTTTTAAATAAGAAATGCCCTCTTGTTGGGGTATAAGCTCTCACACCAGTGTGGCAGGATAGCTTTTCTTAACACAGAACCATAGAAATTAGAGCAGAGGGGAGACTAACTATTAGGTAATTTCTTCCCTGCCCCATTTGTGGAGGTTTGTTTCCTACAGCAAATTCTCCTGGTGTTTTGTCCAGCAAGGTTGAAATGATTCAAGTAATGGGGCTTCCAGTAGGGACATATGGTTATTTTATCCAGTTAGCATGTTTCTTTCACTTTGCCTATAAACTGGCCGGTCACAGAAATTGGATCTGCAGGTAGGTGACTCTGGATCTTGAGGGGATCTTGGGGTTTAAATAATGTGGGTTCTGTTTGTAAAGATTTTGTGTAAATGGGTTGCACAATTGTATAAAGTGTTGCTTCCAACAAACATCTAGTCTGTTTTATGTCAAATGTGAATCACTGATGAACACATGAACCCTCAGATATTTTGTCCAAAGCGCAGATGACTCTCTCAAAGATAGGAAACTGGTGGTTTGTGTCCTAGTGTGACAGTCATAAATTTCCAAAAGACCTTTTTCCTCCCTCTGATAAAAATTTCATTCAAGTAATGCTTTTATGTAGAAATGATACAAGAAGGAAAAATTATGTATCTTTGCTTTTCTCTACTTCTTCCTGCTCTCATCTTAAATTATATCCTGCCCAAACACCAAAGGTATAGCTGAAGTTCAGTTAGTGCTGAGCCATTTGTGTTCTCTACAGTAATAATCATTACTATTATTCAAACATAAAAGCTCTACCTTTTCTTCCTGTCCTCTCCAAATGGCAAAATTCATGGGACTACTTCGACCATGAGCAGATAAATTATTGGGGATCAGACTTTGGTATTACAGAATTTGGGGGATGTTTATTTTAATTAAAAGTCCTAAGGAAATAGTTTGATATCCTTAGTATAATGTTGGTTGACAATCACTTCACATTAAAAGAAATAACGATCAGCTCATATCATCTGTCCCTGTTTGGCAGGCAGTGATTCTTGTGGCTGCTTTGTTTCAGGAAACTGAAAGGTATTTTCAGGCTAAAAAATTTTGCCTGGCACAGTAGTCCAGTGACAGTAATCAGAGTTAGGGCTAGAGACTGACACTGGGGATTCTAGGTTATCTTATCTTATTAACATCTGCTGGAAAAAGTTTAGACATTCTAAGTAATCTCTGCTCCTATGTTAATTCCCAGAAACTAAAATGTCTTCAATTTAGCCGACATCAGCTGTAAGGTCTCCATCCACAACACTAATCAAACTGACTTTCTTCCATCCTTCCAGAAAAATGTATTTTGAGATACAACCTGCATACCATTAATTGTTTTAGTTTCAAATTATTTGGTAAAATGCTTTAGCCAGGATAAATCATTTCCACATGATTTGTTTTAAATTTATAAAGGATTTTCTTAAAAGTTAATTCCATTTTTATGTCTTTTTTATAATAATGGTGATTCCATTAATATTGGAAAATTATTCATTCAAAATGAATTTAATATGCTTATTAAAGTAATATGATTTCAATAATTCTTTTTTATCAATAAAGAATTTTGTATAGTATAAAAATTGAATACTTGAAAACATCTGAAGCAAATAATCATCTAATATTAATTGATATCAATAGAAATAATTTTATATAAACAAATACATATAGCATACATGTTTATACAACACATAAACATTCAAGTATGTATGATAACATGTATTTCCTCAAATCTATATTATGAACTTAGTGCTAAAGTTTTTAATCTCTCCATATTCATCACTTCTTAGGCAAAAATGACAGCTAAAGGAAACAGTTGCTTTTTTAAAACAGTCACTAATCACAGGAAATCTTAATATAGGAATTTACCATTTCTTTCCAAATGGAGACCCTAACAGAAAAATGTGAAGGAATAGCACAATGTGTTATGTGTGTCAAATTTTTAAAGATACTTTGCTAGAATATTCATATTTTGAAGTATCTGGCTACAAATACGGCTTTGCTTCATTTTCAGTTTTCCGAACATTCTCTTTGATTCATATAATGGATGTACGTGCTTTGTTTGGTTTTGGAAGGATTTTGTTTAGCTTTTTCAATATTTCTCCTTTGTTATAGCTTCACAAGTTGGCTAAAGCCTGAGGAAGGGGAAGTGTTCCTCTTTAAATTCTGGGTTCAATTAACAATCACAAATGTCAAAAACAAGGTCACTACCTGACCTAACAACTGTAAATATCACAGATAGCCAACACTCTCATTTCACTCCGGAGAGAAAAACAGTGCAAGCTGATAAATTCACATTAATAAGCACATCTTCTACTGGAATATAAACTGGAAACGTATCTCTTCATAAAGAAAGAAAAAGGAAAGTAAGAGTTTTCTTCCTTATGTAAGTCTCTCCATCTAGAAACTTTACAAACAGTAATACATCCCTCCTCCCAAAATATTGAAAGCAGATCATTTTCACAGGTGTCTGATTGCCGCTCGCACACCTTTCATTTCTGTTTCCAAATGCAGGGTTTTACAAAAGAAATACTGCTTGGTCCAGATGGCCTTCTAGAAGGCTCCCTGAGAGAACTCAGGAGAAGTTTCTCTAGCCAAAAATATTGTTTCCGCTTATTCAAGTGCCAGAAATCCCACTGCCACTCTTTCACGCAGATCGAATAAACCATCTAAAGATGTGGTTGCTGTCTTTGTCAACTGAAAGGGTTGATTCCCCTATTAGACGACAGTGTATCCTCCCACACCCACCCAGCCCACTACCCACAGCATTCCCTCTGGATTTATGAGCAGGAACACAAAAATCAGAGCTGAGAGGTTTGTAGTGAAAATGAAAGATAAAGGGACATAACTCTATTTTTGAGATTCTTAGTAATTGCACTTTTCCCTTTATTTCCCTGTTCATTTAACATTTTCAGAAAGATCGGCCATAATTTTGACTTTTAAAAGTCCAGTTCTTAGGAAAGCTGAGTCTGCCAATGATGACTTTAAGATTGGATGCATTAACACAAAATTGCAAAATTTTAAACATGTAAAACAAAGTAATGAAATGCTACAAAGTATTGAAATCATATCATATCTTATTTCACTTTTTTTTTTTTTTTAGTGGCAAATGGCTGATTTGGTATTTATTAGAGGATAAGAGTGTTTTTAATAGGCCGGGTGCAGTGGCTCATGCCTGTAATCCCAGCATTTTGGGAGGCTGAGGCAGGCAGATCACAAGGTCAGGAGTTTGAGACCAGCCTGGCCAGCATAGTGAAAACCTGTCTCTACCAAAAATTCAAAAAATTAGCTGGGCATGGTGGTGGGCGCCTTAATCCCAGCTGCTTGGGAGGCTGAGGCAGGAGAATCGCTTGAACCCGGGAAGCAAAGGTTGCAGTGAGCAAAGATCGTGCCACTGCAATCCAGCCTGGGTGAAAAACAAGACTCTGTCTCAAAAAAAAAAAAAAAAAAAAAGTGTTTTTAATGCAGGTTAAATTGGATAATGTTTTAAATTGGTTGTTTTTTCCTTAATTTATAACACATTCTTAAGGATATTTTAATCAAAATATTCTTTATCCAGGTTTATATTTTTCAGAGTTTTATTTGCTCAGTTTTGATTTTAAAGATGTCATTATTTTAGCTGGATGAAATCTCAGAAATCTTTTAGTCAGATGCCTTCAGTTTATGACTTAATGCACTGAAACCCAGCAAGGCTTCAGAAGCTGCCCAGTGTCACTCATGGCCAAGGTGGAGAGAGGGCTGCGAGCAGAATTCAGGGCTTAGTTTGTAAGTCAAGATATGAAATATCATAAATGTGGCTTCAGTTGAATTACAGTGAATACCCGCACTCATGACCAAAACGAGATAGAGCCTTAAATGCACTCAGTCACAATCAAAGTCTGGATTTGGGTAGTTCCAGTGTATGTCTTTTCTTGAGGATAAGCAGAAACTAATGAGGAAAGAGAGAAACCAGGGTCTCCACGTGCCTTTCCCCACACACCTCCCTGCTCAGTGCTGGCCTGCCCTCGTCCCCCAGCCCTGCCCCAGGAAGGCTTCTAGGCTCTGTTCACTGAAAACCTCACTTCATATTATTAGTTATCAGTCGTTCAGTCTCCCAACATAGACTGGAAACTCCCAGAGCAAGCCTGGGGAGCCTTTAACAGAGAGGCCATATCTACTCCAGAGCCCAGTGTCATCTCAAGGACATCAAAGGACAAGTCCTCAGAGTCACACTCTCAGTTACACCTGTGCTCACACACACCCCATGGCGTTCAGTGCCTATGACAGCAAGATCCAAGTGATGGCCAGGGGAGGATCATTTTGTTTCTTGGACACCTTTCCCTCTTTCCTCTTCCTGTATTTCTCCCTCTAAGGATGGATGAGTCTGTGTGTGTATCTTTCTGTTCCACGCTCATTTTCCTTGCCCTGAATTCTGTTTCCCCTTTTTGTTTACATCTTTTTCTTTCTCACCACATCATCTCCACACCCCACACCATCCCTCGCCTTCTCTCCTGTAGCTAATTACAATAGAGACTTTCAGAGCATTGTTTTATTTTTTTGTTGTTGTATTAATTAAATAATTTTGTAATTTTTTTTTTTTTTTGTGACAGTGTCTCACTCTGTCACCCAAGCTAGAGTGCAATGGCACGATCTCAGCTCACTGCAACCTCCACCTCTGGGTTCAGGTGATTCTCCTGCCTCAGCCTCCTGAGTAGCTGGGATTACAGGTGCGCAACATGCCTGGCTAATTTTTGTATTTTTAATAGAGATGGCATTTCACCATTTTGGTCAGGCTGGTCTCAAACTCCTGACCTCATCATCTGCCCGCCTCGGCCTCCCAAAGTGCTGGGATTACAGGCGGAAGTCACCACGCCTGGCCCAGAATTTTGTAGTTCTTTTTATATTGAATTTTATTAAAAATATAAAGCAACCATTTCCATAATTCTCTCTTTTTTTCCACTTTAGGTCAGTGGGCCTCAAAAAAAAAAAAAAAAAATGGTGAGGCAATTGCTTACCACTACCCTAGGGAATAAAGAATTCTCTGGCCGGGCGCGGTGGCTCAAGCCTGTAATCCCATTGGGAGGCCAAGACGGGTGGATCACGAGGTCAGGAGATCAAGACTATCCTGGCTAACACGGTGAAACCCCGTCTCTACTAAAAAGTACAAAAAAAAACTAGCCGGGCGAGGTGGCAGGCGCCTGTAGTCCCAGCTATCCGGGAGGCTGAGGCAGGAGAATGGTGTGAACCTGGGAGGCGGAGCTTGCAGTGAGCTGAGATCCGGCCACTGCTCTCCAGCCTGGGTGACAGAGCAAGACTCTGTCTCAAAAAAAAAAAAAAAAAGAATTCTCTCTACTGTAGCATGCACCTCCCTGCAGCATCTTGGGCAGAAATAGGTACACGAAACACGTTTAGTAAACGCTGTTTAGCTAACTGGTTCCCAAATTCCTGACAATGCTAAAACAATTTATTAGATGTACTTTTAACAGTATATATGACATACTTCTGCTACCTTCTAGAAAAATCAGAAGAAGATGTTTCCATCAATTATTTCATCAGTTGTTATTCATCAATTGTACTTTGAAAAAATGTGCCAGTATTTTAGTAAATCTTTCAGTCTCTTCTAGTTAATATTAACTCATTAAATCTGTGTTCCAAAGAAAGAAGAAGCCTGCCATGTATGAAATAGAGGAATTTTAGCATTATTGGTCTTAGCTACAAACTGTTATAGGTGGCATTCATTGTCTGCTTTTCTCATGGGCAACAGGAGCTTAAATTTGATGTCAAATATTTTTAAACAAAGACATTTAAACATTTGGCCTGTTACACATTTGTCTTGGTTTTAAAAATAATTTTTAAAAATCTTTAAACAAAATTTCTGGTTTCAAAAAGAAATCTGAAATGGAGGTGATAGTAGCAGAACGCTACACAATTACTAAAAAATCAACGAATTATACACTTACAATGGGTGAATTTTATGGTATGCAAATCATACCTCAATAAAGCCACTTTAAAAACTGAGAAAATTAAGCACAAAACCTAATTTGATGGCAAATGTGTTAACTCCCTTAGATTTTGATACGCTTATAAATCCAATTGTTTTCACCTCAATACATAGCTTTCTACATAGCATACTTGGCTTTATTTTTCCAGATTTCCTTGTGAAAAGATATCGAAAACAAAGACTTGCCTACTCTTGCCTGATTATTCTGCCTGAATATTTTTAAAGAGAAATCTTGCCCTCTACATGTTTAGGCCCCGAGGAAAGTTTTAAAACTAGAAGGCTACCGTGGTCTCTCTGATCAGTTTTTACAGTAAGCATGGCTCTGGTCCGTGGAGACCCAGACATGGGCAAGCAGATGATTCGGGATGGTCATATATTCAGATAACTGGCACACACGTGCACCTCAGCTCTCCTCCCTGCTGTTTGACTGCCTCTACCTTTCCTGCCCTGCTCCTGCCCAATCCATCTTCCAAGCCTTCTACTGCTGCTTCCTCCCCATCGCACCCCCGACTTCCTGGAATTCTTGGTAAAGTCCCAAATTAGTCTTACCAAGAACAACACACAAATCTTTCTATTTTCTAGCTCCATCTTTCCATTTATTTAGCTAAAGCTAAATAATTTCACCCTTCCTTTGTAAAAAGCAAAATGTTAATGCTGTCCATTCATTTTGCATCCACTCAATTTCCACATTCCAAGAAACGTCCCCCCTTTTGAACAAATGTGTCTATCCATCATCTTTGCTATACGTCTTCCTTTTCTGGCCCATCATCTGCTGAAAGAACTGTGTCCTGTGTTTCAGTACCTCCTCCTCAGTGTAAGCCAAGCTCTGGACTTCAGATCATCTGCATTTGATTAGCGTCTGTCCTCTGCTGATATTCTAAGTTTTTAAAATTTTCTAAATTTATTTGTTTTCCTCCTGAGGCTCTGCCAAATATATAGCATCCCTGAGTCTAGTTTCTTAAAGAGACAACTAAATCTGTGATTTATAAGAGTTTAGAGGGGACAGGAAGCTTCAGACATGAGCCTGTTTCTGTTCATTGTATTTTCAAAGACACTGATGTCTCTCAAACTCTTGCAGGTCTTAAAACTACTCTGAAATCATAAAACCCACTTAGAATTCAAACAGTCTGCTTCTCACTGAGCCATTCTGTGATAAGTGGAATTAAATAATCTCTGGCCAGCAATAACAGTAGCAATACCAGTAGCAATGGTGTAGCAGTAACCAGGCGAGCAGTGGCCATGGGAGTGGTAATAATAACCAGAGGAGAGATCATCATACTCCTAACAGTAGTGGTGGCCGTCATGACAGTGGTGTGGCCACCGTAGTGACTGTGCTGGTAGCATAACTACTCCCATTTATTGTGAGAGCCTGTTAGATGACAGGCCATTGTGCATATATATATGCATATGTATGCATATATGTGTGTATATATGTGTGTATATATGCATATATATGCATATGTGTGTATATGTATGTGTATATATGCATATATACATATATATGCATGTGTATATATGCATATATATGTATATATGCATATATGTGTATATACGTGTGTGTGTGTATGTGTGTGTGTGTGTGTGTATATATATATTTTTTTTTTTTGGAGATGGAGTCTTTCTCTGTTGCCTAGGCTGGAGTACGGTGGTGGGATCTCGGCTCACTGCAACCTCCACCTCCTAGGTTCAAGCGGTTCTCATGCCTCAGCCTACTGAGTAGCTGGGATTACAGGTGCATGCCACTGTGCCCAGCTAATTGCATTTTTGGTAGAGACGGGGTTTCACCGTGTTGGCCAGGCTGGTCTTGAACTCCTGACCTCAAGTGATCCGCCCACTTCTGCCTCCCAATGTGTTGGGATTTCAGGCATGAGCCACTGCACCTGGCCCTTGCATACATTATTTTATGTAATCCTCACAACAGCCCTATAGGGGCGATCTTATCCCCATTTTCCAGATGAAGAAATTAAGACTGGGAAAGGTAGCTGTATTCATTGTGGTTCACACAGTTGGAAAAGGCATTCCTGGATTCAAAGTCAGGTGTAACAGAGCCCAAAGTCCACATCCCTAACCTCTGCATGAAGCTGCTTCTAAGGGAAACACCGAGAAAAGCCAGATCCTTTCTCTCCAGGGAGCTTCGTTACCCTTCATTGCAGCCGCAGGCTACTGAGAGCCACCGCAGGCTGTGCCCATGCTGGAAAGTGTCCTGTTTTTGCATAGAGAAGATGAGCCCCTGTGCCTGCTCAGACCATCACTGACCTGGCAGGTGGAGCTGCCCCAGAAACACAAGAGGCCTCCCTTCTGTGCCCCTCCTGGCCCTGCCCTCTGAGTGACAGCCAGAGAGCTACAGGGGAAGGGACGGGTGGGATAAAGAGGAGCTTCTCCAGGCTTCTGCACCTTTCAGAGCTTGGAAAATGAATCCACTAACTGCCTAGGGTACACAATTCTCCCAACCTCCTGCATGACCCCCAAACTCAGTACCCTCTGTGAACCTATACCTTCCGGGGCCTTCCCCAGCCGCTCAGCATGCTGCTCCCATCTGACTTTTCACTGTGCTTCCCAGTCAGGTGCAAAATGAACACCACCCCATCCCACCCCAAACCCGATATTCCCACTGTTACATTCTTATGAATTATTTAAAGGGCTTCCCCATCAAAGGCCATGGAGTGTCTTCCGTCTGAATTCCATGATAGGTAACCATAGATTAGCACAATGTGAATTGGTGTCTATGTTGAATGACTTCAGTTGAACTTTCAGAAATTTCATGTAGAGATACATTAGCATCCGTAAATTATCTGGCAATAGGAAAGAATGGCTGCTGAATTTCAATTCAAAATATTATTAAAATACCGATCAAATTATCACTACAATTTAAAGTGTTAAAAAGATGAAAAACACGTTCTATACGTTCTAAGTCTTCAGTCATATTCTTTTACTATCTTCCTGACAGTTGTTTATTTATTTAATTATTGAGACAGGGTCTCACTCTGTTGCTGGAGTGCAGTGGCACGATCATGGCTCGCTTTAGCCTCGACCTCCTGGGCTCAAGTGATCCTTCCACCTCAGCCTCCTGAATAGCTGGGACCACAGGTGCGTGCCACCACACCAGCTTTTTTTTTTTTTTTTAAAGACAGAGTCTCACTATGTTGCCCAAGCTGGTCTCAAACTCCTGGGCTCAGGCAATCCTCCCATCTTGGCCTCCCAAAGCCACTGTGCCCAGGCTTCATTACAATTTTTAAAGATGTTTATTCATAAAACAGAGTTACTGATAATCAGATATTACACAAGGACCAAATATCACCGCCTTTAATCCCCCTAACAAATGTTTTAGGTATTTTTAAGACTTAAAATGTCACTCATATATTGTATTATTGAATTCTACTATTTCTGGTACTGTAATAAATTACAGTAAGAACTTTCAAATGGAAGCCCAGGATGAAAAATGTTATATTTTACTCTTTCCCAAATTCTCATTAAAATTGCAATTTCACGCATTTGCTTATCTGCACATTATATGTATTTTTAGCCTCATCTTAAGTAATAATAATTCTGAAATAGCTTAGATATGCCATTTTTATAAATTATATTAAATATAATTTAATACATAGTATATACAAAATAAATATGTAGCTGTATTCGAATTTTCTCTATAATTATCCCAAATACCAGTTATCAGCCATACTTTGGGTTACAATGATTAATAAGAAGAATTTGAGATTTGGGGTGAAAAGCCTTAGATTCTAGTCTTGTCCCCTTAAGTTCCTTTTAAGATTAACTAGTACTGAACCCCATTGTTTGCACCTATAAAACTAATCATGCCTTCTGTACTACAGGTGAGAAAAAGTCTTTGAAAATATTTTGGGTCAGGCGCAGTAGCTCACGCCTGTAATCCCAACACTTTGGGAGGCCACAGCAGGCAGATGACTTGAGGTCAGGAGATCAAGACCAACCCGGACAACATGGCGAAACCCCGTCTCTACTAAAAATACAAAAAGGTAGCCAGGCTTGGTGGGGCATGCCTGTAGTCCCAGCTAGTCAGCTAGTGGGGAGGCTGAGGTGGGAGGACCACCTGAACCCGGGAAGTCAAGGCTGCAGTGAGCTGTGATCGTGCCACTCACTGCAGCCTGGGAGACGGGAGTGAGACCCTGTCTCAAAAAAAAAAAAAAAAAAAAAAAAAAAAGAATATTTTGTAATAGTATAAAGTACTGTCAAATGAAACCTCTTTTTTGGGTAATGGGTCTTCCTAATGGCATTACCCTCTTCCAATTTTCAGTTTGGAAACTAATATTCCAGGGCTTACTGAGAGTAGTGTTAGCTAGAGTAGAGGTTACAGTTGCCAAGACAATCTTCCTGTTTCCTCCTCAAGGAAACTAACATCCTTTCCACCAGATCTACCCCTCCCCTGGCGCTCAGAAAGCCGTGCCAGACAATCCATCCATGCTGTCCCACTCGGAAGTAGGGCTGGGCCAGGCCAGCCCAGCCCAGCTCTTAGCTTCCCCATCTTTGGATCCTCGGACCACCTCTGGACAGAGGAAAAACACCCAGAGTGAAGGAAAGGAAACAGGTGGTTCAACTTCCTCTGCTTGGGGTCCAGAAAGGAGCAAATATGGGCCCCTCAGTGTGTGTAACAAGAACAGAGGAACCCCACTGGGTTTCAGTCCAGCTTCGTCTAATACAGACTGTCTTTATGTGCTTTGTCATAAGAAAAGTCAAGCAGCGAATACATAGCAGAACCGACTGGGCGCGGTGGCTCACGCCTGTAATCCCAGCACTTTGTGAGGCTGAGGCAGGTGGATCATGAAGTCAGGAGTTCAAGACCAGCCTGGTCAACATGGTAAAACCCCGTCTCTACTAAAAATACAAAAATTAGCTGGGTGTGGTGGCGGGAGCCTGAAATCCCAGCTACTCAGGAGGCTGAGGCAGGAAAATAGTTTGAACCAGGGAGGCGGAGGTTGCAGTGAGCCGAGATCGCGCCATTGCACTCCAGCCTGGGTGACAGGGCTAGACTCCGTCCCAAAAAAAAAAAAAAGCAGAACCAGTATTTTAAAGTGTCGTCTCTCTTCCAGATTGCTTTAATTTAGACTGGAGTAGGCTATGTATCCTCAGGCCCTAGGAGACAGCTTTTGAGCCATAGAGAGAACCACAGAAAGATCCAGTGTCTCCTACCACACCCCTTAGTTTTGTTATCTGTTATGTCACTGGTGACCAGAGACACGAGGCTCCTGCAGAACAAAGAAAGCCAACTCCACGCACACTTCCAGTCCCCACGCCCTTCTCCTGACTCTTCTGGCATCCCTGACCTTCGAAAGCTGACTTTTAAAGTATTGTTCTTTGAACCCCTTCCCTGGTCAAACCAGCGCCATTGTGATGGCTCCTTCTCTCTGCAGCTCCTTGGCCCTGAAGCACCACAGACGTCATAAACTCACTTGCCCTTTAACTGTTAAGTCACTTGCACGAGTTAACTAGAGCCCAAACCAACATGAAAATTTTTTTTTCGTGAAAAGCTCTCACTCTGTCACGCGGGCTGGGGTGCAGCGGTGCCATCACTGCTCCCTGCAGCCTTGACCAGGCTCAGGCGATCTTCCCCGCTCAGCCCAGGAGTGCTGGGATTACACTACCACACTGGCCCCAGCATTACCCGTTTAGAGGTCAGCCACGGTGTCCTACCAGAGGCTCAGCAAGTGTTAGCCAACTGAACAGTGAATATTGCCAGACCAGGGGCACAGAGAGACACGTGCAGATAAAGGAGAGGAGAAGGTGAGCTCAGAACTGGAAAGCTTTGTGGAGACCTGGGGTGGTTCTGTCTTCTCCTATCACTGTCCCCTCAGTCACCCAGCTCGTACCCCAGAAAGAGCCATCATTTGCCCTGCTCTGTATTCCTTTCCTCCTCCTGTCCCTTTCCCCTGCTTAGCTGCTCCTCACCCATCACATGTCAGTTTAAACATCACGTCCCACAGGACGCCCCACCTGATCAGGTTAGGTCCCCTATCGGTTACTCTTCAGCTCCCCTGTGCCTTGCTTTTTAAACAAACATTCTCATTCATAAGAAATAGTTGTTTCTATCATTGTCTATTTAATGTCTTTCCCCCCATTAGACTGGAAGCCCTGTGAGGTCAGGGACCACATCTATCTTGTTCCTGCTGTCGTAAGTCCCAGGGCCTGTGGCACGCCAGGCATGCAGTAGACTCTGCATCCATGTCGATGCAGGGAACTGATAGGCACAGGTGTGGGCCAGGGCATCCTGCACAGCTTGATGGGGTGGGAGGCAGAGCCCCATATCCCTGAGACCAGCTGGGATGAAACCTCACTGCACATTCAGGTGACTTAAAGACCCAGCAGGTATGTGTGAGAGCAAAGCTTTGCCCAGACAACTACAGTCCCTTCCCTAAGGTCCCAAATTAAAGAAAAAGAATGACCCAAATCACCAACTATCGAACCTGTGTCCCTCTATTCAGGCAGGTCGGTATTGCTGCTCTTGGCTTTTCATTCGGCCTTTTCCATCATCGCCAGGTCAGCAGTCACAGAGCATCTCCTGTGTTCCTGGCAGGTACTGGGTACTGGGTGCTGGGTGCTGGCTCTTGGGAGTCAAAGGCACGTGAGGCCTGGCGCCTGCCCACAGGCGCCTCACGGCGTTGTGAGAAAGACAGCAATGTAAGCAAATAGATAGGAACACAGGCTATACCGGGATCTGCACAGGGAAAGGGTGGAGAGGGATTTGCTCTAGCAAGGAGGCCTCAAACACTTCATAGAGCTGACAACTTGACATCTGGAAGCATTAGGAGGAGTTTGCCAGACAGGGAAAGGGCCTTCAGAGAGAGAGAGAGCAGGGCATGCGGCAGAGCTGCAGGGCAGTGTGTTTTGGGGGATGGGTCTCAGGGGACTGGCAGGAGACGAGGCTGAGGGGGGCAGGGTCCCATCATGGGCAGGCTTGGGTCTCCACTGAAGATACTGCACTTAATTCTGCAAGTCCAAAGAAAACCACGGCGAGGTTAAAGCAAGGGGATGATTCCATCAGATCTGTTTTAGAAAGATAACAGCATGCTCCCAACTAGAAAAGTGCCACCCCCTATAAACATCCTGGCACCACGTCCCTGAGAGCTCCGGGAGCCAGCTTTGGAGCCGGGAAGCCTCACTGAGCTGTGGGTGCCTGGCACCCAAACGGACATCCTTCAAATGAATGTCACAACAAAATTGAGAGGGAACCGAGGGCACACGAGGGCCTTTCTAAGGACTCTCCAAGTGGGAGAAGTTGAAAAACAGGAAAGAAGAATGCAGCAGTGCCCGTGAGAGTGTCTCTGGGAGCATCATCTTCCACCCTTTTTTGGGGAGTTTCAGGGCGCTATTGACTTTGTAGGTAAGGAAGAGCCATATCCCAGGAGGCCACAGCTGGGCTGAGAGATTTAGCAAGTGGAAGGCACAGCCAGGATCTCGAGGAGAAATTTGATCATGGCCAACACTGGCTGGAAGTTTAGGAATTCCCTGGGAACTGCTGTGAGGCCAGTCATTCATTGAGCAGAAAGACTTAGCACCATATGGGAAAAGGGTGATACCCCAAAAAAGAAGGACTCCAGCAGCTGTATTCAAATAATAGCGTTGAATTCTCACAGAGAGCTCCCTCTCAGGGAGCCACAGCAACGCCGTCATCAGAATGTGGTGTTGCAACCCCCTCAGTGTCCACAGAAGTTATTTGGAAACATAGGGAATAGGGAAAGACTTAGATCAGTTTGTGGTTTCTAGAAAATTACTCTTTTAGGACTGTGGAGAAAAAAAGTCAAGTACTAAGTGCCAGAAATGCAAAATATATGACAATTTCCCATAGATGTGATTACTATTGTCATCATACTGGCATCACCTCTTTCACTGTCAAATTGTAAGTCAGATTATGTCAGTGCTTATCTGATCAACGGGCAATGGCCAAGGTGTCAGAAAAACCACAGTTCGATGGTGACTGTTTCCTTCCTATGCAAAAGACACGTGTGCTATGGTGATGCTGGCCTTCACCTTCAGGAGTCTGAAATCATAGACATATGTATAGTAAGATGTGCAAAGCAATTGACCAGTGATTTATTACAACACATAACGCCATAGGTAACTGTCAAATAAAAGCCCAAGATGTCCGGAGCTCCACGCGATGCCTGGCATTGCTGTAGGTACCCATCTGTGTGAGCAGTGCAGTCCCACAAAGATGGCCCAGATTGGGAAGAAGTGCAGCCATTGTAGGCCCTCAGATCGTCCCTGTGCTCACCACCCTGGCCTTTTCTCCAACTCTTGTTGCATCAGGTAGCACCTGCTTCTTCCTTCCCTCTCCCCTCCAGCGAATGGTAAGCTCCCAGAGGGCAGGGCCAAGTCGCATCCTCTCACAGTCCCAAGCGACTGGCACAAGGGAGCTGCTCGGTCCATTCTTGACGGATGAATGAATAAGTGGTGATTAACCTAAGAAAATTCTGCCATTTCGCATCTTGGGGATGCCTTACAAGAGAAAGGCATCATTTACAGAAGGCTGCAAGAGGGCTCTTCAGTTTATAGACATACATATCCAAGCCAGCCTAACCATTTCTACCTGGGGGAGCTAAAACATGGAAGCTCTCAAACATGAATATGCATTAGAATCACCAGAGGAGTCCCCGTCAACCTCCAGGTTTTCTGCACAAACCATGTGGGACTGGGCCCAGGAATCTGCATTTTAACAAGCCCCCCCTCCCCCACCCATTATTCTGATTCAGGGAGTCACAGAACACACTCAGAGAACCCTTTTCAATCACCAGGCCCCTAAGAGCACAGGCTTGGCATTAGATAGAATCAGCTTTATCCCTGTTCTGCTATATATTTCCTAACTACAGGGCCAAGTTGCACATGTTTCTTAAGCTCCTTCTGCCTCTGTTTCCTCAGTTATTAAAAGGGGATGAGTACAAACTCAAAGACAGAAAGGAGAATGGTGGTGGGCAGTGGCTCATGCCTTGTAATCCCAGCACTCTGGGAGGCCAAAGCAGGAGGATCACTTGAGCCTAGGAATCTGAGACCAGCTTGGGCAGCATAGGGAGACCTTGTCTCTACATAAAAAATTAGCTGGGCATGGTGGTGCACACCTATGGTCCCAGCCACACAGGAGGCTGAGGCAGGAGGATGGCCTGAGCCTGGGGGGTCAAGGCTGCGTTAAGCCGTGATGATGCCACTGCACTCCAGCCTGGGTGACAGAGTGAAACCCAAGGATTCTACTTTTGGCATCCTTGTTAAAAGTAGAATGGTGGTTGCTGGGGGCAGGGGGACATGGAAATGGAGAACTGTCTAATAGATACAGAGTTTCAGGGATTTGGGTGGGGGGAGGTTTAGGATGGAGTCTCGCTATGTCACCTAGGCTGGAGTACAGTGGCACGATCTCCGCTCACTGCAACCTCTGCTTCCCGGGTTCAAGCAATTCTTGTGCCTCAGCTTCCCGAGTAGCTGAGATTACAGTTGCCCACCACCACGCCCAGCTAATTTTTGTGTTTTTAGTAGAGAGGGTTTCACCATGTTGGCCAGGCTGGTCTTGAACTCCTGACCTCAGGTGATCCATCTGCCTTGGCCTCTGAAGTGCTGGGATTACAGGCGTAAGCCACCGCGCCCGGGTTGCAGAGTTTCAGTTTTGCAAGAAGGAAAAGCTCTGGAGATCTGTAGCACAATGTACATAGAGTTAACACTACTGAACCGTACGCTTAAAAACATCTAAGATGGTGAATTTTATGTTACATGTTTTTGCCACAACTGAAAAACAAAAGTTTTACTGCGGATGGATAATGGTATCTACTTCAAAGTGTTGTTATGAGCATTACATGAAATAATGTATTTAAAGTGCCAGGCAACAGGCCCCAGACTAGGAATTGCTCAAAGAATTACAGCTATTATTATGACAGTAGCATGGGTGTTAAAAAATTTAACCATGAGGCCGGGCGCGGTGGCTCACACCTGTAATCCCAGCACTTTGGGAGGCCGAGGCAGGCAGATCACCTGAGGCCAGGAGTTCGAGACCAGCCTGGACAACATGGTGAAACCAAGTCTCTACTGAAAATACAAAAAAAATTAGCCAAATGTGGTGGCATGCACCTGTAGTCCCAGCTACTTGGGAGGCTGAGACAGGAGAATCACTTGAACCTGTGAGGCAGAGGTTGCAGTGAGCCGAGATTGCGCTACTGCACTCCAGCCCGGGCAACAGAGTGAGACTCAGTCTCAAAAAATATATAAATAAATAAATATAAAATATAATCATTAAGGAAGATTTCAAACCTTCCCCAAAAATCCAAGTAGCTTTTTGATGAACTGCATTTTTCCAAATCCTGACCAATAGACTATTTTCATCTCACCTATAGATCCACATGTTTAAAAAAATGCCACCTAAATTACAAGTGGCTATGTGAGAGCCTGGGGATATTCACGCTAGGCAGTTTCGTTCATAACACTGAAATCATCCATTTGCAGAGATGCAGGACACAGAACAAATATGCTACATTTTGTTTTGTACCTTAAGCTTCATTAAAGAAAATCAAGCAAAACCTGCCACCATAGAAGAAATGATCTCCCAGTCTTGAAAAACTATGTGAAGTGTTTTTCATCTTTGATATGCACATGGAACCCAAAGCAGTTTTGGGAACGTGGCACAGACTCACGGCCACCGTTTGGATTCTTTGTGCACCGTTTTGATTTCATGTGCATCTATGCTAATTTCGTCTCCCCAGCCTATTGTTTAAACCCTAGCAAGACAGATGTGCTGTTTTACAGGGCCATAATCCACTTGGTGGGCAGATAACCAAGAGGCCTTTGGTCTTCATCATTTACTCCAATAAGAAAACTAGACGACTGCCTTGTAAAACAGCATGTGACCCAGGCCCTGATTTCCACATAACGCCAACCTACTGGACCTCCTCGGAACTTCCAGCCAAATTAGGAAAATTCCTCCTGGTCATCAGCTCGAGGCTGAATTAAGTTATGGAAAGGACAATCCGGGGGTATAAACAGTAAAAACGAGAGGACTGGGAAGTGACTTGCAGTACAGGAATTTAGGCCACACAGGTGTTCATATGAGTAAGAGTCATCATTCTAAGGCTGAGAAGGTTGGCCACTACTGGTAAAAATCCTGATCCTAGTAGGCTTAGAATCTCTCTCAATCGAAAGATAAATCCCAAAAGTCATTGCTAAGGATTCCCCCCATTTTTCTTTACCTCCATCCTATGTATAACCATAACTTATTACCTCAGCCCTCATCATGGGAGCCCAGCACTCCCATCCCAGCAGCCCTGAGTAACATCAGCATTGACTGTTGGGAAGTGGTACTTGTGAAATCCAGAAACAAGCTGCAATAGATGCAAATGGACTGTCATCAATGTGCGTTAGGATTGCCCCAACCACCTCCAGATATCAAACGACCCCTGCTCCCCACTCCCACCAGCATCCTTGCCCACAGGTCAAAGCAAGGTGGATTAGGATGAAGGGCTATCATTGTAAGCAACAAAAGGAAGTGATGAAAAGAACACAAATAACCAGACATTAACTTTGAGTTCTGAGCATGCTGCTTTCTGTCCATTTAATCTGTCTTTTGCTGATGCACTTAAAGAAGCTACCTTGTCTTCTTAATGTGGGGATCTCTGATGAAGGCTTGAAGCTCTGAGACCCAAGCATCAGCCCCAGCTCTGGCTTTCCCTAGTCACATGACCTTGGAAGATCACTTCTTTTTTTCCTTCTTTTATTACTCTGAGCCTCCATTTCCTCATCTAGAACAGGGCTTAGGTTACTTGACACAGTCTATATAAGTATGGTAGAAGTTTTTTAAAAAAATGAGTCTGTAAAATGGGGCTATTCCAGGAGATTTTAGAGATGTCTTCCCATCTTAACATTCAACAGATCTGTGATTCTTTTGTTACAGCTCATGTCCCTGGTATTTCTTTCTTTTTTTGAGACGGAGTCCCGCTCTGTTGCCCGTGCTGGAGTGCAGTGGTGTGACCTTGGCTAACTGCAACTTCCGCCTCCTGGTGCAAGCCATTCTTCTGCCTCAGCCTCCCAAGTAGCTGGGACTACAGGCATGCACCAACATGCCCAGCTAATTTTTTTGTATTTTTATTAGAGACAGGGTTTCACCATGTTGGCCAGGCTGCTCTCGAACTCCTGACCTCAGGTGATCTGCCTGTCCTGGCCTCCCAAAGTGCTAGGATTACAGGCATGAGCCACCGCGCCCAGCAGTCCCTGGTCATCCTAATGGTCTGTAAGTGTGTACCAACAGACTCATCTCTTTGTACTCAGTACTATCCTACCTTGCATTTTCTCATCACCTTATCAGGTTACCTCTCAATTATGTTACAGCAAGGCGGTAAGATTTTGCCATTAGCCTGACGGTACAAATTTTTAAAACAATAATCAGTTGCCAGAATATATTCCTGCTTTTAAAGTTCTACATAATATTTCAAAAATATATAGGGAAGTATTTAGATTTTCCTCCCACAGCTGTTTTCTGCTTGATTTCAAGAGCTAACTGAACAGTTTCCTGTCTTGTGTCCGATGTGTTTTTCCTCTCCATTAAAATGCTGAAGATTTTTATTCTTTTCCAGTCTTTAGGAGAAAAAAGAAATCTCTCCTCTGTAATTTACTTTGGCTTTCTCAAAAGTTGGGTAGGAAAGTCAGTATAATTCAGGTGGAATCTAAAATGTTCTTGTTGTGCAAGCGTGCACAGAAAGGAAACCTATCATTTGAGCAGTCTTTTGGGGAGTTCGTGTTCTCTGTTTTCCAGGGAGCCTTTACTTTCCAAGGGAGTATGATCGACATGCCATTACTGAAGCAGGCCCAGAACATTGTTACGCTTGCCACCTCCATCAAGGAAAAATGATCTGTTAAATGAAGCTCTCATCAGGTGGGCTGAACATATACAGTGGGTTTCTTAAAGACAAACCACAATACTCAAAGCAACGTGTTAGGATGCCAGATTGGGACCTGACTCCATTTACAGCTCATGTGAATCCCGATTTTGTTGTTGTTGTCTTACTGACCAGTTATTCCCCTAAAAAAAATGAACGTTTTTCCTTTTGGATCCAAGTTTATGACTTTATCATTTTTAGTGTGTTACAAATATGGGCTTATGATTTCACAGGGAGGTAAGATCCTGGGGAAAGATGGGCTGTGAGGGGAAGGTAGGTCTTTAATGACACGGTCTTTCCCAAATAGACATATTCTCTCCACCCTTCTCATGTTACTAAATGTTTCCTGCTTGTTCATGTGTACAGCTGACACCACAGATAATTTTAAGAAAGCCAGGCCTTTAAAAAATAGTAACAACATTAAGGGCTCATCTCTACTTCACTAGTAATCTGATAAAACAACAGAGATGGCATCAGACAAGGATACTAAGTACTATATTGGCTTAAAAAGACACTTTCTAAAAATAAACTTTCAAAACTGGTTACTATTAACCTCCACCCCCAAAATGAAACATCCATCTCCTCCAACCGCTAGATGATGAACAGGAAAGCTGTCGTCCTGGGTGAACGCTGTGGGTCAACCGTTACTGGCAATTAAAAAATAAATGTGCAGAAACACACGACCATCCATTCTCCCCCTTTATTTTCCCGTTTAACTGTTTGCCATTGAGGCCATTTCCCCCTGGAAATGTATGGCCGAGACAGGACTCCCTCAGTCATAAACTTGTAGCGTCTCAGGAGACACAATGCCCCCGAGCTGGTGCATGTGGCCCCTGCAAGATTTGCATCACATTAGAGATGCGGCTGCAGGTCAGATGGGTGGTGTGGTTAACGGGCTTAGTAAAGCTGTTTTGAAGAGGTTAACCCAGCTTGTAGTAAGGGTAAATAAACATAACAACCAGCCATTGTTCCCTATTCAGCATGTACTCTTATATTGAAGGCTAAAGGGTATTGAAGCTGCAGAGGGATCAACTTGTGCTTGCCAGAGGACGCCAATGAAGTTTGAAACACCAACAATCAGAGATTTTGTTTCTGTTCCTCATTAAATCATGAGCTTTTGTGCCGAGACTCTGGACGACTGTTCCTTAAGAAATTAACAGAATGGGAAGTTTTAAACTCTACACCAACCTTTTCATGACCTACACAGCAGCAACACTGCTACTCTTAGACAAACACCGCGGGGAAGGCTGTTCTGTTTATTTAAATTTGTAAATAGAAAACAGTTGTTTTTTACTTTCATTTTTCACCTCCTCCTACGCCCTTTTGGATTATTTCCTCCGCAGCCCCTAGCGTGAGCCCCAACCAGGCATCTCCTTTTCCCCACTTCTTGCAGTTCCCACAGGAAGCCCGAGAGGTGAGTGGAGCTGAGGTTAGACACCAGGAGAGGCACCATCACATGAAAGCATGGCCGCAGAGTCCCACGGCCACCAGGTGACCCCCCCCCCCCCCCACCCAGTGCACAGCAGAGAGGGACAGCCATGCGGGGAGCCAGCACTGGGCAAGATGGCTCTGGGGATCCTCATTCTGTGAAGACAACAACTCATTTCCCAAACACGGGATCCAGGAGACAGAGAGCTCCTAAATGGAGATGGCACACGCTCCGTGGGGTCCCTCATAGAGCAGTGCCACTCTCCACCCTGGCTGCCCTGTGCTGCCCCAGAGTGGCCAGAAAGGAAGGCGGGAGCTAGCCCCATCCTCACTCAGAGGCGGAAAGGAGGAAGATGGCATCTCACCAAGGTGAGAGCCGAACGGCCTCTAGCCACACTGCTTCCAGACCCCAGACGGGGCAGCAGCAGCAGTTCCTGGAGGAGCACCCACAGCACCCATTGTTGCAGCTGGGACCCACCCAGGATGGGACTCCTGGAGTCAGGTGCCCACCAGGTAACCCAGGACCACGCTGCGCACACCAGGCTGCCCCTCTGCTCAGAACGCAGAGGGATGGGAGGATGGCTTGGCAGTGGGAAGACTAAGGAAGGCCTCTGTCACTGCCCCTGCCATACACACCTGCTGAAGGTGTTAGAAACCGTGGAGGCAGGGCTGGTCCTAAGCAAAAGAAGAAAACAAACCCCACCTCGTCCTTCCTATGGGCAGCCCTCACCCCAGTCTAACTACCCTTCCCATCCTCCAGCCTAATCCAAAGAAGCCCTTGGCTTGAGGTGATGAGGGGCTTGCATTCTAGTCTGCACCCTGGCCCCACTGGCAGCCAGCCCGCCCGCCCCACACAGAGGAGCCTCCTCAAGACCTCCCCAGCCAAGGAGCCCTAAGACCTGGGGAAAAGCAGGCCCCTCCGCAAGGTCCCTGGGTGGTACCGAGGCCTGACTGGCTAGGTCTCCCGCTGCTGGCCACTCCCAGGCCACGGTTTCCTAGGTCCCAACCACGTCGGACTGCTCGCCACGCCCCTGCCCTCATCCCAAACTGCTTTGTTCAAACAAAACCACCTTGTTGCAGTCTCCCCAAATGTCCAGTTTATTATCTTCCTCATAATCCATGGTCCCTATTAGGGTAGGATCATGAGATTAGGACCTATGAGAGTCACAAATCTGGACCAAAGTCCCATTCCCTGAACAGAGACCCAAACGACGAGGGTCCCAGAAGAGAGTTCAGTCCTGATCAGAAACCCATGGTGCCTTAGTCCTTGAAGAACAAAACTCCAGGAAGAAGATGCTGGAAGGCAAAGGGTATTCCCCCTCTTTCCCCACCCGCATCTCTGTGGTGCCCTGGGTGGGCCCAGGTGCCCTGGGAAAGGTGGGAGAGCAGCCAAGGGTGGGTGAGTGATCTCCACTGAGCTCACCGGGCACCCCGGACATGGGGAAGTGACAGCTGCCCGGCTCCTGAGCCAGGCATGGGTGACAGGAAGAGGACCTTGCAGCTAATCTGATTAATTAGAAACCATACCTGTTTATATTTTGTGTAGCTCATCACAAGCCGCTTAGCCATATCACCCCCCTGTTATTAATTCTTGGGGTCTAAATTATGGGTAACACTATTAAAACATTATCAGAACTAATGAGAAACAATTACTTAGAAAATGAGCCGGGACAAGATTGAGTCGAGAACATCAGTGGTGATCGCTGTAGATTAGTTTAATAAATCATCAGGTGCAAGGCAAGACTGACTGTATGTATGCAAAGCCCCGTCACGGGAAAATGAAATTGAGATTTTTTTTTGCATAATTTTTTCATTAATCTCAATAGGACCCGTGTGGTGTAGATTGCTTTATTCCCCTAATACCTTGCCTGAGGGGGGGTGCCCAATAACGTCTTCATTGTTTTACTGAGGTCTTAATGACAATCTGTGACAACCTCATTTTAATGTATAGAGGATTATATCAATACAGTCATGTTTTATTGAAACGATGGAGGGAACTCCAGTCCGAGTCGGGCAGTGTCTGTGAACACAAGTTAGAAAGTTTCTCGGCATCCGGGAGCCTTCCCGGCTGATGTCCCAGTGTCAGTCCTCCCAGCCGCCCTCCCCTCCTCTCCTCCAGGGGCGGCTGGGAAAACAGTCCTGCGGGATGAAGACTTCACCGCCTCCGATTTCAATCTGAAAGTAACTCCTTCCCTGGCATATTTCACTGGGCAGATAGAACAAACCATGTCGTTTTCCCCCGTCTCTAAAATAGACATGTTATTATCATTCACAATTTTGCACCCGGTCGTTTTGCGGGAGTTCGGGAAACTGACGTGCTTCACTGGGGACACTGTAATTTTGTAACAATGCTACGAGGAGAAAAAAGGAATACGGGGTTCTTTGTTTTGTTTTAATTGGAAGGACCTTCTGCTTTTACGATTTCAGTTTACCGTGGAAAACCGAATCTTCTGTGTGTTCTTTCTTCTAGTACTAGAAAAGCAATGAATGGCACAAAACAGGTTCTGAGACGGCCTGCGAGGCCCCGAGCTCGTGGACGCGGCTGAGGGTCCGTGTTACCCGCGGAGCCCCTGCCATGCTTCCCGGCTCATCTTCGCCGGGAGCGGAGACCCCAGCATTTCAGCGTGAAAGTCTTCGACTTTCTTTCCGCGCTGTATTTCCCACGGGCGGAGCAGGGTACCTGAGCGCGGCCCCCACGGAGGATCAGTGACTTTCCCAGACCCCGCTTGGCGCCCGCGAGTCCGCGCGTGGGACCCAGCAGCTCTGCGCCGGCTGGCTTTGGAGGGGGTGGTGTTCGTTTGTTTAAATTCCAGTTGTTATTTGGCAGCATATCGCCTTCCCAGTCAATAAGAATTGCCCACGACGTATAGAGCGACTTGCGGGAAGGGGCGGAAGCCGTCGTTAGCGCCTGGGTGGCGGCGGCCACTCGAACCCCGTTTCCGCCGAGCGCGCTGCAACCTGCAGGGCGAGTTCGTTCTGTTTTGACAAAATCATTTGGGACTTCTTTGTCACTCATGCCCTTCCTTTTAAATGATTTTTATTTTTTTCCCACTGTAAGTGACTGGCTGGGTTTTACTTTTGCTTCTTCCGACGGAAAGGGCGCCGCGAGCCGGGGTGGGCGGCCCAGCGGGCAGGAGGAGCGCAGGGGACACGCGGTGGCCGCAGATGCCGAGCCCTGCGGAGCCCCGAGGCTGCGTCTCCTGCGCCCCGGCTGCGCGCGGAGCCGGGGCCGGGGCCGGGGCCGAGGCCGGGCCGGGGGGAGCGTGGCGGCCCAGGAGGCCTGGACTGTGGGCCCCGCTCGCCCGCCCGCCGCGGGCCGCCCGGAGCCCGCGCGCCTGTCGCGCAGCCCGGCTGTAATGGTGGCAGATCAAAGGCGGCCCCATGTCCCGGTGGAGCCCGGGACAATCCCGCGCCTTTGTGCGCTGTTGCTAGGAGCCCGAGAAACTAAGAGAAAGTGTCAGGAGCATGTTAATCAGACTCGTTACACTGTAACAATAACGGCTCTCTCGGGTCTCCCAGGCCCCAGCACCCCCGCGCACCCCGCGCACAGGCCGGACACCTGCGCGGGGCCCTCGCGCACGCTCTGGGGTCCCGCCGGCCCCGGGGTCCCTGCAGCCCCGAATCCGCGCCCAAGCCACGCGGAACGACGAGCCCGGAGGGGACCCGCAGGCTCCCGGTGCAGCTCCCTGGCTGTGGTCTCCTTGACCGAAGCCTCGGCCTCACCCCGCCAGGCCGCAAGCCCGAGGGACGAATGGGCCACTTTGTTCAGTCACAGTATTCGAATCAAGAGGAAAATGAACATTCCCTTTCTGGTAGCTTTTTGGTTATGAGTTTTTGCAAAACTATGAAGTCAACTTTGCCGATTTCCCTTGGGAATCCCTGGAGGCCACTGTAAGTGGTAATCGCAAGTTTAAGAAGGAAATGGGGAAGTTTTGCTGAGAGTAAAGATGTCCCCGAACTTTTTGAAGGGATTTGTTTCATTCATTCGTTTAGTCATTCAACAAACACCTGTTGAACCCGGGTGCCAGAGGGGCCAGTCACAGGACTTATTCCAGATGAACTTTTCTTTTGAAATTAGAATGCCCTTGTGGAAGCCAAAGGAGGAGCAGAAGCCTAAAATAATGTCAAGTGTCAACGCAAAAAAAGTGCCATTGGCTACTACAGTGTGTGATGATAACAAGAGAGGTGCGAATTAGGAATTAAAAACGTTTGAAAAACTACAGGCCGTATGCTTTGAAACCAGTCACTTCTTCCACCTTTCGTCTCCCTCTCCCCTCCAGTTTTGGTGGGCAGGAGCTCTGCCAGACTGCAGTCCTCAACGTGTCAGAGGCCTGCCTGAGGTCTGAGGAGTGAGGCCAGGCCTTCTGTTTGTACACAGCCTTTCAAACTTGCAGAGAGGCACACTCCATCCTGGCCCCATTCCCCTTTGCTCATACGCAGGGAATTGGAAAACTGTCCTCAGGCTTAGGGCTGAATTTGGCCAAGTTAAGGTGCTTTTCTCCCATACAAGCTCTTGTTCAAGAACCAACCCATTCTGGAAGGTGTAGAAGGGGGCCAGATTTCCAGAGTCTAGCTACCCGCACCTAAGTCACAGGACAAAGCTGGCTGTCACCAGGATGGGTGTAAGACAGCCTCTGAACTCCCCTGTGCCTACCATTGACTGAGGAGGAATCCCGAAACTGCGTGAGACTCCTCTGTTGGTGAAAATTTCTCTCTCACTATTGCATGCAACATGTAAACATACAGAAAACTGGGCCGGGCACAGTGACTTCTGCCTGTAATCTCAGCACTTTGGGAGGCGAGGTGGGCAGATTACTTAAGGTCAGGAGTTCAAGACCAGCCTGGCCAACATGGTGAAACCCCATCTCTACTAAAAATACAAAAAATTAGCCAGGTGTGGTGGTGCATGCTTGTAATCCCAGCTACTCAGGAGGCTGAGGCAGGAGAATCGCTTGAACTCAGGAGGCAGAGGTTGCCCAGGATCCTGCCACTGCACTCCAGCCTGGACAACAAGGGCAAAATGCCATCTCAAAAAAAAAAAAAAGAAAGAAAACTGGACAGGTTCCCTGGGGATTGGAGCCCCAGGCCTGGAAGGAACTTTAGAGATTCCTTTCATTACATAAATAAAAGAGTTTATACGCTGAAAACTCCATCTTACAAAAAAACAAGAGAGGCCGAACGCTGGCTATACGATGATGTTAAAATAGCTGGCTAAAAGGGAGAGCTTCAGTGACAAGCAACTGGATTTCTTTGGTTTACATAACGCCAAATAGCTGGTTTGGCTGGGTTCTGTTTTGTTTTTAAACACTGAATCAAATTTCCTTCATAATCAGACACACTAATAGAATCAAGAGAAAAATGAACATTCCATTTCAGAGAGCTCTGTGGTGGAGTTTCTCCCGAAGACTACACACTCCAGGCATCTGGCTTAATGTGAAAAAGGGGCAGGGGGGTGGTCTTTCGAGTTCTGTGAAAGGAAGAACGTAAAAACTAACATGAACTTCTGGCTTCGATTTTCTGGGAGAACCGTGCTGGCTAGTAACCCAAACCCCACATGAGGACAAGGGCACATCCATTTTTCCCCATCCAATTTCCACGGCCTGGAATTCGCGCAGCAGCTCTCAGGAGCTTCTCCCAGGCTGGCAGAAGGGAGCTCCAGCCACTGCCTGCCCCCGCATCAGTGTACCCACATCAGTGACAGCACAGCTCTCTCAAGAGGCCCTGGCCACTATCCACACTGATCTTTTCCGAAGCCTTTGCACAAGCTGTAACCCTCCCTCTCTGTGACACCCAACAAACGCCAAAGCATTCTTCAAGACACAGCTTGAAAGCCACTCCTGTGAGGTCCTCCCAGCTCCCCCAGAGACAAATTGCTGCTCTTCCCTTAGTCCTTCTGTTGCATGGATTGGATTTTCATTATAGTGGTTGTTTAGATGTATGTGTCCCCAAAAATAGTGTGGATGCCTTGAATATTGGACATTGTCACACATCTCTGATCCCTCTCCTGCTCTTGCCTCTCATCCCCAGCATGAGCTTGTGGAAAATGTGTTCATTAAAATCAGAACCTGAGTCTCCCTCCTCCACTTAGGTTCTGATCCTGGCTTTACTCCTAATGGGTTAGGTCATGTGCAGGCAGAAGAAGCCATTTATTCTCTCTGAACATCAGCCTCTTCAGCTACCCAAATAAAAACACCTAATTCCAAGAGTTGCTATGAGGATGTGATAGTCAGAGAGATGCTCCACTTCCAGGATCCCCACTTGCCAGGCTGGGGAGATGCAGTCAGCAGGTAGCTCCCCACCCCACTGCCTTGCCCAAGACCCTTCCAGGGCCCCCCACCATTTTGGTCAGAGGTAGGACACTGGCAGGGCATATACATGCCAGAGTATCCACTGGGGTTAGCCAAGACTTTGTTGGGTCTGCTTGGCCATTCAACTTCTCCTTCACACTAATCCTGAGTTCTCCTTCCTTTCCTGGACATTGTTCCCTAGCATCTTACATCCTAAAGTCTGTCTGAGCCTGTGCTTCTAGAGCCCCTAACCTGTGATGGAGGATTAAATGAACTATTGTATTCAAAAGCACCTGGCGTATGGTGGTTGCCAGGGGCTGGGGGTGGGGCAATGGGGAGTTACTGTTTAATGGGTACAGAGTTTCATTTTTGCCAGATGAAAAAAGTTCTGGAGAAGAGGAGGGCTATGGTGGCATAACAATATGAATGTACTTAATGACACCGTGGTTAAAATGGTAAATCTTGTTTCTTATATTTTACCATAATTTTTTAAAATAATTTTTTAAAAGAATGAATGTAAAATAAAGAGAAATAAAAACTAATAAGTAAATACAGTGTTTTTAAAGCACCTAGCATCATGCTTGGCACGTAGTAGGCATTCAGTAAAGATCAAGTGACTTCCACCCAGAGGCCAAACCTGCGCACAGTCGAGTCTGGGAATCGCACTGCGCAGAGCTGGCTGGAATATGCATTTCTATTCAGCCAACCCCATTTTATCTTTTATTTTTATTTATTTATTTATTTATTTATTTATTTATTTATTTATTTTTTGAGACAGGGTCTCTTTCACCCATGCTGGAGTGCAGTGGTGAGATACTGGCTCACTACAACCTCTGCCTCCTGGTTTCAAGCAATTCTCCTGCCTCAGCCTCCTGAGCAGCTGGGACTACAGGGGCGTACCACAACATCCTGCTGATTTTTGTATTTTTGGTAGAGATGTGGTTTCACCATGTTGACCAGGCTGGTCTCAAACTCCTAACCTCAGGTGATCCACCCTCCTCAGCCTCCCAAAGTGCTGGGATTACAGACATGAGCCACTTGGCCTGGCCTTCATATTTACTTTGATTACTAGATGAAGTGTGTGCTCTCACAGGACAACATGTTCAAATTCTGGGACATACCAGAAAGGGCGGCACACTCCCACAGCCACGTGCATTTTGGGAGCTGCGTTGCTCTTTTGTTGTTGTCGTTGTTATTGACAATCTCCTAGCTCCATTGCTGGCCTATGGAAGTTTCTCTCACTGCTGGAGATGTTCTGACTGTAAACTCTTATCTGATCATTTTGTCCAGTCCCCTGATTTTGTAGACACTGAAGGGCTGGAGGATTATGCAGTACCAATGTCCTGGATGAAGGGGGCACCATCCACATAGAAAAAAATGCAATGCTAGGGCACCTCCTGGAGTTGTGCGACTATTGACCTGCTAGGGGACTTGCTCAAGGTCACACTGCTGGCAAAACCAAGACTACCACTAAACTCTCCAAATTCTCTCCACTAAACCACACGGCTTCCTTCCTGCTCGAGCGCCTCAGATTCATGTTTCCACATCAGGTTCCCCCGTTCATCAATTCTGTAGGGTGAGCAAGCTCCGAATGTGTTTTTTGAAACAATGAGAAAAATAACGAAGCCTCCTTTTCAGCAGCTGCCTCCCTCAGAGACAGTGCCTGACCCCAGCAAAGATATTCGAATTCATCACAATTCAAACAACCGTCATCAAAAACACAGCCGGGAAGCTCTGCCACCAGGCCAGTGCCACCTCACAACACGCCTTGATGTCCCCCGGCCCCTGTAGGTCCCTGAGCACCTGCCTCCCAGACTCAACATGCCCCTGCACGTTTTGCAGGATTTTATGCTGGGGGCTGGTCTGAATGGCTGGAAAATGTCTTGGGTTGTCTAAGGGAAGAAGGCCCAGTGCAGGCATGGTGTTGATGCCAACCCCAGGGACAGAGGCTGCAGCGCCATGCTGAGCTGGCTCCCTCGACACCACCTCTTGGCTGCGGGCCTCGCTCCCATGCTCCATCCCCCATGGGCACCGTACTTTGCATCACATCTCCTTCCATCTAGTCCTGCTGGATTCTTCCTTCTGCCTTATAATTTTACCATCTCTTCCTTCCTCCCCTCACAATTCCAAAAGCAAAAATAACAAATGTAGGAAAGAAAACAACAACACGGGCAAACTATGTTTGTCTAATTCTGTGTGTGTTTTGGAGGTAAATCGAATGTCTTAGGCCATGAGCTGCTTGCAGGACATTCCACAGTCTTTCCTTGACTGTGGGCTTGGCATAGGACATTTAGGGTGTCCATTTTACCAGAGAGTCCCCGAGCGCACAGACAGATAATGCTGTACTTTGGGAATCAAAGTAGAAATGTCAATGAGGCTGCTAATTAGTCAGCAAATTAAATGTTGCTGCCAAAGCTGCTATTTCTTTGTTTTTTATTTTTTGGATTGTTTTGTTTTGGGTTTTTGTGGGTTTTTTGTTGGTTTTTGTTGTTGTTGTTGTTGTTGTTGTTTGTTTGTTTGTTTTTTGAGATGGAGTCTTGCTCTGTCACCCAGGCTGGAGTCCAGTGGCGCAATCTGGGTTCACTGCAACCTCCACCTCCCAGGTTTAGGTGATTCTCCTGCCTCAGCCTCCACAGTACCTGGAATTACAGGTGCGCGCCACCGTGCCTAGCTAATTTTTTTTTTTTTTTTTTGAGACAGAGTCTTGCTCTGTCACCCAGGCTGGAGTGCAGTGGCACAATCTCGGCTCACTGCAAGCTCCGCCTCCCAGGTTCACTCCATCCTCCTGCCTCAGCCTCTCAAGTAACTGGGACTACAGGCACCCGCCACTACACCCGGCTAATTTTTTATATTTTTAGTAGAGATGGGATTTCACCATGTTCACCAGGATGGTCTCGATCTCCTGACCTTGTGATCTGCCCGCCTCGGCCTCCCAAAGTGCTGGGATTACAGGCGTGAACCACGGTGCCCGGCCATGCCTGGTTAATTTTTGTATTTTTAGTAGAGACGGGGTTTCACCATGTTGCCCAGGCTGGTCTCAAACTCCTGGCCTCAAGTGATCCACCCGCCTCAGCCTCCCAAAGTCAAAGCTGCTATTCCCAATATCCTACCTTTGATCACTCTGTCTTAATGCAAAGCCAACATTCAGCTTCTATGTAAGTCACAAGGAAGATGATGATCTGCAAATTAGTGACTGAAACTAATGTGAAAGCCTAGAGTGATGCTTATAAATGAGAAAGTTTAACCTCACATCAAGTTTATATGTACACACAAACTCATAAAGTATACATTTTAGAATGGTGTAAACTTATAAAATGTTATTTCTATCCTATTCTTAACCTTATTCCTTTTGGGGGAGATATTACCAGAAAGGTAACAACAAATGATTAGTAGCAAAACAGGTATTTCCAAAGGATGATCAACATTCCATTTTAGGTTACGACAATGTGGTCCAAGATGGTCATTTTTATAACTTTGCCTCATAAAAGCATTTTTAAAATATGATCAGTCTTCATGTCATATAAGGAATTTTAAATTGTCAAATACATGAGAATACTTAAGGTAAATGTTTTCAAAATAAATAGCCAATGGATGGGCTATGAATTCACATGCACTACCTATGAAAATGAGCATATTTTAAAGTGGTTTGTTCAGAAAGCGCCACTGGCCTTTTCCCTTCCTTCTCAAAAGGCATATGTGTTAGATTAGTGCTCAGAAAAGAGAACATGTTTTCATAGCCTCCAGTGTAGCGTTTATAAAAATTGTGATGATTTTAGGACTGCACCTTCATTTTTTGAATTTTCAAAACTTGTCCCTTTTTACTTTTATTTTCTTTCAACAAAACGAAGACCTAAGAACCCCTTTAAGAAATGTTATCCATTCCCACAGAGTCCCAGTTTGTTGACCTTCAGGCCACAGAGTAAAACCTTTCTTTTAAGTCAAGCATTCCCCATTGGGAAGCACTCCAGCTTTTTCTTTTTATGAGGAACTTTAACTGCTGGACTTAATTTAATTATTGTATTTTGTACATACTCCCAGAAGCCCCAGGGCATGAGCTTTACTTTTTTCAAAACTTTCAAATAAATATCTTTTAGGATCGCACATTTCTGATGGCAGTGTTCTGTCTTTGACTTGGATTTCTAATCCAAATACTGAACTTGGATCTTTCTATTTCCTGTGACCTATTGATGGATGGGTGTCAACCTTAGCATCACTTTGCCACAGACCGTCTTCAGGAGCAGACACAGCCATGCAGTCATTTGAGTTCTTAGTGTGGGCGCCTAGGTTTCATAACAAGAAAATAAAAACCATCTCCAAAGTTGAATTACATTTTAAAACCTGGCTAGTTCTGGAGACACGGTCTTCAATAAGGAGGGTTGCTAGGCAGACATTGCCATGAAATCAGGAGCCTGCTGGCCCCATGGCCGCAGCCTGCCACCATCTGTCTTTAAAGTTCCTTTAAGGTGCTCCCCCAGCACTGGCTACTCCTCCCCCATCCCAGCAGAGGCTCATTGCAAACACACTCTCACACACACACACACATATCACACACACAGACACACACATCCACTCACACACACACACGCATACACAGACACACGCACACAAGAAATTGTCATTGTTAGCAAACAGCAAGAAGTCAATATCTCTATTTCTTATCTCTCTTTATCCGTAAACATTTCTTTTTGATCCTTTAGATTTCCATGATTTCCACCTGGAAATCAAAAACTTTGACATCTTGACTCTTAAAGGTGGAAAATAAATTTGTTTTGGATAACTGGCTTAAAACTCACTTAGGAATATAAAAATGTGAAGCAAACATAACTTTTCTGAATTCCTAAGATCTGCCCAAAATACTCTGTGAAGTTTGTGTCCCTTATGAAGCAAGTTTAATTTGTGGACTTCCATGAAATTGGAATTTAGGAAGATGTTTTTAAGTAGCATTATGTGCAAAATGAATCTGATTTCCTTACTTTTATGTAAAAATTTAAATTACAGCCTAGGCAACAAAGCAAGACCCCATCTCTACAAAAGAAAATAAAATTTAAAAAAATTAGGCTGGCATGGTGGTACACATCTGTGGTCCCAGCTACTCAGGAGGCTGAGGCAGGAGGATCACTTGAGCCCAGGAGTTCAAGGCTGCAGTGAGCTGCGATCGTGCCACTGCACTCCAGCCTGGATGACAGAGTGAGACCCCTATCTCTTAAAATAAATAAACAAACTTTTTAATTCTAGAAAGCACAGCATTTTCTTACCAAAGCAGGACTTAGAGGTCACCTAAGCCAATGGACTGGACCTTGGCTGATATTACAATTATTTCTTGGGCTTTTAGTAAATACTAATATTTGAGCCCCACCCCAAACTCATTAAATCAGAATCTAGTCTAACCCCCCATTTGCAGATTAAAAAGAGAAACAGCCAGACAGAACTCCCTGGCCTCGAAAGCTGAAATGCGGCCTTTCCATTAGCAGTCAAAGGGACACGTTGTAACATGATTTGGGAACTCCTGGCTATGCTAAACTTTAAAAAGCAAAGTTCAAACCAGTTTCCATAATTATGTTTGGGTCTCATGAATTGATCTGATAAGTAAGAGTTGATTGATTCCTCCCACATGACCTAATTTCTAATTTTACACACATTCACATCCCTGAATGATTGCAGAAGAGGCTGAAATAGCCATCAGGTTGAAATGTCTCATGCTGAATTTTCAAAATCAGCCACACATGTGTGGCTGGCTGTCCTGTAAATGTCACCTAAAAGAACAGTGTGGTCTCTACAATGGCAGTGTCATGCTTCATAACTAATATTACATAATTTGATTTTTCTTATATATACTTAAAGCATGTAAAAAGCAGTATTTGTCCCAGTGTCAGCTCAAAACTGTACAGTTTTTACGAAAATGGAGGCAAAGACGTCAAGTAACAGCTCAGCGAAGTGAGTCCCACAGCCCCCCAAGGCAGAGGTGAGCTTAGCTGCCCTCCCTGGGGGTCTCAAGAGAGCAAAAGAGGCCCTGAAAGGGCAGCCTCTCTCTTGTAAGAAGCTCAACTGGGAGCTCAGTGGGCTCTGAGCCATCTTTGCAAAGACAGCTTGTCCTGCCCTGCCTCCCCCAGAACAGTACACCTCCCCGACCTCTCCTGCTCCCCCACATCTGCCTCCTTCTCCCCTTTCCCCACAGGGCTGGCCTGCTCACAGGTCTCAGAGGGAAAGGAGGCGCTTCACACTGGAGGGTCTGGTCCTAGGCTGTTCTCTCCAGCCGAGGACCTCCCGGGAGAGATCCAGAAAGCTTTGATCACAATTATTTGCCTTGGGCTAAAAGACCTCTGGTTGGTCACTCCTCTAGGATCCTAATAAGGCCAGGACCTAGGATCACAGATGCATACCTGTTTTTCTTTTTGTTAATAAAGGGAATGGTGAGATGCAATGACCATTACTGTAGAGTTACAGCAAGAGGGTAAAGTTCATACATGGCGACCCCCATCAAGTCCGTCCATTGATCCGCCCTCCAGCACATATGTACTGAGCTTCTGTTATGTGCCTGTGGTGAGTGACATGACATCACTTTGTTAGTGACTGGCCAAAAGGGTGTCTTGAAGCCACCCTAGGGCCCTTCTGGCCCTGTTCTAGGAAGTGAAAGCTGGGGGCAGTGGAGCCCTTTCTTATTCTGTCCACCCTCCCCCACCCCCATTCTGTTCCAATTATTCTTCGTTATCCTTCAAAGCAAACGTGCAAGTCAGCCAAGAACCGAGCTCCAGGTGTGAGACCAAAAAAAAAAAAAAGGAAGAAAAGGGGAAGCAATCTAAAAGTCTCTTAGATGTAAATTCTCATGCAGCCATAAAAAAGGGTTCTTTTGTTGTTGTTTTTGGTTTTGGTTTTTTTTTTAGATCAAACGTGTTTTGTTGTTGTTGTTGTTGTAGTAGCTGTTTTTGAGACAGGGTCTCTCTATCGCCCAGGCTGGAGTACAGCTGCACGATCTCGGCTCACTGCAGCCTTGACCTCCCCGGCTCAAGCCATCCGCCCACCTCAGCTGGGACCCCATCCCAGGTAGCAGGAACTACAGGCCTGCGCCACCACTCCCGGGTCATTTTTGTATTTTTTGTAGAGACAGGGTCTCACCGTGTTGCCCAGTCTGGTCTTGAACTCCTGGGCTCAAGTGATCCACCCGCCTCAGCCTCCCAAAGTGCTGGGATGACAGTCGTGAGCCATGACACTCTGCCAGATTAAACATGTTGAATGGCAAGGGAAAATGCTGAGAAGTTTGCCTCCATTTCATTATTTCACTCTGTTGCTTTTCCACTTTCCTGTACATTCCAAATGGAGGACAATGAGCACCCGTCACTGTGATCATCAAGAAAGAAAATAAACAATACAATAAGTAAATGTCAGTATAGGGGATTTTGGAGTTTCCCTATTTTCTAAAATGGACACTTATAAGTTTTCAAATCAGAAAAATGTGTGTTAACATTTCATTTTATTGTTGTTTTACATAAGAATAATCAGATGTGAGGAAAATAAGTGAGAGTGAAAATCAGAATTTGAATGGGAACTGAAGGACCTCCAGAGCTTTTTTTGAGTTTTTTTTGTTTTTTGTTTGTTTGTTTGTTTGTTTTTGTTTTTTGAGACCAAGTCTTGCTCTGTCACCCACTGGCGCAATCTCGTCTCACCACAACCTCTGCCTCCCGGGTTCAAGCAATTCTCATGTCTCAGCCTCCTGAGTAACTGGGATTACAGGCGCCTGCCACCATGCCCAGCTAATTTTTGTATTTTTAGTAGAAACAGGGTTTCTCCATGTTGGTCAGGCTGGTCTCAAACTCCTGACTTCAGGCGATCCACCCAAAGTGCTGCGGCCTCCCAAAGTACTGGGATTACAAGCGTGAGCCACCGTGCCCAGCCTTGAGTTCTTATTATTACAAGATGACTCAGATTTGGGGTGGAGAGCATTTTAAAACATCAAAACATTTTCTGCCTATCAAATGCTTTAAAACTTTCTTGATGATTAAGAAAGAATTAATCCCTCCAAGGATGGGCACCCCCACAGCGGGTGGCTTGGAAAATATTTGGCTTTTATCTGCAGACTTAGTGTTTTCTTTTACCCTTTGCATCTAGATCTGGGAATTTATCCTAAAGAAATTTTGTAATTCAGAATATCAAAAAAGCCTCATTGGCAAATACTACTTTCTTCACAGTTGCATCGTGTAAATTACAGAGGTATGGCCAAGTCAACTGTGAGATATTTACTTGATGGAATATTAGACAGCCACTAAAACTGGTGCTTCTGAAGGTGGTAAGAAAATGCTTTTCCTATAAAGTCAAGTTCAGAAACATACCAAGCTGCGAATGCAAGTCTGGAGCTGAACCGCCTGGCTCTCCCGCTTCTTAGGCTTCTTAGCTAAGTAACCTTGAGCAAGATCCTAACATCCTTGTGCCTCAGTCTTATTATCTGTGAAATGGGGGTAATAATAGTACCTACCTGCTAAGGGCTCTTTTGAGCCTGAAATGAGTTAATACATACAAAGCACAGTGCCTGGCACACTGTAGGCACTGGACAAATGTTGGCTCCTATAATTATTACCTGTGATTATAACCATGTGAAAAAGAAATCACAACACTGGAAGAAAATACCATGAAATGTTAACAGTTACAGTGTTTGAGTGATAAGACTACTGGTGATTTTTATTTTTTCTTCTGTTTAGATTTTTGTATCTCCACATTTTTCACTAACTGTATATCAGTTTTTTTAATTGGGCATGATGGGTCACACCTGTAATCCCAGAGTCTCAGGAGGCTGAACCAGGAGGATTGCCTGAGGCCAAGAGTTCAAAACCAGCCTGGGCAACATAGCATGACCCCCTTCCCCGCCATCATTTAGAAAGAAAGAAAGAAAGAAAGAGAGAGAGAGAGAGAGAGAGAGAGAGAGAGAGAGAGAGAGAGAGACAGAAAGAAAGAAAGAAAGAAAGAAAGAAAGAAAGAAAGAAAGAAAGAAAGAAAGAAAGGAAGGAAGGAAGGAAGGAAGGAAGGAAGGAAGGAGAGAGAGAGAGAGAAAGAAAAGAAGGAAAAGAAGGAAAGAAGGAAAGAAAGAAAAGAAAGGAAAGAAAAGAAAGAAAAGAAAGAAGAAAAGAAAGAAAAGAAAGAAAGAAAGCTGGGCATGGTAGTGCTTGCTCGTAGTCCCAGCTACTCAGGAGACTGAGGTGGGAGAATCAGTTTGAGCTCAAGAGTTTGAGGCCAGCCTGGCCAGCATAGCAAGATTCCATCTCAAAAAAATAAAAAAGACCCTGAATAGAGAGCCCCAGCAGGTGGTTTCATAAGATCTGAAACATCCAGGTGCCAAGACTTTGGGCATGGGCTTGCGAGGGACTCCTCTGACTGCGTCCCATGGATACCTCTCATCCCGGGGAGGACGGTCAGGCTGTGCTGAGTGATGGACAGCACTCAGATTGGCAAAAAAGGAACCAGAGCTCCAGTCTGCCACCTGTTCCCTGCAGGTTCTTGGAAGGAGCTTTTTCCTTCTCTATACGGAGGAATCTGATGCAATTAACATCCTCAATAGCTACAGAGAACTTGCAAAGGAGTGGAGAGAATGTCTGAGGTCCAGCCTTGGTGTAGAGAAGCGGCAGAAAAAGAAATCCTGAAAGGTGTCATGCTTGGCTCCAGCTCTGTGCTCTCAGAACTCCCTTTCTCCTGGGCAGAGGCCCATCTGCTCTGTTTACACACCTGGACCTGGTGTGAAGGGAGGTTTGGAGGAGGGTAGCTCCCTGACCATTTGTGGAATCGTTCCTGCTTCCAAGCAGCACGCTACAGGCCAGCCTTCAAAGAAAGACCAGAAGCCAAGTGTACTCTGTCATCACTTACTAATGCTTGAAGCTTTTCATATAACAAAACGAATGAAGCAGCCCCGCCTCACAGTGTGGGAGCCCGATCATTCTTCCATCGGTTCTGCACCAAAAAGCTTTTCCTGAGCTTTGAATATTAGATCTGACCAATATGGGCAACCAATGCCCTTGGTAAGGTAAAATAGGAATAAAATAGCTGTTTGCAATGTTATTTCCCCACACAGTGTGGTAGGGAGGGAACTGATAGGTTGCAATGCAAAGTAATCTAGTAGTATTGTTTGTAGAACAGACAAGTGTGTCCAATTTAAAGAATATCAACATCATTTTTCTATATCATACTCTTGTGAGGCTGGATTCAACCACAGAGGCAGAAAGTTTGTCTACTTTGCTCATTCCTGGCAACTAGTATGGTGCCTGCCCCTAATACATTTTCACTGAATGAATGAATGAGTCAATGAATAAATAAACAAATGGGAGATGTTCTCCTTTATATTGTGTTAGAGGCTGAGGATATAGAAATAAATAACTCAGAGTCCCATTCCACAAGCACATGCTAGTGAGCCACCACAAAGAGAAAACAACTCAAATTCAATGTGATTAATTCCTAAAATCATAGCACTAACATTCAGTAGTCATGTCGAGCTCTTCCTTTATGTGAGGTACCTAGACACAGCGGAACAGAAAACCCTTCAAAAGTTCAGTCTAGTCTGGAAAACAAACATGAAGCAAAGAAGGCACAATACCAGTGGAAAAGCAAGACAGAAATGCGTACATGGCAGAGAGGCTGCACGGTGTCATTTAATCACGAAGACTCTGTTATCAGACTGCTTGAATACACAAAGCTGTGTTACCTTGGACACATTACTTCACCTCTCTGGGCTTCAGTTGTCTCATTCTGTAAAATGGTGATATTACTGGAACTCATCTCATAGGGTTGTTAGTAAATGAGTGAATATTTCTAAAACAGGCTAGTGCCCAGCACATATGAGTAACAGATGTAAAATACATGAAATAAATAAATCTTTCCTGTGTCCTCCGAATTTTAAACTCTCATCAAGAACTCTCTGTTTGGCTTTGCCTTTGTAAATGCCTGATTTTTCTCCTGTGCTAGGACTGATGACCCAACACCACTCCAGTGCTGTGGGCTCAGGTTAATACAAGAAGGAACAGTTAGATTGTGATCTGTTTGTGGAAAATAATGAGTATTTGTCAGAAGAAGAAAACTGTCAAAGCTGAAAAATGCCTATGCAGGGATTGTAAATACATTCTAAACAACTGCTACTCCCCTCTGGGTCAAGGGCAGACATTGCTAATTAACCTCAGTGTCCTTTCCAACTGCATCTAGATTCAGGCTCAGTATCCTTTCCAACTGCATTTAGATTCAGGCTCAGTATCCTTTCCCACTGCATCTAGATTCAGGCTCAGTATCCTTTCCAACTATGTCTAGATGCAGGCTCAGAATCCTTTCCAACTATGTCTAGATTCAGGCTTAGTATCCTTTCAAAGTGTATCTAGATTCAGGCTCAGTGTCCTTTCCAACTGCATCTAGATTCAGGCTCAGTATCCTTTCCAATTATTTCTAGATTCGGGCTCAGCATCCTTTCCCACTATGTCTAGATTCAGGCTCAGTATCCTTTCCAACTGTGTCTAGATTCAGACTCAGAATCCTTTTCCAAACAGGGTCACAAGTAGTGACTACTAATCACGACCTACTGGTGTCTCTGAACTAAACCTTATTTGTATGGTCAGCCTCAGGATTGTTTTCTCCATCGGACACACTGGGCTGCCTTCCAAGCTCCCTGCTGCCAGGAGCTACGGTGCAACTGCCTATCTCCCATGACTGATGCCTAGCTCCCCAAATGCCCTTTCAGGCCCCACTCCCGAGAGAACAGCAATAGAGTAGGTTCTACTTGTAGGGAGAACAGCAGTAGAGTAGGTTCTACCTGGCCTTTCCTTACAGGTTCTTCAGTTTGCAGAAGAAACAGCACAGGCTTTGGCTACAGTCCTGCAGCCACTGTCTAACTCTGTGACCTTAGCCAAGCAAGCTGTTTAACCTCTCTGAGCCTCAGATTCCTCCTGGGTAAATAAGACCTCCCTCTGGGGATTGCTGCAAGGATTAAATGCAATAATGTTTGTACATGGATCGGCTGGAGTGGACTCTCCAGAAATGGCAGAGCCATGATTGATAATCCAGTCCGGCTTCCCACCAGTCAAAAACAAGGCCCTCAAGACTTCCTCCCTGGGGTCCCGGCATAACAGGAGCCATGGCCAAGAGAGAGCTGGATGCTGCTGGTGAAGCCGTTGTTGCCCCAGACTCACACACAGCATTGGCTGTATAGATAAAGCCAGATCATGGGGGCTCAGGCAGTTGGGAAGCAGTGAAAGCTGGCAGGGGTGGGGAGGGAGGGATCACTGGGTGTGAGGGCGGGAACCTGGGGTCCGGAGGGAGGGAACCTTAGGAAATGATGGGAGGGGGCGTTGGAGTGGGCATTTTGCTCCCATAAGTGGAGAGGGTGCCTTTTGGCATGGACTAGGGGCAAGACAAGGTGGACAGTGTCTCTCCACTGGCCTTCTCCAGTTCTTCTAATGCAGGGCCCATTTACCTGAGATGCTCTATCCTGGAGCCGCTCTCATTACCTCCTCCCATTAGAGGAGTTGGCCCTCTGTGTGGACAACTCACTAATAAGTTCCTGTCCCCTCTCCAACTGGAAAGTTGTTCCTGAGAAGCTTTGACTTGGCCTCCTCCCTCGGACTCTGCCTCTGACCGCTAATTCAGCCTCCTCCCTCTGACTCTGCCTCCTCCCTCTGAATCTGTCTCCAACCCCTAATTCAGCCTCCTCCCTCTGACTCTGTCTCTGACCTCTAATTCAGCCTCCTCCCTCTGATTCTGCCTCCAACCTGTAATTCAGCCTCCTCCCTCTGATTCTGCCTCCAACCTCTAATTCAGCCTCCTCCCTCTGATTCTGCCTCCAACCTCTAATTCAGCCTCCTCCCTCGGACTCTGCCTCTGACTGCTAATTCAGCCTCCTCCCTCTGACTCTGCCTCCTCCCTCTGAATCTGTCTCCAACCCCTAATTCAGTCTCCTCCCTCTGACTCTGTCTCTGACCTCTAATTCAGCCTCCTCCCTCTGATTCTGCCTCCAACCTCTAATTCAGCCTCCTCCCTCTGATTCTGCCTCCAACCTCTAATTCAGCCTCCTCCCTCTGATTCTGCCTCCAACCTCTAATTCAGCCTCCTCCCTCGGACTCTGCCTCTGACCTGACTCTGTCTCTGACCTCTAATTCAGCCTCCTCCCTCGGACTCTGCCTCTGACCTGACTCTGTCTCTGACCTCTAATTCAGCCTCCTCTCTCTGACTCTGCCTCCTCCCTCTGACTCTGACCTTCAATTCAGCCTCCTCCCTCTGTCTCTGTCTCCTCTCTCTGACTCCACCTCCTCCCTACAGCTTGCTTCTCCCCTCTGACTCTTTCTCCTCCCTGACTGTTTCTCACTCTGATTCAGCCTCCTCCCTCTGATTCTGCCTCTTTCCTAGAACTTGCCTCCTCACTCTGACTTTGCCTCCCTCTGACCTCACACTCTGTCTTGGCCTGCTGTCGCCAGGTGTATGCCTACTGTCCCCCACCCCCCGGCCCCCCACATCCTCTTGCTCCCTGTTCCAGAGGAATTGGCCCTGCACTCTTCAAACCCAGGCAATGCTCAAGCACAGCACTGGCATCTCGCAGTCATCCCCAGGACAGCCATGAGAGCCTCCTCACCTCTCCACGTGAGCTGGTGTAGGATTGACTCTTATCTGCTGGTCAAGAGTCGCCAAGGCAAACACTACACCCAGCCACTCTTCCTGGGCCCAGCCTGCCATTCAACTGCAGCCCGGCACCCTGCGTGTAAAAGGCTCTGTCAACATTTCCATTATAGGGTTCTCTTCTGAGAGTTTACAAGCCGACTGGGAAAACAAAATGAGCCCAGGCGGAGAGTTGCCTTACAAGGGAGCAAAAATCTATGCAAAAAGAGCACGGTGCAGCTGCGTTCTTGGAGACCCGGAGACTCTGCATTGAAATCTCGGCCAATTTAATGTCTACATTAGAAACGGATTTGTGTGAAATGCAGCCGCTTCTTTTAATTGCTCCAAATAAATATCCTGGGTAATTTTAAGAAAGGCTTCTGCAGTGGCTTCCCAGCAATGCCAGCCATCTATTACCAGGAAGTGCTTTGGGGTATTGTTTGCTGAGAAAGGTGTTACATAAATTGAAACTCCTTTTGCTCAGAGCTGAGTCCTGAAAGTTCATGCAGTGAAAAACATTTCTCACAGTGCACAAGCTGTGAATTGTATATCAAATTACACTTTCTGATTAAAATCTGCATTGTTGGACCTCCTGCTGGTTGCCACCATTTTGCTGAAATAAGATACTATTTGGGGTAATGGCAGCCAGGGAAACCTGTTATCATTGGTTATAAACTGGCTTCACTCCCTCCACTTGAAAATCTGGTGGGCTTCATTGTGCAAACATTGCATTTTCCGTACAAATATTACAGAGCAAAGCTCTGCTACCGATCCATCAGCCAGAGTAAGCAGGTTTAGAGTCTGACCCCAACAGCCCTTACGTCTCCTACACCCCAACACTGGGCTACAGGAGGATCCTGCAAGGTGGGAGACCCAGCAGGAGAATTCAAGAAGCATATATCAAAGTCTGCTAGTTTTTAATTTAAAAAAACATACAGGGTCTCATGCTGTCGCCCAGACTGGAGTACACCACCATGCCTGGCTAACTTTTTGTATTTTTACAGAGATGGGGTCTTGCTATGTTGCTCAGACTGGTCTGGAACTCCTGGACTCAAGCGTTCCTCCTGTCTTGGCCTCCCAAATTGCTGGGATTGCGGGCATGAGCCACCATGCGCAGCCCAGTTTTTAATTTTAAAAATATTTTTAGTTGGGTGAGGTGGCATGCGCCTGTAGTTCCAGCTATTTGGGAGGCCAAGGCAGGAAGATTGCTTGAGCCCAGGAGTTTGAGCCCTGGATAACATAGTAAGAACCTGTCTTTATAAAAAATTAAATAAAATAAGATAAATATTTTTTCTTCACAAGGATGTTATTATTTGAGAGAGGAAAGGAGATAAAGGAAAAAATGGGGCCTAGCAGGAGTTCAAATTCACCAGGACCCTGGGCCCAGGACACCCTCGGTGGCTCCTTAGAGGGACTCGCTTGCCTTCCCCGCAAACCTTCACCCCTTCCCACCAACCTCTAAGCCCCAGATCTGAGGCTCAGGCTTATGAAAGTCAACTAGGAACTCTGTGTCAGTCCCCTTGGACTGACAGAGGGGTCCAAGCTAATAACTTCTTTTTACAGATACAGACTCTAAAACAAAAATCAAAGATTATTTTTGGCCCAAGAGGCTGTCCAGCAGAACACCAGAGGCTGGCCTCCCATGGCTAATTCCCCAGCTTTCAGTTGACAAGCGTGTGCTCTCCAAAAGTCAGCGTCAGCCAGCTGCGTGTAAATATTTGTTATTGCCATCTAACCATTCGAATAGCTTGTCCCTGTCTCTCATTTTGTAAGTCATTTTGTTGCTCGGGTAATGCAAAATAGCTTTGACTTACAAAGACAGACAGGAGTGGGAGAAGGAGAAAGATGTAGTAAAATGATCAGTCTGTAGTGTTGTAGCTCATATTTTGGTAAATAAAATGAAGACAGCACAGACTAATTTCTAAAAGAACAACCCAGTCTGAATACAACGAACCTCACCAAATCCTTTTCTAGAAAAGAGCACTAAAGGTTACAGGCAAGGCCTGTGCTAGAGTAGATGCTGCTTCCTCAGAGGGAGCACGTGCTGGGGAAGGTGACTCGAGGTGGCCGGGTGCGTGGGCACTCAAAGCCCAGAAGAAAGGCATCGCCCAGCTGGCGGGCATCTCAGCAAATGGGGAGAATCACCCCCTCCCCGCCCACGGAGGATGCAGGATATCCTTCTGCGGCATGTTTCCCCTAAAAGCCAACCCTGGACATTCCTTGTCACTAGCATAAGCTGGTCTCACCTGTAGGGAAAATACCAAGGAGGGAATCAGCAAGTGCCTGGTGGAGGTGCTGGCCCGACCCCCTGCGTACTGCCTCGCCTGCAAAATTATTATGGCTGCTTCTGTTTCTGTTGCATGAAAATTAAATAAGACAGTTCACAGATCCATGAATTCACTATATTTGAACATTATTCTGCTGACTTTCTTTCCTCACTCTAGCCTTCCTTTACATCTCCTAGTCTTGCAGAGTTTCCACAACTATAATCTGAACCTATGTTTCCTATGTGGTCATGCAGTTTTTTAAAACAAAATCTGTTTTCCCATTTTCTCTTCTTACTTACCATCCATATACATACCCTCTAGTCAAAAACCAATAACAAAAATCAATTGCAATATTCCATTCATTCATTCATTCATTCATTCATTCAATAACTACACTTTGAGTTTACTGAGAGCTAAGTGCTAGACCATTATCCCCCTTTCACTCAAGAGTTCTGTTAGCCTGGGAATTACATCAGAAATCCCAGTTTTGGCTGGGCATGGTGGCTCACGCCTGTAATTCCAGAAGACTTTGCGAGGCCAAGGCGGGCAGATCACTTGAGGTCAGGAGTTCAAGACCAGCCTGGCCAACATGGTGAAACCCCAACTCTACTAAAAAACAAAAATTAGCTGGGCATGGTGGTGAGAGCCTGTAATCCCAGCTACTCGGGAGGCTGAGGCAGGAGAATCACTTGAACCTGGGAGGCAGAGGTTGCAGTGAGTCGAGATCTTGCCACTGCACTCCAGCCTGGGTGACAGAGCGAGACTCTATCTCAAAAAGAAAGAAAGAAAGAAAAGAAAGAAAGAAAGAAAGGAAGGAAGGAAGGAAGGAAGGAAGGAAGGAAGGAAGGAAGGAAGGAAGGGAAAGAAGGGAAAGAAAGAAGAAAGAAAAGGAAGGAAGGAAGGAAGGAAGGAAGGAAGGAAGGAAGGAAGGAAGGAAGGAAAAGAAAAGAAAAGAAAAGAAAGAAATCCCAGCTTTACTGGCTTTGTTTTTTGATGTTGTGGTTGTGGTTGTTCTTGGTTTTAAGACAGGGTCTCCCTCTGTTGCCCAGGCTGGAGTGCAGTGGCACAGTCAGAGCAGCCTCCAACACCTGGGCTTAAGTGATCCTCCTTCCTCAGCCTCCCGAGTAGTTGGGACTACAGAAACGTGCCAACACTCATGGCTCTTTACTGGCTTTTCAACTAGGATTTAAAGAACCCAAGCGAATCTACAAAAGAAACTTGCTGCTGAAGGTGCTTCCTTCTCCAAGCTTCACTCCCCTCCGGTGCCTCCCCGCAGCCTCCTTCCAGGAAACCAGGGTAACCAGGTTCCCTTCCCGGCCCCACAGGGCTGAGGCACCCAAAGGATTTCCTCCCATGGCTCCATGGTCTCCACCAATCCTGACCAAAGGTGGAGCGCTCTGCCGCCCTGTGCCTCTGCCCAAACTTTGCCCACATTTTTACTCCTAGCTGCCATCAGTTTCTTTGAATAGTCATCAATTGTTTGATTCTTTTCTTTTTTTTGAGACCGAGTTTCACTGTACTCTTGTCACCCAGGCAGGAGTGTAGTGGTGCGATCTCGGCTCCCTGCAACCTCCGCCTCCCGAGTTTAAGCGATTCTCCCACCTCAGCCTCCCGAGTAGCTGAGATTACCTGCATATACCACCAAGCCCTTAATTTTTGTATTTTTAGTAGAGATGGGGATTCACCATGTTGACCAGGCTGGTCTCAAACTCCTGACCTCAGGTGATCCACCCGCCTCCGCGTCCCAAAGTGCAGGGATTACAGGTGTGAGCCTCGTCCCCAGCCAATTGTTTGTTTCTATAAGAAAAATTATCGGCCACACCTGTAATCCCAGCACTTTAGGAGGCTGAGGCGGACAGATCACGAGGTCAGGAGATCGAGACCATCCTGGCTAACACAGTGAAACCCCGTCTCTACTAAAAATACAAAAAATTAACTGGGCGTGGTGGCGGGCGCCTGTAGTCCCAGCTACTCAGGAGGCTGAGGCAGGAGAATGGCATGAACCCAGGAGGCGGAGCTTGCAGTGAGCTGAGATCACGCCACTGCACTCCAGCCTGGGCAACAGGGCGAGACTCCATTTCAAAAAAGAAAAAAAAGAAGAAAAAGAAAAAATATCAACAATTTTCCACAGACTTGCCATAGTTTGTGGCAAGAAGATGCAATGCCTGCTCTTGTGTAGGACATTAAAAGTCAATGACAGGATAGGCACATCAGAAGATGATACAAGGTGTAATAACAGGCTGGTTGGGCTCACCGCACCCTGCTGCCCCGATTTCCTGGCAAACATGGCAGAGCCCAGACACGGGCCCAGAGTGGGGGAGCCAGGTGCCCCAGGCTAGGCCATGAGAAGTACATTTGGGGTTATTGGTGGGGCTTCCTAAAGAGAATGAAAATCCTGGTCTCCATCCTAGGCACAGGTGGGTCCTCAGGCAGTAGCTGCAATTCTGAGGGCAGAGGGCTGGACTCACTTCCCTGTGGGGGAAGAAACTCCCTCTCTCCATTGTGCTCTCTGGGGCTGCCCTCCTGGCAGGATGTTCTTGAGAGAGCTCCCAAGGGCCACAGTCTAAAACGGCCACTGCTACTAGGTGTCAAGACCCCTGCAGTGGACAACCAACAAATTACCCTTTGCCATCCCTGTACTTTTAATAATGTCATAACTGCCAAGAGTTTCCCCCCAGGACAAGGGCTATTTCCCTCCTACTCCCAGTCCCAGGGACATTCTCCTATTCGGCCAAACCTGAAGGATGGGACTATGGGTGGCCATCACTCAGTTCCCTTCCCCAGCGGTTCCCTACAGAGAACGGCCAGGTCCCACCCCCCGATGAGCCTACTTCCCCATCACAGATCACAGAGACCCCAGACTCATCAGGCGAATAGCCCTGGAGGTGTCACTTTCCTCCTCGGACAGGAAGAGTAGTTGGAATCCTGTCACTCCTGTCACTCATCCAAGAGAAGAAGGTCCAATGGGTAGAGGATGCCAAGCTCATTCTCTTCCTCTCTCTTCATCTCCCGACCTCTTCATCTTCATCTTTCTCTCCATGGGGAGCACCCTCTACCTTCCTTCATCTCATCGCCTTCCTGAGTTCTAGTTCTTTCTTTTGGGTTGGCAGACACCAGAGGGCAACATAATCTCACCTACTTGCCAGTTCTCCCATTTCACCAGTAGAGGGAAGAATTTGAGAGAACCTACATCCACCAGGAGTATGTGGAAATTCTTTAGAAATACGGAATTAGCCAGTGCAATAGAACAGCTCTGTCAAAGGCACCCCATGCCAAAGCATTCTGTTCCCGTTGGTAAATAATCTGTTATAAAACTGTTTAAATGCATATTAACTCACCAGAGCAAGACACTGGCAAAATTTACCCCCAGGCTGTATTTTGCAGAGACAGCACTTTCGCGTGATGTCAGATCTGAGATTAAACTAACACAAGTCACATATTTTCTAAGGTGGCACTGACGCTCCGTCCCTCACTCACCATTTAGTCTTTTGAGATCGGGTTTTTATTTTGGTTTACAAATAGTTGGTAAGGCATTGAGCCCAGCCTGTCTCGTTGTTTTTGATACATATCATTTCAGCAATACAGGTGCTTCCAGGGGCATATGGGCAAGTGAAGAGGAGTGGCTCAGAACTGATTATGCACCGGGTGGCAGAGTCCTTGAGAAAACAGGTACCCAGGCAGCCCTGTCAATCTTGGAAGTCCGTGCAAGAGGACACCTCACTACGCGCTCTTCAATCCGCCACGCACACTGAGAAAACTAGAGAAGGCTCCCTCATCGGAAAAATGTCTGGAAGGAGGGATTCAGAAATAAAAGTTATGCCATTGACTATTTACCAAATTATCATCCTGACCACGTTAAGATCAAGACCTTTAAAAAGTAGCCACACGGAGCCAAGCAATCTGCTCAGCCATTGCAATGTGCTCGATTGTTTGGATCTAATTACCTGACCTGGGTATTTTCTGCTTGGTATCCCCAGCATTTGAACCACTTCCAAAGCCAGAGGTTTGTGGAGTCTTTGAATGCCCTAAGAGTCTGTGATTCTCTCCTTCTTTAGATGGACTTCTAAATCCTGGTTGCTGGATTTATTCATGTGAATTGGCCTTCATTTCTTCATCAACAGCCTTTCTTTAATAATCTCAAATCAGGGTTCTTATCCTAAGATCCAAAACTAGATGAACATTTTGGCCGGGCACGGTGGCTCATACCTGTAATCCCAGCACTTTGGGAGGCCAAAGCGGGCGGATCACTTAAGGCCAGGAGTTCAAGACCAGCCTGGCCAACATGGTGAAGCTCCGTCTCTACTAAAAATATAAAAGTTAGCCAGGCATGGTGGTGCACACCTGCCATCCCAGCGACTCGGGAGGCTGAGACATGAGAATCACTTGAACCTGGGAGGTGGAGGTTGCAGTGAGCCAAAATCACACCACTGCACTCCAGCCTGAGTGTCCGAGTGAGACTCTGTCTCAAAATAAAAATAAAATAAAGAAGTAGATGAGCATTTTTGTAAATCCCTTGAAATTGTGAGCACAATGCATATGTGTGTCGCATTTGTGGGCTTTCTGGGGAGAAGGCCCATAACTTCCATCAGATTCTCAAAGGGCTCCATGACCCCGTCTTTTCGCTGTGTATTTCTTTTTTTTTTTTTTTTTTTTTTTTTTTAAAGGCGGAGTCTCGCTCTGTCGCCCAGGCTGGAGTGCAGTGGCCGGATCTCAGCTCAATGCAAGCTCCGCCTCCCGGGTTTACGCCATTCTCCTGCCTCAGCCTCCCGAGTAGCTGGGACTACAGGCGCCGCCACCTCGCCCGGCTAGTTTTTTGTATTTTTTTAGTAGAGACGGGGTTTCACCGTGTTAACCAGGATGGTCTCGATCTCCTGACCTCGTGATCCGCCAGTCTCCGCCTCCCAAAGTGCTGGGATTACAGGCTTGAGCCACCGCGCCCGGCCTCGCTGTGTATTTCTGACGTTGACTAGACCAGATCTTCCCAGTCAGTGTGCAGGGGTGGGTTACAGGTGTGTGCCTGAGCTGTGGATCCCCACAGCCCTTGGGTCGGGAGTGGCAGGGACTTCCAAGCTGGTCATCTCCTGCCAAGAGCCGTCCAGTTGCCATCAAATATTATTTTCTCTGTGTGCCCCACTACAGTAAACTCCTCACTCCTAGCCCCTCTGGCATCTTTGCTGTCTGTGTCTCTTCCTTCATCTCCACGGCCTTTATCATCCAGCGGGAAGCTTGGCATCGGCCTGGCTGCCTCTAGTGTAATCTGCTCTGGGTATACTTTGCCAAGAAAGGGCAGGGGTGTGGTGGTCTCCCCTTCCTAGAAACGCTACTACCCTCATCTTGGGGATCTGCCTCACCTGCCATATGGTGGTACAAGAGACCTGTTCATTTTCTCGCCTGGATTACCCCTCTCACTCTAATCCCACACATCTGCCCGTTTTCTGCGGTAGCTATCCTTTGCCCATGTGTCTAGAAGAATCTCTATGCCAGTTCCCTACTTGGCTCCCAGCTTTGTTACAAATATTCCTCAGTGCACGTTCGTGAAGAGCCTCTTTCCAATTAAGACACTGAAATCTTATGCAGAATCCACGCAGAGCCAAATTCAAACACAAATATGACAAACCGGCTGGGCGCAGTGGCTCAAGCCTATAATCCCAGCACTTTGGGAGGCCGAGGCAAGTAGATCACCTGAGGTCAGGAGTTTGGGACCAGCCTGGCCAACATGGGAAAACCCCATCTCTACTAAAAATACAAAAATTAGCCATGCATGGTGGTGGTGCCTGAAATCCCAGCTACTCAATAGGCTGAGGCAGGAGAATCGCTTGAACCCAGGAGGCGGAGGTTGCAGTGAGTCAAGATTGCACCACTGCACTCCAGCCTGGGCGACAGAGCAAGATACCGTCTCAAAAACAAACAAACAAACAAAAACCAAATATGACAAACGGGGCAGGCAAATTCCTATGACTTCCTGGCTAACAGAGCACCCCCAAAATACTGTCACCTTCCAGGCCCTGCCCGACCTCCAAACACACAGAGTCCCCATGTTCCGTGACCAGATAGGCCACGCAGGGTTAGTCTGATCACCAGATGCTCAGCTTACAGCATTTTACTATCAGCAATTCCATAATTCTGGCAAGTCAAAAAGCATGTCATTCATTTAGAATCAATTTATGATTCAGATTTGTATATGAATGACTTCAACAAAATGTTGGCAACTGTCTCCTGCACTTCAACTGTCCATGTCAAAGGCCTGATGACTGAATTCTTCGGTATTCTTCTAACCCACATCACAATTTGGTGAGAAAAGGCAACTGTCTTTCTTCATTTTTCCAGTAAACCAAGCTGATAGCCCAAAATGTCAAAGTCGGGTTTCTAAACATCATCAAAACTTCCCTCCTTCCCACCTGAACAACCTGATCCTAGACACAGCCCTGACCCATCACTTTCTAGTCAATACTTACTTTCAAAAACATCTCACTTCTGAGAGAACGAGGTTGCTGCTCAGCCATAAGGAACTATAAGTGCATGTTGCTTTTTTTTTTTTTTTTCTTTTTGAGACAGAGTCTCACTCTGTCTGTCACCCAGGCTAGAGTATAGTGGCACGATCTCGGCTCATTGCAACCTCTGCCTACCGGGTTCAAGCAATTCTCCTGCCTCAGCCTCCTGAGTAGATGGGACTACAGGTGCGCGCCACCATGCCTGGCTAATTTTTTGTATTTTTAGTAGAGATGTGATTTCACCATGTTGGCCAGGCTGGTCTCGAACTCCTGACCTCATGATCCACCCGCCTTAGCCTCCCAAAGTGCTGGGATTACAGGCGTGAGCCACCACGCCCAACCTAAATGCATGTTTCTTAAATGTGTAAGTATAGTGTTAACTAGACAGGAGGCCGTGAGAAATAAAATAAGAAATTTGAGGTTGAGAAGGTTGAGAAGAGAGCCCCATGGTTTGAGGATTTCACTTTGCTACCCAAGAAAAATCACAAGCCCACAAAGACATTTTATCTTAAAACCTACCACTAACTCTAAAATAGTATTAATTTTTCTTAGAATATTTCCAGCTGTCGTTAAAAAAGTCTTCCATCTGGGCGCTCGTTGAAAGCATGACTGTCCGCGTTACGGGGCATTGAAGAATATTTAGACCAAGATGAGCGACTTCCTTCCTAATGAAACTGACAACCAGGCTGAGTTCAGAATCACTTTACTCAAAGGATATAATCTCAGTAAATCCTTTAAGAAAGCAGTCATGTCACATTTTTATGTATTTTTGAAGTAGGAGGAAATATTTGAATAAATGCCTGAAAATCACTCATGTTTAAAACCTATTTTTGAGCCAATATCTGGAGTTACAAAAAACTACATGATAGGATCTCCCAAATTTTAAAAATATAAAATGTTAAATTTTCTTTTCAGAACAACAAAATAATATGTGGATTTACAAGTTGCAAAATTTTTAATCTTGCTTTTAAAATATTTGCCAGTTGAAAGAAGATGAAAGGCTGAACTCCTGTCTGCAGCCATTATAATAGCATATTTCATCGTTATTCCTAACCTTAAGTATGTACCAATTTTCAAGGGAGAGAGGAAAACATTTGGGGAAAAAAAATACATGTTATATATATATATATAGACACATACATATACACAGTAGAGATTTGCGGGATGAAAATAAAAACTTCTATAAGCACACCTTGAAACCAATGTCTTATTCAAGTCATATATAACAAATATCACACTGTTTTCACTTGATTTGGATATCCAGACCCCAATTTTTCAAGGATCTGAAAAATTATGTGTTAATAATACTAACAGTTAACAATATTCCTCATTTTGTCAACGGAAACCATTTGCATTGAGATCCTGGTGATGTTTGTTTTCATTTCCTGTCATTTTAATGGCAAAAGTTTGTCCATAGTGTAACTTTCCTTCTCCTTTGGTATTTTTTGTTTACTCAAGAGTTTAAAAGTATTACTTTTTACTCATGAGTTTTTGTTGTTGTTGTTGTTTGTTTGTTTTTGAGATGGAGTTTCCCTCTGTCGCCCAGGCTGGAGTGCAGTGGTGTAATCTCGGCTCACTGCAGCCTCCATCTCCCAGGTTCAAGTGATTCTCCTGACTCAGCCTCCTGAGGAGCTGGGATTACAGGCACCTGCCACCACGCCTGGCTAATTTTGTATTTTCAGTAGAGACAGAGTTTCACCATGTTGGCCAGGCTGGTCTTGAACTCCTGAGCTCGGGTGATCCACCCACCTCAGCCTCCCAAAATGTTAGGATTACAGGCGTGAGCCACCGCACCCGTCCTGTTTGGCCATCTCTAAGTAAATAAGAAGTGCTTCCTACTTCATACTAACCTAAAACATTTTCAACACTGGGTTTTCCAAGCTCCATAACCATCAATTTGCAAATAAATCCCCCAACAATCCCGTGAGGAAAAAGCCACAGGGACACATGGAAAACGACAGCTAAGGCGGGAGACTCGGCACAGTGGAGGTCTGCAGGAACCCCTGCTAATGGCTCTTCATTCGCCAACAGATTTTCCTCTTCAAACATAAATGCAGTGTAGGAAAATGAAGTCGAGGAATAATTCTGTGTATTGAATGGTATGGTGGGTTCCTAGACTGTGGCAGGACCCAAACCCCAATGATGTCATGTTATTCCTGGGTTGAGTAAGCTGCATGTCACCTCCTCTTTGAAGCCTTCCCTGACCACCCTCCCCAGCCACTGCTTTGTGCTCCCACTGGACCCCGTGCAGCCTTCACTTACAGAACCTTTAGCTGTCAGCACTCATTGGCTTCTATATGTTAATCCCTGGCTATACGGCAAACTCCTCAAGAGTGGCAGTGAGTGCCTCTGTCACGTCATGGTCACTCCCCATCCACTGCCACTCCTGGTCGCCCTTATAGAGAATGTTGAATGAACAGATGCTTGGGTTCTCCAAAATCCTTGTTTTGTTCTCTAAATCCCATTTAGCACATTTAGCCTGGAGCTACTTGCTATTGCCAACAAGGATGAATCAAGCCTTTGGATTTTCTAACGAAGACACGTGCGGTGGGAAATACAGGCCTCCGACACCCAACGTCAGGGAGGAAGCCAGGAGTGAAGAACAGCATGCGCGCGCTAGGGAGAGGGTGGAAAGTGGGCAGATGGGAGGAGGCAACGCTGAAGATGTCACTGGAGCGAGTGGGAGTCGTGCAAAGGTATGGGGAAGCCACATGGGGATGGGAGAGGGAGTGGGGGACGTTTCCCCCTTTTGCAGCTGGTGCTTCAGGAACACAGGTGTTGGTCCTGAACAACCCATACTCGGGCTGTCTCGGGCTTTCCCTTCTACCCCGGCCTGCCTGGCCTCTGCTGCCGGAGCAAGGTCTGCAGCTTCCGATCTCCCTGCCTTTCCCAAACATGCACGCCCTGCACCGCCTTCCCAGGCTCCGTGCCAGGCGACAGCAGCCACTGTGCTCACACTCATGTGTTGTGTCTCTCCTCCCAGGTAACTTGTTTCCATGTTAACAGGTCACCTTCCTACTGGGGATGTCAGGCACCATGCCAACCTGGGAACGACCACCTTTGGGGGCAGATGGACATTTTGGTGCCCATGCAATCCCACTGCCAAGGTTACCACCTGTCTCCAAATGGGGTCCGCCCTACAGAGTGAAGAGTGTAGAGAACGACTGCTTGGTCCTACACACTCGAAGTGTGAGTTCCTTAACAGAGGGACAGTTATTCACACTGGTGTCTTTTGTCTAGAGAGGGACTCTTTAATGCTGCCCTTACAGCCAGCCTCCCTCAATAAGTTATCGTTTTGCACCCATTCGGGTGGCTATTTTCAGAAAAATAAAAAATAAGTGTTGGCAAGGATGTGGAGAACTTGGGACACTTGTGCACTACTGGCCAGAATGTAAAATGGTGCAGCTAGGCCAGGCACAGTGGCTCATGCCTGTAATCCCAGCACTTTAGGAGGCCAAGGTGGGAGGATCACTTGAAGCCAGGAGTTTAAGACCAGCCTGGGCAACATAGCAAGACCCTTGTCTCTGCCAAAAACAAAAGCTGCAGCTGCTGTGGAGAACAGTGTGGCAGCTCCTCAAACAATGAAACATAGAATTACCATATAATCTAGCAATTCTACCTCTGATAATACACTCAAAATAACCGAAAGCAGGGACTCAAACAGATATCTGTACACCCACGTTCACAACAACATGATTCACAGTAGCCAAAAGGTAGAAGCAACCCAGGTGCCTATTGATGGATGGAGAAACAAAATGTGGTATACACATACAATGGAATATTATACAGCCTTAAAAAGGAAGGGAGCTCTGATGCACACTACAACACAGATGAGCCTTGAGGACATGATGCTATAGGAAGCAAGCCAGGCACAAAAGGACAGAGACCGTATGATTCAAGTTATATGAGGTAACTGTAGTAAGCAGATTCATAGAGACAGAAAGTAAGATAGCAGTTGCCAGGAGCTGGAGGAGGAACGAATGAGGACTTGTTGTTTAATGGGAACAGAGCTTCAGTTTGGGATCATAAAAATCTTCTGGAAACAGATAGTGAGGATGGTTGCTCAACAGTGTGAATGTACACAATGGCAATGAACTGTACTCTTAAAAATCATTAAACTGGGTTTTTTGGGGGTTTGTTTATTTTGAAAGAGAGTCTCACTCTGTCACCCAGGCTGAACAGCAGTGGTATGATCTCAGCTCACTGCAGTCTCAACTTCCAGGATCAGGTGATCCTCCTGCCTCAGCCTCCAAAGTAGCTAGGACTACAGGTACACACAACCATGCCTGGCTAATTTTTCCATTTTTTATAGAGATGGCGTTTCACTGTGTTGCTCAGGCTGGTCTTAAACTCCCAGAGTCAAGCGAGTCACCTGCTTCGGCCTCCCAAAGTGCTGGGATTACAGGTATGAGCCACCACATCTGTCCTAAACTGGTGATTTTTATGTTATGCCTTTGTTTGTTTGTTTTGTTTTGTTTTTGAGTGGCATGATTATGGCTCACTGCAGCCTTGACCTCCTGGGCTCAGGTGATCCTCCCACCTCAGCCTCCCAAGTAGCTGGGATCATAGGCATGCACCACCATGCTTGGCTAATTTTTTAAATTTATTTTAGAGATAAGGTCTCACTATCTTGCCCAGGCTGGTCTTAAACTCCTGGACTCGAGCGATCCTCCCACCTCAGTCTCCCAAAATGCTAGGATTACAGGTGTAAACCACCATGCCTGGTCTGTTACAAATATTTTATCACAATAAAAAAAATTTAAACATCAATCCCCCTTCTTTGCAGCCCTAAACCCAATTTGACTGTCCATGTGCCCCCCAGAGCAATCATCAGGGGCCTGACACCCCACCCATCCACCCACAGCCCTCCAGATGCCCTGCCTGCCTCTGGCATGGAGTGGGCCTCTCTGCCCCGTGATTCTGGCCATCCCAGCTGGGGTTGTTGCCCATCTCTGGATGGTTGAAACCTCAGCCTTCCCCAGGGACCTCGCAGTGGCCTGGGCTTCTGCCTCTGTGGCCTGCACTCGTGCTCCAACTCCAGCCCCCAAAGCCCAGGAGTAGACCTTATGAGACACTCAAAAACAATTTCCATTTACATCCTCAGATAATGCCCCAGACATGTGTTCAGTGATCAGTATGGATCAGGGACAGTGCTGAAACTCATTTAATTCTCACAACAATCCAACACGTTCGTTCTTGTTGTTACCATCATCCCATTTTACAGATGAAAAACCCGAGACTTGGGGACTCAGTAATTTGCTCAAGGTCCCAAAGCCAGGAAGGGGCAAGTTCGGGATCTCAAACGAGCATTCTAATTCATGGCCCGTGTTCAGCTAGGATCCCATACCATGAGAAATCATTCACAAACTTAAATCCTGATGGGAGCATCTTGATGCTTGCCCCCACTGATGCTAACATACACATTTAAGAGAAAAGAGAAAATGTCTGCTATACTCTGGCCGGTGCTCACTCCTGAAAAAGAGATTGTAGAAGACCAGATGCAAACTAGAAGTCCCAATCTGTATAGAGTACCAAGTCCCCACGTGACCAGATCGTAATAGCGTGCTCTAGGAAATTCCAAGGCTACAGGCTCAAAGCTGACTATTTCTGAGGTTTGAACAACAGCTTCATCGGCCTGTTAGCCTGAAACCCCAGCATCTAATTTGTGATCTTAGGAAAGCTTGTTTCCATAGGAAAGCAGCAAGTACAATCCAACTCCGGTCTTTCCCAAACACAGATCAGTGTGACCCAGCTGCTCACCAGCGAGCAGGCGGCACACAGGTGTTTAATTTGGAATTTGATAGCTGCCTAAATTTCAAGGTCTCCTGTAGGTGCACAAAGAGTACTCAATGGCCACTGGCAGAAATTCTTAGAAAAACAACCCTCCCAGTTGTTGGAATCACAACCGCCACTTTCACTCCCCGCCTCCCTGTCAGTGAAGAGGCTGTTTCGACTTGAATTACAGGGGCCCGTGTGGGCTACCTGCGGTACCAATGTGCCTGTGACAATCGACACTCTTTTGCTGGCCATCCGGTGTTATTTCAGACACTGTTGGACAGATGGGCTCTGTTCCGAGTGGGGAAGAGTGGAAATGTTTTATAGGGCTTGTCAGCTCACTGCACACAAAATGTGCTCTGCCGCGTTTCCAGGGTGGGGGCTGAATTCGGGCAGAAGGCTTCTGGATACTGAAAAACGGTTTCTTCCCTGGCGTCTTCTCTGTGGTCTCTGGGCCTGGGCATCGCTGTGGGGGTCTGGTTTTCTGCGGGGTCCCCGCACAGCCCGCGTCTCTGCCGGGTGCAGGGCACGTGTTTGCAGCTTGGTGGCTGTTGGACATCCATTCTCGTACTGACACAGCCCAATGACTCACACGGGCTGGGCGAGGAAGCACAGAGCATTTGACAAGCAGAAACAACTGAATTCCTTTTGGAGGGGTGAGGAAATGACACCCCAATGGGCTTGATCTCACCATTTGGTTTGAACTGGGGAGCCCCCATGAGCTCACCATGGGAGGCCACCCGGATGTCATCCCAGCCAGCCACCATCATTAATTCTAAGCAGAAGAGGAGCCAGGCAGGTGTTCAGGGAGCGGCAGGAAGAGGTATAAGGAGATGATTGTTTTGAGACCATACTGGATGTGAAAAAAATAAATCATTCAAATCAAAGACTTGAAGGGAGAGGCAGTCTCGTTTGTAGTCAGGAGCATGGGCTTTGGATTCAGACAGAACTGTGTTCAGATTCCAGCTCCACCACTATGCTATGGCCAAGCTATGTAACTAAGCCTGTTTCCATTTCTGCCAAATGGGGGCAAAAACAAGACTCCTACCTGAAGAGGCTGTTTCAGGAATGAACAGATGATTGTATATAGCACATGTGTGTATAAAGCCTGGCATAAACCATTAATGATAGGTATTAATCATAACAGTATTCTTTTGTAGAGATGGAGTCTCACTCTGTCACCCAGACTGGAGTGCAGTGGCATGATTGTAGTTCACTGCAGCTTCCAACTCTTGAGCTCAAGTAATCCTCCCACCTCATCCTCCCAAAGCATGAGATTACAGGCATAAACCACCATGTCTGGCCAATAATAGTACACTTTATCAAAAATAAAATAAAATAACATGGGGTCTCACTCTGTCACCCAGGTTGGAGTGCAGTGGCATGGTCATGCCTCACTGCAGCCTCAGTCTCCTAGACTCAAGTGATCCTCCCACCCCAGCTACCCTAGACTCCCAAGTAGCTGGTACCACAAGTGCATGTCACCGTGCCCAGCTAATTTTTTGTATTTTTGGTAGAGATGGGGTTTCACTATGTTGCCCAGGCTGGTTTTAAACTCGTAGGTTCAAGCAATCCTCCCACCTCAGCCTCCCAAAGTGCTAGGATTACAGGCGTGAGCCGCCACACCCAGTCCAATAATAGTACATTTTATTTATTTATTTATTTTTGAAATAGGATCTTGCTCTGTCGCCCAAGCTGGAGTACAATAGCACCATCTCAGCTCACTGCCACCTCCACCTCCTGGGTTCAAGCAATTCTCTTGCCTCAGCCTCCCAAGTAGCTGGGACTACAGGCACATGCCACCACACCCAGCTAATTTTTGTATTTTTAGTTAAGATGGGGTTTTGCCATTTTGGCCATGCTGGTCTCGAACTCCTGACCTCAAGCGATCTGCCCACCTCAGCCTCCCAAAGTGCTGGAATTACAGGTGTGGGCCACCATGCCCAGCCTAATAGTACATTTTAAATAGAAGATGAACTTTTCGTTTGTCCATTGTGCAGATAAGTAACACAGAATTCACACTGCAATAGCAAACCTAGCTCCTAAAACAGTGTGGAATCAAAACGAAGTACAGGAGGAATAAGTCCAAGTGCTGTGCTGAAGAGCACAGTGTCCACAGTCAACAGCAGCCACTGCAGCCCTAAATATCACTACCAGAGTAGATTTCAAGTGTTCTCACCACAAAAACTGATGACTATGTATTAGCCGATTTAACCATTCCTCAGTATATACGTATTTCAGAACTTTGTGCTGTACACGATGAATATATACAATTTTTGTCAAAAATAAGTTTTTAAAAAACAAAACTCGATGACACCTACTGCCTCAAAACATACCCTCACCAAGTCCCGCACAACTGTGACCACCTGCATCAGAATCCAGGTACCTGCGACACAAGATGCATTAGAGAACCATCTAGGGCTGCCAGGTGCCAGGCTCACCAGACTTATTTTATTATTATTATTATTATTATTATTATTATTATTATTATTATTTTGAGATAGCTCTCACCCAGGCTGGAGCTAATTTTTTTATTTTTATTTTTATTTTTATTTATTTATTTTTGAGAAACAGGGTCTCCCTATGTTGCCAGGCTGATCTCAAACTCCTGGCCTCAAGGGATCCTCCTGCCTCAGCTTCCCAAATTGCTGGGATTAGAGATTGAGCCACCACACCCGGCCCCCACCAGATTTTGTGTTCTGAATCAGACTTTAGGGAATACTGCCCTACCTAATGCAGAACACTTTTTTTTTTTTTTTTTTGGTGAGACGGAGTCTCACTCTGTCACCCAGGCTGGAGTGCAGTGACTCAATCTCAGCTCACTACAACCTCTGCCTCCCAGGTTCAAGCCATTCTTGTGCCTCAGCGTCCCAAGTAGCTGGGACTATATGCACCCACCACTGTGGTCAGTGGATTTTTGTATTTTTAGTAGAGACGGGGTTTCCCCATGTTGCCCAGGCTGGTTTCAAACTCCTGACCTCAGGTGATCCACCAGCCTTGTCCTCCCAAAGTGCTGTGATTACAGGTGTGAGCCACCACACCAGGCCTTAATGCAGAACACTAGTAAGCCCATGTCCCCACATCATTTGCCTGAACTATACAGCATCGCCATGCACTATGCATGCATCTTCAGCCACCGTGTTTGGGATATTTCATCCCAAGAACCAACTGGACTGGATGTTGTGAAATACTCACTTGAAATAAATAACAGGTATCATATGCTACATCAAATATAAGGTGCACTCATCCCAACAACAGTGAGCTCCATTTGTGAACTGTACCCACTGACCAGCTTCAGTTCCATTTGGACACCTAAAGTCTGCCTATCACAACCCCCACCTAGCCTCCTCCTTTCACAGGAGGACAGGGAGGAACGCCTTGTTCACTCCAGCCATGTAAACCAGTACATCACCAGTGAGCCATGGATGGGGCACTTTATTAGCAACATGGATAATGAGACCCACTGGGTCTGGCCAGCAGGAGACCACAGCTAACTTTTTTTTTTTTGATATAGAGTCTTATTCTGTCAGCCAGGCTGGAGTGCAGTGGCATGATCTCAGCTCACTGCAACCTCCATCTCCCAGGCTCAAACAATTCTCCTGCCTTAGCCTCCCGAGGAGCTGGGATTACAGGTGTGTGCCACCATGATGCCTGGCTAATTTTTATATTTTTAGTAGAGATGGGGTTTCACCATGTTGGCCAGGCTGGTCTCAAACTCCTGACCTCAGGTAATCTGCCCATCTCGGCCTCCCAAAGTGCTGGGATTACAGGCGTGAGCCACTGTGCCCGGCCAACTTCTGTATTTTTTGTAAGGACAAGGTCTCGCTATGTTGCCCAGGTTGGTCTCGAACTCCTGGGCTCAAATGATCTGCCCGCTCCACTCCCAAAGTGCTGGGATTACAGGCCTGGGCCACCACCTCCGGCCCACATTTTTTTCTTCATGACAAAAAAAATATGGACATGCAGCATGGCGTTCTCCGTGCCAGAGTGTGCCAGCAAACCTCAGAACTCGCCTTCTTTCAGGGCCCTGGTCTGCACCAGCTCAGTCTCCACCACTGCCACTCCTCACCTGCTCTGGCAACCCTACACCCAGGGAGATTTCAAATCCTGCACTGCACCAGGGTAACCAGGAGCACACTAAACCCAGAGTCTCCAGCTTGCCCTTCAGCTTCCTCTTCCAATACCCTCAACCCCATTGACTATTTATAGATACCAGTCAACACCAAGCTGTTTGAAGACAACGGGCCAGAAGAAATTCTAAGGGCTGCTGTTTCCTCCTACCTTCCTGAGAGCTGCCTTCCAGAACTTCAAGCAAGAGAATTATTGAAACACATCTCACTGATTTATTATTGATTGTCTCTTGGGCGGGCACAGGAAGTACCAAGCAGAGAAGGCAGGCATCACTTTGTGGTCACTCGAAAACTTTCATGCGTCCACCTGGGTCCCAACTTTATGCCCAAACAGAGGAATCAAAATGAGAAAACAAAAGTTCTGAGGCTTAGAAGTGCACTGGAGGGAAAGGGCCCGCTGAGACAGGGGTGTGGGCAGGAGCGGCAGCAGGAATGGGAGCTAAACTGGAAGCTTGCTAGGAAGGTGGTGGCCCAGGGAAAGAGGAGGAGGCCTTCTTGGGAACGAAGCCGAGGTCTGTTGTCGGGGTGTGGGGTCCAGAAAAATCTCACCAGTCCACATGAATAAAAGCCCACCAGCAGAAAGATGAACATGGCTCCCAGCCCAGGAAACAGTGACGGGGATGACCAAGATAAGCAGACTCTTATCCTTTGGGCAGAGGCCCAGCGACACACCTATGCAAAAACATGTCACCAGAGAAGGAACACTGGGCAGCCCGGATGTTGCCACCGCCAGCAAGGCCGTCAGAACCACCCATCCATGGGAGAAAACAAGACATCTTGGGGAAGAAAAATCAGCACACACATCCACACACACACACACACACACACACATAAAACACAGACACACACACAAAGACACACATACATAAACACACAGACACACACAGACACATACACATAAAACACAGAGACACACAAAGACACACACATATACACACAGTGACACACAGAGACACACACATAAACACACAGACACAGAGACACACACACACACACACACACCATGAGAAAAGAAAAATGGCAACTTGCTGCCTGACAACCCCCAAATAAGGCAGAGACGATGCCTCGTTCAACCTGACCTAGGAGGCCTCTTCGCCAAGACCCATTTGTTGTGGGCTGATTTCTATTTCCTGGTGCAATTTATTTGGGAAAAGAGGCCTTTCATCGTGGCTAGTCTAGGAACTGGCCAGCACCATACAGACAATAATGAGCGATACGAGCCTGATTCTGCAGAATCTGGAAAACGCCCCCAGGCTGTCACTCAGTGTTTCCTTCCTGCTCAGCCAGGATCCTCCATCTTTTGTTGATTAGCATGGATGAGCGGCTTCTTAGGATGAGGGATTCAATCCAGCAGGAGATCCCGCATGCCTCTCATGCCCCGAGAATCACACAGGTGTGTTTGGGCGGCGTGCCCTCCACGTGTGCTGGGGGAGGGGCATTGTTTTTCTCTGTGGCAGACACAGTCCAGGTGCTTGTGTTTTTCCAGTGACTCCTACTCTCCCATCCCCAGCGAGGCATCACTCATACTTTGCCTGATCTGTGTATCAAAGGCAGTAACACCCATCTCAGGGAACTTGTCAAACCCAGGGCACTTTCAGACCACTGGATAGACATGAGATAAATCAAGTATTCAGGAATAAAAAACATTTGCTGTGTCCATACTAAGTTAGCATCAATAGGGTGACCTCCTGGGAGACGGGGACCACCAGGTTGCCTAAGGAAGGGTGATGAACTGGCCAGGTTGGAATCAGAGCAAGTCCAAAATCCCACTCTGATCAGTAATGGGATGGTGCCTGTGAATACACCCTGCACTCCAGCCTGGACAACACAGTGAGACCCTGTCTCTTAAATTTAAAATAATAATAATATTAATATTAATAATAAAAGATTTGGATGTTCTGTGAGATATATCTTTGAGTAGTATTATCAATCTTCATCTCCCCTGAATACTATTGTTTTTTGAGACAGAGTCTCTCTCTGTCACCCAGACTGGAGTGCAGTGGTGCAATCTCCGCTCACTGCAGCCTCTGCCTCCCGGGTTCAAGTGATCTGCCCACCTCAGACTCCCAAAGTGCTGGGATTATAGGTGTGAGCCACAAGACCCAGCCTGAATACTAATTTTTTTAAAAAAGACACAGAGTTCAGCCATAAAAGAGGAGATCCTGCCATTTGCAACAACTTGGAGGACATTATGTTAAGTGAAACAAGCCAGACACAGACAACAACTGTATGATCTTACTCACATATGGGAGCTAAAGAAGTTGAACTCATGGAAGCAAAGAGTAGAACAGTGGTTGTGAGGGGATAGGTGATGGGGAAATGTTGGTCAAAGGGTACAAACTTTCAGTTACAGAAGTTCCAAGTAAGTTCTGAGTTCCAAGTAAGTTCTGAGGCTGTAATGTACAGCATGAGTGGTGATGGATGTGTTCATTCATTGAGTTGTAGTCATCCTTACACAATATACACATGTATCAAATTGTTACAATGTACACCTCCAATATATGCAACCTTCATTTGACAAATAAATATTTTTATTTCTTTTTTTTTTTTTTTTTTTTTTTTGAGACGGAGTCTCGCTCTGTGGCCCAGGCTGGAGTGCAGTGGCCAGATCTCAGCTCACTGCAAGCTCCACCTCCTGGGTTTACGCCATTCTCCTGCCTCAGCCTCCTGAGTAGCTGGGACTACAGGCGCCCACCACCTCGCCCGGCTAGTTTTTTGTATTTTTTAGTAGAGACGGGGTTTCACCGTGTTAGCCAGGATGGTCTCGATTTCCTGACCTCGGGATCCACCCGTCTCGGCCTCCCAAAGTGCTGGGATTACAGGCTTGAGCCACCACGCCCAGCCTTTATTTCTTTGAGACAAGAGTCTCACTCTGTCACCCAGGCTAGAGTGCAATGGCGCAATACTGGCTCACTGGGCAACATGCCAAAACCCCACCTCTACAAAAAATAGAAAAATTAGCTGGACATGGTGGTGTGCACCTGTAGTCCAGGTACTTGGGAGGCTAAGGTGGGAGGATCGCTTAAGCCCAGGAGGTGAAAGCTGCAGTGAGCTGAGATCATACCACTACACTCCAGCCTGGGCAACGGAGTGAGACTCTGTCGCCAAAAAAGAAAAAAAAAATGTTAATATTTTTAAAAAATAATAAGATGGGCCAGGCGTGGTAGCTCACAACTGTAATCCCAGCAATTTGGAAGGTCAAGGCGGGCAGATCACTTGAGCTCAGGAGTTGGAGACCAGCCTGGACAACATGGCGAAACCCCATATTTACAAAAAAATACACAAAAATTAACCAGGCGTGGTGGTGCATGCCTGTAGTTCCAGCTACTCAGACGCTAATGTAGGAAGGTCACGTGAGCCTGGGAAGCATAAGTTGCAGTAAGCTAAGATCACGCCACTGCACTACAGCCTAGGTGACAGAGACAGACCCTGCCTCAAAAAAACAAAAAAGATGACCACATGAGAGCAAGTGTGGAAAGATGTAGAAACTGTTAGGGGCTGTATTCGTTTATTTTTATAGTGTTACAAAGAAATACTCAAGACTGGGTAATTTATAAAGGAAAGAAGTTTCATTGACTCAGTTCCACATAGCTGAGAGGCCTCAGGGAACTTACAATCATGGCAGAATGTGAAGGGGAAGCAGGCATCTTCTTCACAAGGCAGCAGGAGAGAGAGAGAAGTGAGAATGCAGTAAAAAAAAATTACCGCTTTTAAAACCATCAGATCTCGTGAGAACTCACTCACTATCACGAGAGCAGCATGCGGGAAACCATCCCCATGATACATCACCTTCCTGCCTTGAAACGTGGGGATTACAGGCCCCTCTCTCAACATGTGGGAATTACAATTCGAGATGAGATTTGGGTGGGGACACAGAGCCAAACCGTATCAGGGACTATTTTGCTTATTTGCTTCCATGGACAGTTTTCACAGCAAACTCAGGGGTACTTTAATAGAAAGGAAATTCTTTTTTTTTTTTTTTTTTTTTTTTTTGACACGGAGTCTCGCTCTGTCGCCCAGGCCTGAGTGCAGTGGCCGGATCTCAGCTCACTGCAAGCTCCGCCTCCCGGGTTCACGCCATTCTCCTGCCTCAGCCTCCAGAGTAGCTGGGACTACAGGCGCCCGCCACCTCACCCGGCTACTTTTTTGTATTTTTTTTAGTAGAGACGGGGTTCCACCGTGTTAGCCAGGATGGTCTCGATCTCCTGACCTCGTAATCCGCCCGTCTCGGCCTCCCAAAGTGCTGGGATTAGAGGCTTGCGCCACCGCGCCTGGCATAAAAAGGGAATTCTAAAGAAAGGGTGTTATCACTAGCATTGTCCTCATAAATAAAGTGGTTTTGCCAATAGATGGCTGTTGCCTGGTTCTCCCCAAACCACTGCCCTCTAGCTCTGAATAGCTGATCAGAAATGTTCAGAGACAGAAGGAGGAGAGGAAGGAAAGAGGATGGCATATACTGAAGGCTTACAGGTGGCACCAGTTGTTTTCCATGAATGTCGACATTTCATACAGGAGGTGACTTTTTTATAACCTTTTTTTTTTTTTTAAAGACAGAGTTTCACTCTGTTGCTCAGGCTGGGGTACAGTGGCGCAATCTTAGCTCACTGAAACCTCTGCCTCCCGGGTTCAAGTGATTCTCCTGCGCCAGCCTCCCGAGTAGCTGGGATTACAGGTGTGCACCACCACACCCGGCTAATTTTTGTATTTTTAGTAGAGATGGGGTTTCTCCATGTTGGCCAGGCTGGTCTCAAACTCCTGACCTGAAGTGATCCAGCTGCCTCGACCTCCCAAAGTGCTGGGATTAAAGGTGTGAGCCACCATACCTGGTTATTAAACAATGAAGAAACTCCATCTCACAGACAGCAAATACTTTGTCCAAGGTCATGTGATGAAGACCTGATTTGTCTGTCTCCAGAGCCCATGCTGTGTGCAAAATCATTTTGCCCCTTGACCTACAAAACCACGAAAGTGACAGCCAATGTTCCAGAACGCTAATGTAGACAGAATTTTTCTGCCTCCTTTTGAGTGTTTGACTGCAATACAACCAGGTTGGAAAAGCGACCTCAAATTTATTCCCAGAGCTGAGATCCACCTGCCGCCCTGGAATGCTGTGGAAATGGGCCACGGGTTGCCAAGACCCTGAGCACCCCCCAACCATTGGGGTGGCCAGGGTGCAGCCTGGGACACTGGAGTCCCTGGACCCACGCCCCTCAGAGTGTAAGCAGCTTTGTCATTTCCCTGTGGTGCCAGAAAGCATCACTTCTCTGGGTGCCTCAGATGACAAACATTGGGGAGCAGTCTGCCTTGGGCTCCAAAGGCAACTGCCCAGATGAAAACGCCAATGCCAGCACTTCAGAGCCACACAGGCTCACTTTGTGCACCTCAGTTTCCTCATCTATAAAATGGGAATGAAAATAGAACTTACCTCCTGGGGTAGTTGTGAGACTTAAATAAGGAAAAAATAAGGCTGGGGACAATGGCTCACACCTGTCATCCCAGCACTTTGGGAGGCTACAGCAGGAGGGTTGCTTGAGGCCAGGAATTAGAGGCTGTAGTGAGCTACGATTGTGCCACTGCACTCCAGCCTGAAGGAAAGGGCGAGACCTCGTTTCTAAAAATACGTTAAAAATTTTTTAAGATAAAATTTAAAAATTACCCATACACGGTGGCATGAACCTGTAGTCACAGTTACTCAGGAGTGAGGTAGGAGGATCACTTGAGCCCAGGAGTTCAAGGCTGCAGTGAGCTATGATCGCACCACTGCACTCCAGCCTGGGTTTCAGAGTGAGACCCTACAGCTGAAAAAGGAAAAAGAAAAGATAAAATACAAAGGGCTCTCAGAATACTTTCCAGCAGCAATCACTCAATGATCATTAGCTGAGCCGATGGGGACAGCCACACAGCTATGCATGCTGCAACTCCAAGGCACCGTTCATATATTTGACTATGCTGTGAACAGCGCCCCCTGGAGTTGTGCAACTGCATCCTTGACCATTAGCTTTTTTGTTTTCACCAGTGCCCTTCACAGGTAGGCTCCAATTTACTTCTCCTGCCTCATTACCTGCTGTTAGCTCCCCAGTCCTCAGCCCAGTAAACCTGTCACCCTGTGCTCAAACATAAGGACCCATTCATTGACAAGCCCTTGATCTTCACAAGGGCTCCTTCTGCCCGGAACGTTCCTCTGACTCCTGCCTGGTACCACTTTTATTCATCCTTTAAGGCCCCACCTAAAAGTCACCAGGTCTCAGAAGCTTTCTCACAAGCAGGGTTGCTCTGTCCTCACTGTTCTGGAGCACTTTGTAAATACTAGAAACTAAGCACAGTTTTGTGCGGCTCACACAGTTCATCTGCATACAAGCCTCCTTTGCTGAGCTAACTGTGAGTTCCTTGTGGTGGGATGGAATCTTATTCCTCTTGGCATGAGCTTGGGCTACTTGTGCTTGCTAGAAACACATACGTCAAAGACAGGTCGGAGCAGGACTCAATATCGTCAAAGACAGTTTGGGGCTGGGCATGGTGGCCCACACCTATAATCCCAGCACTTTGGGAGGCTGAGGCAGGAGGATCACTTGAAGCCAGAAGTTTGAGAACAGCTTGGGCAACATAGTGAGGTCCCCATCTCTATTATTTAAAAAAAAGAAAGTTCAGAATACCAGGCACCCAGACCAAATTCAGGGTCCAGAAAATACCCTTGCCCACATCTGAGTATATCTTAGTACCCTGAGAATGGCATTAAACACACCAAAAGGTGACAGGGCCTCTGAAAGATTGGGGTGTTAATGTATGTTCCCTGACATAACCAAGACAACAGACTAACGATTATCTACACTGGGCTTTGATATGTGAGAGTAAAAACCAGAAAATGTAGCCCAGTTTCTCTTTTGAAATTCCTCCCGTCATTCAATTTGAATCTCATGTCTCTATGCTTTGTTTAAAACTAAATATCAAAAGTCTTCACTTCTGTTATCTCCCTGACAGTTCTTCAATACACTATATTAAAAACTCTCTGAGGACCAAAAAAAAAAGCACTTTTATTTTTTTTGAGATGGAGTCTCGCTCTGTCTCCCAAGCTAGAGTGCAGTGGTGCGATCTCAGCTCACTGCAAGCTCCACCTCCCGGGTTCACACCATTCTCCTGCCTCAGTCTCCCAAGTAGCTGGGACTACAGGCATGTGCCACCACACCCGGTCATTTATTTATTTATTTATTTATTATTTTTTTAGTAGAGACAGGGTTTCACCCTGTTAGCCAGGATGGTCTCGATCTCCTGACCTCGTGATCCACCTGTCTTGGCCTCCCAAAGTGCTGGGATTACAGGCGTGAGCCACTGCACCCGGCCAACCTCAGCACTGTTGACATTTGGGGTCGGGGGTGCTCTGTAGGATGCTCAACAGCATCTCTGGCCCCTACCTGCTGTGGGTACCTCCACCCACTAGAGATGCCAGTAGCACCTCCATCCAGATGTGACAATCAAAAATGTCTCCAGAAGACAGTAAAAAGATTAGTGGTTGTCCAGGCTCAGTGACTCACACCTGTAATCCCAGCACTTTAGGAGGCCAAGGTGGGAGCACTGCCTGAGCCCAGGAATTCAAGACCAGCCTGGGCAACATGGCAAGACCTTGTCTCTGCAAAAAATAATGTTTAAGAATTCAATAGACACGTTGACATGTGCCTGTCAACAGGAGGCTGAAGTGGGAGGATCACTTGAGCCCAGGAGGTCCAGGCTGCAGTGAGCCATGGTTGTGCCACTGCACTCCAGCCTGGGTGACAGAGGGAGACCCTATCTCAGAAAAAAAAAACAAAACAAAGATCAGTGGTTGCCAAGGGTTGGGGGGAGGAGGGATGAATAGGCAGAGCATAGAGGAATTTTAGAGCTTTGAAACTATTCTGAATGACGCTATACTGGTGGATACATGGGACATGTATATAACTGCCAAAACCTAGAGAAAGTACAACACCGAGAGTCAGCCTGAATGTAAACCGTGCTCTGTGGGTGACAGCAATGTGTCAGCGCAGCTTCTCCAGTTGTAACAAATGCCCCACGCTGGTGGGGGATGTTGATAGTAGGAGGGGCTGGGGGTGGTGCAGGGGAGTATATGGGAACTCTCTGCACCTTCTGCTCAACTTTGCTGTGAACCTAAAACCACTCTCCATAAATAAAGTCTGTTTTTAAATGATTAATTTTAAGCGAGAGAAAGGTCTCTAGACAGTGCCAAATATCCCTGGGGGAAAGGGAGCAAATTATTTTTTACCCTGGGATAGACATTGTTCTGCTCACGACAACTACATTTTTTAAACTGTGGTAAAATATATATAACATAGACTTACCTTGTTGACCGTTTCAGGTGTACATTTCTGTGGCATCCAGCACATTCACGATGTTGTAGGGCCATCACCGCCATTCATCCCCAGAACCTTTTCGTCACCCCAAACTGAAACTGAGTCCATCAAACAATCATTTCCCACTCCCCTCATTCCTCAGACCCTGGAAACTCCATTCTACTTTCTGTTTCCATGAAATCGCCTACTCTAGGTACCTCATATAAGTGGAATCATACAGTATTTACCCGTTTTATGGTGACCGGTTTATTTCACTTAGCATAATGGCCTCAGGGTTCACCCGTGTTGCAGCGTGTCAGAACCAGAATCCTTTCTAAGGCTGAATAATAATACTCTGTTGCATGTGGATAGACCTCATTTTGCTACTCCGTTCATCCACTGATGGACACGTGGGCTGCTTCCATCCTTGTCTGTTGTGAATAGTGCCACAACAAACATGAGTGTGCAACGATCTGTTGGAGGCTCAGCTTTCTTTTTTTGAGACAAGGTCTCATTCTGTCACCCAGGCTGAAGTCCAGTGGTGCGATGACAGCTCACTGCAGCCTCAACCTCCTGGGCTCAAGCAATCCTCCCACCTCAGCCTCACGTGTAGCTAGTACTACAGACACACACCATCAAGCCCAGGTTTTTTTTTGGTTTTTTTTTGAGATGCAGTCTCACCCTGTCGCCCAGGCTGGAGCATAGTGGCACCATCTTGGCTTACTGCAAGCTCCGCCTCCCGGGTTCCCGCCATTCTCCTGCCTCAGCCTCCCTAGTAACTCTGGGACTGCAGGCGCCCGCCACCACGCCCGGCTAATTTTTTTGTAGTTTTAGTAGAGATGGGGTTTCACCGTGTTAGTCAGGATGGTCTCGATCTCCTGACCTCATGATCCGCCTGCCTCGGCCTCCCAAAGTGCTGGGATTACAGGCGTGAGCCACCGTGCCTGGGATCTCGCCATGTTGCCAGGCTGGTCTTCAACTCCTAGACTCAAGCAATCCTCCCACCTCGTCCTCCCAAAGTGCTTGGATTACAGGCATGAGCCACGGCCCCCAGCTTGGAGTCCTAGCTTTCATGTCTTGTAAGTATGTACCCAGAAGCGGAATTGCTAAATACCTTGAAATGCGATCGTTTTCCCATCACTTTTTACAACAGAATGTGCGAGGTCAGGGTGAATTACTTGGCTAGCGGCAGACAGAGGGCAGCTGCCCTGTGGCTGCTCAGCTCTGGGCCGCAGCAGCAGACAATCGCGGGCTCCCATCTGCCCTCTGCCGCGCACTGCCTGGGGCAAATTACTAAATCTCCCGGCCGACCACTCAGTTTCCCACTGTACACAAAGAGGATGATGAAAACGGCTGGTTGCTTTGAGGCAGGACATGTGGTGCTCAGGGCACAGCTCCTGCTCAGGGTGAATGGTGCATCAGCACCAGCTCTCCTGAGTCCTAAAGCAGCCCTGGCACACTCCCAGGCCTGGCCACCTTCTCCTCAGGACACATGGTGGCCACAGCGGACCCCGAGCGAAGCCAGCCTAGGGTCTAATCCTTCCTCCTCAGCTGCCCCATCCTGGCCGAGTCTGCCGAAGAGAACACTCATCTCCCACTGCCCTTGCCCTTGCAACTCGGCCTGGCCATGCCTCCCAATTCCAATTCCAGCCAAGGAACCAAGAGAGAAAATGTCTACGTGAGGCTACTTTTCTTAAAACAGTATTTATTTCAGGGTTTTTTGTTTGTTTGTTTGTTTGTTTGTTTGTTTGTTTTGAGACTGAGTATCACTCTGTTGTCCAGGCTGGAGAGCAGTGGTGCGATCTTGGCTCACTGCAGCCTCCTCCCAGGTTTAAGTCATTCTCCCACCTTAGCCCCCTGAGTAGCTGGGACTACAGGCGTGTGTCACTACACCCGGCTAATTTTTTTGTTTCATATTTTTAGTACAGATGGGGTTTCACCATGTTGACCAGGCTAGTCTCAAACTCCTGGCCTTAAGTAATCCGCCCCACCTCCCAAAGTGCTGGGATTACAGGTGTGAGCCACCGCGCCCCGCCTTTTATTTCAGTTTTTGAATAGGAAAGCATACATTTCAAAGTCCCAAGTATGAAAGGAGGTACGTGCATAGTTGTCCAGTTTCCCACCCCCCTCCCTTCTACCTGTCTCTCTCCTCTTCCAGCTTCACTTAAAGGCAAATGTTTGCTTTTTTGTCTGCTTCCTTGCCTTGCAAATACAACCAAATGTGTGTGTGTCTATTTCCTTCCTTCTTTTCTTACCTATGAGGCTGCCTATCAATACAGCTCTATACTCTAGACCTATACGTGTTGTTCTTGTTCTGTTTTACTTAATATCCTTGACTTTTGGAGATCACTCCATACCTGTATGCACAGTGCTCCTCATTTCTTTTTTACTGCATGGTATTTGGGGTTTTTTAGTTTTTAGAGAGAGGGTCTTACTCTTCACCTGTTCATAGTCCCACTGTGTTCCTCTGGCTGGTCTCGAAGAACTCCTGGGCTCAAGCGATCCTCCAGCCTCGGCCTCCCCAGGCACTGGGATTACAGGCGTGAGCCACGCACCTGGCGTCACTGCACAGTATCTGATTGTGCAGCTCTATTATAGATGATCCAAATAGTCACTTGTTGATGAATACTTGGGTTACTTCCAGTGTCTTATGATCATAAATAATGCCACAGTGAATAATTTTGTGCATGAGCCATTTTGTATTTATGCCTGATACCATTGGGGATAGATTTCTAGAAGTGGGATTGCCAGGTTGAAGGGTGATGATAAAATATGACTGGACTATATGTTGCCAAATTCTCTGCAATGGAATTGTACCATTCGCCTTTGGGAAGCCTTTTTTGTTTGCCCTTTGCTCATTTTCCATCTCCTTTCTTCCTGCCTTCCTGCCAGAAGTTGATACTGGAAAGTACAGCAGCCATCCCACAACTATCAGGCTGTAAGCCACTCCCATGAATGTCAGAGCTGGAAACCAGAAGGGCTCCCCAAGGCCTCTCCAGCCCACCGGCTCAGCCCTCCACTAACTGCCACTGAGCTCCTCGCCAGGGGAGGAACACAAACCCCTCACCCGTACGGCCCCAGTTATTCAGCTGCCTATTACGTACAGCCAAAGGCAATATAATAATTTAAATATTGAGTAAGTTTAATTGAATTAAACTTGTTAAACAATGCTAACAATGTTTAAATTAGAGAATGTTAATTGGAAAGCCTGTAGCTCATTCGTTAGTTGGTACTTTCTACTGCAAGCTGAGCTGTCCAGTATGGTAGCCACTAGCCACGTGTGACCGTTTAAATTCAAGTTAAATAAAATTAAAAATCCAGTGCCTCAGTGGCACTAGCTACATTTCAAGAGTTCAGGGGGCAAGGATTCTTGTGGTTGCTGTATTGGACAGCGCTTTATAGAACATCATCATCATGGCAGAAGGTTCCGCATTGCTGATATACAATTCAAGGTAGCACTGAGGAGTCACTCTAACTATTAACATTTAAGAGGCCAGGCACGGTGGCTCATGCCTGTAATCCCAGAACTTTTGGGGGCTGAGGCAGGGGGATCACTTAAGTCCAGGAGGAAAAAAGAAAAGAAAAGAAAAAAGACATTTAAAAAATCTCCATCCTGATGACCTCCTATGTCTTCTGAAGTATTACTAGAAATATAACTCTTTGTGATATTAGGCTTATCTATCAATTGGTAAATCCAAGATGTGATCCACCTCGGCTTCTTCTTTTTTTTTTTTTTTTTTTTTTGAGATGGAGTTTCACTCTTGTTGCCCAAGCTGGAGTACAATGGTGTGATTTCGGCTCACTGCAACCTCTGCCTCCCAGGTTCAAGTGATTCTCCAGCCTCAGCCTCCCAAGTAGCTGGGATTACAGGTGCCCACCACCATGCCCAGCTAATCTTTGTATTTTTAGTAGAGATGGGATTTCGCCATATTGGCCAGGCTGGTCTCGAAGTCCTGACCTCAGGTGATCCGCCCTCCTCGGCTTCCTAAAGTGTTGGAATTACAGGCGTGAGCCGCCGCACCTGGCCAGCTTCTTCCATTATTAAAAAAAATAAATTCCCTGCAATTTGTTCCATCCTCATCAAGGGCATCTGTGCTGCAAAACCCAGCCCCGCCAGCATTGCTCTCAAAGGTGTGGCTATAACACAGTGTGAGTGCATCTTTCAGAAACAGAACTTACAGGCCAAGAGTATACATGTATGTGTAGACAAAACCAGAAAACACAGTCCCCAGAAAGGACAAGCAGTGTGTTATAAAGAAGAGATGACTCCATCAATAAGGCAGAAAACAGCTTGGGACTATGAAAACCACCAGAGGACATTTCAGGGTGGAGAGTTCATAGCGGATGAGAAAGGGCTTCCCATCTCCACTTCAGTTCTGCAGAGAAAGGCATGAGCTGAGATGTAGAAAGCAAGGAGGACGTTAGCAAGTTTCTGAAGCTTTGGGGGTTTTCACACAGTGAGGATGCCCATATTGTGTGATGAGATAAAGTGAAATCATCTGTCAGCCTGTCTGTTCGCATAGTTATGCTATTCATAGAAAATGTACCTCTTTCCCCATATAAAACACCATATGCCTCTTTTCTTACCTAATTAGGTGCAGAGTGTGTGGGTATCCTAGGGACCCATAACGTTTTCCCAGGTCTACGGCATGTAGTAGGAGGAAGCTCATGCCGGTGACTCAAGTGGCCGTTTTGGGTCCTTCTGTAGAACGTTCTTCAGAGATGTCAGAGCAATTAGAAACCATATTAATGAATAAACAAAAAATGAGTTTTGACTCCTGCCATCTACAGCACCATGAGAAAGGAAAGGAACAAAGATATCAACATTTTTTGAACTCCAGAGACACCACTGCACACCTCTTCATGCTTCCACCTGCTTATAGAGCCCGAGTTCCATGATCTGCCCTTGTAATCACTACCTCACAACCACCCGTAATGCGCTTGCTGCCCCCTCCCTCGACAATCCTGTGTAACTCAGCCATCACCCACTCCGTGTCTGCATCTGAACACTGGTAGGGAAAACCACCTGTGGCTGCAAGGGGCTGCGGGCGGGAGAATTGGCGCTATTGTCTGAGGAGGACAGAGTTTTGGTTTGGGAAGATGGACAAGTTCTGGACGTGGATGGTGGTAATGGTGGCACAAGGAGAATGTACTTGATGCCACTGAACTGTATGCTTGAAAATGGTTCAGGGCCAGTCACGGTGGCTCACACCTGTAATTCCAGCACTTTGGGAGGCCAAGGCAGGTGGATCACCTGAGGTCAGGAGTTCGAGACCAGCCTGGCCAACATGGTGAAACCCTATCTCTACAAAAATTAGCCGAATGTGGCGGCACACCCTTGTTATCTCAGCTACTCAGGAGGCTGAGGCAGGAGAATCTCTTGAAACCAGGAGGCAGAGGTTGCAGTGAGCCAAGATCAAGCCACTGCACTCCAACCTCTGGGTGACAGAGTGAGACTGTGTCTCAAGAAAAAAAAACAAGATAAATTTTATGTTATGTATATTTCACCACAATTTGTAAACAGTTTTTAAAAAGACACTCGCCAGGCGTGGTGGCTCACGCCTGTAATCTCAGCACTTTGGGAGGCCAGGGCGGGCGGATCACAAGGTCAGAAGTTCGAGATCAGCCTAGCCAACATGGTGAAACCCCATCTCTACTAAAGATACAAAAACTTAGCTGGGCATGGTGGCACACACCTGTAATCCCAGCTACTTGTGAGGCTGGGGCAGGAGAATCACTTGAACCCAGGAGGCGGAGGTTGCAGTGAGCTGAGATCGAGCCATTACACTCCAGCCTGGGCGACAGGGTGAGACTTCATCTCAAAAAAATAAATAAATAAAATAAAATAAAATAAATAAAAAGACACTCACCATTGTTGGCTGGCCTCATTTTAAATTCTGGTATATAAATAGGTAGTAGACCATTGGCCCTGGCCATCAATACTAACACATTTCCTCAGTTTTTCACTTCTCCACTCTCCAGATGTTTCTCCTGTCTCCCTCCTACACCCTTATCTCTTTCCTCCCCCAAGCCTTCAGTGATAACATTGGAGCAATCCCACAGAACCCCCCTTATCTTCCCATCCACAAAGCTACAAGTCCACCCTTACCTCCAGCCTTAGTCTATCCCTCCCTCTTGCTATTAGGGATGAAACGTCCTGCTCTTATAAAAAACCGGCCTGTTGAGGCCGGGCACAGTGGCTCACACCTCTAATCCCAACACTGTGGGAGGCCAAGGTGGAAGGATCACTTGAGCCTAGGAGTCCGAGGCTGTAGTAAGCTATGATTGTGCCACTGTGCTCCAGCTTGGGGAACACAGCATGACCCTGTCTCAAAAAAACAAAACAAAACAAAACAAAACAAAAAAACCGGCCTTCAAGGTGGTGGGGGTAGGGGGACAACTGCTTACTGGTCACAGAGTATTTGGGTTTGGGGTGATGAAAAAATGTTGGAACTACCACAATATGGTCGTACTATATTGTGAATGCAATTAATGCCACTATTGTGTACACTTAAAAAGAGTTAAAATGCACTTTTCATATTATATATATTTTACCACCAAAAAAAAAAAAAAAATTTAACCTGAGCCCCTTGACTTGGGCTCTGATCCCACCGTGCTCAAGGACTTGATTCCTACACGGTTCTCTTTTGCTCCAGCACCGGCAACCTCTCCATCTCTCTCTGCCTCCCCGTGACCCTTCAAGGCCACTTGGACCAGGACCAGCATACGAACACACCCTGCATCTCTTGCCTGTAAAAAACTCCTGCAACCTGCTTCCCCACAGGCTCCTGCTTGGACTCTGCCCCTTCCCAGCCCTCTGGGACACTGTCCAGGTTTTACTATCCCTGGCTTCACCCACCCACCCAATCAGCCTTCCACCCTCACCTGTCCACAAACCGTGCATAGCAGTGTCATCGGAAAACTCTGTGTCCCTCCATCAAGCGAGCTCTCAGCCTTCCAGATACACTTTTGGCTTCCATGACCTCAACCTTCCCTAGTTTATCTCCTGCCTCACAGACAGCTACTCTGGATCTTTCTCTGGTCCTTCCACTTCCTGCTAAAATGCCTCCAGGACTCTCTGCTGGGCTTCCGCTCTTGTGGGCTCACACAATATCCCTAGGTAATGTGAGTTTAAATACTCATGGTTTTAAATATCAATAAAACCCAATATGCCCTAAAGCTTCCAAATCTACACCTCTAGCCCTCACTTTTCCTGGTCTCCAGATTTTATATCCTCCCATCTACCTGGCACCTCCACATAAATAAATAACTTCCCATCCCAAATCAGCTCCTGCCCCTACTCATGGTGCGGCTCCCGCCACCAGGTGCTGGAGTCAGGTAGGGGTCCTTTCCTTCATCCTTCTCCACCGCACCTCTCTCTGTGGATTCAGCAAATGCTGCCACTGCTCATCTAAAAGGTGGCCCGGACCTGTGCGCTGTTCTCCGTCCCATTCCCCCATCATCTGGAGCACTGCAGTGGCTTGCTCCGAGGACATCCGGCCCTGACTCTCATCCCACACAACAGCCAAACCCCTCCTCCAAATATTAAATAACATTATCTCATGCCCCAGCTTAAACCCCTCCAGTGGCTTTCCCTGGCCCTAAAGTAACATCTCAACTCACAATATGGTCACAGTCCAGTCTCCATCTCTCAGCCTCATCTTGAATCACACTGTTGATCCCTGTGGTCTGGCCACACAGGCCATCCCTCTGGCCCCCTGACTCGGTGGTTTTCAATCAGAGGTGATTTTGCCTCACAGAGGGCATCTGGCAATGTCTGGAGAAATGTTTTTTCTTTTCTTTTCTTTTCTTTTCTTTTCTTTTTTTTTTTTTTTTTTTTTTTGAGGCAGAATCTCATTCTGACATCCAGGCTAGAGTGTAGTGGCGTGATCACAGCTCACTGCAGCCTCTACCTCCTGGGCTCAAGCCATCCTCTTGCCTCAGCCTCCCAAGGAGCTGAGACTATTTTTTTGTAGAGAGAGGGTCTTGCGATGTTGCCCAGGCTGGTCTCAGACTACTAGGCTGAAGCCATCCTCCCACCTCAGCTTCCTAAGGGATTACAGGCATGAGCCACCATGCCCAGCCTGGAGACATTTTTGACCGTCACAGTTTGGAAGGGAGGAAGCTGTTGCTGGCATGTAGTCAATAGGGGCCAGGGATGCTGCTAAACATCCTGTAAGGCAGAGGAGGCCGGGCGCAGTGACTCAAGCCTGTAATCCCAGCACTTTGGGAGGCCGAGATGGGCGGATCACAAGGTCAGGAGGTCGAGACCATGCTGGCTAACACGGTGAAACCCCGTCTCTACTAAAAAATACAAAAAATTAGCCAGGCGAGGTGGCGGGCGCCTGTAGTCCCAGCTACTCCGGAGGCTGAGGCAGGAGAATGGCGTGAACCCGGGAGGCGGAGCTTGCAGTGAGCCGAGATCCAGCCACTGCACTCCAGCCTGGGCGACAGAGCGAGACTCTGTCTCAAAAAAAAAAAAAAGGCAGAGGAAAGCCCCCCCTTAAAATGTTAGGTCAATCTAACATCGATGTAACATATTATTATTATTACTATGATCATTTTTCTAAAAATCCCACCTAAGGCTTTACTCAGAAATATGATATGCCTTTTAATATAGATGAAAGGAGTTACAGAAGTCATTTTTTACCTACATGTTTCAGAGAAGAGAAGGCAGGAGTGTGGCTGAGAGCTGGGTCCTGGCCCTGGGCAGAGCCAGTCCCACATCTGTTTCTGCAGCAGGTCAGGGAAAAACAGGCCTTAGCCTAGGCAACATTCGTCTCTACAAAAACAATTTAAAAAATTAGCCAGACATGGTGGTGTGCACCTGTGGTCCCAGCTACTTGGGAGGCTGGGCAGGAGGACCGCTTGAGCCCGGAAGGTCGAGGCTACAGTGAGCCATGAGCACGCCACTGCACTTCAGCCTGGGCAACAGAGCAAGACTTTGTCTCAAAAAAAAAAAAAAAAAAACGTAAAAAAGGCAGAGCCAGAGGCAGCGTCCATCCCCAAAAGGAAATGCCAACAAAACAGCCTGTCCTCACTTATTGAAAGGAAAAAATGATTTCCTTTTACTGTTTAGTCTAATAAGCAGGAATCTGGAAACCTCTGGCTCCATGCTCTGCATTGTGATGTTGGGGAAAATTCTGCAGGACTTTCAAGCCATCAAAAGCCGAGAAAAAAAAAATCCCAGAGAGGCAAAATTGGGGTGAGCTGTCACTAAGAATGTACTTAATTTGTGGCTATTTCAAGGTATGACATTCCATATTTTCTTAGCCTCATCCCAGCTTTCTTTTCTTCCCTCCCAATTATAAAACTAAGCAGAAGAATGAGACTCTCCTAGAAACAATAACGAAAGGGATTCTGAATGAACTGAGCAACTTTCACAGGAAAAGCACTGTGCTAACCATTGTGTGGTCCCCGAAGCGGAAATGAGGTACGAGGCCCGTGTCGCGCCTGAGAAGTCAGCCCCTCTCACCTCCATGGGCTTTCACGCCCCTTACATGTATTGATTCATTATCCACACAGTGGAATATTACTCAGCCATAACAAGGAGTGAAGTTCTGATGCATACAACAGCATGGATGAACCTTGAGGACGTTATGCTGAGTGAAATAAGCCAGACACAAAGGAACAAATACTATATAATTCTACTTAAATGAGATTCTAGAGTAGTCACATCCGGAGAGACAGAAAGTTGAACGGAGATGGCCAGGGGCTAGGGGAGAAGAAATGAAGAACTATCGTTTCACGGGTAAAAAGATTCTGTTTGGGAAGAAGAAAACATTGTGGTGATGGATGATGTGATGATTGCACAGGAATGTGAATATACTCGATACCACTGAATTGTTCGCTTAAAAGTTTTACTCCTCGCAGGTGCCCCAGAAGAACGTTCCAGTATAAAGGTCAAGGTCAACAATGGCTGAGCATCAACACCCAAAGCGGCCTCTGGTGTATAAGGAGACCACACCCAGGGGAGGAAGGGCAGAGCTAGGGCTGGGAAGGACTGAATTTGGAACCCAGGGTGGAAACAAGCTGAAGAAGGCCAAAGCTTCTGCTATATTCTGGTCAAGAACACGATTAAGAGCCCAGGAGAAAAAGAAAGGAGGCCCCAGTGTCTCAGCTCTGTGGGGTAAAGAAAGTGGAAGACAGAGTGGGTGAGAGCTCGCCTGAGCTAGGGAAAGTGTTGGGAAAAAAGTAGAGTCCAGAGGGGATGAAAGAAAGAAACTGTGGTGCAGTGGTGAGTGGGGGCTGAAAAGCTCCTGCTGGGGAGGGGAAGAGGCTGGGAGAGAAGAAAACAAGGCTGTGGGCTGTAGCAAGTGCCGCTGTTGGCAGGAGGGGAGGAGGCTGGCTGTATGCTTGGCTGGCTACAGCCCAGAAAACTTGAACTCAAAGGAGTCGTTTGAGTTTAATACTCCCTCAGGACTGTGGAAGAGGAAAAAAGGAAGGGAGAAAAACGTCAAAAGTCTCCAGAGGCAGGAGCATTTTGTTTTAAAGGACTACCTCTTCGGCCTGTCCCTAATTTTCTGGGGTTTGTTCCTGGTTTAAAAGGAGAAGTTTTATGTCACCCGTGAGAGTCTGCATTTTTGTGGGATTCAAATATTCCTTAATTAGGTGTTGTCTCTTTACAGAAAGAAAAGACGCCTTTTATTTCCTTTTACTTTGCTATTTTAATTTACTCCCTTTCGTGTCTAATAACTAGGTAGGGGAATGTGAAACAGCTGCTGTAAAATACGACAAACCCTGCTCCCTGGGAACATTGAGAAGGAACTATGCCCCATCCCAGGGAAGAGCGCCTGCCTCCCTGCCCAGTCCCAGACCCGGCAAACCCTGTACAGGACAGTGGTCCCTCTCCCTGCTCGTTTGGTTGGGGGGTGGGGGGATGTTTGAATGAGAAGGACAGTCACTGGGTTGCTGGGAATCATACATCCACCTCCCGCAAGTGGCCTGTCTGTCCCTTTCCTTAAGCGCCACCGTTCCCAGGAGGGTTGAGACTACTTTATCCAAAACTCGGGAATTTGCCCCTGTGAAACTCCGGAAAATCAGGGGGAAAAAAATCAGAACAAAAAAAAAGCAGCAGAAGTGGCCAGGAAATGTTTGACCTTGGTCTGCTGGGTCCTGACTGGTGTTCTTATTGTGTTCTCAGTTGGAGAAAAATGACAGAAAAGGGAAAGGGGTTGTATGTCGCTTTTCTACTGCCACAAATGTAAGGGTGGGCATACACCCTGTCTAGTTCGCGGTCAACCCTTCAGCAAAGCGTCAGTAGTTGTCTGTGAATTGCAGAAGCTTCCCAAGGGATCTGGAACACAAATTTGCAGGGCAGCCCAGGGCACCGGTTTCCGTCTCCTGAGCTGAGTATGATGCTTATGCGCTCATTTTGCTGGCAAAAGAGCCCGTCATAAAATGTAATACTGACTATAAAACAAATCAGTGCTTTGAAACGACTTGCTTCAGATGTTTTCATAAATCCCTAATGGTTCAGGCACTGCCTGCTATTGATAATATCAATGTGTTAATAGTTCCTCTGAAGCAGGAGCACTGGGTAGGTCTGAACACACACACACGCACGCGCACACACACACACACACACAAAGATGGGAAGGCCACGAAACTGGAAGACAATGGTTTGGCTCTCCCTTGAATTCTAGCTGCACTTTGCTGACCTCGGAAGGCCAGAGCCAAGTGAGAAAGCTGATAGCCTAAATCCATGGCTAGAGCTCCCCCTTTAAAGTGTTTTAAATTCCTTAAAAAAAAGTGTATTATAGGCCGGGCGCGGTGGCTCAAGCCTGTAATCCTAGCACTTTGGGAGGCCGAGACGGGTGGATCATGAGGTCAGGAGATCGAGACCATCCTGGCTAACCCGGTGAAACCCCGTCTCTACTAAAAAAAAAAAAAAAAAAAAAAAAAAAAAAAAAAAAAAAGTGTATTATATAGGTACACATGTACACATAAAGGCACGGAAGCACATCAGTGTTCACGGCACCGTTATTCACAGTAGCCAAAAGGTAGAAACAACCTGTGTCCGTCAACGGAAGGAGGAATCCACAAAATGGGGTCTATACACACAGTGGACTACTACTCAGCCATAACAAAGAATGAAGTTCTAATGCATACTACAGCAGGGCTGAACCTTGAGGACATTATGCTGAGTGAAACAAGCCAAGCACAAAAGGACAAGTACTGAATGATCCCACTTAGATGAGATCCCAGAGTAGTCACGTTCAGAGACACAAAAAGTTGAATGGAGACTGCCAGAAGCTAGGGTAGAAGAAATGAGGAACTATTGTTTCATGTACAAAGATTCAGTTTGGGAAGATGAAAACATTCTAGAAACGAATGGTGTGATGACTGTATGGGAATGTGAATGTACTCGATGCCACTGAATTGTATGCTTAAAAATAGTTGAAGCCAGGTGTGGTGGCTCACACCTGCAGTCCCAGCTACTTGGGAGGCTGAGGCAGGAGGATCACTTGAGCCCAGGAGTTTGAGGCCAGCCTGGGCAACACAGTGAGGCCCCATCTCTTAAAAATGATTGAAATGGTAAATTTTATGTTATATACATTTTACCACATTTTTTTTCTTTTTTGAGACAGAGTCTCACTCTGTTGCCCAGGCTGGAATGCAGTGGCACAATCTCAGCTCACTGCAACCTCCACCTCCTGGATTCAAGCAATTCTTGTGCCTCAGCCTCCTGAGTAGCTGGGACTACAGGTGCAGACCACCATGCCTGGCTAATATTTTGTATTTTTAGTGGAGACCAGTTTTTGCCGTGTTGGCTAAGCTGCTCTCAAACTCTTGGCTTCAAGTGGTCTGCCTGCCTTGGCCTCCTAATGTGCTGGGATTATAGGTGTAAGCCACCATGCCTGGCCTTACCACAGTTTTTTTAAATGATGGGGAAACCATGCAAGCAATGGATATTAGGCTTCTCTACAACTTCCTGTGTCCTTTTCTACTGTGCCCCGAAATAGGGCCCACAGCTCTGCCTCTAGGGCCTCAGAGCACCCAGCTCCCAGGAAAGTTGTTACTCAGTTGAGCCTAAGAAGTTTTGTGTCTGCCGTTCCGCAGACAGTCATGGAGCCAAGGAAACCTTCCTATTAAAACTTCATTCCAATCTCAAAAGAAACTTAAGGGCCAAGCAGGATATTATACTTTTCATGATGCAATTTCTCGGCTTCTTTTTTTTTTTTTTTTTTAAAACCAAGTCTAGTTCTGTCACCCAGGCTGGAGGGCAGTGGCACAATCTTGGCTTACTGCAGTCTCTGCTTCTTGGGTTCAAACGATTCTTGTGCCTCAGGCCCCCGAGTAGCTGGGACTACAGGCTTGCGTCACCATACCTGGCTAATTTTTGTATTTTTAGCAGAGATGGGGTTTCACCATGTTGCCCAGGCTGGTCTTGAACTCCTAACAAAAAGCAATCTGCCAGCCTTAGCCTCCCAAAGTGCTGGGATTACAGGTGTGAGCCACCACACCCAGCTTCCGCTTCCTTCTAAACACACATCACTCCAATTGGAGGAGTTGGAGAAAAATAAATACTCCAATCTTGCCAGGGGCCAAAGACACTAAAGTTCTTGGAAGACACATTTCTGTCTCTGGACGACTCCAGTCCTCTGCTTTATGGAGTGGATATAAAGGATCTGGGCGTTGAAGGCTAGAAATCGCAGGAGGCGTGGCCAAGGAGGGGTGGCTAACAGGCAGTGGTTTTCCTGGACTCACCTCTGTGTCTCTAGGTGCTCTTTATCCCTGAGAAAAGATGCCTGGAATCACTTCGTGGTTCTGTCCTGCGCAGGTATGAACAAAGACCCAGCAGTGCTGCTGGTTCTGAGAACACAGAGCGGTGGCCCAGCAGCGGGAGGACTTGCCCAGAAGTTTCTGTCAGGAACACAATAGACTCTTGCCCTAGGCCACAGTTTGTTCTAATGCGTGCTCTTTCGGGTCAGTTTACTTTAAAAATGGCCAGAGCAGTCAAACCTTTGCCCTCGCCCCTAAAAGGGGACCAACATGGGCATAGTTCCTCCCTTCCAAGGCTCCCCTGGGCCCTCCCTGAAATATCCCATACATGTCATTATCTGAAATCACCCTGCTACAAACTCCAGGCTCCTGCTGCATGGGCTTTTATGTCAGTGCCAAACGTTCTTCTTTGCACCAGGTCAGGAGGAAGAAACTCATGACTGGTGACAAGACAAGCCCTCCCAGAGAGAGGAGGACAGTCTGTGAGCATGATCCTGTTAGTTTTCAGACTGATGAGTCCAGTGGCAAGGACCCTGGAAGGGTCCCATACGCCCGGCATGGGGAGCTCTCCTGAAAGGGTGCAGGGAACACAGCTCAGGCCTCCCACTGGTCCAAGGAGGGCCTCAGGTGGGACTGCCAAGGGGCCCGCAGTCCAGTAAAGAGAGAATCAGAGCACAGCCTGATTAATAAACAGAACCTAGCCAGATAATGGCTTAAAAGCTGTTAGGACTTGGATTGGGAAGAAAGACGCATAATATGAATATGACTAAGAAAACTTCGCAGTCAGTATCTAGATTTTCTAAATCAACTACTTCATCAAATTCTCTGCCAGCTCATAAAATGTCCCCTGACGTGCCTTCCTTTCTCTAAACGATGCTATTTTATTAAATGGTGTAGGAGGTGGGAGAGAGGGGAGGAGTAGAGAGAGAAGTCATGGGTGAACATTTCAATTTTATTTTCAATGTAGCTTTTCTCAGTCTTGCTTCCTTCACCGCTGTCCTAAATTTGGCTAGGTCTGATAATTTCCAAGGTGGGATTTAGACGTGCTATAATTGTGTGTGTGTGTGCACCTGTCTGATCAATAGATATTTAGCATAGGTATTCTGTACACTGGAGCAGAAAGATGCACAACAGACTCAAAGGAGTATTTGTGTTTATCATGTTAGGCTCCCAGGTATTTTTAAGAAAATCATATTTGGCTTTATGCTTTAAGATTTCCTTTTCCTGGTAATTCTTCCTAAAGCCTGACCATTGTAACTTCTTCAGCTCAGACTCACTGGGGATGGGGGAAGAGGATTATGCAAAGTTACAAACTACTTTTTATATTTTAAAAGGTGCTCCTCCCAGATTGTTGACTGGCTGGTTGATGGTCCTTATCTGGATCTATTTCCTGTTTTTTAGGCTAACCCAAACTCTCAGACCATGGCAGGGTGAGCTGCAGCTGGGCAGCTCAAGGAGCTCTGCCATGCTGGGGAGGGGAGCTGGAGGGAAGCTTTTTTTTTTTTTTTTTTTTTTTTTTTTTTTTTTTTTTTTTTTTTAAGACTGAGTCTTGCCCTATCGCCCAGGCTGGAGTGCAGTGGCGCCATCTCGGCTCACTGCAACCTCCACCTCCCTGGTTCAAACGATTCTTCTGCCTCAGCCTCCCAAGTAGCTGGAATTACAGGCATGCACCACCAGGCCCAGCTAATTTTTGTATAGTTTGTAGAGATGGGGTTTCACCATGTTGCCCAGGCTGGTCCTGACCTCAAGAGATCCTCCCGCCTCAGCCTCCCAAAGGGCTGGGATTACAGGCGTGAGCCACCGCACCAGGCCAAGAAAGCCTATTTTCAAACAGGATCCTAGTTGCTCCTGCCTCTCCCATCCTTGTGTCCTGCAGGCAAAGGATACCTAGGACCCTGGGGTGGAGGTCAAATGACCTGGGAATCAACTTTGCAGAAAATGAGGCTAGGGAGAGGAACAGATTTGATGTCTGATGGTGAGACCTGAGGAAAGGTGGAAGCAAGAAGACTAGGAGAGTGAGACAGCTGCAGGCTTAGGACACCCTCCTGAGAGCCCAAAGCACTGTGGTGGAGTTGGCTCCCTAGACTGGAGGCCTCAGGAGAGCTGGCAACAGGCTCCCCAGCAAGCTAAGCTCCCACTCCTGGGAGTACGACCGCCCTCGCGCACGTGTGCACCCAAACACAGCCATAGCCAGCGGACTCCAGGTCTGGGGCTGTCCAGAGAGGCCTGGGGGCCACACCCCAGCCCTCTGCCTCCCCACCCCCGCTGCAGGATGGACCCTGTCTCACCACAGGGCCACAGAACCCTCTTCGGGCCCACCAGAGTACAAACACTCCAGACACTGATTAGATCTTCACTGAAACCACTGGTTAGAAAATCCGCAAGGCAACCACCGCCTTCACACATTCCCTGCCTGCAAGTATTAACCCAGATCAGCCACGCCTGGCCGTCAGAACCAAGGGAGAAATTCAGGACCCGGTCCTCAAAAGCTCACAGCCCCAGGAAGTCTAAGAGACTGACCTCAAGGATCCCCAGGGGCCACTGTTTCTTCTGGAAGCCGTCTCGAGGGGCGTTTTTCCCCCACGGCCTTTCCTCACCTCACAGTTGTTCACATTCGCCTGTTCCTGGGGAACCCAGGCCGGGTCATCAATGACCCCTCGCCTCCCCGCCCTCCTCCATTTCCTGAGCTGGGATAGCCCCAGAAGTTGAGCGTTTCCTGTGCTGGAAGGACTTCCAGCTTGGAGCGGAAATCGGGGCCAGGGCAAGGACGCAGGGGCGTGTCGCCCACGTTTCTGGCCCGGCGAGCCGCAACTCCTTGGATGTAAACGAGATTTGGCCGGCGCTGCGGCGTGTGGGGAAAGATGATTACACTCGAAAGGAATCACGACTCCTTGCGGGGCCATTACTCGTGCCGCTTCGCACGCGCAGGTTCTGGCCCGGCTTTCGCAACTCCCCCCTCCTCGCTAACCACTCGCTAGTAATTTGTGGGCCGCAGTGGAGCTGCGCCCGGGGCTGCAGCCCCCCAGTCAAAGCACTTTTGCAGCCCGGACACCCAGCGAGCTGCCTCCGCGCACCACAGGCCGGCACCTCCTGCTCCCATTCCCCTCTCTCCGCCCAGCCCTGGGTAGCTGAAAAGGATGGATTTCACGCACTTCCTGCGCGCGCACACACACGTGCACACATGGACATACACTTGCACACACACACAACGCGCATTCCCCCTCCAATGCCGCCCGCACACATGCGCGAGCCTGGACGTTTCTTTTGTGCTCGTTTTGCAGGCCCGGCGCTCCTGCTCCTGGTTTTCTCCTTTCTCTCCTTCATCTCTTCTTCCTTCGCCACTTTCCTTCTGGACCCCCCGGGCTGGCTCCTGCCCCTCTGCCCCGGTGGCGCCCTCGCCTATTCCGTCCGGGAGGAGCGGGGACCGCGGAGGAGCGCCCTGCACGCCCAGCGAGGGCCGAGTTCTGGGGCGGTTGGGACCAAAGGGCTGGCCTCCGGCCTGCGCCCTGTTTGTTTTCCTTTCGCCCCCTGAATACTAGATTGAGACGTAAAGATTACCCGGGCCGAATAATGCCGGGAGTCAACACTCGAGCAAACAAAAGTGCTTGCACAACTAGTCAACCCCGCTGGGACCCGGGCCGCAGGCTGGGGGAGAGAACGCGCTCCTCGCTGCTAATTACAAATAAATGATGATGTGCTCACTAAGTAATTGATTTAATGAAGTTCCTATGAAACTATTAAACCCGGGTGGAGGTCAGGCTGGAGGCGCCCCAGAGCGCCCATTGTGGGCTGTTTAACTCCACCAGGCTCCTCGGAAAGACATCGGGGCTAATAGGTGAAGTCACAGCTGCTCGCGCTGACTTCTCGGAGCGCCCGGCCGGCCGCGGGCACCCTCGCGCCCTCTTCCTGTCGCGCCCTTGTGCCCCGCCGCCCGCGCCCCGCGCGGGCCAGCTTACCCACGCCACTCCCAGCCCCGTCGCCAGCTCCCGAGGGCCTCTCCAAAGGGATCCCGGATCTCGTTAAGAGCGGGAAGTTGAGCACTGAACTTGTGCGCTCCGCCAGCAGTCGGCAGCGTGCACCGCCGCCCACCCCTCCCTCCTCACTCCACCCCCGCCACTTCGTGCAGGAACTCCAACCAGTGTGCCACGCAGGGTGCTCGCGAGCTCTTGGCAAGGTGCCTGAATCCCGAGCGTGTGCCCAGTGCACTGGCTGGGGCGGGGCTGGGGGGGTTGAATTGCGCGTAAGTGTGTATAAGTGTGTGTGAGGTGGGTGTATGCGCACGCCAGAGCGTGCATTCCCGGCCAAAAGGCCATCTTTCTGCATTCGTTATCCTGGCCTGGGCCCTGTTCATGCAAAAAAGTAGAGGAGGTAGGGATAGCAGAGAAGAGGAATGAGGAAAGATGTGCAAAACAGATCACTCAGGTAGGCGGTTGGGCCTAGGAACTCCAGTCCTAGACTGTGCGAGAGTGGGCTGCTCTGGCGCGGCCCTCTCTGGCTGCCCCACCGCCCACCTCTGCCCGCGTCCTGACCCGGCCAGGCGTTCCTTGGCCCCGGAGCGACGCCTCCAGCTGCCAATGGGGCGTAGGGCCCCAGGCCCGCATCTCAGGGCCGTCTGAATGCGAGCTCCCTGGCCACCCATCGCGCTCAGATTCCAGTCTCTGCAGGAAGGGTAGGGACTAGTTCTCCTGCAGCATGGCTCTTGGTGGAAGCTTGACCCGCCCCTTATCCAAAAGGCCAGAGGGAGCCCTGAATGGACACATTTTAAGATGGAGAATCAGACATTGCAAATGGATCAAAAGCTAAGGGTGCTCAACCACACACACACACAAACACACGGGGCTGGGGGTGGGGAGAGCACTTTACTGCATCTCCCCCCACCTACAAGGGGTCGTGTGGTAAAAGAGAAGGCCCACATCCAGGTGAAACGCCACATAGGGATGCCCTGCCCCCTCTACCCAGCCAAATCTTGTCTCTCTTCATCAAGAACTGATAGTTAACACAGTTTCTCCGAGTGTGCATTTCATTTATGCCACAGTCAGTTGGCAGTAAGTTTCATTCCTTTTTTGATGTTAGGAATTTTCAACTGCTGAAACCAATTTCCATTTGACTTTGAATCAAACACTTGCAATGGGGGGCAGGGGAAAGGGACATTTTGGCGTGGTTGTTGGCGACTTTAAAAAGAACTCCACTCCTGCCTGGATCTTTGGTCTCAAAGAGGGTCTCAACCTCTAATTTCGGGGAATATTGACAAAAACCATTTTGAGTCTTGCTTGAGGTCTCAGTTTCGCCATCTGTAAAATTGGATCTGGAGATACTTGGCTGAGGTCCTTTGGGCTTTATTTGTTTGTGATCTGTGAAGGGGACTGTAGGGGGAGGTGGAAGTCAGTCAAGACGCCTGTTTGCACCAAGCTTTTGTCTTTCTTTGTAGAAGCGAGTCCCTTTGTAAAATAACGCCCCGCCAGCCTGCCTAATGGATTTGTGCAGGGCTGGAGTTTTCATTTTCCCCACGCAGGAACGACGAAAGAGAAGGGGTCTTCCAACCCAGTGAGTCCCGCGTGGCTTTGGTTTGCCAGCGGCGCTCTCCAAAATGTGCCAAAAGCGGTGCGCCGGGCGCACTCTCGACCCCGCCCCGGGCAGCTGTTCCCATTTTGTTACCGCCTCCCCTCCCCTCACCCCAGTCCCTCGTATTCCTTTAACGCCTGCTGCTGACTGCATCCCTGCTGCCCTTAATGTAGGATGGGCACTTCTCTTCAGCCTCCAAATGAGAAGTGACATTTGCACTCGGCTCAGCCAACGCGTGAGCAGAGCGCGGGGGCACAGGCCCATTGACCGAGCGCGGCAGAGGGGCCGGCCGGCTCGGCGGCATCCGAAGCTGCCTTAATTAATACCATCTTAAATAGTCCAGCAGCCACCGAAGACAAAGTTGAAGAAAGACTTTAAGGCTGAGTGCCCCTCGACAAGCTCTTTTTCCCGTGTCATTCAATATTTAATGCGCTCGCTTGTAATGCTACTACTGGTGTTCCTTTCTCAGCAAGGACATTATTTTTTCACGGTGCCCATAGCCAGGGAAAGCCCTTTAGGCAAAGAAAATCAAAATGTTTGTTGTTTTGGATGACTTATAACTCTTGTTTAACACAAGCACTTTCAGGAAAGTATAACAGGCGCAGCCTCCAAAGCAAACAACACAATCCTTGTGACAGAGTCGGACACAAAAAGCACATTGTCTTGCGGACTACCCCTTTTCTCTGGTGCTAGATGGGGGCCTGTCTCCGAATGAACACCACGATGCCATTTCACTTTTGAACTATTGTTTTTGAGTTATGCCATGTGGTCAAAAGGAGCGAGAAGGGGGTTGTTTCCAGGCTCATAAGACAAACGAGTTGCCTTTTCAATGAAATCCCCCCGCGATCCTTGAAAACGGAGTTTAAATGTCACCTCCGCCTTTCTAATGGGCACAGGGCTGGAGGCGACCCTTCAAAGCGCCTCGGTGATGAACGACCCTTATTAAATATGGCCCGGGCTGCTGGGAAAGTCCCGCACCCGGCCCGCGCGCCCTAGAGCGCCCCTCGCTGGAGGACCCTGGAGGAACCAGGCCTCCACTGCCACCGAGCGGGGTCCGGGCCCGCAGAGCCCCATCCTGGACTGGCGGGGGTGGGGGTGCAGTGGGAAGAAGAGGGAAGCTTGGGCGAGGGGGGGCAGTTGTAATACAACTTCTTATCTGCCGCCCCCAACACGCCCGTGAGTCCCCAGCCCCAGAGCCTCGGCGTGAAAGGTTGGTGCGTTTCCCCCATGACTCTTTTTGTCCACAGCCGAGTGGCGTCTGCGAGTCTGAGCTGCAAAGTTACTGATTTGCAGGCTGCATGTTAAGGCAGCCCATGTAAGTAATTTCTCCGGGCACCCCAGCAAAGGAGAACAAATCGCTGACAAAGGCGAGCGCTTTCGATTCAGCGGCGTCGTTAAGGCAACCCCAAAGTATTCCTCCTATAATAAGTTCCACTTCAAAGGGTTTCTCATTCAGCGGTGACTGCTTCGCACTTTTATTAAGTCCGGGCTTTTTCACTCTGAGGAATCATCTGTTTGGTTATTTTTCATCGTGTTTATTTTTCACCATTCACACAGTACTTGTATTAAATAAACAAAGAACAATCGCTCTGCAAATAAAAGTACTTAGGTGGGGAGAGAAGGAAGAGGAACTGGGGCTCTGGCTCCCCTGCCCCTCTCCCCCACCCTTCGAACATCACCCACTCCCCACCCGACTCTCCTCCGCTCCTATCCTCCTTTCTTCATTCTTTCTCTCCCCTTTCTCTCAAGCTAGGAGGTTCTATGGAGGAATCTTAAACGCTGAATACACACACACACACACACACACACACACAAATATATATATATTTCTGATGAGGTTCAAGTGGACTGAAGTAACTTGGCATGAAAGTAGAAAGGTCACTGCAGCTGTGTCTCAACGACTGTCTTGAATCACAGTGGCCCCTCTGCTGGCGACTCCTCTGGCCCTGCCCACTACCATAGCCATCCTGGATGGCTCCGTGTGGATGGACCATAGAAGCAGTAGTTTGAATTTCAAAAAAAAAAAAAAAAAAAACATGCCTTTGAACTTCTCCCTGCCTGATTAGGCACTTGCAGTGTATGTTAATGTATGCTCGGGGAGTGCGTGGGTGTGGGGTTGAGTTTTTGTCCACGGAGGGGAAGTGTACTGGGGGCCCCAGGGCAGTTTCACCTCAGGTCTCCTGCGGGCCTGCCTGTGCCTCCAGACCTGGAAGGCTTCCGTGGCTGGGCGTCCCGTTTTGCTACACTGTGAGTGGACTAGCAGGCCAGGAGTGATGTGAGGGGATGAAAGTACTATTAATAAGCGGTTGGGTTGTTTTGTTTGCCTTGTGATCAGCCTTCTTTACTGCTGGCTTAAGGTGATCACTTGAGAAACCAGATGTCTCCCCTGCTCCCTCCCCAGGAGCTGGATTTCCTAACCAAACTGGGATTTAAAAATACTAGTGGCCAGCACCTCTCGTCCCATTTAATAAACAGAGAGAGAGAGGATAGATGATAGATTACTGGGTGGGTAAAACAACAATGGTCTCCAAAACCTTCCCCAAAGTGGAAGAGATCCCTTATGAGAGTGTAATCTGTTTGCAGCTAGTTGGGCCTCCTCTTTTCCTGTCCCCAGTGTTACGATGCTTGTGTGGCCATCTCCAACTCCTTAAGAGAATATAATTTCCACCTTCAAACTCTATGGAGTTTAGATTTTAGGACCATCAGCTTTACCAAAGAGAATCCTGAATGGGAAAAATATATATACATAAATTTCAAATAATTGTGCGTTTGAAGATTCTCCTAGCCTGGAAAACAAAGGTAGATGATTTAAACAGTATTTGCAAGGGCCACGTTTTGCCTAGGGAAGATGAAGTCTTTGATGATAGCCAACTTAGTGTCAATAAGTGGCTTTCTTTGAGACATATTCAGATGGGAACGTCTTGCTTGCCAATTGCCATAGAAATCTTAACACACCATGAAGATTGTCCGAGCGCCAAGCCTTCCGTTCTGGACTAAATTACTTTGAAGTGGCGCAGGACGAGCAGTGGTCAATTTTAACTCTATAGACTGGACAGAGAACGCTGGGAGTGGGAGATTGTGCGTTTTAAAGCAGAAAATAAGAAGGGGAAACTTGTTTTATACACTCTATACAAGGTTCTGCTCATTGTCAGATATCTTTTATCTTTTATATTTCCCATGAATGATTCATGTCTTGGTGGCTTTGTGTCACCCTTCTTTTCACGAGAAACTTCATTAGAGAGCTATAAGTTTTCCCATTGATTGGGGCCCTCATTTATGAGTGTTTTTCTCCTTCGTGTGCTGGTTATTGTCATCTGACTTAAAACAACTCTTTGCAACCTGTTTCACCTTTACTACATTTAACAAACCTGACTTTTAAAAGCCACTATAACGTTTCAGAGAAACGCTTATTGACATTACTAGCAATTGCTTTCAACTATTTACCTTTTATCAGTTTTGTATCTGCTAACAAAAACACAAGCAAACATCCAGCCTTGTAAATGTGCATAGCCAAATACCTGCATTTAAGCCACTTGAATATTTTGCTGCCATGCAAGAATCTAATTGTTCAACACACCTGCCCCAAAATGCTGAGCTTAAATTACCAATAGCCACTCAACTTCCAGAACAAACTATAGTAAAATTGCATCTTGATCTCCCACACCATGAGAAGCATTCAATGCCCACTACTCAATTTCATTCAATACCTATCTCAGCCCCTGACTGATTGTGCTTTCACCTTCTTTGTGTCTAGAAGCCTCACTGTCTCTCCCTCCACATTTTCTTCATTCTTTTTTTTCCTTTTGGAGGCTGGGCACCAAAGAAATGCTAAAATTCACTTCTCGGCTTTTCACTGATTAGAATCACTCAGGATATTACTTATTTTAACAAATAAATGCAGTCACCCAAAAGATTTATGCTACTGTAAGTATAACTTGCAAGGCTTAGTCTTCAAAAATATCTTGTTTCCTAGATAAGCTTGTAAGTTGTAAGTTAAACCAGGCTGCAAAAATATTGTATTGCTTGGGGAGAGGCTAAGAAATCAAGAGATCAAGGGAAGACATTCACTCCTTTAGCAACCTGTTCTGTTTGTAGGAGAGATATGCCATTAGGTAAAACATAAGCAATAATAATAAGAATACCTTTATTAAATCTGTTACTTCATAATCATTCTTGCTTGCTCTCTATTGGAGGTACACATTTTTTTATTTTAGGTGTATCAAGAACCAATAAATCTGTGGCAAAGAGTTAACCTATGCATGGTAAAATACATAAAATACATATTCCTTTGTTTCATAATAAATAAACCTGTAGCATAATAAAGAATAGTGCAAACTACCATTGAAAAAGTTGTATAAATAAAACAACTCATTATACATCAGGAATATTTTGTTCTAATAAGTTTACGATACATAAATTATCCCCCCAAAGTTCATACCTTTTCTATTTGAAAGGGCTTTGAAAGTGAGTAATATGAAAATCAAATAAACTTTTCAAATGTAAAATTATCTCATATTCAAGTTTTAAGGTCTTTTTCTTTATAAAGGAGGGTCTGCATGTTTCATATTCACCCTAACAATCTGAAGACAACATTGAAAGGCTTTCCAAGTGACAGCACCATGCACTGTACTAGTAATATAATATATCTATAAACTATATATAATCTCATCAACACAATGCAAAAAAGACATGCAGGAAGAGCCTTGGTTTTCACATTACGTTGTTCATTCAAGTAAGCTTAAAAATATATTTTTCCATTTTCTTTCCTTTTTTTTTTTTTTAAATAAACCATGGATCATAAATGACAATCTTTCACCAAAATGTATAATATAATTCTTTGGTGTGCTTTGAACTCTTCCAGGAAAAAAAAAAAAAAAAAAAAGGATGATGTCTGAAAATAAATTAATTCAACTGTACAAATAATAGTGTTCACATACAAGTTATTAACAATGACAAGACTACATCAACCACTCACAGCACACAAAACAAATTTCTACAAACCCTGGGGAGGGGGTGTCTTCAGGGTCTCTAAGGATAAATTAGTGCTCTTTAGTATATCTGTATGATGTTTCTGATGGACTACATTTTGCACAGGAGATGTGTTGTACCAACCGAAAATAAATTGACTAAGAGTTATTGTCCTAGGTCCTTGACCTTTTTTATCCTAGCTTGACAGCTCTGGCAAAGGTCACACATTCATCAGTGTTTGGTGGTAACTATAAACCTTTTAAAAATTTTAATATGTAGGGCAACTCCCTCCCCTCTTTCAATGTAAATCATACACTTCACACACTGTCATTTTCAAATGGATTCCAGTTTGGTGTGCTCAGTGCTCAGGTGGAAGAAAATGCATTAAAATGCAGTTTCAGGCATTGAAAAATAGACTTTTTAAAAGGCTGATACAACAGTATAAAAGACGTGTTGGCCTGTTTTAAAAACAGCTTTCAAAAAAAATAGGCATGATGCCATCATTACACCTCCTCAAGACTTGACTGTGAATGTTGGCATCCCAAAGAACTTAGGATCGAAAACAGAATCTCTTTATTACACAAGAACTTTGGACACAGTTAGGAGAGGCAGTATCTGAGAATTCAGATTTAAAAAAAAACAAAAAACAAAAAAAAAACACCACCATACAGGAAAAAGAAAGCACTTGAATTTCTTCTATTTTATAAAATATCACAGTTTCACAGTTGTCTTATTGCAGCAGCTTTTCTTCTCTCCACTTTTGCTTGAACAATCACAGTAGCACAAGATATGGAGATATATTAAGGTTGCTGCATCTTTTTTTTAAATCACACAGTAGGATACTGAAGAAATAATCCTGTATAAAAATATTGTGTTAAGGTGAGATCAGTAATAAAAGAGTGGAAATTAAAAATTACAAATATTAAACTCAAAGGGTTTTTACAAATATTTTTGGACACAGGTACAGTCCAGGATCTGTTGGCAATGCAGCAGGTGTGTGGTTTACAATCAAGAGGCCTTGGCAGAATTAGGGTCCAACAAGGAGGCTCAAAAGCAGCCCACGGTATGGTGTCAAAGGCATTTGAGAGGCACTCTGGGAAATGCAGAGGGCCTTGTTGCTGTGTTTAAGTTCTGACTTAATGCTCTTTTTCTCCCTCCTTTAAAAAAAAAAAATACATATATATATATATATGACACCGGCAGTGTGTATCTCCATTAACTAATCTCTCCATCCATTTTCCTTGGTACAATTTGCCCCCAAGCCCCGTCCTCCTGCAATGTACAAGTCCAGCTTGGTTGTTTTTTGTTTGTTTTTTAAGAAAAAAAAAAAAAGGGCCCAAATATCTTAATTAAATTAATTAAATGTACAAACACCATAGGGTTTCATACTGAATAAATAGGGCTAATTAGACCCGGTGGCAAGTCTGAGTCACGGGTTTGTCTCAGGCTCGGCATTGTCTCAAGTTAGGATGTGGTCCAAGGACTCCGACTTATTATTTCACTTATTATTATTAATCATAAATTCTAATGTATCGTCCGCACAACTTCAGGGTTCCCGTAAATTTCCTCATCTTCAGACTCAGAGGTGGTTCCGTTGCTGGAAGGGGTGTGGAGGTGGCTGGGGGCCCCACTGGCCTGGCAAACGTACCACTCATTGAGGTTGGTCACCTGAGGGGACAGAGTGCTGGAGCGACTCCTGGCTGGGTCCAGCACGGGGGACAAAGGGGCACCCACTGGAGTCCCCACTGATGAGTAACCAAGGGGTCCTGGAGAAGGTGGTGGGGACTTGCAGTGAATCTTCATGTGCTTCCTCAGGGAGCTTGGGTGAGTGTAGGATTTGTCACAGCCTCGAATCTTGCAGTAGTAGGGCTTGTCACTGGTGTGGACATGGGAATGTTTCTTCCGATCACTGCTATTGGCAAACTTCCTGTCACAGCCATCAAATTCACATTTGAAAGGTTTTTCCCCTGCAATGAAACACAGGAAAGGTCAACAATGGCTTTGCAAGACCCCTGACTTGAGAGAAATCTTGAAGCAGAACCAAGGTTGTGTTTTTCCTATTCTCCCAAAGACCAACTCCCAGCCTAATTCTTCTTCCTAATTCACAAAAGGGAAGGGATACTTCAAGGATGGGCCTGGATTCCGCTGGCCTGGTGGCTTCGCCTGGACCTGGGCTCCTGAGAGGCTGTCAGCCCCTGCAGTCCCAGAGGGGTCAGGGTGAGATCCCCAGTGCTGAGCTAAGGGCCAGCATGTAACACTGAAACCCACCTGGGACCCGCAGACCCCCTCCCCCGACAGACACACTCCCCTCAGGGTCTGTACACTCAAAAACACAAGCAGGAGATCCTCCTGTCAAAATAAACACAAAATGATACTTTCAAAGCCACAGGCAGAAATAAGCATATAAGAAAAAGAGAGAAAAGCAAACACATACAGTAAATTAAAAGTAAACTGGGGGTACAGTCAAATTATAATAATGGCATTTCCTTTCAGTGTTCCCCAGGATTTCACTGATGGAGGGGGACAGCAGGAGAGAATGTGGAGCTGGGAAAGGGAAGGAGGTAAAACAAAACAATGTTTTTCTTTAGAAATAGAGGCACCTGTGAAACACACTCCCACCACTAGATTTTTACAGGGCTAGCTGGGCAGAGAATAGGCTGTTGGCCTCTGCATTCTATAGCTTTCCTCAATACTTGCAGGGCGGTTAAGAGCACAGCAGAACGAGCTTTAACAAACATTAATAAAGACCACAAGCCTTAGCAGAACCTACCTTTATGCCATAAGTATACTTACTCTCACAGCTCCCTACATTACTTACTAGTCAAAAAGACTTTTAAAAAATTAAAAAAGGCCAGGGTCTTATGGCCTGTCACCTCCTTAAGCTGGCCTAACCACCCCACAAACACAATGCCTTTAAACACAAGGCCTCTAGTCCAGGAAATGGAAATACTTAATAAGACAACTAGAGAAATTCAGCCACACTACATTTTGGTGTTAAACAGCAAGAAAAGGAAGACAACAGGTAACAGTCTAACTGAATTTTCCCTCTCCCCTTGGCAGACTATATCTCTGAACTTGATATAGTTGAGTCTATAATTGAACAAGTCATTTCATACATATTATTGTATGAATATTTTCCTCTTTTAGGTAAATAATTTAAAAATAAAGCTGAATTTCTCACATTTCAGCAACTACTCTGGTGATACACCAGGTAGGACATTTTCTTTTGTTTTGGATAACTTATTTTCAAAAAGAAACTATTAAGCCTCAGCTTAGTGTACACACATTTCTGTGGTGAATTTTCTTACATCCTCTGCACAGATATGTTACTATAGTGAGTTTTTTAAAAACATTTCGCCCATAATAACTGGTTCAATGGCAGAGTATGCTAGCACATCTGAGAGTATTCAGGCAGGTGCCTGGAATTTAACTTTCCCTACCTGGAAATACTGTTTAAAAACAGAATTAGACATTATTCAAATATGCCTCCTACAGTGATGTATAAAGAGAAAAAACAACCCCATGATAATGACAACCTCTAAAAATTCTCTGTAGATGAGCTTCAACAAAAACAAAGCTAATCCCTTTTTATCAAAACATCAGTAATTTGTCCTGATTTCTATATTACACTTTAAGTCGTAGATAAGACCAAATTAGCATCACATTCTTTTTAAGAAATTAAAATCAGCCTTTCTTCAATATGGAGGCGTAATTACGTGGGTTTACTCATCCACCCTACGCGAAAGCGCAATGCTGTTTTTTCGAATGGTCATGTTTCTATTCAACCTACATATCCCAGGTTGTGAATAAACGCTTTGAACAGTGCTAACTCCTCTACTGCACATGAAAAAGGGGAACAATTAGACTCAGGAAAGGGAGAGATGTCGTGGAAGGAAAGGTAGAACACGAGAGGTAAATAAAGGAAGAGGTACACGAAGAAAAGGCAGGGGCGATGGAACGGCCTATGTTGTTCAAGGGGCCTAAGGGGAATGAGCAAATTCTACCAAACTAGAAAGGCTGAGAGACCTCAGTGTTTACATTTAGGATTCTGACAGACGAGTCACGTCAGAATTTAACTATTTACAGAGTTTGAGAGCTGGAGGCTGTGGGAAAGTAAGGAACTACTTGCGGACTCCGCCAGCTCCTAGCAGCTCCCTCTCCCGAGAGAGCGCGAGTCGGACCCGCAGGACGGTTATAAACGGAATTGGGGCACGTGGGTCAGGAAAGGGGCCTTCGGGAGTGGCCCGGGGATTAGTCCCTTTGATCAATCCGTTCCGGGATCCCGGATAACCCCAAAAAGGGAGAGCGGCGTGGCAGGGAGGGAAGGAAGTCCGGATGGGCCCTCTCAGGACACAATGCCCAATGGCTGAGCGGCCCAGGAACCGCCAGAAACACCAAGCGCGGGTTGGTGTCTGAACCCGAGGCGCCTGCGCCCCTCCCGCAGGGACCTCCACGCTCCACTTGGTGGGGCCCACGCGGCCGCTGGGAGGGGGCAGGAAATGCAACCGTCCGCGAGACGCGGAGCCAAAAACCCAAATGACCGCGGGTCTCCTCGGCGCCTGGGGTCCCCCTCGCCCTCCGACCCCACGCTAGCGCGCGCGCCCCGGGAACCCACTGGGGACAGGGGGCAGGGAGCGACCTGTCCAGCCGGGGGCCCGGATCGGCTTCCGCGCCCGCAGCTCCCGGCAGCCGCGAAGAGAAAGCCGCTCCCGTCACGAGGCCTGGGCAGGCGGGAAGGGCCCGAGGCCGCGTGCAGCACCGCGCTTGGGGGTTCCCTTTGGGGACCAGGCTGGGGAGAGGCTTCACGGTCCCTGGATCCTGCCCCGCCGAGAAGTGCTGGGCACAGGAGCGAGCAGCCGGCTTAGCAGGCCAGGGCGTTTTTACAAGAGCCTCCTGGGAAGTTTCCTTCTGGAAAAATCATTAAGGCGGACTGATCCCGATTAGAGGGAAACGGGGCTCCTGGGAAAACGTGCTCCCCGCCGGCCATCAGGCGGCCCGCAGGAGCCAGGCCAAGGCTCCCGCCTCGGGCCACCCCGACACTGCTGCCCCCGCAGAGCCCCGAGCGCCCGCGGCCCGAGCGTGGGCCCCGGCGGCTACCTCCTGGCCGCGGCAGCGCCGATAAATCTGCCAAGTGATTACGGAACGTAAACTCCAGTTACTTAAGTGTCCTCTGAGGGGTAATCTTGTCTGTCCCTATAAATCCCGACCGCATTCGCGTTCATCAGCGCTTCCGCCCGACGCGCTCGTCCGCTTAAAGGGGGCACACGACCCACAGGAGTCATCCACCGCCCCGCGCCGCAGCCGCCCTCCTCAGCGCTGCGGGATCCCCAGACGCAGGGCTTGAGGTGGGGCGGGAGGGTCCCCACGACGCCGGTGGCTCCCCCCCAATTCCACGACAGGGTAGGCCTCACCGATGGCGGGAGGCTCGGTCCTCCTGCAACTACAACCTTCTCTAGAAGGGCAGATGTCAACTCCAGCACCCTCCAGGGCGAGTGTGATACTGCATGTGAGAGGGCGCGTGCGGCGTGTAAATGATGTGAGTGTGAGGACACAAAGGTGTCGGTGTCGCGAGAATGGGGTGCAGGCGCAGGAGGATATGGATGTGTAAAGTTGTGGGAGACGCATGCAAGCGAAGGTGTACGTGAGAAGTGTGTCACAGTGGGCGAGTGCGAGTGGTCTCCGGGGGCCCAAAAGCGCATTCCTGTCTTCCCGGAGGGGTCCCTTCCCCTCCCGGAAGGCCTGCCTCGAGCGGCCGAAATCAGGCGGCAAATCCCACGCCCGGTCCTCAGAGCGCGGCGACCGCGCGGGGCCTACGACCCGGTGGGAAGAGAGGCGCTTGCCGGGGAGGCCCTGGTCTCTCTTTCCATCGCCCTTCCCGACTTCCCAGGGCCGGGCGGGTAGGGGCTGCCGACCGTCCTGGGCGCCTTCCTGCTCCAGCTGCTGCTGCGTCTGCTCCGAGGCGGCGGCGGCGGCGGCTGGCGCGCGTTGCGGATCCCGGCCGAGGGGCTGCGGGCGCGCTGGAGACTCCGCCGTGTAGGAACCCAACGCGGGGCCTGTGTGTGCTATCGAATTACTTATTCATAGAAAAAAAAAGGGGGGGAGAGAAAAAAAAAGAAGTCACATGTCCGGGTTATACGTATGCGAAGAGAAGCAGCAGAAGGAGGAAAAAATTAAGGCGAGCAGGAGGAGGAGAAGCAGCGGCGGAAGTGGCGGCGACGCAGGAGCTGGTGGCGGCGGCGGCGCGGCCGGGGACAGACACCCACCTGTATGAGTGCGCTTGTGGATCTTGAGGTTCTCGGAGCGCGCGAAGACCTTGCCGCAGCCCGGGAAAGGGCAGGGGAAGGGCTTCTCGCCGGTGTGCACGCGGATGTGGTTGATGAGCTTGTATTTGGCCTTGAAGGGCTTGCCCTCGCGCGGACAGTCCTCCCAGAAGCAGACGTGGCTGCTCTGCTCGGGGCCGCCCACGTGCTCCACCGTGACGTGATTCACCAGCTCGTGCATGGTGCCGAAAGTTTTGGAGCAGGGCTTGGCGCCGCCGGCCGGGGGCGGTGGCTGCGGCGGCGGCGGCAACCCGGCCAGCTCGTCAGGGTCGATCCACTTGCAGATGAGCTCCTGCTTGATTGGCTGCCGCATGTAGCGCAGGAAGGCCCCGGACGCCCCTGGGAGGTGGGGGTGGTGCTGGTGCGGGTGCTGCGCGGGCGCTGGCGGCGGCGGCGCCGGGGGCGGCGCGTGGTGCTGCAGGTGGGGCCCGGGCCCGGCCGCTGCTGCGGCCGCCGCAGCCGCCAGGTTCAGGTTTAAGTTCACGGCTCCGTAGCCGTGCAGGGCGGCCGCCGCAGCGGCCGCAACCGCCCCGTAGTGCGCGTCCCCCGAGCGCGGCGCGAAGGGCGGTTCGGCTCGGCCATACAGCTCAGCCGCCGCGGCTGCTGCTGCTGCCGCCAGCCCCAGGCGCATCTGGCCGTTGAGAGGGTGCGGGTGGCCGCCGGGGGCCCCCGGCGTGTCGTGCAGCGCGGGGAAGAGCGCCGGGCCGCCGCCGCCGTCCGGGCCCGCGTAGGTGCCGCTAGCGGAGATGAACATGCCGGCCGAATGGGGAGGCGGGGCTGGGTGCTGGGGGGAGCCGGTGCCGGACCGCTGCTCCCCTCCGAGCGGGGCCCCGTGCATGGCCGCCGTGGGGGCCGTGGCGGAAAGGTCCCTCCGGAGGACGAAGTCCCTGCTGTGGCCTTTGCCGCTGCTGCCGCCGCCGCCACTGTTGGTGGTGGTGTAGCCCGAGAGGGCAGGAGGAGGAGGAGGAGGCGGAGGAGGGGGAGGGGGTGAAGGGGTGGGAGGAAGAGGAGGGGCTGGGGGCGGGGGCGCAGAGGGCTGCGCGCCACTGCTGCCCCCACCACAGGGGTAGCTGCCCGCGCCGGGGTGCACGACCAAGGCTGCAGCACGGGCGGCGGCTGCCGGAGCCTCGGGGTGTGCCGGGAGCGCCTGGGAGGGAGAGCTGAGGCCCAGCGCGCTCGCCTGGGCCATGTGCTCGGGTCTGAGCGGAGTGGTGGCCACGCCGGGGTCAGCGCCCAGGTCCCGCGGGCGGACGTGCGCGACGGCGGCGCGGAGTTGGGAGTGGGCGGGCGGGCCGGCCAGCACCGGGAAGCCTGTCATATTCTGAAGCGGCTGGACCTGAGCCGTTGCCAAATCCGCTAATCTCAGCGCTGGCGGGTTCCTCTTGCTCAAAGGGGGCTCCATCAGAACTACACAATCAGGCCCATACACCCTCCCTGGGGGGACTTTTTTCCCTCTGCCCGCCTTCAAAAACATGTATATATTAGGCGCTCTTTAACTTCTTTTGTCCTGGCCTCCTAACTCTGCTTATTCCTGTTCCCACTCTATCCTCCAGCGATTGGCAGAGTGAACACCACATTTGAGCTGCACAGTGGGACCGAGATTTTGGAAATGGCACGGGTGGGATTGGAGGGAGCCGCGTGATTGGCAGTAGCCTCGGCTGCCCGATTGGCTCTCGTACAGGCCCTCGACCCAGCGGGGAACCGCCCCCGTGCTCGCGGCCGCCTGCGCTTTCGCTTCGCGCCCCCTCCTTCGCTGGAGCCCGGCGTCCCCGCCTCCCCAGGGATGCCCAAGTTGCACTTGCAGAAAGTTTGAGCCTGGCCTGCGCGCGCAGCGCCCCGCTCACCCTTGACGCACCTAGCGGAGCGCGCGCCGGCACGCGGGCAGAGGGCGCGGAGTGGTGAGGGGTTGAGGATTCCCAAGGGGCAGTTCCAGTTTCAAAAACCTCGGCCTCACTTCTCGCTGTGTGCCTTCTGGCACCCAAGTACTTTCTACCTCCACTTCCCTTGGTGGGTGTAAGAGCCCTGGGCTGCTCTTTGGGAGAGGAGGGTCCTACCTGCAGTGGTGATGCTAGAAACTTCTTGTTTGGACACCCTACGTGCCTAGCGCTCACCTAGGGCGCACAGACAGTAGACGGAGTGAAGAAGATAAAGTCTATTGGTTGCAAGACAACTGGAGTGATTTGGCTCCGCGAAACACCAGGTGAAGTCAAAATAAGTCTTTCCCCCAAAGGAACCGTTTTACCTCGACTTTTTAGCTCATGGAGTCCTTTTCAACATGGCTCAAAGGAGTTGGCTGGAAGTGTAATCTCACTACTCATCGGTTCTAGATCTGCCACTTCCAATTAGATCTACACTAGGGGCGGGGGAGAGGAGATCGGGCAGCAATTCTAACTTTTGCCTTTCGGAGATACAGTGGCAGGGCAGGCCAAACGGCATCTCTTCAGAGAGAAGCCGCTAAATGAGCACCGTCCTTTAAGCAGAATTTCTCCTTCCGGTCCAGATCGCAGTCCACAGTCCACATGTATGCCTCAGTTTCTTTGACTGGTCCACAATTAGAACTGATCCAATAAAGTATTATTTTGAAATCAAGAAATATATTTGCTTTTTATTTACTGATAGAATAATCTTTCACCTTCTTATCGTTTTCTAATAAACCAGTCTACCTCTAAGATGTCTTATTTGAAAACCATAAAAACTGGCTTTTAAAACGAATCCCATCCCTTTCCAGCGGTTTGGTATCAAATCGATTTTTTAAAAATAGAAATTCCCTCCTTCACTTTTTGGTGGGCGGAGAAATGTGGGACCCTCCCCCCAAATTAGGGGTTTTACTTCCCCAAAGTGCCCTTTTTAGATTTTAAAAGAAAACATTTTTGAAATTTGTGATGTTCCAAAATGCTCAAATATTAAAGTCAGGGTTTTAAAATTTGTATTTTGCTGCCATCTGTAACACTACTTGTAAAAAAAAAAAAATGATAATGATTAGAACGTGATTTGTTTTCTTTGGGGATACAATAAAACATGTTTCCAACTTAATTCGTTTGCAGTCCAAGTAAAAGTAGACTACACAAAGCCGTTATCGGGAAGGTGGCCCTGGGAAGTAATCAGAAATATTCTCAAAAGAGTTGATTCGATAGCGCCATTTACATTGGTGTGAACGGTGTTTAACAGGGGGCTTCGGTATGAGACTTAGGAATGTCATTTCTTTTATAAAACTGACAAGCAAACAAAGACAATGCTACCATCAAATTTTAAATGGACTTTTAAGCTTCAATGAAGTTCAAATATGGGGAATTAAAGGCGTGTGTGGAAATAAAACGAAAAAAATTTAATAAACAGCGGTAACAAAATCTTCATCTCTCTTTGGAAAGGACCAGTCCTTTCACAATTTTTATATCAAAGACTTAAAACATTTCAAGCCAACCAGGCAGAGGTTGATCGAGAACTGTGCCATCTCCATGGATAGTATATGAAGTAAACATCATATTTGGAATTATCACTGTCTTCGTTTCCTCTCCGAACATTTCCAATGAGTTTCCATTATTTGAATTTCTTGGCAATAAGCATTAATTCTTGTAATAATGGCAGCTTTGGGATCTTGTAATAATGGCAGCTTTGCAATCCTGCAGGTTATAAGTAAAAACAAAACAAAACAAAAAGAATGAATTAAAAAAAGAAGAAAATAAACACAAGCTAGCCTTTAATATGGACTGTTCAGCATTTTTATTGTGCAATAAAATGGGTACCTCCACCCCCTTCAAAATAGCTTTTCGTCAAAATTATAACTGCTTTGTTTTATTGAATTGCTGAAATTTAATGGTTTAATGGGTGAAGGCATGAAGGAAAGGCTGTAAAAATGTGAATAATGGTGTAGCAGAGCCGTGCGGAATCTGGAACCCGCCTCCTTGTACAACTCTTGTTAAACACAGCATGATATGTATCTGTCATCGATTTAATATGTCTTAATTCAAATATAGCTCCCTGATCAATTTCTTTTTATGGAAGCCTTAAAAAAGAAAAGACTTTCTTAGGAAATAATAGAGATTTGGGTAGCGATAGGAAAGAAGGATATTTACAAAGTGAGTTTAATGAATATTTGCAAATTTATGACCAAACCTAGACCCTAAAAAGATAATTGACTCAGGTAAATCGACTTGAGATGCTAATTCTTAAAAGAAAAGACTGGGAGCAAAATTTCAATCAACACCAATAAGGCGCCAATAAACCGCCTGCCAATTAAACCTGAGAATAGGCCTAGCTAGATGGTCATCAGGAAGGCTTGCAGTGGATTTCCGGGATTGCCTTTCTTTATAAAAGAGCTTTTTATTTTGTAGAAGCGCTTTTTGTTATTGTGATGACCCGCCTGACCCCAGGTGCGCTGTTTCTTTTTCAAGCTATTTGGGAGCCAAATCAAACCCCCTTAACATCCCAAGTTTCTGAAGACCCAATAACTCTGTCACACTTCCTAAATAAACACCAACAATTTCCAGGGCGCTGAAGGGAATTATAATACTAGTTTTAAAAGCAGAGGGCTGTGGAAGGCATTATGCCAATTCTTCTGTGGGTTTGGCCCGCACATTTCGACGGTGGTGTTGGTCGTCAGGGCCAGTCCTCAAACCCATGCCCCTTTCTGCGTTTTGCAGCGGAGGTGCCTGTGTGGTGGCAGCAAAGTGGCAAGCCATGGAAATGTCCTTTCTGGAGTTAGCAAGGGCTCTTGCGGGGTGTCTATTTCCAGACCTCTAGGTTGCACCCCGAACCCCAAAGCCCTTCCAGACCCAGACAAAGTAGCGAGTAGGCTGGGGAGATGAGAGGCCCAGTAAATGACCAGCTAACCAGAACCCAGGTTAGCTGAGCTAACCACGTTCAGCTGCCTGGAGGCCACGGTACCCGATCTCTGGGGATGCTCGAGCTGGCGCTTGCGGCTTCCCGCTGCGCAGTCAGGGGACTGAGGCTCCACCGCTCCCCGGTGCCCTCTGTATGTCACCGAACACAGCCAAGTTTCCTGCGTTGGGTGTAGGCAATTAATAAACTCCAAGGGAAATGAATTGGACATTTCCTGGCTTTTGAGCCTTTGTTTGATTGTTTCTGCAGGCGGAGGGTGGGGGGATCTCGGGGACGATGGGGTGGAAAAGAAAGGAGCTGGGGGACCCACCGAACTCCCTTTTATTGCCCCTGCAATTGCTTTACGACTCGCTGGTCCCGCGTGGTTTCTGTGAGAGCGGCCTCCCTGTAGAAGGGCTGGGTGTCGGCGGGTTTGGAGCGTCTAGTGGCATTTGGGCCGCGCCAGGGGCGGGTTCAAGGGCGAATGGGGCACCCGAATTACTAGAGGAATCGAAGGACCTTTGAACCCTAGCCCAAGGGCGCCAATGGGAGCTTAATAGGCGCAGAAGTAGGGGGTTGCTAGCAGACACTGGGAAGGGCCTGATGGTCCACTGAGACCTTTCCTAAAAGCTAGGGCGGGGTGGGCAAAGGCACCAGCACAGCTGCATTTTAGTAGAGCTTCGCCAGGGCCGTAAGTGATGGTGACATAGGGTCCAAGGGTTTCCCCAAATCAGGTTCGCCAGGCTAGGCAGGGAGTTTCAGGGCAGCCTCTCCTGGCCGCCCTCCCCGTCTGCACGAGGCAGGGACCGGAACCCCATCCCCACCCTCCGGCCTTGGCAACTCGCAATCTGACTTGCGTGGGGGCTGCGACTGGCCCAAGGCCTTTGGGTGCTCAGAATCGCTCCGCAATTCGCAGTCCTCTCAGGGGCTCTTCGAGGGTTACCGCCCTCCTGAGCTGGCGCTGAGTCCTGAGGCTCAACGGATATGTGTGGAGCTAAGAGTATCCAGAAAAGTACTTCTAATAGCCCTATCACACTTATGTAGACTTAACGAGGATGAAAAGGCCGAAGACTGGGGCTGTGTGGCGGTGACTGATACGTTGGATTCCGTGGGGATTTGTTTTGTCTTGTTGTTTGTACAGTCATGAAATGGGCCTATCCCATGTCCACCTCACCTTTGTGGTTGAAAACCACTGAAAAACTATCACTCCCTTTACTTCCTTACTACTAAAGAATAAGTTGAATAAAATTTGCCTGTCGCCAAATGCTCTCATTTGGTTTGCAGTCATTTCCACTCTCAGAGATAGAGGTTGTTGGAGAAAGACCTTTGACCTACAGTTAACCATTAGGATTGACAATTTCTTGGGAAATGCATTATTGTTCTAAAATATGTCCAGAAGGTCAAAACAACCACAGAACTCTCTTGAATGTTCACAGTTCATATAACCACTCAATATTTATTTGTGTTGGCCCCTCCATGTGCTTCTCCTCCCCTTCATCTCTTACCCTTTAGGATGTTTTTGGATGGGAAATGAAGGAGAAGTAGAGGTTGTGCAGTTAAAAATAAAATCTCAAATTTCTTGGGTAGTTCCTCTCACTCCACACCCCTTCCAATATCTATACTTCAATATTTGAAGAAGCTGTTGAGATAAATCAAATAGTGACACGTTGATGGATTTACTTGTGTAAGCAATATGGTTGACATATGGCATTGTTATTTATGAATGACAGCATAAATTGTATTACAAAGTCTATTGCAATAATACTACAGTTTATTGGAAAGCTGCTCGCCTGTCATCTGTATTCAATCTCTCTGGATATAGTTCGCCTGGGAGCCCAAAGGATAGGTCTTCAGAACAATATTAAACACATTCATGTTAGCTAATGCCTCCTATTTTTTGTTTGGTTTTGTTTGTTTTTCAGCAGTAGAGTCACTCCCATCAGGAAAGAGAAGACAAGTAAGGACAATTAATTCTCTTCCTTTTGGAAAACCACAACCACTGACTATCACCAATGCAGGGGTAAAGTCCAGGGTGGTTAATAGCTTCTATTTTTTCTGAGTCTCTTTTGACAAATACACAAATATTTGCACCCCTATCACTAAACTGCTGGTGAGCACATATTTTATATGGAGACTTTTTATAAGCCCAGTTACAGGACAGTAAATTTTAACTGTAGGAAGAAAAGACATTCTTTTAGCAAACTAGAGAGGGCCTTATCCTATCACAACCTCATTCAGCACCCCCACTTCTTAAAAATGGTATTTAAAAGTTACAACATTGGCTGAGATTTTCACAATTTCCCCTTCTTTTACATTACACTTCTCTAAAGTACTAACAAAGAACTTTTGTTCTAGGTGGGTTTTATAGAAGGGGCTCCCGCACCACACATGTGGTCCTTCATGGGTCAGGGGTCACCCAGCCCAGGAGTGGCTGAGAAGGCGGAATCAAAGGTGCCCTGCAACTTAATATCCTGTTGATGATCTTGTTGAATTTATGAGTCTGTGATACAGATGATGGTGCTGGAATCCTGTGAAATCCCCCCTTTTTTTGTCACTTGTTTCTCTCATTTATTCTCTCAACTCTTTCCCACTACCTCCATTTCCACCTTCTTCCTTAAGAGGAAAATTAAAAGTTTGAGTGGTGTGGCAACCGAGAGCTTCTGCTTTTCAATGTAAAGGTCAATTTTGTTTGCCTGTTCTTTGGCTTCTCCTGTCCAGCAATGTATACCTATGTGTGTGTGTGAGGGTATAGTGTGTGCATACACGCTATATTTATGCATAGGTACACAAAACACATCCCATACCACAAAAGAACTCAGTCAACACTGTTCACAGATGCCCACAAACGGCAACGAGGTGCTTTGGTTGATGGGCGCTCGGGTGTCTGGCTTTTGAAGACAACCCCAATTCTCCATCGCGCTGCCATTCCCTCTACTTGCAGAGAAATGAACACCGGCCCGCGCAGCCTGGAGCGGGATCCGCTCAAGCCCCGGCCTGCGGCCCAGCCGCGCGCAGCCTCCCCAAGATTTCGGAAGCATAGTTTTGGAAAACTTACAAAGAGGGGACATGTTTGCCGGATGGAGACAGTTGTGGGTCCTGCGGGCCTGATACTGCCACAGACGGGCCCTTCCAGAAACCTGTTGAAAAACTGAATTCACTCACAATGTGCCGCTTGGCCGCTTTTTTCCTTCAGCCAAGGAACCCGAGTCTACTTTTGAGGCAGTAACTCTGAAAGCCTTTGCATGCTTTCTTTTCCCCCCCTTGCTCTCTCTCGCTCTCTCTTCACTTTCCTTCCTTAAATAAAAAAAAAAAAAAAAAAAAAAAAAGTGTCATGAAGTAAAGGGGTTTTGCGGTTTGTAGAGAAATAAAGCACTTCTGAGAAGGGACGGCGACGTGACTTTGAACTTGGCTCAGCTCTTCTGTGCCCTGCAGAGAGAGGAGAACTGGAGCCGGGAAAGAATAGCCAGGAGGGCCCAACCCGCAGGGTCTCCGGCGGGAATTAAGGCGTCCGCCCCACCGCCCGGCCGCGCGCGGTCCCCGGAATGCGGCGCGAGCGAGCACCCAGCAGCGCGATCCCCAAACGCGGGAGCAGCAAAGGCGAAATCAAAGCGAAAGAGAGAATGGGTCAAAGAGGAGAGGGAGGGAGGACTGGGGAGGGGGTAAGACAGTGGGAAAGGAGGAAGACTTGGAAGTCTGATGGCCTGAAAGAAGGAAGGGAAGTGAGGTCTCTGCATGTGCAGGTTTGCTATTCTCACAACCAATCTCCAAGAAAACATTTTCCTTCCAAATACTCTCCTCTCGCGCTCGCCTCCCATCTCCATAAAAATTGATGAATAAAGCAAACAAGTGTGCAATAAAAAATTGCACTAGCATTTTTTAATGGATTCAACGTAGCAGGGCAGCCTTTCCGCCAGAGATGTTCTCTTTTCTCTCTGCCTCCCTGTCTCAGGTCCCTTTAGGTCTAGGGGGCCAGTTTGGCTAGTGCCCTCCGCCCCCTTTTATGCACAGAGAGGGGTGTGGAAATGGGAACATTTCCTCCTTTCAGGGAAGGTGAGAATCTCCACCTTCCAGGCAAACTGCCTTGCTTTCAGACAGGATGCCACAGCCTCCCTCATTCTTGCACCCCCACCCCCACCCCCATGACAGGGAAGAGTGGGACGGAGGAAGGGCACAGGGCCTCTTACGCAAGGGGCTGCGGCCAGCGCCAACCTGCAGAGACTCGCTTAAGCCGGGAGAGGCTGCCTGAGCCGGCACAAGACAGCCCGGGTTCTGCCAGCCATAGTGAGCTAGAGGATCCTTCCCGCGTTTTTGTTGATTTCATTTCAGAACATAATTCTGAAAACTAATTATTTTCTCTTCGTTTAATTTTATTTCAACTCCTAGAGACTTACAAATAAAAGCAGTTCTCCAGGCCAAGCAGGCGAACACGCCCGAGGCGCTGGCCTCAGGCCGTCCCTTCACACCTCTGCAGCCTCTGGACCCTCCTTTCCCTCTCTGGTTACCTCGGGAGCGCGAGATTTGGGCGGCGGGACAGGAAATGTCCGCAGCGTTCAGCCTGGGGCCGCGGCGCTGGCCAGCGCGGCGCAGGGAGCAGCCTCGCCGCCGGGCCACCGCCCGGGTGGCACTCCCCGCTCCTGCAGAAGGAGTGGATATATATGCTTTCTAGAAGGTTTAAGCCCTGCCGAGTCTGACGGCTTCTTCTCCCGAGACCCTGAGCCTGACTCGCAGCCAAACTCCGGCCTGAACCTCGCTTGGTCTCGGGCGTTCCCACACTTCCCAGCCCAAGGATGCGCGGCCCGGCTTCTGGGCATTTACCCTGAGGGTGACACTGTCTTTAAACGACTTCCAAACAACCCCCTTCCACGCGGGGGCCGCTGCCCAGTGTTTACTGCTGTAATCGGAGCAGGACGCAAGCGGCGGGGGGGAGCTCAGCGCGCTGAGGGGCGGACGGGGACGCCGCAGGGGGCGGGGAAGGCGGTGTCTGGGTGGGCGTCCGGAGGGTGGGAAGATGGGGCATGCCTGGCTTTCTCTGTGCCCACTGTCCGGCACCTGTGGTTTCAATGCCACAGAGCAAGTTAGCAAAGGCGGGGTGAGAGTAGGGAGCGTGCCAAGCGGGCAGCAGACCGGCCCCCTGCCGCTCCTTGTGGCGCGCTCCCGGCGGGGCCCCGGGCCTGAAATGTCCCCGCGCGCAGAGCCTCCTGCTGGGCGACCCAGCTGTTAGCCACATCTCGAGCGGCCAGGAGTGCTCGGGCCAGGCGTCCCCGGGGTTTTCGGTGTCCGCTGGGAGCTGCTCGGATCCCGGGGGAGTAGGTGGCCTACGCAGAAAGACTGGAGTGCTGGACTGCGTCCCATTACTGACCCAGCTGAGGGCGCCTCGACCCAGCTGAGGGCGCCTCGACCCCGCGGCCCGGGCCCGCGTCCGAGCCACGCTGGACGCCCGGCTCCCGGGAGCGCCGCGGTCGGCCGGGACTAGAAGCCGCGGCGCCGAGCTCTCGGGAGAAGCGCTGCAGGATGTCAGGCCGGGCCCGCGGGCACGTTCGGCGGCTGCCCGAGCCGGGAGCAGCTCAGGGAGCGCAGGGATCGAGGGGCGGGCCGGGCCGCGGGGCGGGGGCGCGGGATTGACTAGGCCGCGGCGGCCAATCGCGGCGCTGGGAGGGCGAGCGGGGCGGGAGCCGCCGTTAAAGGGGCGGTTTGACCGGGGGGCCCGGCCTCGAGCTGGAGGGAGGGAGGGAGGCCGGGGCGGGAGACTAGGGGGCGCGGGGGGAGGGGAGAGGAAAAGGAGGAGACAAAAAGTAAAAAATAAAAGGCTGCTGCTGCGGCGTTGGCGGCGCCCACCGAAATCAACAGAGGCGGTGGCGAACGCAGCCCACCGCAGCCAAGACCTGAGAGCCCGCCTGGGCCTCACATTCGCTCGGGCCGCGGACTGCGCTCGGTCCACGCGGCGCGGTCACTAGTTCCGGGCCCAGCGCCCAGGCCCGACCGGCCGGAGGGAAGAGGCGAGCGAGAGATCACTTTTTTATTGTTGTTATTGTTTTTCAGCCCAGCCTCCCCCTCCTCCCCTCCCCCTACTCGCCTTCTCCCCTCCCACATCCCCCTCCCCCCTACTCCCCCGCCTACTCCTCCGGCACAACTTAAAGAAAGGGGGAGCGGCGCGGCTGCTGCCTTCATCTGGGGAAATTCGTGGCCACTGCAAGTTTACTACGCGAGGCGCAGCCAATGCCAAGCGCCGAGGCCGAGGAGGGCTAAACACTGCGGCCGCAGCTCCGAACAATACCCGCCGCGCGCGGGGCGGCGCGAGCAGGGCCGCGGGGGAGGGAGCTGTCGCCGGAGCGCGCCACAGAGAGGACGCCTGGACTCCGCCTGCCGCCCCGGCGCCCCCGTCGCGGTCAGGTGGAACCGCTGGTGCGCTGGTCCCGGGTGCCAATCGCGGATCTCGCCTCGGTCCTCTCCTCGCCCGTCTGCCTGGAGTGCGCACGGCCGCCGCGCTTGGGCACCGTGGCCCCGCCGCGGTTGTGACTGCATTCTACCAGCGCTGCTCGGCGCGGCCGAGCTCCGGGTCCGCTGGCCGTGCGAGCGAGTGAGTGTGTGCGTGCGCGCGCGGGTGCGCGCAGGGGTGGGGGCCGCAGCGCGGCGCTCGCCCCCCGGTAGCCCCCCTCTCCTCTCGGCTCCCCACACCTCCCTCCGGCTCCCTCCTCCCGCCCGCCCTCCCCTGCCCTGCCCGCCCGCCCCCGCCGCAGCTCCTTTAATACACTTTGGTTCTCCTCCTGGCTTTGGACTCTTCTCCTCCTCCACCTCCTCCTCCTCCTCCCGCGCCTCCTCCGCCGCCGCCTCCTCCTCCTCTTCCTCTCCGCGCCTTCGCTCCGCGCCCGGCCGCCTGAGGCAGAGCCAGGCGGCGGCGGAGGCGGCGGGCGCAGGAGAGCGGCTCTCAGGGCTGAAGCGGCCGCCACCACTACCGCCTGCGCCTGGAGCCCGGTGGCCGCCGAACGCACCGCGCGGATCGGGAGCGGGAGTCGAGGCGGCGCGGAGGCACGGGGCTCGCCGGGGCGTGCGGGCGCGCTGGCCATGCTCCTGGACGCGGGTCCGCAGTTCCCGGCCATCGGGGTAGGCAGCTTCGCGCGCCACCATCACCACTCCGCCGCGGCGGCGGCGGCCGCGGCCGCCGAGATGCAGGACCGTGAACTGAGCCTGGCAGCGGCGCAGAACGGCTTCGTTGACTCGGCCGCCGCGCACATGGGAGCCTTCAAGCTCAATCCGGGCGCGCACGAGCTGTCCCCGGGCCAGAGCTCGGCGTTCACGTCGCAGGGCCCCGGCGCCTACCCCGGCTCCGCTGCGGCTGCCGCTGCGGCCGCAGCGCTCGGGCCCCACGCCGCGCACGTTGGTTCCTACTCTGGGCCGCCCTTCAACTCCACCCGGGACTTCCTGTTCCGCAGTCGCGGCTTCGGGGACTCGGCGCCGGGCGGCGGGCAGCACGGGCTGTTCGGGCCGGGCGCGGGCGGCCTGCACCACGCGCACTCGGACGCGCAGGGCCACCTCCTCTTCCCCGGCCTGCCAGAGCAGCACGGGCCGCACGGCTCGCAGAATGTGCTCAACGGGCAGATGCGCCTCGGGCTGCCGGGTGAGGTGTTCGGGCGCTCGGAGCAATACCGCCAGGTGGCCAGCCCGCGGACCGACCCCTACTCGGCGGCGCAACTCCACAACCAGTACGGCCCCATGAATATGAACATGGGTATGAACATGGCAGCAGCCGCGGCCCACCACCACCACCACCACCACCACCACCCCGGTGCCTTTTTCCGCTACATGCGGCAGCAGTGCATCAAGCAGGAGCTCATCTGCAAGTGGATCGACCCCGAGCAGCTGAGCAACCCCAAGAAGAGCTGCAACAAAACTTTCAGCACCATGCACGAGCTGGTGACCCATGTCTCCGTGGAGCACGTCGGCGGCCCGGAGCAGAGCAACCACGTCTGCTTCTGGGAGGAGTGTCCGCGCGAGGGCAAGCCCTTCAAGGCCAAATACAAACTGGTCAACCACATCCGCGTGCATACAGGGGAGAAACCCTTCCCCTGCCCCTTCCCGGGCTGCGGCAAGGTCTTCGCGCGCTCCGAGAACCTCAAGATTCACAAAAGGACCCACACAGGTAACCGCGGGCTGGGATAGGGACCAGGCGCGGAGGGGAGACACGCACAGCCTGAGAGACTGTGTGTGCCGACGCTGGGCACAGACCGCCAGCCGGGGACCTGAAATGGGAGGTGTTTTTGCGTATACGAGAGTACCAGCAGCTTGTTTCTGTTGGAGAATGACAGAATATTATTGGGCTGGGTTTTTCCATGTGCGGAAATCGAGTTTTAAATGATCAACGTCACATCAAATGTATGCTTGGGTCATGCAATTGCTTCGTTTACTCAGCCCCGGTTAATAATTTCCGTCCTAAGTGGAAAGCACAAAATAAAACTGCTCTCTAATTCGGTGCCCGGGAAGCGAGCCTAGAGAGGATTTTGCCAGCTTGTCTGAATGTGCTTTTCTGCTCGGAGTGTATGTCTGTTTGAGTGGTTTGTGTGTTTTCCCACTTCTTTTACTCGGGGTCCAAACGCCCTTCCCGGGACTGTTTCCCATTAAATGAGTCTGGTGTAAGCCGAAGCTGTAATGCATTTCTCATTTTAAAAGTGTTTTTAAAGCCCGTCTTGGGGTGGGTTGCGGGGCCTTTACTGTGGTTTCGCAGCAGTTTGTGAAATTCTCTAATGGGCACCAGAGAGTTTGCAATTCCCAACTTGGACCCAGGTCAGCTAGAGCCCCAGGTCAGCTAGAGCCCCAGGCAGCGCGGCCCCGCGGGGGGATCGCGTGAGAAGAGAGAGCCGCAAGAGAACGCGCCTCCTGCCTCATAGATTATTCATCTATGACCAGGTCTCAGCCAAAATCGTGCCAGACGATTTCCTAAAAGAAAGCCAAATGTTTTAGCAACTTCCCCCGTCAATATTTACTCCGAAGTGGGGATGCGCCAGCGGCCTATTGTTCTCTTCCGGGAAGGGAGGGAGCCGAGGTGCGAGACAAGCTTTTAACAAGGTTTAAAATTTGAGAAATTTATTTGCATGAAATGCTCGCTTTCGAGTTCTGTGTCTGAGCGGATGTCTTTAAGAAACAATTTAGGTGCTAATGGAATTTAACGTTAAACGGTCCCCTTTCCAAGTGGAACGACGTTTGAGTTCTCGCACCTCTAAATGACTCCAAGCATTTGGAATTCTGGCAACAGGATGCAGAGGCCGCCAGAAAATTAAACGGGGAGGTTTTGAAAGGCTTTGCTGACTCCCCCAACCCTCGCCCACCAGCTTGTGCCTCTCCGCAGTCACTAGATGCTGCCTTATCTCTAATATTTACCTTTTCTTCAACTTATTTTTTTAAAGACTGGAGGTGAGACTAGAATTATTAATTCAGTTTGCAGAATTTTGGATGAAAAATACTGGCTCAGTCACTCTCCACAGCCCGGCCCCCAAACAACACGTAGCAACTCCAAATGTAATTGCTTACTGGCCCTGGCGAGAAACCGACAGCAGCCCAGCAGCCTGTGTGATTTTGATAATGCCCCAAATATTTTGTCATAATAACAGCTTCTCTGTGGCGAGACCAACTTGTTAGAAGCTGCAAATCCAAGAAGCCCCGTAGAAAGGCAGGCAGGGCCAGGAGCTACCCCACATTCCTGAGAAATTTGAGGAGATGGGCGTCAGCCTGGAAGGAAGTAAAATATGAAATAAATGAGCAGGACTGTCGGGCGGGAAAGCGGTTAATTTGATCTTAGTTCTGCCGCAGAGGGGATTGGACTGGTTTAAGGGACCCAGCCCCCTCAGGCCCTTCTCCCTCGCCGTGGCCCAGCCCCCTCGCAGCCTGAATGGGGGCTCTGCAGGCTCTGGGTGTCTGCAGCCAGCGCCAATGTTTGCCGTCCACAGGGGAGAAGCCGTTTCAGTGTGAGTTCGAGGGCTGCGACCGGCGCTTCGCCAACAGCAGCGACAGGAAGAAGCACATGCACGTCCACACCTCCGATAAGCCCTATCTCTGCAAGATGTGCGACAAGTCCTACACGCACCCCAGCTCGCTGCGGAAGCACATGAAGGTACCACCGCGGCGGCCGGGAGGAGGGCGAGGCAGGCCGAGGTGCCGTGCAGCACCGGCCTGGACCACCTCAGCCGGCCTGGGAGGGTCCCCAGGGTCCAGGGAGGCTGAGGGGACATTTCTGGGGGTGCTATCCCCCAGGGGCCCGGCCCCACAGCAGCTGCACTCACACCCAGTCCCCTCTGGTCCCCCCTCCCGGCTTTTGTCTTGCAGGTCCATGAGTCCTCCCCACAGGGCTCTGAATCCTCCCCGGCCGCCAGCTCTGGCTATGAGTCGTCCACGCCCCCAGGGCTTGTGTCCCCCAGCGCCGAGCCCCAGAGCAGCTCCAACCTGTCTCCAGCGGCGGCTGCGGCAGCGGCGGCGGCTGCGGCGGCGGCGGCCGCGGTGTCCGCCGTGCACCGGGGCGGAGGCTCGGGCAGTGGCGGCGCAGGAGGCGGCTCGGGCGGCGGCAGTGGCGGGGGCGGCGGCGGGGCGGGCGGCGGGGGCGGCGGCAGCTCTGGCGGGGGCAGCGGGACAGCTGGGGGCCACAGCGGCCTCTCCTCCAACTTCAATGAATGGTACGTGTGACGGGTCGGGGTCTCTCTCCCTCTCCCTGTCCTCACCCCAGCGTAGCAAACCTCCCCGCTGCTAGCAGCGAGGGCACCTTGTGATCATATTGTTAAAATTATGAAACTGATTTTTATGATGATGAAAATTTTACCAGCAGAAGGATTTTTTAAAGTTTTTTTTTTTTTTTTAAATAATAATAATCTAGGCATGAAGAGCAAAAATACCCCTTCCGGAGTCTTTGAAGCTGAAAATATAAAACAAATAAAAAATAAAAAAATAAAAACCCACAAAAATGTTGAACCAAACCTCCCTGCTAATCTCCATGCCCACGTTCTTTCCCACCCTGTTCCCAGTCTTCTGACAAACTGTGTACATAGCGGATTCCTCCTTTCTCCTCCGAGGTGGTTTTAATGGCTTTTTGGTGTATAGAAGTTTGTCCATTTGTAAAACTCCGGACTGCGTTCCTCCCCGCCTTCCTCCCCTTTCCTTCCCCAAAGTGATGGGCTTTCTCTTTTCTCCTTTTTTAGTTTACCCGGTTTCTTTTTAAGTAATGTGGAAGAAAATGGTTTGTTTTGTATTGTGGTATTGAATATTGTGTTCCTTTTTATGAGGCAACCTGATTGTAAACTTCATGTAACTATAGACTGGAAAAAAACGAGCCGTGCCAAAGTCTCCCTTCTGTTTCTTCAGCACACTGACCCATAGCACACACATACACACCACCACCAACAACGCTTGTGAATGTATTTTTCTGTTAGCTGGGTTTACATGTGATGTTTTAGTGCTTTTGCAAGTTCAATTTGTTAGTTCCTGTATGAAAGATTGTGGGGGAAAAATAAACGTCGTGCCGTTAGCTTTTTCCGTAATAACACCCTTCCTTCTGTAAATACCCGTTACCATATTTATCCATTTGTAATTAAATTATGGTATTAACTTGCTACAGAGGAAACAATATTTATAAAGAATGTTTCTTAACTATAAATATGTACAATTGTGGGCATAAACTGTTTCAGATTTTTTATTTGAAGGTTTTAAGTGGTTTGATCATTTCTTGTGATGTTTTGAGAGTAATGCATACAGAAATATAATAAAACGTGTTGAAACTGCATGAACATACTATTTTTTCTAGCAAAGTTATTAAAGAAAATGGGGAAAGAGGCAGCTGAGGATTGACCTGGGTAGAGGCTGGCTGAGGCTGAGTGGGCGGGAGGCACATGCGTTCTGGGGAGGAAGGTATCTGCCTCTTTGGCAGAAGGTCTCAAAATTATTTTCTTCGTCCTTTGTTTAATAGCTGAGAGTGAATTAAATTTTTGGAAAGCCCCTATGAGGAATGGCGGCAGGAAGCTTCAGAGCTTCTAATGGCTCCATTATCTGAGGGAATGCCTTTCTTTCTTTCTTTCAGCTATTTGGGCTGGATTTAAGAGCACTAAACATTTCCTTATTCTTTGTTTTCCCCCCTTTCCTGCCCCCTTTCCTCTCCCTCCCTCTGAAAAGCTGAGGTACAGTTATTTTTAATTACACATTTAAAACTGAGCAGAGTACTTTCTTTTTGAACTTGGCCTAATGATTATAGTTTTAAGGGCCCGTTTGTACCAAAAGTTGCTTGAACATTTAAGCAGAGAAATCCTGCTGAAGCAAAGCAGCTGTGTGCCAAAAAGCAGGATGGTCAAGGGAAGGTGATAAATAGGCTACATTTTGATCTTCTTGGGGGAGGAGAATAGATAGGAAAGCAACAAACCGTTGGCCCCAAAAGGAAAGAGAACCTCTTGAAGAATTCAGTAAAAGTAAAATAGAATAAGATATCAAGACTACAATTGCCAGGTGGAAGTGAGATCTAGAGCCCCAGCCACCAGCTTTTCTCCCATGTTTACAGCCTTCATACCTCCCCCGCAAGAGCTGATCAGAGTTTTCAAACAAGATACTCTAAGAAAGAAGGCAAAAATAATTGTAATAACCAAAGGGTAGGGATAGGGAAGATTATTTTTAAATTTCTGAGCCATCACAATATCTCCCTCTCCCAGTAGCTCTAAGAGGTCTTGGGCGGTGCTGGACCTCCCCCCTCCAGCTACCCCAGCTCGGAAAAGACTTGGGTGGTGGCAGCGACACCTCCAGAGGATCACCCAGCACCACCGCAGAGACGCAGAGCGCGGGTGGCTGCGATAGCTACGGCTGCCCTGCTCTCCTTTTCCTCCAGCCCTGGAATGAGCCTCTGAAACTGGCCAGGCCTGAGGGGCACTTCGGGAGAGAGGGGCAGCCCTGACCTCCTGGAGGTCACACTACCTGTTCAATGGGGAGGAAAGGCGTCCAGCCTTAGGTGGGGGGGAGTGACCAGAGGGTGACAGAGGCTAGGCTCGCCTTCCCCAGCGGCCCTGCGAACTGCCCAAGCGCCAACTCCTGAAGCAACCAGATCCCTATTAAAATCAAATTTATAACCCCTAATAATATTAGGCGAAATTATTAAAATAATTGGCATATGTTACTGATCCTTGGGAGAGTTCATTGAACACATTATAAGCTGTGAGGAAAATCGTTTAGGGTTTTCCAAAGCCCCCCCACCCGCAAGGGGGGAACGAAGGAGTCAAATGAAATATTTGTCATAACTTGTGCAAGAACAAAAAGGCCTACTGGAAATGTTTCAACTTTTTAAATTTTTTTTTTTTTTTTTTTTTTTTTTTTTTGGTGGAAATTGGTTTTGAGAGAAGTCCCAAATCTAACGAGAAGGACAAGATGGGGGTGGGGGTGGGGAAGGCAACTTTACCATGGGGCTTGGGGCTTTTCTTCCCATCTGGGGAAAAAGGAAAACGGCCAGAAGAGGTGGCCAATCTCACAGTCTTGAGTTGGTTCGATGGCTGTCCTCATCTGAAAGTCGGAGAGCCACCCGAGGCCCCTTCAGGTCCGGGGGCGCTGATCCTAGTTTTCAGCAGGAAAATAAAATACGAAGGAGGAAGATCACAGCCTGGGAGTGGTCTGCGAGTCCACCCTAGGATGTACGGAGCGGGCGGGTGCCGTTTTCCCTCAAAAGGGCTCCCAGTTCCTGGTCCCTCGCTTCCCAAGGTTTTGTCCAAACAAGTCACGGACCCGACAAGGTGGTCCAGTCTTTCTGCCTTTGGCCTTTCTCTTCTGCCCTTGGAATCCGAAGGACTGAATGAGGGGACGGGAGATGGCAATAGTGTAGAAGTGTCAAGATGTGAAAATTGCTCAACTGAGAACGCTCGCGGGGGCTCGCGGCCCAACAGCCTGCACCGCACTCAGGCTCCTGGGCTTGGGCCTAGGGGTAGGGGTGGGGGTGGGGGAGGACGCCTGTCCCCCCCACCCCCACCCCCATCCCTACCCTGCTGTCTAAACGGACCTAAATGCTAACCTGCTGTTGCCTCGACTCCAGAGACACGAAACTGAAGCCAGCCCTCGCCCCTCTCCGGGACCCTGCGCTGCGCTGCGGGTCGCTGCCCGCAGGGAGGCCCAACTTGCAGCGGCCTGAGCTCGGTGTCTGCTCGCCGTCGCGGTCAACTTGAACTTCAGTGAGCCTAGACCGGCTTCCTTCGCGCTCCGCTCCATCCACCACCTAAGAACTTCCCTCAGCGCCAGCGTCGCTTTATCTGGAGGCAGCTGGAACCCCCTCGGGAGGCCCGTCATTATTATTATTAATTATCGTGATCCTCACTGCATTATTAATGCCCACGATGATAACTGGCATCGGTATCAGCTTTCCCCTGTTCAGTGATATCCCATGAACTTCGGGGCGGGGAGGAAGTGACTCCAGGATCAGAGGCCGCGTCGGTTCTCCTCGGGGCATGGGCAAGGGGAGGCTGCTGCTGGGGCCAAGCCACGGCTGGACGCGAGGGAAGAAACTCGTCCCAGGCCCCGCACGCCTATCCCAAGCTGTCCCGGTGCTCTTCCCTAGGCCGGCACCTTCGTTCTTCCTCTTCCCCACCCCCTAGCCCCTTTGTCTCTTTTTCAGACGGATGTTTTCAGTCTCAAGTGGTTTTATTTTCCGCACAAAACCCTGAGATCAAGGGCAGATCACAGACTGTACCGGAGGCTCGGGTTTCCCTGGACTCTGTGCTGTTCTGCATCCCAGGGTTGGCTAGGAAGGAAAGGCCTGGGCCGGCGAGGTGATGGGTCTCCTGCCCAGGTCGCCAGGACTGGGGGAGGTGTGTCCTGGTAGGTCCCTGGTGAGCTCACCCGTGGCATCGGGGACCCGCGGGAACCCACCGAGCGCCCACTAGGGACTCGGGTCCTACCCTCCCCCACACTACTCCACCGAAATTATCGGAAGGGCACGCTAGGCCTGCTTCCAAGGGCTGAGTGATAAAGGCCTCAAAATCACGCACCATCAAGACTTGGTTGAACCTTTGGCTAGGTTTTTGTTTTGTTTTGTTTTGTTTTGTTTTTACTTTAGCAGACACGTGTCCCGGAAAGAGGTCCTCAGAACCCAAAGCAAAGGTTCAATAATGATTTGTGGATTGACTGATTATAGTCTGATATCGCTCTGGTTCCACAGAAATTCGGAGCTCCTTGGCCCACTGTTACCCTCAGCAGACCGAAATGAACGGTTTCTATTTTTCACTGGCAGCTCAGAAGTGGATCAGAAGAAGTTCCCCTCCACTTCCCCCATCCGGACTCCAGATCGTTGCTGGGTTTTTATTTTCGGGGAGAAAAAACACTAGGTCCTTCCAGACTGGATCAGATGGTAGGGCAAACACTCTCAGGCTAGTCCGGCTGGGTGCCCGAGCACGAAAAGGCCTCTGTGGCCGTTTGAACCGGGTGTTGCAAATGAAACTTCTGTAAGCCATAACCAGGGCAGTCCGAGGGTATGAGTTCACGGTCAAGGCTGTGGGCTACTAGGTCCAGCGAGTCCAGGCCCCGCCCCGCCCCCGAATTGCCGCAGCCAAGATCCTCTGCAGGGAATTCGAGACCAGGGTCCTCCCACTCCTGCCCCGCCCCGACAGTCCGAGAATTCTCGGTGCTGGGGCCACCTCGTCGCCCTCCCACGTTTCTCTTTTGTTCCCAGGGGCCGACGAGCTTTGGAAGAGGTGACACCTCGCCTCGCCTTCTCGTGCTCTAGGCCCTGCCCTCGTCCGGCATCCCTCCTGCCCCACGAAGCGAGATGATGCTCTGCGCAGTTGCCAGGCAGAGAGTGTGTGGGGAGGTCCCCTGCCTTTGCGCACGCACACACACACAGACACACACACACACCCAACACACTCACTCACACCATATGCTCACACATCCTCACCTCCTTCGGCTTCCCCACCTCCCAGCCACGGGCTCGCGGGAGTGGGAAGGACCTGAGGCCGCAGAAATGTGGGTGAGCATGGGCAGCAGGAGGTGCTCCCCGCACCCCTTCCTCCCATTCCTACCTCCCCCAGCCCTTTCTAGAGCCGCTTGGAGGGGACCCGTCCTGCCTTGCGCTCTCAACCTAATTCGGCCTGGGAGGGTCCTCCACCAGGGCGTCACTCCCCAGGCCCGCACTCGTGCCACTGACGTGGGACTGGGCTAAGCAGGGCTTCCTGGAGTTGGGTCTCCCAAGCCCACTCCCAGGGGCTGCGAGAGGCCATGCTTCCTCGCCTGCCGGCGCGCCCTCCAGCCCTCGGGCGTAGGAGGGGGGGCGCCCCCTCACCTCCCAGGAAATCTGGAGTGAGGGAAGAGCTGCCTGGCCCCCGCGTCCCCCGAATCTGGCCTCAACCTCTCCCTTTCCCAAACTCCCGGGGCCAGGTTTACCTCTGCCCTAGAGGCCAAGCCGGTGGCCCTGGGGAGCAGAAGGGAGCTCAGAGCTGCTAGAGAAGGTGGGGGGTAGAAATAATAATAACGTTAATAATGTCAGAGATAATCATCGCAGTTAATGCTCAGCCACTGGGCTGCTCCGCGGAGGCCGGCGGAGACCTGCAGAGGCTACTGACTGGCAGAACTGGAGGTGGGAGTGTGGTTCCCTTTTCACGGGGGTTCCTACGTTGCCGTTCCCCCGACCCCAACAGGCAAAGCCCCCTAAACTTAGGGTCTGGAACCAGGCCGAGCCAGCGAGGGCCTGCCAGAAGCTGCGCTGGAGCCTCTTGCTGCAGCCAGAGCTGGTTCTTGTTCCTTTCTCTCTCTTGGCCCACTGGGCCCACAGTGGTTAGGTGGCCGACTGTGGTTTCCCGAAACTCTTTGGTGTCGGCTGGGTCTGCCTGCCCCTGGCCCCGTCCCCATCCTCAGTCCTGTCCCCCAGCCTCCGTCCGCCCGCCCGTGAATGGTGGATTTAATGAGCGCTTGTGTGGCGTTGGCCGGCGGTTCTGAAGATGCGCTGACCTGGAGGGAGGGCGCGAAAGGTCAGGCGCACGCCGAGCCCAACTTGGGCTCCTCCCAGGCCCACGCTGCTCCGATATTGATCCTGGGAGAAAGATAAACAGAAAAGCTGGACATTCAGTCATGAATACTAATGAGCCAGGGTAGGGGTTTTAATTACTGTGGACTTCCTTTCTCCAGTTAATCCTTATTGCAAACTTCGCTGGAGTCAGCTTTCTCGAGCCTCCCTCCTCCTTATATTTTCCTGTGAAATACCCAGGCGAAAGAGACCCGTGACAACCTGACTCTCTCCTCTTCGAGAGGCCCGTGTGAGCTCGAGAGCCCACAGCCCGTGTTTCCAGTGTGGCTCTGTTTACTAATTATGGAAATATAGGGATCCTATAAAATAAATTGTTTCAATGTGGCTTTGGTGAGTCTGCTTCTTGACTTCTTCACCCTTATTGTTTCAAAGACTTCTTGTGTCTTTGGCCTTTAAACTTCCTCTTGACAATTGCACCTTTTCTCCCGCCACGGAGCTCGTTTCGGCTCCAAACGGTGCGTTCTGTCCCCAAACGTTCACGTTTCTCAAGTCTTCAGGACTTGGCACTGGCTTTGCCAACCGCAGTGCCTAAGTATTTCAACCTAGCAGTGAATTCTTAGGCAAGCTAATTTACCACGTTACATAAATTTTGTGGTTTCTTTGGTACCTATAAGCAACACTGTAATATGAGACAGGAATCTAAAAGAATTGTCAGAAAAATTTCTGCCTCCATTCTTGATATGTATTTGATAACTTAGGTATAATCACTTTTATTAAAATAAAGCCATTCTTGAGCTTTTTCTTGAAACTGCATTAAGTCGACTGTAAATTCTATAAAGCAGTTTCGGCTGTGTGATCAGGAGAGAAATACATAAGCCCATTTTTGTGACAGACTACGTAGAAATGTGCTGAAACCCAAGCCAGAAAAAAAAAAAAAAATCAGTTGTGCTAGAGTAATTTCCAATATTATTCTGATCCTTAAAGTTTTGAACAAAATAAGCCTGTATTTCACTTCATTGCCAATAGATCCCAGCATTGAAGTCTCCTGAGGATTCTGTTTCACTTACACTTTTCAGTCCAAACTTTTTTTTTTCTTTGCACAATGATTTATTATGTAGGTAATTTTAGGGGATACAGTTTACAGCTTGAATTATTAGACTGAACACCTCTGGCTGACACCACGACGCCTTTTTTTTTCTGCCTACAGCTGTGAGTCACAACCCCATTTTCATACCCAACCGCTGCACATTCCTTCACAATGTATACTTCCTTCTTGCAAAGATCAAACATGCTTTGGTCAAAGTGTTTATTTTAAAATACAGGAAAATTAAAACTAAACACAGCTCTACTGAAAAATCCCCAAATGTATCATATTTTCCTCCTCCTGTGCCCACAAAAAAAGTAACAAATTGCACCACCACTTTCTGGAATAAAAATTTGAATTGAAGGAGAACACACAGGCATATACAGACATAGTGTTCATTTTAGTATCGAAACACACCAGAAAACCTCCCACTTCCATTCACATTTGGATTCCTGTTTGGATGTCTTGTTTTTACTATAAAAATATCACAAACGAAGCAACAATAACAATGTATCATTAAAAAGATGCTGACAGATACCTATTTTATTCACCAACCTACACACTCCTCATTCCTACTTCATTTTTCCCCTTTTAGTGTTTTTCTTGTAATTATACCTTTCAGATTGTAGCTTTCAGGAGAGAAGCATATCTTGAAATATTTTCTAAATAGAAAACAAAAGGTCTCAGTAACTCAGAAATAAGTTAATAATTCCTAAGCATCTTTGTAGGTCTTCGGCATGTGTGTGTGTGTTTTCTTTTTCCTTTCAAATTAAGGTGAAAAATTATAAGGGAGAATCACTCCATCTCAGCACCTAAATCCTGTAAAGTGGACTTTAACTGCGATTTTGGTGGACAAGCTGGCCTTCCGCAGCACACTGTCTAACTGCCTATTTCAGCTTCTCGCTGCTCCCACTTGAAAGAGACATAGACCTCAGCCACCTCCTCTCTGATGCGATTTACTCAGCTTCTCCAATCACACAGTTCTTTAACAGGGCAGAAATTGTTGGGCTGTTTTTAATCAAGTTTGGAAGCTGAATCTCTTCCCCCTGATGACTGTGCCCAGGGGTGGATCCGGCTGAATGTCTGGCGCTGCGGGCAGCAGGCTCGGCCACCCGTTTTTCAGACACAACACCAGAGAATGGCACTGAAATAATGGTGTGTAGCAGAAATGTTTAAAAACATTAACCTCTCTTATTTTCCATACTTGTGAATTAAAAGGCAAAAGAAGCTGAAAGGAAATCTGAAGTGACATTCATTTGCCTACTGAAGGCCGACCAAGAAACTGTAAAGATGCTTGGTGCTTTGAAAATGTAGTCTGTAAAATCTTTCAAGTTGGATGCTGCTTAAATCAATGGCAGTAAAAATATTTTTATTATTTGATTGGTTAAAACGCTTTTAGATATTAGTGATGATAAATTAACAGATCAGAAGTTTCTTTCTAGGAACAATTTGGGAGGGATACAAAAAGTAATCTAGTAATCTAATAATAGTCTTCTTCCTATTGTTTAAAGGGAGACAAATTATAGTACATACTATGTGGACTTTTTTAAACTTTGGATAAATAAAAATATTTCGCTTTCATAGACTATTGAAAATTCTTTGCGAAAGTGGAGTATCAAGGATTTTCAAGACCAAGAACAAAACAAAGAATCAGATTACAGTCTTCCTCTAAAATACACTTCTTCCTTTGCTGGGTTTTCAAATGATATCTTTGGTGATTCTTTGTTTATTTGAACAATCTCTTGAAATTAAAATGCATTGAATATTTCTTTCTAGATAGTTCAACTGCAGACACACAAATATTTCTAAAAGTTCTAAATGTAAATCAAAGACTTTATAAAGCTTCAGCAACAACATTTCATATCATGGTAAAACCAATTTTATTGTGACATTCCTCTCATATTTGGTAGATTATCAGACACATCAAAAATTCTCACCTTGAAAATGCACTCTTCCAAAAATCTTATACATTCGAGAAACTCATTTTTATAATCTGTAATTTGTGGTTTATTATCTCATTTCTGTTCTTTAAATCCAAGTGAATTAATTTAAAAAGTAAATTTGGACTAGAGGGGAGACATTAGTGAAAAGTCTTAAGTATTAATCAAATTCTTTTCAACTACCTCCAGTATGCACACACATCATTTACACACACCCTTGTTGAGAAGAAAAAAAAAAGTTTCAGCTGAAGAGAACAGTCATATCAGCCATTTGGCTTCAAATGTCTTACACAAAAGTTTAAAATAGCTATTTTGTAATATGGCAAAACTATCGTTTAATGTTTCAGGGTAACATTTTTCTAAATCTTCATGTGACAATTTACTTATTCAAAATGTAACAAATGATTGACTTTATTGGGCAAAATATTGCTCTACCTATTTGTTAAAGTAGATATCTCACATACGGTGCCATTGTAACTTATGTAAGTCTCTTTTTTATACAATTGTGTTCATTTGCAGATAATCTACTATTCTCTTGTGCCCCCAACATTATTGCACTTGAAAGTTGAATGTTGAGAACTCAAGGTTGGAAACCAAATCAAGTGCCTTGTATGGAAGCAAAAGATGTTTTCCTCTGACAGATGCTACTTTGAGTGTCTTTTCTGCTAAGCAGATCTCCGCGTTAAATTAGCCTAATCATTTGCCTTTCTGCTTTTTCTAAAGGTCTGTGGTCCAAGTGGCAGTCCTTCCTGCAATAGACCATAGGTTCTGTTCGGTAGCGGTAATGTCCTGTTTCTTTGCTTCAAGTTTCACTTTGTGTTTAAAATGCAATAAAATTAGTTTAGAAAATCATTTTTAAGAGAGCACTTTCAAGAAGCACTTCCTTTCCTACTGCCAGACAACAGGGCTCCCCAACCTCTTGGCTGGAACGCTTGCTTTCGATTTGTTTGTTTCGCGCATTTCCCTAAAGAACCGGGCTCTGTGCTGTTTAATTCTGCTTTAAAAATGCATCGCTTCTGCCCTGAATCCTTCTCTGAAACAAATTCCTATCGAAAGTGTATCAGATTCGTTCCAAATATGGGATTTGGATCAATATTCCCATGCTACAAATATTTTTAGAATTGTTTTTGTCATAGGAGTCCACACTTTTGCAATATATTTTTAATTGAAATAGGGTTGCCTGTATTTCTCATGATACACAAAAAAGTAGCAATTACCGTCTGCTTAGTCCTTTCTTTATTATTATTTTTAGCCCGTGTATCATTACCTAACTGGTATGTGTTCTTCTGTCCAGCTCTTGATGATCTAGTTGAATTCTAGACATTGTGCCAAGAAGTGTATTTGAAGCAGATAAGTACGTATAATACAAACGCGTTTTGTTAGACCTGATGGATGCTATTTTTCTTTTAATAGGTTTGTAGCAAACTAACACAATAACACAATGTATTCCTTTTCAAGGTACATTGTTGAAACAGGTCTATTAAGAGCGCGTTGAGCTATTTCTCGCTTCTATTGAACAGTCTGTTGCTCAAACACAACAGCCAACAAACGCCAGCTGCCTCAACAAAAGTAGAAACCTAACCCTTTTATGTAATGTTTTAACAGAAAGGGTAGCTGTGTTTAATTAAAAACATTGATGATTCAGTGAAACAATAGAAACTCAAGTTCAAGTGGTGCTCTATTGATTTAAGATGATTTTTTACTAGCAATGGGTATAATTCATTTTTTTCCCCCAGCTCTCTCTTGTGTAAAAGGGTTCCTTCTTGGGGCATTATTTGGGTGAATAGGAAAAGACAGAGATGGCTATTGCCTTAGAAACCTGATTAACGCATGTTGCTCTGAGGGTAAGGTGTTTAATTTATAAGTGCACCCCATATTTTTTGTCAGTTTATTCGCGGTAGGGAAGCTTTGAAAGTAGCTCCTCTCAGCAGGTTAAAAAGTGAAGTCTGCGTCCTGGCATTTAAATGTCTTTGTTATTGTGTCAAGCAAGTTGTTGAAAACTGCATGCCCAGAATATTAAGGTTGGGCGGCTAGAGGAGGCAAGTTGTGTGTGTGTGTGTGTGTGCACGCGCGCCCCTGGGCGCAGGGCTGTGTGTGCGAGGACAATTATTTCCATCAGCTGCTTGCTAGCCCGCGCCCGACTGCTCCTCTTTGCAGAACCGACGGCCTCCGGGCTTTCAACTCTGGAAGTGAAGCAGGACGAATTCCTCCATGGAGACTCCCTCCTTGGGAACGTCGAACTCTCTCTGCCATGGAGAGTAGGGCACGATAAAGGGTACCTAGGTCGCCCCCTGGCAGGCGAGCACTCGAGGGCCGCGAGGTCCCGGGTTTCGACATCCTGAGACCCCCCGCGCGCATGACCCAGGAGGGGCGCGGCGGCCCCTTAGTCAAGGTGGGCGAGGGCAGGTGCTTCCCTGCGCTGCGTTGTCCTACGCCGGCGCGGTCCCCACAGCCAGACCTAGCCCGGCGCCGGCCGACTACTGCTGCAGCGCTAAGTACCCCTTCCTTCTACCGGGCTGGCAGGCCCGGCTTCACGATTCCCGGGTCCTCGGGCATGTGAGGGACTTGAGCGAAAGCAGCTCCCTCAATTCACTCCCGCAAAACCACCGCCAGGAGGGCCTGAAGTCGGAGAACCCGGCCTAGGAGCCGCCCCTAGAGCCTCGGGGCGGCCCCTTACCCTTCCCCTTCCCCTTCCCCACATCGGCCCGCCGAGGGAGCCTAGAGCAGGTGGGAGAAGGGCAGCGGCCTCTCCTGATCCTTTCCTGCGGCCATACAAGTTCCCAGGGTGGGCCGAGGACAGAGCTCCTCAGGCATCGTCGGCTTCCCACGGCTGCGGCCCAGGCCCAGCCTACGGCCTTGGAGCAACTAGCTCCAAGCCCCCACAGGCCGCGACCGCCTCGAGGGCCGCACTTCCGCCTGCTCCCGACTTCCCGCGCACCCAGCGGTCAAAAGGTACAGCCCGCCTCGACCCACTTCCGGGGTCCGGGGTCCGGGCTCCCCAGGTCTGGCTGGCACGGCCGGCCTCGACCCACTTCCGGGGTCCGGCCTCCCCAGGTCCGGCTGGCCACCACCCAGCACCGGGCCCCTGTGGGCCCCGGTAGCCTGGGGACCGCTGAGACCGAGGCCTGGAGCCCTCTGGGCCCACCGTGGCGGATGACACTCGGGGAGGCCGCGGCCAGAAAGTGACCCGCGAGGGAAACGTCCACACGGGCCCCTCAGGCCCACAGTGAATTATTTAAGCTGTTCCTGGTGTTTAAAGAGGTTTTTCAGTTTTTAAAGAATGCTGTAAAAAAATATCAGCCCTTGTTAACTCCCTCATTACATGCTTTTTTTCCCTCAGCTGAACAAGCCCTGTTTCCTGAGTCGCAGGAGCAATGTAAGTGTTTAAACGTGTGTCAAGTGTCTTATAAATAAGACAAATTCATAAAGAAGAGGAGGACATTTAACTGATACATGAAGGACTTGGCATAGCCACATTTGCTGTGAGGTTGTTTTCGGACAGGGACGTGTGGTCGGGAAACCGCCCTGACAGCGCCTGGCGGGGCTCTGTCCTGGGCTCAGCCCCCTGAGTCTGTCCCCAGCCCTTTCTAGGAAAGCCCAGGAGGAGTTTGACCGGTTCATGACAGACGGTTCGGTCCGGTGGTCTGCAAGGTGTATACTAAAGCGTCTATACTCAACTCGGGATTTTGGAGTTCCTTTTCTTATTTTTTATTTTTATTTTTTGAGACGGAGGTCTCACTCTGTCGCCCAGGCTGGAGTGTATATAGTGGCTCCATCTCTGCTCACTGCAACCTCTGCCTCCCTGATTTAAGTTAGTCTCCTGCCTCAGCCTCCCAGGTAGTTGGAACTACAGGCACCGGACACCACACCTGGCTAACTTTTGTATTTTTAGAAGAGACAGGGTTTCACCATGTTGGCCAGGCTGGTCTAGAACGCCTCACCTCAGGTGATCCACCCACCTCGGCCTCCCAAAATGCTGGGATTCCAGGCATGAGCCACCGCCCCCAGCCCTGGAGTTCTTTTTCTGTCTTTTCCTCTCAGCCTCCTATCCTTTCTCCATTTTTCCTTTCTGGTCTTTCTCCCTCAAAGTGTCTGCTGCTGTGTGACATTGCTATGACATCCCTCCCTCCTTGTTAGAATGAGGGTTGGTGCTGCTTCTGGCAAAAAAGACAGTAAGAGGGTTGAGGTCTGGGCTTTAATTTGAGATCTGGGCCACAAAACCATTTGTATTCATTCTCATCCCTAGAAAGCTAAAATAATAATAAGGAGGTTTGGCCATGCACGGCTCACACCTGTAATCCCAGGACTTTGGGAGGCCTAGGCAGGCGCATTGCCTGAGGTTGGGAGTTTGAGACCAGCCTGACCAATGTGGAGAAACCCTGTCCCTACTAAAAATACAAAATTAGCCGGGCCTGGTGGTGCATGCCTGTAATCCCAGCTGTTTGGAGGCTGAGTCAGGAAAATCACTTGAACCTGGAGGGCGGAGGTTGCAGTGAGCCGAGATCACACCATTGCACTCCAGCCTCGGCAACAAGACAACAAGAGCGAAACTCCGTCTTAAAAATAAGAAGAAGGAGGGGGTGGGAGAAGGATGTTTTCTTCTGAGGAAGGTAAGTACAGAGTGTTATTTTATAGTAACATGGTGTATACTGTGTGGAAATTAAACTTCAGCAGTACTCCCCTGCTTTAGTTCATTGGATGATATTTTTCATATTGGTTGTCATTCTGAGAAAGATTTCTCTGGACATTCTATTTCTAGCTGTTTTAAAATGTCTAAACTAGAGGGAAATGTAGGAGTTTTCAATTATTAAAATCACATGCTTTTATAAAGTCAGAACTATCTTGATTTTAAATCATCTTACTCATAGTGAGTATAATTATCTTCAGTGTAGTAACAAAAATTGACTGTATTGTGGACGTGAGGAAGAGGTTACAAATTCACTTCCTAAGTAGTAGTCCCCCAGCATTGTTGTTTTTTTTTTTTTTTTTTTTTTTTTTTTTTTTGAGATGGAGTCTCACTCCATCCCTAGGCTGGAGTGCAGTGGCACGATCTCAGCTCACTGAAACCTGTGACTCCTTGATTCAAGGGATTCTTCTGCCTCAGCCTCAAGTAGCTGGGATTACAAGCACGCACCACCACGCCCAGCTAATTTTTGTATTTTTAATAGAGATGGGTTTTCACCATGTTGGCCAGGCTGGTCTCAAACTCCTGACCTTAGGTGATCCAACTGCTTTGGTCTCCCAAAGTTCTGGAATTACAGGCGTGAGCCACTACACCCCGCCTGCATGCACTGATGATAGGTCTGCTGGGTGTTGCCCCTCTTGTCAGGCATCTCTTCTGTGTGCATTGTGGCTGCTTTTTCTGGATACAGCTGGTGTTGACTGTATGGGTAATATAGAGAGGCTAAAGCTCTGAGCTATTTATTGTTAATTATCTGTGCTGTGCTGTCTCAAAGGGTTTCAAAATGGGTTGCAATGTATTTTGTTACTGGTTTTAATAAAAACCGATATTTTCATTTTTACTTATACCCCTCTCTTTTCTTAGAACCTAGATTTGAATCCAAAGTAGTTGTGGTAGAGATAATTTCCAGTATCAGGCACTATGGTACTTTCAAAATTACGCCACTAAGCACCAAAGCTTTGTTTCTAAATGAAACTATTTGATCTTCTCTTTGCTTAAGATAAGTTTACACACAGGAGATTTTTCAGTCTGTCATATGAATACATTTCAGGTGGTTTTCTTCTTATGCTTTTAGAGTTGCTCTGATATGTATGAACCCTAGCGATGGAAACAACTTAGATTTTGTAGCTGGGGAGTAGTTGGGACTATTCGTCTTCCCAGTACACTCACGCAGACACAGATGTGTATACACACTGATAAACTCCTGAATTGGCAGATGAAAACTTTGCTGAGCTTAACAAATACCTTTTTGATATGTAAACAGTTCTAAGAATGCCAGCCATCTGCTGAAAGCCAGACAATACATTATGAATATAATAGTCAATGCACACATAACTTATGTATTTGTTCTTAAACATTAGCCATATCTAGGCAGTCTTTGAGATGAGCCTCTGTTGCTAAACTCAGATTCAGCATTTTGATCTTTTTTCTTTTTTGAGATGGAGTTTTGCCCTTGTTGCCCAGGTTGGAGTGCAATGGCGCCATCTTGGCTCACTGCAACCTCTGCCTCCTGGGTTAAAGCCATTATCCTGCCTCAGCCTCTCGAGTAGCTGGGATTACAGGCACACACCACCATGCCCAGCTAATTTTTGTATTTTTAGTAGAGACAAGGTTTCTTTTCTTTTCTTTTTTTTTTCTTTTTCTTTTTCTTTTTTTCTTTTCTTTTCTTTTTTTTTTTTTTTTTGAGACGGAATTTAGCTCTTGTCACCCGCGCTGGAGTGCAGTGGCGTGATCTCAGCTCACTGCAACCTCTGCCTCCCAGGTTCAAGTGATTCTCCTGCCTCAGCCTCCCAAGTAGCTGGGATTACAGGCACACACCACCACACCCAGCTAATTTTTATATTTGTAGTAGAGATGAGGTTTTACCATGTTGACCAGAATGGTCTTAATCTGTTGACCTCGTGATCTGCCTGCCTGGGCCTCCCAAAGTGCTAGGATTTCAGGCGTGAGCCACTGCGCCCAGCTAGAGATGGGGTTTCTCCATGTTGGTCAGGCTGGTCTCAAACTCCCGACCTCAGGTGATCCGCCCGCCTTGGCCTCCCAAACTGCTGGGATTAGAGGTGTGAGCCAGCACTCCCATCCTTCTTTTTTCTTTGTGTACCACCCCCCAGTCCATGAAAGAACATGGTGCCTCTTTATAGGAAAAGATGTATAGTACTTCGTATAGTATCAGGTAGCTTGTTCTCTAATGGTGGGATTAAGGCAAATATGGAACACAACGAAATAATACAAGGTAAATAGTGTTAAAGTATGGAAAGGAGCTAACACAAAATATAGTAAGTGCCTTAAATAAGTATCAGGCCAGGCACGGTACCTCACACCAGTAATCTCGACACTTTGAGAGACTGAGGTAGGAGGATTGCTTGAGCCCCGGAGTTTGAGACAAGTCTGGGCAATATCATGAGACCTCATCTCTACAAAAAATCAAAAAATTAGCTAGGCATGGTGGCATGAGCCTGTAGTCCCAGCTACTGAGGAGGTGCTTAAGCCCAGGAGGTCACGGCTGCAGTGAGCTGTCATCACGCCTGCACTCAAGGCTAGGTGACAGGGTGAGAGTGAGACCTTATCTCAAAAGAGAGAGAAAGAGAGAAGAAATATCAGTAAATTTTTATTGGATAATCAAAGGTAGACAAGATAACATCAGAAACTATCAAACTATTACATACAAAGAAGCAACATTTAGGCTAGCAGCATACTTCTCAACATTAACAAGTCAGGTCTGAAGACAAAGGAATAATATTTTGAAAGGGCTGAGAGAAAATAACTATAACTCAGATGCCATACCCAGCTAAACTATTATTCAAAATTGAAAGCTAAACAAAAACCAGATTTCAGAAAGTGGGAATTTACCACGTACAGACTTTTAATAATGATTACAGGTTTTACAGTAGTAAATTCCCACTTTTCCAGATTTCAAACATGGGAATTTACCACTTAAAGTCCTTTAATAATTGTTACAGGAGGTGTAGGATGTATAGGAGGAAAAAGTGTATTAAACCCAGCAGGAGAAAGTGGACTACAAGAAGGAATGGTATGCAAAGAAGTTGATCACCAACATATGGGAATATTGAAATAATTATTGCATATATAAAATAATAATAATGACTAATTTGAGATATTTAAAACATGGAAGAAATATAACTTACCAAAACAAAAGATGATATACAAAGTTAATATGATATAGAAAATTTATATATATTTATATATATATTTGGCTGGGCGCGGTGGCTCACGCCTGTAATCCTAGCCCTTTAGGAGACCGAGGTGGGCGGATTACCTGAGCTCAGGAGTTCGAGACCAGCCTGGGCAATATGGTGAAACCCCATCTCTACTCTAATACAGAAAATTAGCCAGGTGTGGTTGTGGGTGCCTGTAGTCCCAGCTACTTGGGAGGCTGAGGCAGGAGAATTGCTTGAACCCGGGAGGCGGAAGTTGCAGTGAGCCAAGATCGCACTACTGCACTCCAGTCTGGGTGACAGAGCAAGACTCTGTCTAGGAAGGAAAAAAAAAAAAATCCATGTAAGGCTGAGTGTGGTGACTCATGCCTATAATTCCAACATTTCAAGATGCTGAGTTGTGAGGATAGCTTGAGACAAGGAGTTCAAGACCAGGCTGGGCAACATAGCAATACCCCATTTCTACAAAAAATTTAAAAATTAGCTATTGGGGATGGGGTGGTGGCACATGCCTGTAGTCCCACCTACTTCAGAGGCTGAGATGGAGGGATCTTTTGAGCCTGAGAGTTTGAGGCTGCAGTGAGCTGAGATTGCGCCACTGCACTCCAGCCTGGGTGACAGAGCGAGACTCTATCTCAAAAAAAAAAAAAAAAAAAAAAAAAAAATTAACCTGCCAGAACAAAATTCTTTGAAGAAAGATAAAATCCAGACCCAAAGTAATATTCACAATATTTAGCATAAATGTTAAAGATTATTAGAAAAGGTCAGGAGCGGTAGCTCACACCTGTAATCCTAGCACTTTGGGAGGCCTAGTTGGGCGAATCACTTGAGGTCGGGAGTTCAAGACCAGCCTGATCAACATGGTGAAACCCCATCTTTACCAAAAATACAAAATTAGCCGGGTGTGGTGGCATGAGCCTGTAGTTTCAGCTACTCAGGAGGCTGGGGCAGGAGAATCGCTTGAACCCTCGAGGCAGATGTTGCAGTGAGTTGAAATTGCACCACTGCACTCAAGTCTGGGCAACAGAGTGAGACTCTGTCTCAAAAAAAAAAAAAAAAAAAAGGCAAAGAAGTAGGAAATTGATATGTGTAACTAGGAGAAAAGCAGTCAATAGAGACAGACAAGGACTTGAGAGTTGACAGAAATATAAGAATAAGCAGAAAAGAGCTTAATGTGAGTATTTTAAATGTTTAAGAATTAAAGGAGGCCAAGTGTGGTGGCTCACACCTGTAATCCCAGCCCTTTGGGAGGCTGAGGCAGGTGGATCACTTGAGGTCAGGAGTTCTAGACCAGCCTGGCCAACGTGGCAAAACCCTGTCTCTACTAAAAAAAAAAAAAAAAAAAAAAAATTAGCCAGGTGTGGTGGCAGGCACCTGTAATCCCAGCTACTTGGAAGGCTGAGGTAGGAGAATTGCTTGAACCTGGGAGGTGGAGGTTGCAGTGAGCTGAGATCACACCACTACACTCCAGCCTGGGCAACAGAGTGAGACTCCGTCTCAAAAAAAAAAAAAGAAATAGAAAATGAAGGAAAAGAAGGACCTAGTGAATGAACAGATAGAAAATAGGAAATATTAGTCGAAAAATGGAAACTATTTCAAAAGAATCAAATAGAAATTCAAGAACTGAAAAATATGATATCTAAAGGGAAAATTATACAGGATGGGCTTAACAGTGGATTTGACATGGCAGAAGGTAGAATCAGTGCACTTGAAGACAAGGCAAAAAATAGATCCAAACTGAAGCACAGACAGCAAAATGCTAGGGGAACAATTTTAATGGAAAATGAATGAACTCTTGGACAAGATTGTGAAACAGGAAACCCATAAGGATAGGAGAGAATAAGGAAGAAAAAAATTTTGAAGAAGTAGTGACTGAAAAATCTGACATACTGGAGGAAAACTGTAAACCTACAGATTCAAGGAGTTTAATAAACCCCAAGTAAGATAAATGAAAACACAAGTAGGGGCCCATACCCTACGGTATGGCTCATACCTGTAATCCCAGCACTTTGGGAGGCTGAGGCGGGCCAATTGCTTGACTCTGAGAGTTCAAGACCAGCCTGGGCAACATGGTGAAACCGTGTCTCTACCAAAACTACAAAAAAATTAGCCGGGTGTGGTGGCACATGCCTGTAATCCCAGCTACTCAGGAGGCTGAGGCAGGAGGACCGCTTGAGCCTAGGAGGTCGAGGCTGTAGTGAGCTTTGATCATGCTGCTGCACTCCAGCCTGGGACCCTGCACTCCAGACCTTGTCTCAAAAAAAAAAAAAAAAAAAAAAAAGAAAGAAAGAAAGAAAAAAAGAAAAAACACAACTAGGCACATTATAGTTGAATTTCTAAAAACTGAAGACAAAGAGAAATAAAAAAACAACTAACTAAATTTAGGAAACTTGAAGAATGACTTCTCATCAGAAACAACATAAGCCAAGGGAATAGCATCTTTAAAGTACAGAAAGAAGAAGATGTCAACCTATATCCAATGAAAATATCCTTCTAAAATGAGGGGGAAATAAAGATATTTTCAGATAGGTTAGAAAATTAGTCCCTAGCAGGTCTACACTATGAGAAATGTTAAAGGAAGGCTGAAGGAAAAAGATACCAGGTAGAAAAATCACGTCTACAAGAAGGAATGAAGAACACTTGAGCATTTGTGGGTAAATAGAAGATACTTTTTTCATTTTTAAATTCCTTTAAAACATAATTGACAATTTAAAGCAAAAAAATAAAAATAAAAATGGTGATTTATTGTGTGGCTTAAATTAGGTAGAAGTGAAGTGTAATGGCCATAATAGCACAATACACAGGAAGGGAAAAATGGAAGTCTATCATTTTAAGGTTCCTTTGTTATATACAAAATGGTCCAATATGAATTCATGGTAAAGTGTGTAATAAGTTAAGAGTGCATATTGTAGCCCCTAGAACAATGAGTGAAAAAGAGATATAATAAAAAGCCGATACAGGACATAAAGTGGAAAACAAAAACAATCCAAAATAGTACAGGGAAAGAGGGGAAAAAAAACAACAGCGACAACAAAAACATCTTGTAGTATCTAGTACTACTAGAAAACAAATAGTAAGTAAAATAGTGGCCTGAAACCCAACAATTTTTGAGACAGTTTTACTCTGTCACTCAGGCTACAACAGTGGCCCCCAACCTTTTTGGCACAAGGGACCTGTTTTGTGTAAGACAGTTTTTCCATGGATAGAGGAGAGGGGATGGTTTCAGGGTGATTCAAGCACATTACATTTATTGTGTACTTTATTTCTATTATTATTACTTTATAATGTATAATGAAATAGTTATACAACTCACTATCATGTAGAATCAGTGGGAGCCTGAGCTTATTTTCCTGCAACTAGATGGTCCCATACGGGGGTGATGGGAAACAGTGACAGATCCGCAGCCATTAGATTCTCATAAGGAGCAGGCAACTTAGATCCCTCACATCCCCAAGTAGCTGGGACTATAGGTGTCTGCCACCATGTCTGGCTAATTTGTGTGTGGATAGAAAAATATTATATACCATGTAAACACTAATCATGAGGAAATGGAGTGGCTTTTAATATCAGAAAAGTATACTTCAAAGAAATAATATTATCAGAGGCTGGGTGCAGTGCCTCACATCAGTAATCCCAGCACTTTGGGAGACCAAGGCAGGCAGATCACCTGAGGTCAGGAGTTTGAGACCAGCCTGACCAACATGGAGAAACCCCATCTCTACTAAAAATACAAAATTAGCTGGGTGGGGTGGCGCATGCCTGTAATCCCAGCTATGTGGGAGGCTAAGGCAGGAGAATCATTTGAGCCTGGGAGCTGGAGGTTGCAGTGAGCTGAGATCTGGCCATTGCACTCCAGCTTGGGCCACAAGAGCAAAACTCCATCTCAACAACAACAACAACAACAACAAAAGTATATTATCTGAGAAAAAAGGGACATTTCAGAACGTTGATAAAGACAGTCTTGTGCAGCCTGTTGACCCTTGAACAACTGTGTAAGAGTGTGGTGTGGGCCTGGAACATTTTCTTATATGGAGATAAAGAAACCTCACAATTTGTGCTGGGCGTATCGCTTTGCTTGGGATTATCTTCCCCTGTTCTGGGCTAGATGTTTATTCCCTTGTTTTACTTAAAGTGTGTGCATCATGTGTGCCTGGCCAACCCCACTATGATATCTGTTCCCAGTAGGGAGCAGATGGCATCCTTCACCTATAACACAAGATGGATGCATGCAGACCATCTCCCTGCATTGGCTATGTGGTCAGACCCACTGGCCATGGGGGAGTGAATGCTTACTGTTGAAGCTGATCTCTTGCTGTGTCTGTTCTCTACGTGAGTAAAGGTTGGTTCCATCCAGTGCCTGTATGAGTGTGTCTTTCAAACAATGGAGTGGGTTGACATCCGTGGAGTAAGCTGGCATCCTGGGACTGCTGCTTCTGATGGTGGGGAACAGGTGTCACTTACTCAAGAAATAAAGATAAACATTCATGAAGAAAATAGAATAGTGTGAAATGGGCAGAACTAAAGGGAAAAATCACAAATGTACACTTTTTTTTTTCTTTTTTTTGAGACGGAGCCTTGCTCTGTTGCCCAGGCTAGAGTGCAGTGGCACGATCGTCTGCTCACTCCGACCTCTGCCTCCCAGGTTCATGTGATTCTCCTGCCTCAGCCTCCCAAGTAGCTGGTACAAAAGGCATATGCTACCACAGCTGGCTAATTTTTGTGTTTTTAGTAGAGATGGGGTTTCGCCATGTTGGCCAGGCTGGTCTGGAACTCCTAACTTAAGTGATCCACCTGCCTTGGCCTCCCAAAGTGCTGGGATTACAGGCATGAGCCACAGCACCTGGCCCCCAAATCTATAATTACATCTGATGAGTTTAGTACTCCTCTCTTAGTTACTGTTAAAACAGAGAAAAACTCAGTGATACAGATACTTTTAACAACTTTATCACCTGAACCTAACTGAAATATATAAACACTACACCCGAGATTTGGTTTAAACAACATTATCAACCACTTTGAGATAACTGGCATTTATAAAACACTACACACATCATATATTAATTCTTTTCTTTTCTTTTCTTTTTTTTTTTTTTGAGACGGACTCTCGCTGTGTCGCCCAGGCTGGAGTGCAGTGGCCGGATCTCAGCTCACTGCAAGCTCCGCCTCCTGGGTTCACGCCATTCTCCTGCCTCAGCCTCCAGAGTAGCTGGGACTACAGGCACCCGCCACCTCGCCCGGCTAGTTTTTTGTATTTTTTTAGTAGAGACAGGGTTTCACTGTGTTAGCCAGGATGGTCTTGATCTCCTGACCTTGTGATCCGCCTGTCCCGGCCTCCCAAAGTGCTGGGATTACAGGCTTGAGCCACCGTGCCCGGCCTAATTCTTTTCAATTGCAACTTGAACATTTGCCAAAATAAACAATACGCTATGTCATCAATCTAGTCTCAAAATTAAAAAGATTAAAATCATACAGATATGTGACCTAAATTAAGTTATATTAGAAATTGAAAAAAAAGATATTTGGAACATGCTGAAATATTTGGAAATTAAGCCACACAGCCTATATTACCTATGGATCAAAGAATAAATCACAAAGGAGGTTAGAAAATATGTTGAGCTGAATGATAATGAAAACACATAAAACCTGGGGACACAACTAAAGCAGTCCTTAGAGGGAAATTTGTAGCTTTAAATGCTCATGTTAAAAGATAAGAAAGGAGACTGGGCGAGGTGGCTGTATTAGCTAGGATTACAGGTGCGCACCACTGCACCTGGCTAATTTTTGTATTTTGAGTAGAGACAGGGTTTCACCCTGTTGGTCAGGCTAGTCTTGAACTCCTGACCTCAGGTGATCCACCCACCTCGGCTTCCCAGAGTGCTGGGATTACAGGCGTGAGCCACCAGGTCCGGCCAAATTTGGCAACTTATATGACATGGACAAATTTCTTGAAAGACATAAATACCAAAACTGACAAAACAAGAAATTGAAAATTTAATGGTCATGTAGTATAGTTTGGATATGGTTTGTTTGTCCCCACCAAAGCTTGTGTTGGAATTTGGTCCATGATGTGGTGAAGTGGATGCTAGTGGGAGGTGTTTAAAACATGGTGGATGTCTTATGAATAGCTTGGTGTAGTTCTCCCAGTAGTGCATGCTCATTCTGAGAAACTGGATTAGTTCCCACAGGGATGAACTAGTTCTCACACAATGGATTGTTATAAAGCCTGGATGCACCCCAGATCTTGCTCTCTTCACTTGTATCTGCTTCTCTCTTGAACTTTCTCTACCATTTTAAAGCATAACCTTCACTAAAAGCCTAATGGATGCTAGTTTTGTGTTTCTTACACTTCTGAGCCTGCAGAACCATGAACTAAATAAATCTGTTTTCTTTATAAATTACCCAGTCTCAAATATTCTGTTATAGCAACATGAAACAGACTAAGATACTCTATATCTAGTAAAGAATTTGAATTCATAAATATAAACCTTTTCATCTCAATAGAAACAAAAAAGAAGCATTTGACAAAATTTAACTCTAGTTCATGATAAAAAACTCTTAGCAAACTAAGAATAGGGCATCTTCCCTATAAGATAAGGAGCATCTAAAAAATCAAACAAACAAAAAACTCCAGCTAACATAGTACTCAATGGTAAAAGACTAAATACTTTCTAAGATTGGGAAGAAGATAAGGATGTCAGCTCTAACCACTTTTATTCAAGATTGTGCTGGAGGTCCTAGCCTTGTAGACAGTGTAGTAAGTCAAGAAAAAAAGAAAAGGCATAAGAATTAATAATTGGTAATGAATAAATAAAACATTTGCAAAGGGTATGACTATATAGGTGGAAAACCTAAAGGAATCTATGAACTATCCAAAGTCATAAGTACATTTTAGCAAGATAACTAGATACAAGGTAAACATATGAAAACCAACTTTATTTTTGTAAACTTTTTTTAACAGACAGGCTCTCACTATATTGCCCAGGCTGGATTCAAACTCATGGGTTCAAGCAGCCCTCCCATCTCATGCTCTTGAGTAGCTGGGATTGCAGGCATGTCCCACCACACCTGGCTTCAGATGAAGGTTTTAAAATGCCATTAGCAATAACATAGAAAATGGCTCAGGGGCAAAAAAAAAAAAAAAAAAAAATTAACAAAGATGTGAAGAAGGAAGGAAATAACATTGAGCACAGAAAAGAATGACTAGAAATCAAAGGAACAATTGGAGACTCAAAGAAACCAAAAGTGGAGGCCAGGCATGGTGGTTCACACCTGTAATCCCAGCACTTTGGGAGGCTGAGGCGGGTGGATCATGAGGCCAGGAGTTCGAGACCAGCCTGACCAACATAGTGAAACCCCATCTCTACTAAAAAATGCAAGAAATAAGCTGGGTGTGGTGGTGGGCGCCTGTAATCCCAGCTACTGGGGAGGCTGAGGCAGGAGAATTGCTTGAACCCAGGGAACCTGGGAGGAGGAGCTCGCAGTGAGCCGAGATTGCGCCATTGTACTCCAGCCCTGGCAAATAAAATAGACAAACTTTTGGTGAAAAAGAATTTTAAAAGGCACAGAAGTACAATAGTCGGCATTTTTTCAAGGTGCAAAGCTGTAGATATGGTAGGGATTCTTAAAAATTATAAGAGAAGCTGGGGGCAGTGGTTCACGCCTGTAATCCCGTCACTTTGGGAGGCCAAGGCGGGTGAATCACCTGAGGTCAGGAGTTCGAGACCAGCCTAGCCAACATGGCGAAATCCCGTCTCAATTAAAGATATAAAAATTTGCTGACTGTGGTGGCTGGCTTCTGTAATCCCAGCTACTGGGGAGGCTGAGGCAAGGAGAATTGCTTAAACCTGGGAGACAGAGGTTGCAGTGAGCTGATATCCTGCCATTGCACTCCAGCCTGGGTGACAAGAGCAAAACTCTGCCTCAAAAAAAAAAAAAAAAAAAAAAAATTGTGCATGCTCTCTAGAGGGGAAAGTCCCCACTGAAGACAGCTTTGCTTGAATGAGCTCAATTTCAATGTGAATGCAAAGGTTTGTTGTGTTAATTGTACAGTCACCATGGTTGCTGCCTCCCAAGAACATGGTCACTTCCTTAACTATCTATCCTGCCTCATAATGGTATAAAACTCCTATTTTTCATAAACAGTTCAATAGAATTTTTAAAAAGAAGGGAAGTTTTCCAATTTATTTGACGAGTGTGGTAAAATTTAATGAGGATAGTAAAAGAAAATGAAGAAAGAAAAATTATAGGCTGGGTGCGGTGGCTCTCAAGCCTGTAATGTACTCGGGAGGCTGAGGCAGGAGAATGGCGTAAACCCGGGAGGCGGAGCTTACAGTGAGCTGAGATCCAGCCCCACTGCACTCCAGCCTGGGCGACAGAGGAAGACTCCGTCTCAAAAAAAAAAAAAAGAAAAGAAAAATTATAGTTTTGTTTTCCTTATTAACATAAATGCAAAATTCCTAAATGAAACATGAACAAATAATATGTGGCATGTATAAAAACACAATTTTGGCTAAGGACGATTTATCCCAGTAATTCAAGGATGGTCTAACAATAGAACGCTTACTGAAATAATTTACCACATTTATGGATTAAAGGAATAAAATGATACAATCACCTTAGAAGATTCAAAAAAGAAGTTTTCATAAAATTTAACACATATTTATAGTACAAACTTATATAGAAAAAATGATAAGATAATCCTCTTAACGTGATAAAGGGTATCTCATAAAACTCAGAGTAAGCATCAGTCAGTATCCCCTTTTAAGTGAGGAACAAGATAAAGATGCCAGTCTCATGACTACTGTTCCACATCTTATTAAAGGTGTATCAGGGCAATGAGTGCCCATTTCAAAAGTGAAATGCATAAGGATGAAAAAGGAAAGTCTAACTTTTATCATTCATCATAATTACTTACATAGAAGATGTAAACCATTAACATTAATAAGAGAATTCAGCAAAATTTAATTACAGGATCAGTATACAAAAGACCAACAACATTCCTATATACCAACAACAAACAAGATAAAATGCAATATAAAAAAATTACATCATATTGATGTAGTTTGACTCTATGTCTGCACCCAAATCTCACGTTGAATTATGATCTTCAGTGTCAGAGGAAGGGCTGGGTGGGAGGTGATTGGATCATGGAGGCAGATTTACCCTTGCTGTTGTCATGATAGTGAGTTCTCAGGAGATCTGGTTGTTTAAAAAGTGTATAGCACTTCCCACTTCACTCTCTCCTGCCACCACATCAAGATGTGCTTTCTTCCCATTCACCCTTTTGTCATGATTGTACGTTTTCCAAGGCCTCCCCAGTTATGCTTCCTGTACAACCTGCAGAACTGTGAGTCAAACTTTTTTCATAAATTACCCAGTATCAGGTAGTTCTTTATAGCAATGTAAGAATGGACTAATACAGAAAATACTAGAGAAGTGGGGCATTGCTATAAAGATACCTGAAAATGTGGAAGCAACTTTGTAACTGGGTAATGGGCAGAGGTTGGAACAGTTTGGAGGGCTTGGAAGAAGACAGGTAGATGAGGGAAAGTTTAGGGCTCGGAAGAAGACAGGTAGATGAGGAAAAGTTTAGAACTTCCTAGAGACTTGTTGAATGATACCAAAATGCTGATAGTGATATGGACAGTGAAGTCTAGGCTGAGGTGGTCTCAGATGGAAATGAGGAACTTCTTGGGAACTGGAGTAAAGGTCACTCTTGCTGTGCTTTAGCGAAGAGACTGGCAGCATTGTGCCCCTGCTCTGGAGACCTGGGAAACTTTGAACTTGAGGGAGCTAATTTAGGATATCTGGCAAAAGAAATTTCTAAGCAGTGAAGTGTTCAAGATTTGGCCTGGGCTGGGCGCGGTGGCTCACGCCTGTAATCCCAGCACTTTGGGAGGCTGAGACGGGCAGATCACCTGAGGTCAGGAGTTTGAGACCAGCCTGGCCAACATGGTGAAACCCCGTCTCTACTAAAAGTAAATACAAGAATTAGCCAGGTGTGGTGGCAGGCGCCTATGATTTCAGCTACTCGGGAGACTGAGGCAGAAGAATTGCTTGAACCCAGGAGGCAGAGGTTGCACTAAGCCAAGATCGCATCATTGCATTCCAGCCTGGGGGACAAGGGTAAAACTTTGTTTCAGAAAAAAAAAAAAAAAAAAAAAAGATTTGGCCTGGCTGCTTCTAAAAGCCTATGCTCATAAACAAAGAAATAGCCTGAAACTAGAACTTAAAAGGGAAGCAGAGCATAAAAGTTTGGAAAATTTGCAGCCTAACTATGTGGTAGAAAAAGAAAACCCATTTTTTGGAGGAATTCAAGGCTGCAGAAATTTGCACAAGTAAAGAAGAGCTGAATGTTAGAAGCTAAGACAATGGGAGAAATGCCTCCAAGACATTTCAGAGACATTTGCAGCAGCTCATTCCATCACAGGCCTGGAGGCCTAGAAGGGGTAAATGGTTTTGTGGGCTGGCCCAGGGCCCCTGCTGCTCTGTGCAACGTCAGGACATGGCACCCTGCATCACAGTGGCTCTAGCTCCAGCCATGGCTAAAAGGGACCAAGGTACAGCTCAGGCTGTTGCTTCAAAGGGTGCAAGCCCCAAGCCTTGGTGGCTTTCACAAGGTGTTGGGCCTGTAGGAGCGCAGAAGGCAAGAGTTGGTCTATGAGCCTCCACCTGAATTTCAGAGGATATATGGAAATGCCTGAATGTTCAGGCCAAAGTCTGCTCCAAGGGCAGCACCCTCATGGAGAGCCTCTACTAGGTCAGTGCAGAGGGGAAATGTGGCGTTGGAGCACCCACACAGAGTCTTCACTGGGGCACTGCTGTGATAAGAGGGCCACCATCCTCCAGACCCCAGAATGGTAGATACACCAACAGCTTGTGTAGTGCACTTGGAAAAGCTGCAGGTACTCAACACCAGCCTGTGAAAGCAGCTGGAGGGACTGTACCCTGCAGAGCAACAGGAGTGGAGTTGCCTAAGGCCTTGGGAGCCCACCTCTTTCATCAGCATGCCCTGGATGTGAGATAGAGTGTCAAAGGAGATTATTTTGGAGCTTTAAGATTTAATGGCTGCCCTACTGGTTTTCAAACATGCGTGGGGCCTGTAGCCCCTTTGTTTTGGCCAATTTCTCCCTTCTGGAATGGGAGCATTTACCTAATGCCTGTAGCTGCATTGTGTTTGGAAGTAACTAACTTGGTTTTCATTTTACAGGCTTATAGGTGGAAGGGACTTACTTTGCTTCAGATGAGGCTTTGGACTTGGACTTTTAGATAATGCTGAAATGAGTTAAGAATTTGGGGGACTGTTAGGAAGGCGTGCTTGTGTTTTGCAATGTGAGAAGGACATGAGATTTGGGAGGGGCCAGGGGCAGGATGATATGGTTTGTGGCCCCACCCAAATCTCATATTGAATTATGATCTTCGGTTTTGGAGGAGGGGCCTGGTGGGAGGTGATGGATCACTGGGGCAGACCTCCCCCTTGCTGTTGTTGTGATAGTGAGTTCTCACAAGATCTGGTTGTTTAAATGTGTACTACTTCTCCCACCTTCACTCTCTCTGTCTCTCCTGCTGCCATGTCAAGACATGCTTGCTTCCCCTTTGCCCATCTGTCATGATTGTAAGTTTCTGAGGCCTCCCCAACCATGCTTCCTGTACACCCTGCAGAACTGTGAGTCTTAACCTCTTTTCTTTATTAATTACCCAGTCTCAGGTAGCTCTTTATAGCAATATGACAATAGACTAATACACATGTAAAAAAAAAAAAAATCTATGAAGAACTTTATAATATACCAAACAAAAGATGTTGGCTGGGTGCAGCGGCTCTCACCTCATAGCAGTTTGGGAGGCCAAGGTGGACAGATGCTTGAACAGGAGTTCAAGATCAGCCTGGACAACATGGCACAACCCCATCTCTACAAAAAACACAAAAATTAGCTGGGTGTGGTGATATGTGCCTGTGGACCCAGCTGCTTGAGAGCCTGACGCGGAAGGATGGATTGGGTCAGGGAGGTTGAGGCTGCAGGGAGCCATAATTGGTAACCACATTTTAGCCTAAGTGACAGACTGAGATCCTGTTTCAAAAAAGAGAAAACATGAAGATCTTTATGGAGAAAATTATAAAAATTTACTTAAGTACATAATATGGAGGCAACATGCTCATGAATGAGAACTCAGTTTTATAAAGATGTCATTTCTTTTTTTTTTTTTTTTTTGAGACGAAGTCTCACTCTTGTCCCCCAGTTTGGAGTGCAATAGTATGATTTCGTCTCACTGCAACCTCTGCCTTCTGGGTTCAAGTGATTCTCCTGCGTCAGCCTCCTGAGTAGCTGGGATTACAGGTGCCTGCCACCACAACCGGCTAATTCTTGTATTTTTAGTAGAGATGGGGTTTCGCTATGTTGGCCAGGCTTGTGTCGAACTCCTGACCTCAAGTGATCTGCCCGCCTCAGCCTCCCAAAGTGCTGGGATTACAGGTGTGAGCCACCGCGCCTGTCCTAAAGATGTCATTTCTTCTTGTATTAATCTATTCATACAGTGTAGTTCCACTATAAATCCTGGCAGGTGTGTGTGTGGTTTGATAGGTGAATGTTAAATTTTAAATGGAAGAGTAAATATCAATAATTTTCAAGACACATTTGAAAAATAATGAGAGATTTGTTATACCAAACATCAGAATTTAGTGTGAAGTTTTAGTAATTATAGCAATGTGATATTGGCACAAGTTTATAAGCATAGGGCAAGTTTATAAGCATAGGACATAGAATAGTCGTCTATGGTTGTTTGGTATATGAAAGAGATGGCATTATAAATCAATGGGATGGAATATTCAATAAATAGTGCTGAAAGAATTGGTTAACTACATTATAACTGTAAATCCTTACTTCAACTGTACACACACCACATTCCAGAATTAAAGGCTGAATTTGAGAAGCAAAGCCTAAAAGTTTTAGGAAAGAAAAATAGAATATCTTTTTGATCTTAGGAGGGATTTCTTTTTATCTATTATTATTATTATTTTTGACATGGAGTTTTGCTCTGTCGCCCAGGCTGGGGTGCAGTGGTGCCATCTCGGCTCACTGCAACCTCTGCCTCCTGGGTTCAAGCAGTTCTCTTGCCTCAGTCTCCTGAGTAGCTGGGACTACAGGCACCTGCCACCATGCTCAGGTAATTTTTGTATTTTTAGTAGACGGGGTTTCGCCAAGTTGGCCAGGCTGGTCTCAAACTCCTGACCTCAGGTGATCCGCCCACCTCGGCCTCGCAGAGTGCTGGAATTACAGGCATGAGCCACCATGCCTGGCTGGGATTTCTTATATTAGACACAAAGAGCAGTCACCCTAAATAAAGTATAGTAGTCCTTTCTTATCTGTGGGCAATTCATTCCAAGACCTCTAGTGGATGCCTAAAACCAGGAATAGTACTGACCCTATATATACTGTTTTTTTTTCTTTTCAATCTGATAACCAAGACAGCTACTAAGAGTGCTCAATGGTAGGTAGCATATATAGCACGGATCACTGGACAAAGGGATGATTCACTTCCTGGGCAGGATGGGGCAAGAAGTGAGATTTTAATCACGCTACTCAGAATGGCATGCAATTTACAACTTATGAGTTATTTTATTTTTGGAATTTTCCACGTAATATTTTCAGCCTATAGGTAACTGAAACAGATAAAAAACCAAATCACAGATAAGGAGTGACAACTGTAATTACTCTTTGTGTGTTATCTAAGAAATTCTTCTTAAATGTATTTGGCCACATGTCTTTAAAAAGAATTTATTTTTAGAGACAAGGTCTCACTCTATCACCTAGGGTGGAGCGCAGTGGCACAATCATAGCCCACTGCACGTCAGCCTCCTGAGTAGCTGGGACTACAGGTGTGAGCAACTGCATCCTGCTAATTTTTAAATTGTTTGTAGAGGCCGGGCACGGTGGCTCATGCCTGTAATCCTACACTTTGAGAGGCCAAGGCGGGCGGATCACTTGAACTCAGGAGTTTGAGACCAGCCTGGCCAATGTGGTGAAACCCCGTCACCACAAAAAATACAAAAATTAGCTGGGCGTGGTGGTACACGCCTGTAATCCCAGCTACTCAGGAGGCTAAGGCCCAAGAATCACTTGAACCCAGGAGGCAGAGGTTGCAGTGAGGAAAGATCATGCCACTGTACTCCAGCCTGGGTGACAAAGTGAGACCCCGTCTAAATAAATAAATAAATAAATAAATAAATAATTTGTAGAGAACAGGTATTGTTATATTGCTCAGGCTGGTCTGGAACTCCTGGCCTCAAGCAATCCTCCTGCCTTGGCTTCCCAAAGTGCTTGGATTACACATGAGCCACCATGCCCAGCTTGCCAAGTGTCTTTTTAAAAAAATATTCAAAATTCAGTGGCTAACATGACAGAAGTTTATTTCTCTTTTATGTAATAGTTCAGGGTAGACGGATGAACTTTTGATCCATGGAGCCATCTTACAGACCCAGGCTGGTTGAGTAACTTTGTTATTCTTAACATATAGCTTGCAAGATTGCTCTCAATTATAACATTTAACGTGCCAGTATGAAGGAAGGTGAAGAGACAGTGATGGAACACATGTTAAATATTTTAAGGCACATACCAGGAAGTGGCACACTTTACTTCCAGGCACTCTCCATTGTTTGCAACTTTGGAATAGAATACTGTGTCTAACTCCAAATATTACTGTGGCAAAAGGGGAGGATAGAGTACAGTGGACAATTAGTAGTGTCTGCAATAATTATATTAAAATTAAAAAATTCTTTATAATAAAAAACACCATGAAAAAATTGAATGCTCAAACCCAAAACTGGGAGAAACTATTTTGAAGGTATATTGATATCAAGAATATATACACAGTTCTACAATCAAGTAAACAGACAACCAAATAGAAAAATGATTCATCATTTCAAAGGAGAATCTTTTTTTTTTTTTTTTTTTTTTTTTTGAGACGGAGTCTTGCTCTGTAGCCCGGGCTGGACTGCAGTGGCCGGATCTCAGCTCACTGCAAGCTCCGCCTCCCGGGTTTACGCCATTCTCCTGGCTCAGCCTCCGGAGTAGCGGGGACTACAGGCGCCCGCCACCTCGCCCGGCTAGTTTTTTGTATTTTTAGTAGAGACGGGGTTTCACCGTGTTAGCCAGGATGGTCTCGATCTCCTGACCTCGTGATCCGCCCGTCTCGGCCTCCCAAAGTGCTGGGATTACAGGCTTGAGCCACCGCGCCCGGCCTCAAAGGAGAATCTTGAATGGTTGATGATACTTACACTTGGCAGTAATCAAGGAAATGCAAATTAAGAAAACAGGAGATACTATTTCACATCCATCAGATTGGTAAAAATCAGTATATCTGATAGCCTGAGTTATTAGAGAATGTGGGAAAACTGAAACTTCTTTGGTGTTAATGGGAGCACAAGTTGGAACAACCTCTGGAATTTTCAAAGAGATGTGGAAATACATAAAATGGCATCAACTGCTAACACCAGCATTTAAGGCAGGAAGTGACAGGCTAACTCTACTGTTTTGTGCAAATGTTTTTGTGTAACTGATTTATAATCAGGACTGCCCTTATCTACGAAACTGCTAACCCCTGAACCTTGAAGGGAAAAGATAAACACCAGCTGCCAGTCTTTTGGTTGTACAAGCAGAAGACTTGGACAGTGAGAATGCTTTTTCTGGGTTGGTTTCATTGATGCTTTGTCCCTGAAGTCAGGAAGTAACTTGCCAGTAAGGGATTGCCTTTTAAAGTTATTTTGATAAAGTTATTTTGATATTGGCCCATGCCCCGGTCCTCAGAACACATCATCTCTAAGTTAGCCTCTAGATCAGAATCATAGGCTCATTACACACAGTACTCCATGGAAAGGATTGTCAATGCTGTGAAACAGAACTGTGATAGAACATCATGAAAGTCTGAAAGGGCTGGCCGCAGTGACTCATGCCTGTAATCCCAGGACTTTGGGAGGCCTAGGTGGGCGGATCACCTTAGGTTGGGAGTTCAAGACCAGCCTGACCAACATGGAGAAACCCCGTCTCTACTAAAAATACAAAATTAGCTGGGCATGGTGGCACATGCCTGTAATCCCAGCTACTCAGGAGGCTGAGGCAGGAGAATCACTTGAACCTAGGAGGCGGAGGTTGCAGTGAGCGAAGATCACACCATTGCACTCCATCCTGGGCAACAAGAGCGAAACTCCATCTCAAAAAAAAAAAAAAAAGAAAAAAAAAGAAAAAGTCTGAAAGGTTTACACCGTTGAAGATACCATCATTGTTATAGAAAAAGCTGTAAAAGCCATCAAACCCAAAACGAAAAATTCCTGCTGGAGAAAACTGTGTCCAGATGTTGTGCATGACTTCACAGGATTTACGACAGAACCAATCAAGGAAATCATGAAAGAGATTGTGGATACGGCCAAAAAAGGTGGAGTGGGGGGTGTGTGTGTGAAGGGTTTTAAGATATGGATCTTGGAGGAATTCAAGAGGTAACAGACACCACACCAGAGGAATTAACAGAAAATGACTTGATGCAGATGAGTGCGTCCGAACTGGTGCCGTATGATGAGGTAGAAGACATGGAAAGAGCTTCCAATTATTCAAGACTGCTTTTGACTTATTTTACAATGTGGGGTCTTCTATGATTTGGGCACCGAAAGGAAGGCAAATGGTGGAAGGAGGATTGGTACCGTATAGAAACATTTTTAGAGAAATGAGAAAGCAAACAAGTCAGACAGAAATGGATGTATTTCTATAAAGTTACACCAGGTGTGCGTGCCCCTCCTGCTTCCCCTTCCAATCCTCAATGTCTTCTGCCTCTGCCACCCTGAGAGAGCAATATCACCCCCTCCTCTTCCTCAAAACTACTCAATGTGATAACTTTATGATGATCCACTTCCACTTAATGAACGGTAAACATATTTTCTCTTATAATTGTCTTAATCACATTTTCTCTAGCTTACTTTATTTTAAGAATATAGTATATCATACATATAACCTACAAAATATGTGTTTATGTTATCAATAAGGCTTCTGGTCAACAGTAGGGTATTAGAGTTTTTGGGGAGTCAAAAATTATACTTTGATTTTTGACTGCATGGAAAGTTGATGCCATGCAAGTCCTGCATTGTTCAAGGGTCAACTGTATTTGTAAATAATTTGTACTTAAAAGATTTCAAAGTATTATGGAAACACAATAAACTGTTCAACTCTTAAAATGTATTTCATAGGAAGGCTTATAAATTAATGCTTAACAGCTAACTTATTTTTTATTAAAAAGAATTTTAGTCAAATGATTTTAATCAACTTATAATAATCAGTAAAAATGTAATTATGGCTGGGCATGGTGGCTCACGCTTGTAATCCCAACACTTTGGGAAGCCAAGCTGGGTGGATCAGCTGAGGTCAGGAATTCAAGCACAGCCTGGCCAACATGGTGAAACCCCAGCTCTACTGAAAATACAAAAATTAGCTGGGCGTGGTGGTGTGTGCCTGTAATCCCAGCTACTCGGGAGGCTGAGGCAGGAAAATCACTTGAACCCGGGAGACAGAGGTTGCAGTAAGCCGAGGTCCTGCCACTGCACTCCAGCCTGGGCAACACAGTGAGATTCCATCTCAAAAAAAAAAAAAGTGTTATTACATGAAAAGCTTCATGTTTTACATGTTTAAACTGTTAATTAATGTTTTTATTTGTAAAGTGCTGAAGGTGGGATTCACTTCTGAATCTTCTTTCTAGTAGTAGAATAAGGTAATACTGTTCTGGATTTTGAATTTTTGGTTTGTCCAGATGAATTTAAGAGGAGTAGGTCGTTTTGTTTTTGGAGAATCAGCGGTCACACAGTGAAACAACCTGTGCCATTTGGGAGGTACTGTGCTCTCATTCACATCCCAGATTATGTTTTGCCATTAATTTCGAAAGCATCTATAAATCATTGGTGATGGCCAAAAAATTGATTGTTGTCTTCATGGTATTTGTTTCCATATTTTTCTCCCCCCACCAGTGTACCAACCCTCATATAATTTGCCCTGAAGAAAATTCACAGATAGGCATGGGGGCCACCATAGCCACTAACCTGCTGCAGCCCACAGTTCAGGACTCCACCTTTACCTAGTGCTCATCAGCTTATATACCTTTTTTTTTTTTTTTAAGAGACAAAGTCTTGCTACATTGCTCAGGCTGGAGCACGGTGGCTATTCACAAGCGCGATCAACTCCTGAGCTCCAGCGATTCTCCTGCCTCAGCCTCCTGAGTAGTTATTTACCTTTATAGTATGAGTAAGTAGGACAAGGCAAGATGAAATCAATAAGACAAAAGATGAAAGGATGATCACTAATTGAAATGGATAATTCAGAAGGAGCTACGGATTTTGGAGGAGAAGATGCATTCAACTTTGGGTGTATTAAAATTTATATTGTAGTTCCTTTGGGATATCCTAATGGATATATCAGGAAGGCAACTGGAAGTATAGCTCTGTTAAGGGGGCAGATCACAGCTAGAGAAAGAGACTTGAAAGTCACCTATATGGCCATTGACATCATAAAAGTGGAGGGGATGCTTCCCATCTTGTTGTGTTCTGGATCATGCTCCTCTTTTCTGGACTTAATGCCTGGTGGCCAACACTCAATAGAATCTAAGTAGTAAAAATAAGCCCAATGCAAAGTCTAAGGTAGGTTTACTCCCAAGAACAATAACAAAAACTTTATTTTGCTTACGTAGATATATAACTTAATCACCAAATAGCTTTAAAAAATTTTTTTAAACCGGACGTGGTGGCTCATGCCTGTAATCCCAACACTTTGTGAGGCCGAGATGGGCGGATCACCTGAGGTCAGGAGTTCGAGACCAGCCTGGCCAACATGGTGAAACCCTGTCTCTACTAAAAATATAAAAATTAGCTGGGCGTGGTGGCAGGTGCCTGTAATCCCAGCTACTCAGGAGGGTGAGGCAGGAGAACTGCTTGAACTCAGGAGGCGGAGGTTAGAGTGAGCCGAGGTCATGCCATTGCATTCTAGCCTGACTTCGTCTAAAAAAAAAAAAAAAAAAAGAATTCAGTCCCTACAACTATAGAAACATTCTTTGGAAAACGTAAAAGCAACATAGTATAAAGTATAAACACAATATTTTCCCACTACCAAGAATTTGTGAATTGTAAGAAAACTTAAAATATTTTTATGATTAATTTTAGCAAAATTCTCTGTTTTGTAACTTCCATATTTTTATTTGCTTACATTTCTTTCTTTTTTAAATTTTTTTACAATTTTTTATTTTATTATTATTTTGTTTTGAGACAGAGTCTTGCTCTGTCGCCCGGGCTGGAGTGCAGTGGCACAATCTCGGCTCACTGCAACCTCTGTCTCCTGGATTCAGGTGATACTCCTGCCTCAGCCTCCTGAGTAGCTGGGATTACAGACGCATGCCACCACACCTGGCTAATTTTTGTATTTTTAGTAGAGATGGGGTTTCACCACGTTGGTCAGGCTGGTCTCGAACTCCTAACCTCATGATCCACCTGCCTCGGCCTCCCAAAGTGCTGGGATTACAGATGTGAGCCACCGCTCCCGGCAGAGAAATTTAAACTTTTAACCCTAATTGCTATGTAAACTGTAATCTTATCTTTAATTTAGTTTTTAGTTTAGCCCTGCCTGGAAAACCATGCTTTCTGCCCCATGAAACATAGATTTCATTTCACCTTCTTAGGTTATACATTTCAACAGAACTACTTGGATTTGAGTCCTCGTCCTGATGTTTACTAGCCAGGTAAAATTGGAAAAGTTACTAAAACTCTCTGTGCCTCAATTTTCTCATTTATGACATGGGTCCAAAAATATCAGGGTAGGTGTGAGTTAACTACCAAATTAAAATAAAATACAAGACTGGGCGCGGTGGCTCACGCCTGTAATCCCAACACTTTGGGAGGCTGAAGTGGGCAGATCATGAGGTCAGGAGATGGAGGCCATCCTGGCCAACATGGTGAAATCCCATCTATACTAAAAATACAAAAATTAGCTGGGTGTGGTGTGCCACTGCATTCCAGCCTGGTAACAGAGTGATACTCCATCTCAAAAAAAAAAAAGAAAGAAAAAGAATTGACTCAAGATGAATCTTGAGAGCTCACTGTCCAGTCTAGTGGGCTATGGTTTGGCTGATGCAACACCTATACCGGACAGAAATAAAAAGTTGTTGGCCGGGCGCGGTGGCTCACGCCTGTAATCCCAGCACTTTGGGAGGCTGAGGAGGGCAGATCACCTGAGGTCAGGAGTTTGAGAGAAGCCTGGCCGACATGGTGAAACTCCGTCTCTACTAAAAAGACAAAAATTAGACGGTTGTGGTGGCGAGCACCTGTAATCCGAGCTATTTGGGAGGCTGAGGCAGGAGAATTGCTTGAACCCAGGAGGTGGAGGTTGCAGTGAGTCAAGATTACACCACTGCACTCCAGCCTGGGCAACAGAGCAAGACACCATCTAAAAAAAAAAAGAAAAAAAAAAAAGGTGTTAAGATTTTTTCTCAAGAATTGGTACTTGTCTGGCCACAGTACTCACGCCTGTAATTCCAACACTCTGGGAGGCTGAGGCGGGCAGATCTCCTGAGGTAGGGAATTCGAGACCAGCCTGACCAACATGGAGAAACCCTGTCTCTACTAAAAGGAAAATATTAGCTGGGCTTGGTGGCACATGCCTGGAATCCCAGCTATTCAGGAGGCTGAGGCAGGAGAATCGCTTGAACTCAGGAGAGGGAGGTTGCAGTGAGCCGAGATCGTGCAATTGCACTTCAGCCTGGGCAACAAGAGTAAATCTCCGTCTCAAAAAAAAAAAAAAGAAAAGAATGATATTTATTCAGATCCAATTCTAAGCTATGCAGTTGTTATGCTATATTTTTCAGAGCTTTCTTTTCTTAGTTTTGATAAAGGAATTAAAATTTTTTCCTTCATGGGCAATAATTGTGTATGATATATATTTTGAATTGCTCGTAGTACTTTACATTCAATACACAATTATTATTGGTGATGATATAAATACTAGTGATCCTTTCAATTAGGTTATACATTAAATAATTTTTTCTTCCCTAATTTTTTTATTTTGAAACTTTTCAAACATACTGAAAGCTTTAAAAAGTAGTAAAATGAACACCTCCATCTAAATTCAACAACTGTTAACATTTTGCCACATTTGCTTTGTACTTCTGTCTCTCTCTATTTGTGTATCTAAACATAGTTAAACATAGAAAAGGAGATGCATTGCACTATGACGTTGTGATGGCTAGAACATCACTAGGCGACATAAAATTTTCAGTTCCATTATAATCTTATGGGACTACTATCATATATGTGATACATCATTATGTAGAGGTTAATTAGTGTGTGTGTGTTTGTGTATGTGTGTCAGTGTGTGTGCATAAAAAAGTTTTTTGGGCTGGGCATGATGGCTCATTCCCGTAATTTTAGCATTTTGGGAGGCTGAGGCAGGTGAATCTAATGTGTGTGTGTGCGCGCGCGTGTGTGTGTGCGCGCGCGCGTGTCTGCGTGCACACGCACATATAAAAGCTTTTTTGGGCTGAGCATGGTGGTTCATTCCTGTAATTTTAGCATTTTGGGAGGCCAAGGCAGGTGGATCTCCTGAGCTCAGGAATTCGAGACCAGCCTGGGCAACATGGTGAGACCCTGTTGCCCAGGCTGGAGTTTAGTGGCACGCTCTCAGCTCACTGCAACCTCTGTCTCCCAGGTTCAAGCAATTCTCCTGCCTCAGCCTCCTGCGTAGCTGGAACTACAGGCACGCACCTCGCACCTAGCTAATTTTTTGTATTTTTAGTAGAGACAGGGTTTCACCATGTTGGCCAGGCTGTTGTTCTTGAACTCGTGACCTTGTGATCTGCCGGCTTGGGCCTTCCAAAGTGCTGGGATTACAGGTATGAGCCACTGCGCCCAGCCAAAAAAGCTTTTTGATACCATAACAACACCTAAACTTTTAGCATATACCTGCTAAAAATGCATTCTCCAATATAACTATATCACTTATCACAATTTTTTTTTTTTTTGAGATGGAGTTTCAATCTTGTTGACCTGGCTGGAGTGCAATGGCAATCTCTGCTCACTACAACCTCCACCTCCCGGCTTAAAGTGATTCTCCTGCCTCAGACTCCTGAGAGCTGGGATTACAGGCATGTGCCACCATGCCTGGCTAATTTGTGTGTGTGTGTTTTTAGTAGAGACGGAGTTTCTCCTTGTTGGTCAGGCTGGTCTTGAACTCCCGACCTCAGGTGATGCACTCGTCTCAGCCTCCCAAAGTGCTGGATTAGAGGCATGAGCCACCGTGCCCAACCTACAACTTCTAAAATACAGTTAATATTCAAATTTCTCCAATTTTTTTTTTTTTTTTTTTTTTTTGAGACGGAGTCTCGCTCTGTCACCCGGGCTGGAGTGCAGTGGCCCGATCTCAGCTCACTGCAAGCTCCGCCTCCGGGGTTTATGCCATTCTCCTGCCTCAGCCTTCTGAGTGGCTGGGACTACAGGCGCCCGCCACCTCGCCCGGCTAGTTTTTTGTATTTTTTAGTAGAGACGGGGTTTCACTGGGTTAGCCAGGATGGTCTCGATCTCCTGACCTCGTGATCCGCCCCTCTCGGCCTCCCAAAGTGCTGGGATTACAGGCTTGAGCCACCGCTCCTGGCCTGTTTCTTTTCTTTCTTTCTTTCTTTTCTTTTCTTTTTTTTTGTTTTGAGATGGAGTCTTGAGCCTGGGCACGTTGGCTCACACCTATAATCCCAGCACTTTGGGAGGCCGAGGTGGGCAGATCTCAAGGTCAGGAGTTCGAGACCAGCCTGGACAACAAGGACAACAAGAACAGAATTAACACATCTAAGCATTTTGGTCTGCTTTTGTGTCTCCTAGAAGATTTTGGAATGTCATCTTAATAGCCCCAGAGCCAGAGAAGAGAAAATGGGGAAAGAGAAATATCAAGTTAAGAATTTACCATTATTGCCGGGCATGGTGGCTCAAGCCTGTAATCCCAGCACTTTGGGAGGCTGAGGCGGGTGGATCACCTGAGGTCAGGAGTTCGAGACCAGCCTGGCCAACATGGTGAAACCCCGTCTCTACTAAAAATACAAAAAATCAGCCGGGTGTTGTGGTAGGTGCCTGTAGTCCCAGCTACTCGGGAGGCTGAGGCAGGAGAATCGCTTGAACCTGTGGAGGTTGCAGTGAGCCAAGATTGTGCCGTTGCACTCCAGCCTGGGCAACAAGAGTGAAACTCCATCTCAAAAACAAAACAAAACAAAAAAAAAGAATTTACCATTACAAAAATGGCCCAAAGAGAGTGACCAGAGTTCAGGAAGGGGCAGGAGAGTGCAGAGGGCATTTCCACTCTCACACCTGTAAGTTATTAATGACCTTTGAAGTGATTGTTGATGGAATCACTTGCACATTTGAGCTGCTTCATATGTATACATAGTGTATTCAGAGAACTGCCTAGCTTCTGGAGCCCTGAAATATCTTCAAGCTGAATCAGAGATCAAACAGCAAAACCCAAGACTTGGGAATATCATATAGCTATGTGACATGTGGAAGGACTGAGAGTGTGAGAACCAGTGCCTAAATAACTACACTGTATATTTTTAACTTTAAGAGACTTCGCATTGCTTTTATAACTTTTAAAATCGCAATCTCAGAAAATAATGTCCTAGAATTTCAAGAAAATATAGTCAGAGGTAACACTTTATACATTTATTTTGCGTTTAAATGCCTATGCTTAGAAGATTAGAACCTAATTACCTTATTTTCATTCAGATTGTCACTAGATAGCTTGTACAGCATTTGCTCCTTTTATGTTTTGAATTCCCAGGACAAGGACATTGCCTTTCCTGTTGAGAGCTGAATCAACAATTTTGTTTGCATTTAACAAAGACGGATCACTTCAAGTCTAATTTTCTCTGTATACTAGGGAGTTAGCACATGAATGCATTCATCAACTACAGTTTCGTTTTTAGAGGAAGCAGCAAAATACCCAGGTCTGTGACTTCAATTTTTATTTTTCTCTATTAATAGGTTAAGAGTTATTTTTCATGCTTTTTCACTAACATAACTTTCTAACTTGAAACAACTGTTGACATGACATGGTATAAAGAGACCATTCCATTCAGTGGAAAATTATAGAACATGATTTATTTCCAAAGTATAATTTTTTTTTTTTAAGATGGAGTCTCACTCTGTTGCCCAGGCTGGAGTACAGTGGCACGATCTCAGCTCACTGCAAACCTCCGCCTCCTGGGTTCAAGCAATTCTTGTGCCTGAGCCTTCCAAGTAGCTGGGATTACAGGCGCCCACCACTACACCCAGCCCAAAGTATAATTTTAGGAATTATAACTCAATAATTGAATTCTGTTGATCATCATTTACATTATTTCCTGTATTGGTTCAATTTCTATAAAATATAAAAAATTGAAGAAAGAGATGTGGCACAGTATATATCATTTAAAAATATTATTCGCTATAAATGGGATGAGAGAATAAGGAAAGGAGAATCAGAAGACAATAATTATTCTAATATCTAGGGTCCTTTGTATTGTCACTGTCAGCAGCTTTTATCTTTGAATTTCTCATTCTTTATGAAAGAGACTCATTTAGAGCAACAGCGAAAGCTAACAAAGATAGTAAAAGAAATGTATAGGGTCATCTCACTCATAAATCCCAAGTAAAATCTAAGCAAATCGAATCCAGTGCTCAAAAAGAATGAGAAATACATCATTACCAAATTGGATTCCACCCACGAATGTAAGGTAAAGTGTAATGTTCAAAGATCAATCCTATTATTATTAATAATATATGCCATTTACTAGATTAAGAGGATAAAGGATTGAAAACCATATGGTGGTCTTAAGTACAGAAAAAAAAGAGCCCAGTTTAAATAAGCTAGGAATATGAAGAAACTTCCATAACCTAGAGAAAGCTCATGCTCCTCAAGAGACAAGTGTAAGAATGTTAATACTATCATTGTTTAATCAGGACAGAAACACAGAATCAACACAAATGTTCATCAATAGTAAGCTAGATAAATAAATTGCAGTATAGTCATACACTGATCTCTTTTATAGGAATGAAAATAAATGTGCCTTAGCTGTCCTCATTAGTAAGAATGATCTCAAAAATGTAATATTGAGTGAAAAAAGTCACAGAAAAGTAAATAATATTCTGTTTGTATTAAATGTAAAACAGGCACATTTAAATTATACATTGTTAAGCTCAACATACATATGTCATAAATCCCTGAAGAAAATGATTGAACAATTATTATAAAATTCAGGATAGTAATTACCTGTGGTGGAATGATGAGGGTGTGACTGGGAAAAAGCATGATGTGGGGGGAGGGTGTCAAAGTATTGATAATGTTCTCTCTATAAGCTACATCCTGGGTACACAGGTGTTCATGTTATTTTCTAAGCTATGTGTTCATAATATGTACTTTTTTATTTGTGTATAATGTTTTCACATTGAAATAGTTAAATAGAACACATTATTAAAAGCCAGATATATGACTGTTGGTCCCTTTACCTTTATCAGGGATACGTATGAATCATGTTCTTGAAGATTTAAGAGAGAGAGAGTAGACTTTTTTTTAATAAAAACCTTTTTATTTGGAAATAATTTCAAACTTACAGAAAAGTGGTAAAAATGATGTCAGAAACACCTATATACCTTTTATCCAGATTCACTTACTGTTAACATTTTATTTTATTTGCTTTATTGTTAGGGATTTATTCTTTCTCTCTCAACATAAACATATTTTTTCTAAACTATTGAAGAATAAACTGCATACATCATGCCCCTTTGCCTCCAGATACTTTCTTGTATATTTCCTAAGAAAAAGGACATTCTGTTAGAAAGTCACAGTACAGTTATCAATGTCGGGAAATTTCCCATTGAAACAATACTTTGTAAAATAATCTACCATCCACATTCCAATTTGTCAACTGCACAAATAATGTTCTTTATAGCATTTGTTTTGTCCTCCACTAGAGGTTGCAGTATCCGTATCACATTTAGTTGTTATGTTTCTTTAGTCTCTCGTCTGGAACAGTTCCTGAGCTTTTCTTTGTCCTTTATGACAATGATACCTGATTCTTTTTTAACAAGAATGATTCCCACTTTTAGTTTGATGTTTTCTCAGGATAATATTCAGGTTATATGTTCTTAATTAAAATGCTACATAAATGGTATATTCATAGAGTATCACATTTTTAGGTGCACCAATATCTCTGTTTCTCATCGTTGATATTCATTTTGATAATCTGGCTAAGGTGTTAGCAATTTCTTCACTCTAAGAGAGAGGAATTTTTAAAAGGATTTCTTTGGCAAGAGCTGCTGATGGGCTTTGAAGCCTACTCTCCTCTAATGTGGAGACGTAGACACTTTATTTCCCACTCAACTGAAGTTAAAAGAGAGAGGCTTCAATGAGACCAACTGGAAAGCTTAATATGTATTCTCTTGATTTATTTATCAGGTCAGAGTTCACTGATGTCTGATTCCTCTTCAGGAAATCTTGACATTAGGAGAAGGGCTGTAATCTCAGCACTTTGGGAGGCCAAGGTGGGTGGATCACGAGGTCAGGAGTTTGAGACCAGCCTGGCCAACATAGTGAAACCTCGTCTCTATACTAAAAATACAAAAGTTAGCCAAGTGTGGTAGTGGCTGCCTGTAATCCCAGCTACTTGGGAGCTGAGGCAGGATAATGACTTGAACCTGAGAGGCAGAGGTTGTAGTGAGCCGAGGTCACTCCAACATGGGCGACAGGGCAAGACTGCCCCCGCCCCCCCCCCCCCCAAAAAAAGAAGGGCTGCCTTGCAGCTTGGAGGTGCAACAAAGGAGAGTTACTAGTAGATTGGAATTAGCCTGTTATTCCAGAGTTTGTAAGGCAACAAGTGCTTAAGTGTTTCCCATGAACCAGATGTCATGGGAATTCTTACTTAATTAAAAGTCCCATAGTTGGTTTGAATCACAAACATAGTCTCAATTTCATTTTAAATAAAAATATCACCTAGGCTGGAGTGCAACATCTGTCCCATGAAAAGACAGCCTGTTTGGGGCCATTTCATAATCTGACTCAAAGGCCACTGAAAGGGTGAACAGACCTAGCAGGGGAGAAGCTGGCAGAAACTCACTGAATTCCTAGTGGTTAGGAATGAATAAGGTCCTTGAAATAGAGTACATTTTTTCTGGTCAAGGGAACAGAAGGTGAGAGTCCAACAATGATTTGTGGGAGATACTTACTTCCTAAGAACCTATAAAACAGTAGTCGGCAACCTTTTTGGAGATGATTTTTCCATGGATGGGGTGGGTGAGGGGTGAGGGGATGATTTCAGGATGAAATTGTTACACCTCAGATCGTCAGGCATTAGATTGTCATAAGTAGCACGCAACCTAGATCACTGATATTTGCAGGTCACTATAGGATTTGTGCTCCTATGAGAAACTAATGCTGCTGCTGATCTGACAGGAGGCAGAGCTCAGGAGGTAATGCTCTCCTGCCTTCTGCTCACCTCCTGCTGTGTGGCCTGGTTCCTAACAGGCCACTGGCAGAGACCAGTCTGCCACCGGGGGGTTGGGGACCTCTGCTATAAAGAACTCCAAAACAGAAGGAGTCAGCTTTCAATTTCTGCAAGCCCAGAAAGCATGAAACCATCTCATGACCTCATGGGTAGAACAAGAACATTGCTGTCCTCCTCTGTGTGGAGAGGGCTGAGTCAGAAAGAGAGGTTAGTCAATTCACAGGAGGCAGGGTAGCAGCTTGAGGGGAGAAAGGACCATGTTCCCTTCTGGCACTAATGGGCTTACCCCACTGCAGACCCCATACATGGGAGAGGACAAGATCTGCTTTCAATTAACTTTGCAGTGCATTATTTTATGGGATCAAACATTTTTATTTAAAATGAAATTGAGACTATGTTTGTGAATCAAACTAACTACGAGACTTTTAATTAAGTCAGAATGATCTGAAAAGTCATGTCATTCCTTGAGTATTCATTGAGGGGCAGAGTAAAAACACATATCTGGATAAACTGTATTTATTTACCTGTTTGAAAAATTTATTCATAGTGCATTACATGACCCAAAATAAAAATGATATGAAAAGTATGCATTATGAGAAATCTTCTCACATCTGTGTCCATCCACCCAATTGCACTTCTCCTCTTACAGGTAAACCTTACATGTTTATTGTTTGTTGTTCTAATATTTCTTAGGCAAATATAAGGAAATATGAATATGTAGTTTTTTTTTTTTTAGACAGAGTTTCACTCTTGTTGCCCAGGCTGGAGTGCAGTGGTGTGATCTTAGCTTACTGCAACCTCTGCCTTCCGGGTTCAAATGATTCTCCTGCTTCAGCCTCACAAGAAGCTGGAATTACAGGCATGTGCCACCATGCCTGGCTAATTTTGTATATTTTTAGTAGAGACGGGGTTTCACCGTGTTGGCCAGGTTGGTCTTGCACTCCTGACCTCAGGTGATCTACTCGCCTTGGTCTCTCAAAGTGCTGGGATTACAGGCGTGAGCCACCACGCCTGGCCTATAGTCTTATGTATCTGTTTCTTACTCAAGAAGTAGAATACTGTTTAGAACTTTGCTTTTTTTTTTTTTTTTTTTGGCCAGTTGCAGTGGCTCACACCTGTAATCCCAGCACTTTGGGAGGCGGAGGTAGGTGGATCCCCTGAGATGAGGAGTTTGAGACCAGTCTGGCCAACATGGTGAAACCCTGTCTCTACTAAAAAATACAAAAATTAGCCAGGCATGGTGGTGCATGCCTGTAATCCCAGCTACTCGGGAGGCTGAGGCAGGAGAATCACTTGAACCTGGGAGACGGAGGTCTCAGTGAGCAGACATTGTACCCACTGCACTCCAGCCTGGGTGACAGAGTGATATTCTGTCTCAAAAAAAAAGAAAAAGAACTTTGCTTTTTTTTTTTTATTATGGCAAAATATAAATAACATTAAATTTACCATTTTATCCTAGATGTGGAATTTCTGGATGATGTGGTAATTATATTCTATTCACCTTTTTGAGGAACTTCTAAGCTGTTTTCTTACAGTGGCTGCACCATTTTACACTCCTACCAACAATACATGAGGGTTCCAATTTCTTCATATTCTTGCCAAAACTTCTTTTATTTTATTTTATTTTTTGAGATAGGGTTTTGCTCTGTCACTTAGGCTGGAGTGCAATGGCTTGATCTTGGCTCACTGCAACCTCTGCCCTCGGGCTCAAATGATCCTCCCGCGTGTCTCCTGAGTGGCTGGGACTATAGGTGTGACCCACTGCGCCCAGCTAATTTTTGTATTTTTTTGTAGAGACAGGGTTTTGCCATGTTGCCAAGGCTGGTCTCAAACTCCTGGACTCAAGCAATCCTGCCACCTTGGCCTCCCAAAATGCTGGGATTACAGACATGAGCCACCATGCACAGTCTGGCATTCTTTTTTCTGTACACCCATCATGTAATTTGATTACCACAAATATACTGTGTATCTGGTTTTTTTTGTTTTTGTTTTTTGTTTTGAGACGGAGTTTTGCTCTTGTTGCCCAGGTTGGAGTGCAATGGTGCGATCTTGGCTCACTGCAACCTCCGCCTCCCGGGTTTAAGCGATTCTCCTGAGTAGCTGGGATTAAAGGCATGCGCCACCACAGCTGGCTAATTTTGTATTTTTTATTAGAGATGGGGTTTCTCCATGTTGGTCAGACTGGTCTCAAATTCCCGACCTCAGGTGATCCACCTGCCTCAGCTTCCCAAAGTGCTGGGATTACAGGCATGAGCCACCCCACCTGGCCTACTATCTGTTTATGTATTGTATTTTTATTTGTGGTTTATACATAAAAAGAGTAAAAGCTTTTTATGCATAAAAAACTTTAGGCCAGGCGCAGTGGCTCATGCCTGTAATCCCAGTACTTTGGGAGTCTGAGGCGGGTGGATCACCTGAGGTCAGGAGTTTGAGACCAGCCTGGCCAACATGGTGAAACCCCGATTCTACTACAAATACAAAAAATTAACTGGGCCTAGTGGTGCACACCTGTAATCCCAGCTACTCCAGAGGCTGAGGCAGGAGACTTGCTTGAACCCAGGAAGCAGAGGTTGCAGTGAGCCAAGATTGAGCCACTGCATTCCTGTCTGGGCAACAGAGCAAAACTCAGTTTCCAAAAAAAAAAATTTTATATACTTTTTGCTCCCCAAGAATCAATTATTACCCCTGTTGAGAATGCATACTCTTAAAGATTGCAAGTGTAAATTATTAGCAACAAAGTATTTGCTATAGTTGCTGACAAGTGAGTACATGGGACTGGGAAAAGGGACCCAAGGAGAACTAAGTGGGGCACCAACAGCTTGGCCATACAATCAATTTAAGCATGTTGTGTAGTTCTTTTTTTTTTTTTTTTTTTTTTGAGATAGAGTCTCACTCTGTTGCCCAGGCTGGAGTGCAGTGGCACAATCTCGGCTCACTGCAACCTCTACCTCCTGGGTTATAGCAGTTCTCCTGCTTCAGCCTCCTGAGTAGAGTAGCTGGGATTATAGGCACACACCACCATGCCTGCCTAATTTTTGTATTTTTTTAGTAGAGGCGGGTTTTCGCCATGTTGACCAGGCTGGTCTTGAACTCCTGACCACAGCTGGAGGCCCACCTCGGCCTCCCAAGGTGCTGGGATTACAGGCATGAGCCACTGTGCCCAGCCTGTTGGGTAGTCTTTACAATTGTTCTGTGGGAGGTTAGTCCAATCCAAGCTGTTTGATCATGGTCAGAAACAGAAGACCCCCATTTCCCTTTATTTCTAATAGTAGAATGAAAGATAACTTGTGTTAGGCCATTCTTGCATTGCTATGAAGAAATACCTGGGACTGGGCAATTTATAAAGAAAAGGGGTTTAACTAGCTCACGATCTGCAGGCTGTACAGGAAGCATGGTGCCAGCCTTTGCTTGGCTTCTGGGGAGGTCTCAGGAAACTTTCACTCATGGAGGAAGGTGAAGTGGAGCAGACATGTCACATGACCAGAGCAGGAGCAAGGGGAGACAGGGAGGTGCCACACACTTTTAAATGACCAGATCTTGCAGTAATTCACTCACTATCACAAAGATAGCACCAAGTCACGAGGAATCCTCTCCCATGATCCAAATACCTCCCACCAGGCCCCACCTCCAGCACTAGGGATTACAGTTCAACATGAGATTCGTGTAGGGATGAATATCCAAACTATTTCAGTATCTCACAGGTATTAATAAACAGTTGAGGGAGATATAATATTTCCTTTAACCCTGAACTCTTATAATATCTAAAATTATCATGGATAATAAACTTCTTTTAATCTCTTAAGGGAACCTGAGTTATAAGGGAAAATATCTATTTATTTGCTTATTCTAAGGGGAACACCAGTTGAAATATTAGAATAGTAAAGTGTGGGCCTGAGGGATGAGTGGAAAGTGTCTTAACATCACTGCCTTTCTAAAGCTTTATCACTGAGACCTGTAATTATAATGGTTAATAGTTCTAATTCTTTTTTTTTTCCTTTTTTTTTTTTTATACTTTAAGTTCTAGGGTACATCTGCATAACGTGCAGGTTTGTTACATATGTATACTTGTACCATGTTGGTGTGCTGCACCCATCAGCTCGTCAGCACCCATCAACTCGTCATTTACATCAGGTATAACTCCCAATGCAATCCCTCCCCTCTCCCAATAGTTCTGACTGGGCACGGTGGCTCATGCCTGTAATCCCAGCAGTTTGGGAGGCCGAGGTGGGCAGATCACCTGAAGTCAGGAACTCGAGACCAGCCTGGCCAACGTGGAGAAACCCCATCTCTACTAAAAATACAAAAATAACTGGGCATGGTGACATGTGCCTCTAATCCCAGCTACTTGGGAGGCTAAGGCAGGAGATTCACTTGAACCCGGGAAGTGGAGGTTGCAGTGAGCTGGGATCGCACCATTGCACTCCAGCCTGGGTAAGAACAGTAAAACTCCATCTAAAAAAAAAAAAAGGTTATAATTCCACTCTTTACTGGATGTGTGATGTGGACAAGGTAATGAATTTGAAGTAGAGTCAAAGAAGATCACACAATAGATTTTGTTTTTATATTAAATAAAGGACTGCCTCCCATTAGAAAGTGGTTCAGATTGGTGTGTCTTATCCAGCTTTTATATTGTATTGATGAGAGAGTATGTATGTTGTGAACAACAACAACAAAAAAAACGAACTCTGTAAAATATTCAAGGAGGTTTATTCTGAGCCAGTACAAATGACCATGACTTGGGGAGCAGTATCAAGAAGTCCTGTTGATAGAGGCAGGAGGCAGCCAAAGGCTTAGGCAGATAGGGAAGGGACCCGGAGAATCTCTGACATGCCCCACAAGTGTTTTTTTGTTTCTTTTGTTTTGTTTTGCTTTGTTTTTTTGAGACAGGGTCTCGCTCTGTCACCCAGGTTGGAGTGCAGTGGCGTGATGTCAGCTGCAACCTCCACCTCCCAGGTTCAAGTGATCCTCCTCCCTCAGCCTCCCCAGTAGCTGGGACAACAGGTGCATGCACCACAACTGGCTAATTTTTATATTTTTTGATAGAGATGGGTTTTCGCCCTATTGCCCAGGGTGGTCTCAAACTCCTGGCCTCACGTGATCCGCCTACCTCAGCCTCCCAAAATGCTGGGATTATAGGCATGAGCCACTGTGCCCAGCCCCCCTGCAAGTGTTTACATCATATGTTTCATGCAAATGAGGGAACCTGCATAGGGCGCTTGTTTGGGCATGCCTGCAGCCTACTGGAGGCCCACATGCACTGGGGGGATGGGGTGAAGCCACCAGAAATTCACACCTTATGCATGGGAGGAGCCTGGCCTCTTCAGCTCCTGTGTGGTGGTCATGGTATTCAATTTGTGAGGTGGAAACCTGCTTGCAGGACCCCCTCTCTTGTGTGAGAGTTTTCCTTTCACTTGATACATTCCACCCTCCTCACCCTTCCATGTGTCCGTGTACCTAATTCTCCCTGGTCATAAGACAAGAACCTGGATTAGCTGAGCTAAAGAGCAAAAAATTCTGCATCACTGAGAAAGTGCACCCTAAGTGGTTGGGTTACAATTTAGATTTATACATTTTAGGGAGAAAGAAGTTACAGGCAAAGACATAAATCAATACATGTAAGGGTATACATTCATGTGGCCCAGAATGGTAGGATATCTCAAAGTGGGGGATTGGGGATGATGGGGGTTGGGAGAAATGGTTCAAGGGGCCTTAGAAGTCTTAGGTAGATTCAAAGATTATCTAACTGGCAGTTGGTATAAATAATTAAGCTTTGTCTAAAGGCTTGAAGTCAGTAGAAAGAAATGCTTAAGATAAGGTGGCTTGTGGAAGCTAATGTTTTTATTTAGATGAAGACTCCAGGCTCTTCCTTCAGAGAGAATAAATGGTAAATGTTTCTTTTCACACCTTAAAAGGTGTCAGACTCTAATCTCTCCTAGATCTGGGAAAGGCCTGACTGCATTAACGGAGATTCTCTACAGATGCAAATTTCCCCCATGAAAGATGATGGCTTTGCAGGGCCATTTTAAAATATGTCAGATAAATTTATTTTGGGGTAAAATATTTTGATTTTCTTCAGGATCTGCTATCTGTCATGTGATGCTATACCAGAGTCAGGTTGAAATTTGGTATCTTATTGCCACAAAGAGTCTGTTCTGTCAGTCTTAGGATCTCTGTTAATGCTGGTCAGTTGTACCTCACCTCCAAAAGGGAGAGGGGATAACGAGGTGTTTTGGACCCACTTCCCATCATGGCCAGAAATTCAATTTTTTAGGTTTCTCTGGGGTCCCATTGGCCCATAGAAGCTCCATTCAGTAGGTTGGGGAAGGTTAGGGTTTTCTTTTTGGTTTATAGTTTCTTTTATAACAGGGCAAAGCAGAGTGTTTATCACCGATTTGAAGCTGAGATTGCTCCTTGATGCCTTGAAGAACAAGATTACGCATGTTTTATGATATGTGTATGTATGTATTATTTAGTCAAACTAGGAATTTAGTCAAATATAGTAAGTCAGGCCGGGCGCGGTGGCTCAAGCCTGTAATCCCAGCACTTTGGGAGGCCAAGACAGGCGGATCACGAGGTCAGGAGATCGAGACCATCCTGGCTAACGGCGAAACCCCGTCTCTACTAAAAAATACAAAAAACTAGCCGGGCGTGGTGGCGGGCGCCTGTAGTCCCAGCTACTCGGGAGGCTGAGGCAGGAGAATGGCGTGAAGCCGGGAGGCGGAGCTTGCGGTGAGCTGAGATCGGGCCACTGCACTCCAGCCTGGGCGACAGAGCAAGACTCCGTCTCAAAAAAAAAAAAAAAAAAAAAAAAAAAAAAATATATATATATATATATAGTAAGTCAAACTGCCATATTGTTACTTACATACAAGAGCAGGCCTTGTGGACTTAGTATTGTTTGGGGCATTTCAATGTTTATTAGCATCTCTGTGTATATATCAATCCGTTTTACTACCTCTCAGATACTTTGGTGAAATATTGATCCATTCAAAAGGCTGAGGTAGACCAGGCACAGTGGCTTATGCCTATAATCCTAGCACTTTAGGAGGCTGAGGTGGGTGGATCGCTGGAGCCCAGGAGTTTGAGACCAGCCTCGGCAACAAAGTAAGACTTCATCTCTACAAAATACACAAAAATTAGCCAGGTTTGGTGGCACATGCCTATAGTTCTAGCTACTAGGGAGACTAAGGCAGGAGGATTGTTAGAACCCAGGAGGTGGAGGTTGCAGTGAGTCGAGATCATGCTGCTGCACTCCAGCCTGGGCGACACAGTAAGACCCTGTCTCAAAAAAAAAAAAAAGAGAGAGAGAGTTAGGTACTGATTAACTTTGCTTTCTGGGTTTCAGGTATTTGTTTCCTTGTTTCTATTAACAGAGCTGAGCATATTATTATTAGTAGAGCTGTCTTCCTAAAATATCCACTTACATTGGGTGTAGGAATAGCTGTCATAGGATATGCAACCATTTTTACTGTTTATTTACTTTCCCTTTTTATTTTGCAAATCAAAACATCTTTTAAAGTATAGGTTTTTTACAAAAAAGGACTTAAATCATGAGTGTACAGTTTGATGGATTTTTACAAAGTAAAGATACCTATGTAACCGATACCTAGACCGTAAAGAGGAGTATTTTCCACACAGCAGAAACCCGTTGACTCCTCTCAGTTGTTATTTCCCAAGGGTAACTATTATTCTGATTTCTTTTTCTCTTTCTTTCTTTCTTTCTTTTTTTTTTTTGAGGAGGAGTTTCACCCTTGTTGCCCAGGCTGGAGTGCAATGGCATGATCTCGACTCACTGCAACCTCCACCTCCTGGGTTCAAGCAATCCTCCTGCCTCAGCCTCCCAAGAAGCTGGGATTACAGGTGCCCGCCACCATGCGCAGCTAATTTTTTTTATTTTTAATCATGACAGGGTTTCACCATGTTGGCCAGGCTGGTCTCGAACTGCTGACTTCAGGTGATCCACCCACCTCAGCCTCCCAAAGTGCCAGGATTACAAGCATGAGCCACTATGCCCGGCCACCATTATTCTGATTTCTAACATCATGAATTTGTTGTGCCTGTTTTAAACTTTATATAAATGGAATCATACTGTATCCTTGCTTTTTGGTCCAGCTTCAAATATTGTTCAGCTTAGTATTTGTGAGATTCATTCCCTGTTGTATATAGTTCATTCATACTCTGTGAAAAACTTTAAACATACCAAAAAGCATACAGAACAGAATAGTGAATGTTCATTTCCTATCATCCAGCAACAACAACTGTCAACTCATGGTCAATCTTGGTCCAGTTAGCCTCTACCCACTGTCCTCAACTCCATATTCTTATGAAGCAAACCCCAGCTACGACATAATGGTATCTGTAAACATTTCAGTATATACTCTGAAAGAGAAAGCCTTTATTTTTATTCTGTTTTATTTTTTGTCTTCTGTACTCTCTTTTATTAACATCATAGTCTTTGCATCAGGATACATCACAATGCTAGCAGGTTTTGTTTTAAAGCTTAGTATTAAATATTAAATATCTTCCCCAGTTTTAATTTAAGAAATTAAAACTCAAGTTATTTGAAGCCTGGACACACTTCCATGATTAGCGGGGCTGTGTAAAAGTTGGTGGCTTTATTTTTCTTCCTCTGTAGGCAGATCCAGGTGACCCTGGAAAGGTGGGACCAGATTGTATGATTGTGTATTCGGTTTTTGTTTTTGAGATGGAGTTTCATTCTTGTTGCCCAGGCTGGAGTGCAATGGCACGATCCGGGCTTACTGCAACCTCTGCCTCCTGGGTTCAGCGATTCTCCTGCCTCAGCCCCACGCCCCCACAACAGGCATGCACCACCACGCCCATATAATTGTTTTAAAGTGTGCTACAAGGCTGGGTGTGGAGTGGCATGGTGGCTCACACCTGTAATCCCAGCACTGTGGAAGGCCAAAATGGGTGGATCACTTGAGGTCAGGAGTTCAAGATCAGCCTGGCCAACATGGCAAAACCCCATCTCTACTAAAAATACAAAAATTAGCCAGGTGTTATGGTGCGCGCCTGTATGAGGCAGGAGGATTGCTTGAACACGGGAGGCAGAGGTTGTGGTGAGCTGAGGTTGTGCCACTGCACTCTAGTCTGGGAAACAGAGTGAGACTCCACCTCCAAAAAAAAAAGCACTACAAAAATGGATGGCCTGGCCAGGCATGGTGGCTCAAGCTGGGTGCAGTGCCTCACGCCTGTAATCCCAGCACTTTGGGAGGCTGAGGCGGGCAGATCACTTGAAGTCAGGAGTTCGAGACTAGCCTGGCCAACATGGTGAAACGCTGCCTCTACTAAAATTACAAAAATTAGCCTGGTGTGGTGGGAGTAGGTGCCTGTAATCCCAGTTACTCAGGAGGCTGAGGCAGGAGAGTTGCTTGAACCCCAGAAATGGAGGTTGCAGTGAGTCAAGATCGTGCCACTGCACTCTAGCCTGGAAAACAGAGCAAGACCCCATCTCAAAAAAAAAAAAAAATTGATGGCCTGTTATAAGCCAGGATACAAAGTAAGGATGTGGGTAAGGGAGGGATCATTCCCTTCCAGTAAAAGGACAGAATTTTGAGCTGGGCGTGGTGGCTCACAGCTGAAATCCCAGCACTTTGGGAGGCCAAGATGGGCAGATCACGAGGTCAGGAGTTCAAGACCAGCCTGACCAACATGGTAAAACCTATCTCTACTAATAACACAAAAATTAGGCCGGGTGTGGTGGCTCACACCTGTAATCCCAGCCCTTTGGAAGGCCGAGACAGGCAGATCACCTAAGGTCAGGAGTTCAAGACCAGCCTAGTCAAAATGAGGAAACCCCGTCTCTACTAAAAATACAAAAAGTTAGCTGGGCATGATGACGGGTGCCTGTAATCCCAGCTACTCGGGAGGCTGAGGCAGGAGAATTGCTTGAACCCGGGAGGTGGAGGCTGCAGTGCGCCATTGCACGCCAGCCTGGACAACAAGAGCAAAACTCTGTCTCAAAAAAAAAAAAAAAAAAAGAGGCCAGGCGCGGTGGCTCACGCCTGTAATCCCAGCACTTTGGGAGGCCGAGGCGGGTGGATTACGAGGCCAGGTGATCGAGACCATCCTGGCTAACACAGTGAAACCCCGTTTCTACTAAAAATACAAAAAATTAGCCGGGTGTGGTGGCGGTCGCCTGAGGCTGAGGAAGGAGAATGGCGTGAACCCGGGAGGCAGAGCTTTCAGTGAGCTGAGATTGCACCACTGCACTCTAGCCTGGGCGACAGAGCAAGACTCTGTCTCAAAAAAAAAAAAGAGAGACAAAATTGAAAAAGTTGCAGTCCATAATTTCATAATTTTTTCCAAAAATGGTTGGAGGAGAGGGTAAAATCTCAACATGAGTTTCAAAGTACTGTCTCTCTGTCTCTGTGAGGGGCCCGTAGTTGGCTTGTTGAGGAGGAAGACTGTTCAGGGAAGAGATGGCTAGGTTTGACCATTCCCCCTCCCAAACTAGGGGAGTGGAAATGGAAAGTTCAGTGCCTAGTGAATGTAGAAGGGGGCTGAAAGTTGGTTGATGTTGAATTCTCTAAAAGGTTTCCTCCAGACAACTCAGACTCCTCTCACTTCAGTGAAGAAGGTATTTTCATTTTGAATTTTAATTTTTTACAGAGACAGGGTCTCTGTTGTCCAAGCTGGAGCGTGGTGACATGATCAGAGTTCACTGTAGCCTCAAACTCCTGTGCTCAAGCACCCTCCCACTTTGGCCTCCCAAAGAACTGGGATTACAGGCGTGAGCCACCGTGCTTGCCAGAAGTTATTTTTAAAAGCACTTGAGAAATTCCTCCTCCACCCCCCAGGTGGGAAGTCTCAGAGAAGGAAGTCATCAGCACAGCCACTTTCTAGGCCATAATGGAATTCCTGAAGGTTGGAGACCCCAGAGAAGTGGACAAAGGATGCTGCCACCACCCGGACATAGGGAATCTGATGAGACTGGAACCATATGTCAAATTTTCCAGGAAAGAAGCATTCAGGAATTCAGGCAGCATAAAGGCCAGCTGTACATCACAGCTGTGAGGAAGGACCAGCCCATCCAGCCCATGGCGCTGGCCCTGACAAAGCTTCAGTGATAGGAAAATGCATGACGGGCACAATAACACTCAAGCCAAGTCCCAGGAATGCTCCTGCTGTGTCTGCCGGTGCTTAGGAGTGGAAACCGGTCCCACTGTGCCACCGTGATGGCAGAAATGCCCAGAACACAGACAAAGAAGAGGCAGATGAGCTTGGCTGTGGGGAACAGTGGAAGGAGTAACAGAGCAGGGGACAAAGCTCCCTGTAATCAGTAGAGCAATTGCTGATAGTTCAGTTTGGAAAAAGTCTAAGAGATTTTCTCTGAATGACAATAGACAGTGTGGAATAGCCAGGAGGAGCTGAGGCAGAGCACTACACCCACAAAGGACGTCCCCAGACCACTTTCTCCTGTAGAGGGTCCATGAAGTACATATTTGGTCTGAGCATGGTCAATATCCCCAAAAGAGAAACAGCATGAAACCAAGCAGATGGGTCCAGATGATGCCCGTTTTCACATGGATGTGGAAGATGCTCTTGAAGCAAGCCCAAAAGGAAGGCATGGATGGTCTATGGCCATGTAGCAGGTAGTCATTGTCCTTCAGTCAGTCAGGGACGACATCATATGGGATAACCCTCCAGTGTTCCTCCCAGACCTTGTACACAAACTCCTCCATCTCCTCCGTGGCATAGGGGAAGTGCAGTGCATCAGTAGCTTTACCTTCTCCTCCTTTTCCTGAGGCATTGGACATGTTTGCACTTCTTCAGCTTTGGTTGGGTTGGTGATAACCCATCCATCCTTCTCTTGTAGTAGGGGTCCCAGTTCAGCTAGTTCCACCATGTCAGTTTCCCTGTTACTGGCAGGAGCCGCATTGCCCCATGCCACCACAGATCCTTTGTGGGAAGACATCTGGCCAGTACTTTAGCGTGCAGCTTTAGCGTGGGGAAAGGTTGGGGTCTCTCAGCCCCATGGGCAGAGATGTCTCTGTAATGGTAGATGAGCCAGATAGGCAGGCTCTGCTGGGACACTGGTCTCTTGCTACTTCCTGCTGCACACGGGCAGCCTGTGGCTCTGGATCTTCATTGTCCTTCCTGCAAAGCCTTTATTTTATATAATCACCTCAATACAGTTATCATAGCTAAAATAATGGTAACTCCTTAATGTTGTCAAACTCCAATCACTGTTCAAATTTCCAATTGTCTCATAAATGTGATAAATTTAAAAAATCAGAATGTTTCAATGAGGATCCAGGGAAGGTCTACACAGTATGATTGTCTTCTGAGTCTCTTTTCTAACGTGTGTGTGTATGTGTGTGTGTGCACACGTGGGAACACCTTTTAAAAGACTGAGATGGCTGGGCACAGTGGCTCACACCTGTAATCCTAGCACTTTGGGAGGCTGAGGCGGGTGGATCACCAGAGGTCGGGAGTTCAATATCAGCCTGACTAACATTATGAAACCCCATCTCTATTAAATACACAAAATTAGCTGGGTGCAGTGGCGCACACCTGTAATCACAGCTACTAGGGAGGCCGAGGCAGGAGAATCGCTTGAACTTGGAGGCAGAGGTTGCAGTGAGCCAGAATTGAGCCACTGCACTCCAGCCCAGGTGACACAGTGAGACTCGGTCTCAAAAAAACAAAACAAAACAAAACCAAAAAAAGGCTGAGATGTATTTAACATGGAGTGAAATGCTCAGATCTCAAGTACACTATTCCATCAGGTGGTGTTTTTTTTTTTTTTTGTCACTTAGTCAGTCTTGATGAATACATTTCCAGATATAGAACATTTCTCTCAGGCCACAAAGTTCCCTCATGCCTCTTCCCAGTCAGTCCTTCCATAAGCAACCAGTAATGTAATTTCTATAGCTGGGTTTTCCCAGTTTTTTTAATACAGATGCCTAGAACATTCTTGTTTTTATTTCTGTTGGATAAACACCTAGAGGTGGATTTGCTGGGTCATAGGGTACATGTATAGTCAACTTTTCTTTTTTTGTTTTTTTAGAGATGGGGTCTTGCTCTCTTGCCCAGAGTGAAGTGCTATGGTATGATCATGGCTCACTGCAGCCTGGAATTCCTGGGCTCAAGTGATCCTTCCCTCTCAGCCTCTCAAGTAGCTGGGATTACAGGTGCGAGGGAGCCACCATGGCTAATTTATTTATTTTTAAATTGATTTTTATTTTTTGAGACAGTCTTGCTCTGTCACCCAGACTGGATGCAGAGGTGCAATCTCAGCTCACTGCAACCTCCGCCTCCCAGGTTCAAGCGATTCTCCTACCTCTGCCTCCAGAGTAGCTGGGATTACAGGCACATGCCACCACACCTGGCTAATTTTTGTATTTCTAGTAGAGGCGGGTTTCGCCACGTTGGCCAGGCTGGTCTCAAACTCCTGACCTCAAGTGATCTGCGTGCCTCGGCCTCCCAAAGTGCTGGGGTTACAAGCATGAGCCACCGTGCCTGGCCACTTTGCCTGATTTATATTCAACTTTTTTTTTTTTTTTTTTTTTTTTTTTTGGTCAGAGTCTTGCTCTGTCTCCCAGGCTGGAGTGCAGTGGCCTGACCTCAGCTCACTGCAAGCCCCGCCTCCTGGGTTCACACCATTCTCCTGCCTTAGCCTCTCGAATTGCTGGGACTACAGGCGCCCGCCACCACACCTGGCTAATTTTTTCTATTTTTAGTAGAGATGGAGTTTCACCTTATTAGCCAGGATGGTCTTGATCTCCTGACCTCATGATCCACCCACCTCGGCCTCCCAAAGTGCTGGGATTACAGGCTTGAGCCACCGCGCCCGGCCTATATTCAACTTTTTAAGAAGCTACCGAAGAGCTTTCAAAATGGTTGTACTATCTTACACTCGCATCAGCAATATGTGAGTTTTCTCATTGCTCCACGTCCTCTCCAACATTTGTATTGTCAGTTCTCTCTCTCTTTTTGAGACGGAGTTTTGCTGTCCCCTAAGCTAGAGTGCAATGGCTCGATCTCGGCTCACTGCAACCTCCGCCTCCCGGGTTCAAGCAATTCTCCCGCTTCAGTCTCCTGAGTAGCTGGAATTACAGGCAAGCACCACCATGCCCGGCTAATTTTTGTATTTTTAGGAGAGACAGGATTTCACCATGTTGGTCAGGCTGGTCTCGAACTCCTGACCTCGTGATCTGCCCGCCTTGGCCTCCTAAAGTGCTGGGATTACAGGTGTGAGCCGCCACGCCCAGCCTCTATCTTTGTTTTATTCTTGCAATATATGTATTGAAGAAAATCAGTTGTTCCTCATGTAGTTTTCCATAATTTGGATTTTGCTATTGCCTTCATATGATGTCATTTAATGTTTCTCTCCTCCATATTTCTGGCATATTGGATCTAGAGGCTTGATGAGATTCAGGTTCAAATTTTGGGGGGGGTTGGGGGGATAACTACTTCATAGGCAGTGTTGTATTCTATCAGGAGGCCCATGATATTTGGTTATCTCTCTCTTTGTGATGTTAGGAGTCATAAATGATATTTAATTCATTACCGTTTGAAAAATGATGATATCAAATTCAATTATTCCATCTTCACGTGTTAGCCGGAATACATATAAAGAGAAACTTCCTATTCTCTAATATTTGTTTACTAATGATAGAGTACATATAGGAAAGACAGGATATATGCTTATTTACCTTTATTTACCAGTTTTCAAAAGGATGAGTTGGTTCCCTAGCATCCTCCAACAAAGACCAATATTTAAAGTCTCATTATTTCATGTATTTAAATATCATTAATATACTTCAATCCATTGCAGTTATTATTATTTTTGTTTGTTTGCTTGAGACAGAGTTGAGCTCTTGTTGCCCAGGCTGGAGTGTAATGGCACAGTCTCAGCTCACCACAGCCTCCACCTCCCGGGTTCATATGCTCCTCCCACCTCAGCCTCCCGAGTAACTGGGATTACAGGCATGAGCCACCACACCCGGCTAATTTTTATTTTATTTTATTTTATTTATTTTTTTTTGAGATGGAGTCTGGCTCTGTTGCCCAGGCTGGAGTGCAGTGGCGGGATCTCAGCTCACTGCAAGCTCCGCCTCCCGGGTTTACGCCATTCTCCTGTCTCAGCCTCCGGAGTAGCTGGGACTACAGGCGCCCGCCACCTCGCCCGGCTAGTTTTTTGTACTTTTTAGTAGAGACAGGGTTTCACCGTGTTAGCCAGGATAGTCTCGATCTCCTGACCTCGTGATCCACCCGTCTCGGCCTCCCAAAGTGCTGGGATTACAGGTTTGAGCCACCGCGCCCGGCTAATTTTTATTTTTAGTAGAGACGGGATTTCTCCATGTTAGTCAGGCTGGTCTCGAACTCCCGACCTCAGGTGATCTGCCCACCTCAGCCTCCCAAAGTGCTGGGATTACAGCTGTGAGCCACCGCGCCCGGCCACAGTTATTATTCTTATTGATATTCAAATTGTTCCATATTTGGCCAGTGAGTGCCTCTTCAGATTGGCTCCTAAATCCTTTTGACATATTCCTAGTAATCTCTGATAGCTTACTTGCTATCTGGTGAGATAAAATTTTCCAAATTCATTTTGCACTTTTTCTGCCCCAGACCTAGATTCAGCCATTTCCTCAAAGCTCTCTGATTCCTTTTAATTTGAAATGATATTTAGAGACAATAATGGGTCTATAGGGAAGGTAAAACATTACCTCTACTCTTTTGGGGTCTCTGGTCAGGCCTGATAATTAATTTGGCATTAGATAGACTAACAAAACAGAAACATACAAATTTATTTACTGTACGTTTTCTGTGACAGAGGAGCCCTCGTAAGGATTTAAACCGAAAGAACTGACAAAACCTAAATAATTTAATACAACATTAAACAATTGTGGAAAAGTAGTGAAAATGTATGTGGAGGCTAAAGGAAGATAACAATTATTTTAGTAAGGTCTGTTTGTACAGGATTCTCTCTGTCTCAACCTCCCATCCTTGATGATAAGAATGTTTCTTTTCTTTTCTTTTTTTTTTTTTTTTGAGACGGAGTCTCGCTCTGTCACCTGGGCTGGAGTGCAGTGGCCGGATCTCAGCTCACTGCAAGCTCCGCCTCCCGGGTTTACACCATTCTCCCGCCTCAGCCTCCCGAGTAGCTGGGACTACAGGCGCCCGCCACCTCGCCCGGCTAGTTTTTTGTATTTTTAGTAGAGATGGGGTTTCACCGTGTTAGCCAGGATGGTCTCGATCTCCTGACCTCGTGATCCGCCCGTCTCGGCCTCCCAAAGTGCTGGGATTACAGGCTTGAGCCACCGCGCCCGGCCTCAGAATGTTTCTTTTCTCCCGGTATAGGGAGAGCAGCTCTCACACGGTAATTTCATGTCTTGTTTTTAAGAAAAAGAAGGGAGATCAGGCCAGGTGTGGTGGCTCACGCCTATAATCCCAGCACTTTGGGAGGACAAGGCAGGTGGATCACTTGAACTCAGGAGTTCAGACCAGCCTGGTCAACATTGTGAAACCCCGTCTCTACTAAAAATACAAAAAATGAGCTGAGTGTGGTGGTGCACACCTGTAATCCTAGCTACCTGGGAGGCTGAGGCAGGAGAATTGCCTGAACCTGGGAGGTGGAGGTTGCAATGAGCCAAGATTGTGACACTGAACTCCATCCTAGGTGACAGAGTGAGACTCCATCTCAAAAAAAAAAAAAAAAAAAAAAGGAGATCAGAATGTCCTTGTATCTGCTGTTTATTGTTTTTAACTCAAAACAGTCAACATGCCAGCATGGCATATTTTACAGTAGGATATTCTGAACTCCTTCAGGTGCCAGGAGTACTTATAGCTACTGAGATATTTTTGATTCTAGACAATTTAGGTGGACAGATAAAAGGATTTTTTAAAAATAAAATATATTACAAGTTCATATTGGTATTATGGTTTTTTTTTTTGTTTGTTTTTGTTTTTTTTAAGAAAATTCTGGCACGGTGGCTCATGCCTGTAATCCCAGCACTTTCGGACGCCAAGGCAGGCAGATCACCTGAGGTCAGGAGTTTGAGGCCAGCCTGACTAACATGGAAAAACCCCACCTCTACTAAAAATACAAAAAATTAGCCAGGTGTGGTGGCACATGCCTGTAGTCCCAGCTACTCGGAAGGCTGAGGCAGGAGAATCTCTTGAACCCAGAAGGCAGAGGTTGCAGTGAGCCGAGATAACGCCATTGCACTCCAGCCTGGGGAACAAGAGTGAAACTCCGTCTCAAAAAAAAAAAAAGAAAAAGAAAAGAAAATAATCCTCCATCCCCATCACCTCCCTGAAAATAGTATACCACCCCTTCCTATTGACATTAGGCTTTGCCATGAGACTTTTTCATCTCATTCATGACAACCATTGATTTAGGGCTTGAACATGTGACTTGCTTTGACCAATGGTATATTAGCACATCTGACTGCCAAGGTTGGTAATGTGCTTGTGCATATGGGCTTGCCCTCTTCTACCTCTGTCATTGCCATGAGAAGAACTTGCCACAAGTAGCCTGTTGCTTTCAGAATAATGAAAGATACATCTTGTTGACCTGAATCAAACCTGCAATCTGGAGCTAAGCCCAGCTGAGCCTAGCCTAAATTGTTCAAATGCCAGCCAACCTGTAGAATGTAACTTAAAGCAGAAGCACAGATATGTGAATGAGAAATAAATGCTTAGGGTTGTAAGTCATTGATGTTTAGAGTGGTTTGTTATGCAGCATAGTTAGGTATATAGCAGACTAATACAAATATTTACAAGCTAAATTCAAGATTATAGGAATAATAGAATTGGTATCTCACAAAATTATTCATTTTCATTCCAAAATGTGCACACAGCAGTCTCAGAATGATAACACCAATACTGCTGCTAATAATATGATTATTGAAATCAGTTTAAGCTTTTATTTTTTGCAATTTTTTTTTTTTTTTTTTGAGATGGAGTCTCACTCTGTCGCCCAGGCTGGAGTGCAGTGGCCGGATCTCAGCTCACTGCAAGCTCCGCCTCCTGGGTTCATGCCATTGTCCTGCCTCAGCCTCCAGAGTAGCTGGGACTACAGGCTCCTGCCACCTCGACCAGCTAGTTTTTTGTATTTTTTTAGTAGAGACGGGGTTTCACCATGTTTGCCAGGATGGTCTCGATCTCTTGACCTCGTCGTGATCCGCCCGTCTTGGCCTCCCAAAGTGCTGGGATTACAGGCTTGAGCCACCGTGCCCGGCCTACTTAAAAATATTTTATGATTTATTCTTTGTTTTAATTGTACCTGGGTTTTAATTTATAGAGGTGACTGAGTGATGCTACAGAGAGGACAATACCATTGAAAGAAGCCTTTTTTTTTGAGACAGAGTCTCGAACTCCAGCCTAGTGTGCAGTGGTGCAATCTGGCTCACTGCAACCTCTGCCTCCCAGGTTCAAGCGATTCTCCTGCCTCAGCCTCCTGAATAGCTGGGACCACAGGAACGTGCCTCCAGGCCCAGCTAATTTTTGTATTTTTAGTAGAGACGGGGCTTCACCATGTTGGCCAGGATGGTCTCCATCTCCTGACCCTTTTTTTTTTTTTTTTTTTTTTTTTGAGATGGAGTCTCGCCCTGCAGCCCAGGCTGGAGTGCAGTGACACGATCTCGGCTCACTGCAACCTCTACCTTCTGGGTTCAAGAGATTCTCCTGCCTCAGCCTCTCAAGTAGCTGGGACTACAGGCATGTGCTATGACGCCCAGCTAATTTTTTCTATGTTTAGTAGAGACAGGGTTTCACCGTGTTAGCTAAGATGTTCTCAATCTCCTGACCTCATGATCCCCCCACCTTGGCCTCCCAAAGTGCTGGGATTACAGGCATGAGCCACCACACCCTGCAAGAAGTCTTATTACTTACAGTTCCCGAAGAGAAGGGGCTACACCATGACACACAGGGTCACATGGGGAAGTACCAGGATTGGTCAGGAGGCAGAAGGAGCAAAGAAGAGAAGTGTGGCCCAGAGCCTTTATTGTCATTTCTATGGAAAGGAAGGGATGAGGCAGGGCATAGGCAAATCTGAGCAAATTTAGGATTGTGTAGCTTAACATCATTTCAGTTGGCTCAGGGTCACAGAATTGGTCTCTGATCATCTGGCACCTTGCCCTGGGGGATTTAGAGCAGGGAAAATGTTCACTTGGTGTCTAAGAGTAAGTTAAAGTGGTTGCAAATATGTGCTTTGGTTGATTGGTTTGCATAAGAAAGGTGAGTCTGCAGGGCGGGTGACTCAAGCCGCTAATCCCAGCAATTTGGGAGGCCAAGGAGGATGGATCACCTGAGGTCAGGGGTTTGAACCCAGCCTGACCAACATAGTGAAACCCCATCTCTACTAAAAATACAAAATTAACCGGCCTGTAATCCCAGCTACTCGGGAGACTGAGGCAGGAAAATCGCTTGAACCCAGGAGGCGGAGGTTGCAGTGAGCTGAGATCGTGCCATTGCATTCCAGCCTAGGGGACAAGAGCGAGACTTCATTTCAAAAAAAAAAAAAAAAAAAAGAATTGGGATATAAAAATTTAAGCTATAAATACAGTCTTTACTCCTTATTCCAGGAATCTACTTGTTCTGAAAGCTGGACTGGCTTGAATAAGGCTTTATGGCTATTTATTGGGGAGGACCTATCAAGATTCCTATAAAAATTCACTCAATAAAACTGACCAAAACAAGATGTTCAATAAAGGGATCTCATGGTTAAAAAAATAAAATTAGGCCGTGCGCGGAGGCTCACGCCTGTAATCCCAGCACTTTGGGAGGCCGAGACAGGTGGATCACGAGGTCAGGAAATCGAGACCATCCTGGCTAACATGGTGAAACCCCGTCTCTACTAAAAATACAAAAAATTAGCCAGGCGTGGTGGCGGGCGCTTGTAGTCCCAGCTACTCGGGAGGCTTGAGGCAGGAGAATGGCGTGAACCCAGGGGGTGGAGTTTGCAGTGAGTTGAGATCGCACCAGTGCACTCCAGCCTGGGTGACAGAGCAAGACTCCGTCTCAAAAAAATATAAATAAATAAATAAATAAAATTAAACCAAACCAAAACAACAACAATAAAACATGATTCTTTTATCCTTCTATGGAGATTACTTCATGATAATAAATAGTAATAGTTGTAATTTCTCTCTTTCTTTCTCTCTCTTTCTCCTTCCTTCCTTCCTTCCTTCCTTCCTTCCTTCCTTCCTTCCTTCCTTCCTTCCTTCCTTTCCTTCCTTCCTTCTTTCTTTCTTTATTCCTTTTTTTCTTTCTCTCTTCCTTTTTCTTCCTCTCTTTTTTGACGTGGGGTTGGTCTGGCTGTGTTGCCCAGGATGGAGTACATTGTCTCTTCACAGGCACGATCATGGCACAGCACAGCCTCCAACTCCTGGCTGGGTCTACAGGCTCGCACCACCATCCCTGGCCTAATTTCTGCTTACAGTGCACAGTACGCCAACATGTGGCTTTATAATTATACACCAGTTCCTCACTAAAGGACATTTGTATTGTTTCTATGTATTTCCATACTTTTCTGATATGAACATCCTGAAATAAATAACTGTGAGCATGTTTTTCTTTTTTAGGTAGGCTAATTTATTTCTTTATTTTTGCCTTTAATCCATGCTTTTTTTTTTCCCATAGGTTTTTGGGGAACAGGTGGTGTTTGGTTACATGATGACGTTCTTTAGTGGTGATTTGTGAGATTTTGGTGCACCCATCACCCAAGCAGTATACAGTGAACTCAATTTGTAGTCTTTTATCCCTCACCCCCTCCCCATACTTTCCCCAAGTCTTCAAAATTTATTGTATAATTCTTCTGCCTTTGCATTCTCATAGCTTAGCTCCCACTTATGAGTGAGAACATACGATGGTTGGTTTTCCAATCCTGAGTTACTTTACTTAGAATCATAGTCTCCAGTGCCAACCAGGTTGCCGTGAATGCCATTAATTCATTCTTTTTTATGACTGAGTAGTATTCCATTATATACATATATGATGTGATATATATATTTCACAGCACCTGGCTAATTTTTTGTATTTTTAGTAGAGATGGGGTTTCTCCATGTTGGTCAGTCTGGTCTCAAACTCCCAACCTCAGGTGATCCACCCGCCTTGGCTTCCCAAAGTGCTGGGATTACAGGCATGAGCCACTGCACCTGACCACATATCACAGTTTCTTTATCCACTTGTTGACTGATGGGTATTTGGTCTGGTTCCACATTTTTGAAATTGTGAATTGTGCTGTTGTAAACGTGTGTGCAATTATCTTTTTCGTATAATGACTTCTTTTTCTTGGGGTAGATACCCAGTAGTGGGATTGCTGGATGAAATGATAATTCTAGTTTGATTTTTTTAAGGAATCTCCACACTGTTTTGCATAGTGGTTGTACTAATTTACATTCACACCAGCAGTGTAGTAGTGTTCCCTTTTCACCACATCCATGCCGACATCTATTATTTTTTGATTTTTTGATTATGGCCATTCTTGTGGGAATAAGGTGGTATCGCATTGTGGTGTGGATTTGCATTTCCCTGGTCATTAGTGCTGTTGAGCATTTTTTAATGTTTGCTGACCATTTGTATATCCTCTTTTGAGAATTGTCTATTCATGTCCTTAGCCCACTTTTTGATGGGATTGTTTTTTTCTTGCTAATTTGTTTAAGTTCATGTAGATTCTGGATATTATTCCTTTGTCAGATATATAGATTGTGAAGATTTTCTCCCACTCTATGGGCTGTCTGTTTACTTTGCAGATGGTAGCTTTTGCAGGGCAAAAGCTCTTTAGTTGGATTAAGTCCCACCTATTTGTCTTTGTTTTTATTGCATTTGCTTTTGGGTTCTTGGTCATGAACTCCTTGCCCAAGCCAATGTCTAGAAGGGTTTTTCTGATGTTATCTTGTAGAATTTTGTTTGTTTGTTTGTTTTTTAGAAAACAATTTTATTGAGGTATAATGGACATACAATAAACTGCATATATTTAAAATGTACAATTAGATAATTTTTGTACCCATTATATCATCACCACAAACAAGATCACGAACATATCCATATCGCAAAATGCTTCCTCTATCCTTTTTTTTTTTGAGAGAGAGTCTCACTCTATTGCCTAGACTGAAGTGCAGTGGCGCAATCTCAGCTCACTGCAACCTCTGCCTCCCAAGTCCAAGTAATTCTCATGCCTCAGACTCCCAAGTAGCTGGGATTACAGGCAAGCACCACCATGCCTGTCCAGTTTTTGTACATTTAGTAGAAATGGGTTTTCACCATGTTGGCCAGGCTGGTCTCTAACTCCTGGCCTCAAGTGATCCACCTGCCTCGGCCTCCCAAAGTGCTGGGATTACAGGTGTTGGCCACTGCACCTGGCTTCACACCTCTTTAATCGTATCTTCTTATTCCTCCTTTTCTTTTTTGTTTTAAATTTTTTATTATTATACTTTAAGTTCTAGGGTACATGTGCACAATGTGTAGGTTTGTTACATATCTATACATGTGCCATATTGGTGTGCTGCACCCGTTAACTGGTCGTTTACATTAGGTATATCTCCTAATGCTATCCCTCCCGCCTCCCCCAACCCCACGACAGGCCCCAGTGTGTGATGTTCCCCACCCTGTGTCCAAGTGTTCTCATTGTTCAATTCCCACCTATGAGTGAGAACATGTGGTGTTTGGTTTTCTGTCCTTGCAATAGTTTGCTCAGAATGATGGTTTCCAGCTTCATCCATGTCCCTACAAAAGACATGAACTCATCCTTTTTTATGGCTGCATAGTATTCCATGGTGTATATGTGCCACATTTTCTTAAATCTTGTAGAATTTTTACATTTTCAGATCTTAGATTTAAGTCCTTGATATATCTTGAGTTGATTTTTGTATAAAGTGAGAGATGAGAATCCAGTTTCATTCTACGTGTGACTTGCCAATTCTCCCAGCACCATTTGTTGAATAGGGTGTCCTTTCCCCGCTTTATGTTTTTGTTTGCTTTGTCGAAGGTGAGTTGGCTGTAAGTATTTGGGTTTATTTCTGTGTTCTCTATTCTGTTCCATTGGTCTATGTGCCTATATTTATACCAATACCATGCTGTTTTGGTGACTGTAGTGCTATAGTATAGTTTGAAAGCAGGTAATGTGATGCCTCCAGATTTGTTCTTTTTGCTTAGTCTTGCTTTGGCTATGTGGGCTCTTTTTTGGTTCCACATGAATTTTAGGGTTTGGTTTTTTTTCTAGTTCTGTGAAGAATGATGGTGGTATTTTGATGGGAATTGCATTGAATTTGTAGATTGCTGTAATAGTCTTGTTTAGTGTTAAGAATACTGAAGGAAAATTTTTGTGTTGCAGTTGCCATCATTATATCATCAACCTGATGTTCAGTATATTCCTGTAAAACCCCAAAACAGAAATTCTTAACTGAGGTTATCCCATCACTGAAGGCTTCTTTTGGCCAGAGAATTTTTTTAGGTATCAGGTATAGTACTCAAATATCTTTATCAGGAGATGTTTTTCTATCCCATTCTTCAGAATTCTTATTTCTAGTGCCAGAGGCAATAAGAGGAAAATAGATGATCCAGGAATTAGACTGTCAGTTCAAGGTCACAGGCAGCAGCAGTTCAATCTGCACACAGTACATCAAACAAAGAGTCCTTCAGAAGCCCCTGACTCTGCTCCTTGGCTTTTTCCTGAGGAGGAGTCTTGTAAAAATATATGTAACCCTGTATAATTTCATCTGAACCTTCTCTAGAGAAGATCACTATGCTATCTGTGTTCTTCCAAATATACTTGGAAATTAAATACCTACCTACTGAAGTGTGAACTATTGTTATGTCTTAAATTTCCAAGGAAAATATTACTTCATCCAGGACCTGAATGCCTTCCTCAGAGTGGTGTTCACTTTCAATATGATTTTCCACCTTTCTAGCAGCCAGTACATTGGGACTGTTTTCCATGCCAATTGCAAATGTCTAGAGAGTGTCTTACACTTGGGCCTCTTTCAGCTGCATCAACAGAGTGGCAGCAATGAAGCTGGAATCCAAGCCTTTTCTCTGTCATTAGTCGTTTCTTAGTAGCACTGTCAAAAGGAATCCAGAGGTTACTCTTCATAGTTTCTATCTCAAAACTGTTTCTCCACATTGTTGTAGAGGGCATGCAGAGGTTAATCTCTACAATGATGACTCTCTAGGTAGGTGTCTCTGCCCCGGCATACTTTCTTATTGACAGTACTTAATGAAATAAATGCAAACACTCAACCCAACATACAAATTTTCTGCCCAGTCCCTCCTTTGTCATAAAGATGAAGGATTATCTCACCATCCACTCTGGCCTTGTACTCAAATTCAAAATGGTATTATACCTTGTTGTGGTTGTAAATTTCACCACTGCAACAGAGCCACAAATAGAAATATTTCCTCACTTGAATTGGCTGCATTCCAAACAGCTGGTCAACTACCACCAACTGGCAAAATCCAAAGCAGCAGCTGATGTATCCATTGACATTCTCAGGAAGAAATGCATCTGGACCCCTGTGTGTGATCTTCATAGCACTCGGATGCTGACCAGAGAGGCAATCATTGCTGCCAAAGAGGGCTCAAATGCCACACATGGTACAGCGGAGCTGCGGGCTCTGTGGGTATGTGAGCAGAGGCCAGGGCTGTGGACTGTTTCCATTGTTTACTTTCAGTACAAGCATCTCTGTATATATCTCTACTCCTTTTTTCTTAGATAAATAGTAGCAAACTGTACACATTTTTCTATACCATGATTTTTTTTTTCTCTGAACAATATATCCTGGAAATCACTGCATAGTTACATACAGAGATTTTCTGCGTTCCTTTTTACAGGTATATAGTACCCTGTTGTGTGGACGTTCTGGTACATATCAAGAGGGAACAAGTGTACTAGGAAACATTCAAAGTATGAGAAACCTGCAAGAAGAAGTCTTTTATTTTAGCTAAGCTGTGGGTAACTTGAGGGTGGCAGAATAGGCTGAAGGAGTCAACAGAGAAGATGGCTGAATAATTACACAAGATTGCTGCTGGCCCTATTTAATAAGCCTCATTGTTCTCTAAGGTGAAGCGAAGCTGAAAGGATTTGAGGAAATAAGTAGGCTGTTTCCTGTCCCCCATTCTTCTCTGTTTTTCCTACTATTATTCTAGTAGGTTTTAAAGTGAAGCCTGCAGTAAGCCTGAGTGCAGCTATCTCATATGGGAAAGTGCTCTGATGGGTATCAGGGAAATCCCGCATTTGCCTTTGTGAGACTCTTCGCCTGATGGTCATTGCTTCTCCTCTGACTCCTGGAATCACCTCACTGGGGAGATGGGGGTGCCCATCAGAAGTCTCTGGATTGAGTCAAAAAACAATTTAATTCCAGAATCCTATTGTATACTGTATCCCCAAATTCACCCTCCACGTTATTTCCATCCTGCATTATGCTTCACCATATTGTACAATAAAGCTTCCTAAAGACAGTGTTTCAATGAGTACTACATAATATCATAGCCAGTATTATAAACATTTGCTAAATCCTCAGTGAAGTGAACAAGAATCAGGGCAAGTAGAATGTAGATGTTTGTGCTGGGCATGGTGGCTCACGCCTGTAATCCCAGTACTTTGGGAGGCTGAGGCGTGATCAGGCCCCTTCCTCACCTCTCCTCAAAGAGAAGAGTAGCTATGACTGGTGATATTTAGTTGACCTAGTTTCACAGAGGATAGGATCACTCACTGTAGTTTAAAAGATTACATGTGAAGCCTGTACGAGAAACATTTTGAAATAGTCCTGAAAAATCACGAAGTAGGATGGAACAAAAATAGAAACACATTCGTTGCCTTGAATAGAACCAATCAACATAATAAAGTTTCTCCAGGTTCATGTATAAATTTAATGTAATTCCAATAAAAATGCCAGCAAATTTTTTCCTGGCACAGGATCCTACACTTCATATGGAAAAATAAATAAGCAAGAATACTTATGAACATCTTCAAAAGCAAGAGCAATAAAAGGAGACTGGCCTTACCACATATTAAAGCTTTTTTTTTTTTTTTTTTTTTTTTTTTTTTTGAGACAGAGTCTCGCTCTGTCACCCAGGCTGGAGTGCAGTGGCCGGATCTCAGCTCACTGCAAGCTCCCCCTCCCGAGTTTACGCCATTCTCCTGCCTCAGCCTCCTGAGTAGCTGGGACTACAGGCGCCCGCCACCTCGCCTGGCTAGTTTTTTGTATTTTTTAGTAGAGACAGGGTTTCACTGTGTTAGCCAGGATGGTCTTGATCTCCTGACCCTGTGATCCACCCATCTCAGCCTCCCAAAGTGCTGGGATTACAGGCTTGAGCCACCGCGCCCGGCCCAACATTTTAAAACTTATTTTAAAGATCTAATAATTAAAACTGTGTGGTATTTGTTCCTGGCTAGACATTCAAACCAGTGGGAATAATTGTGAAGTACATAGGGAAATTTAGCATATGACAAAGGTGGGATCTTAAATTATTGGAGAAAAGATTAACTTTTTTATTTTTTAATTTTTTGAGACAGAGTCTTGCTCTGTTGCCCAGGCTGGAGTGCAATAGCACTATCTCAGCTCACTGCAACCCCTGCCTCCCAGGTTCAAGCAGTTCTCTCACCTCAGCCTCCCAAGCAGCTGGGAATACAGGTGTGCATCACCACATCTGGCAAATTTTTTTGTATTTTTAGTAGAGACAGGTTTCACCATATTGGCCAGGCTGGTCTTGAACCCCTGACCTCAAGTGATTTGCCCACCTTGGCTTCCCAAAGTGCTGAGATTACAGGCATGAGCCACGATGCCAGGCCAGAAAATATTCACTTGTTTTTTTTTTGAGATGGAGTCTCGCTCTGTCGCCCGGACTGGAGTGCAGTGGCATGATCTCGGCTCACTGCAAGCCCACCTCCCGGGTTCACACCATTCTCCGGCCTCAGCCTCCCGAGTGGCTGGGACTACAGGCGCCTGCCACCACGCCCAGCTAATTTTTTTGTATTTTTAGTAGAGACGGGGTTTCCCCATATTAGCCAGGATGGTCTCAATCTCCTGACCTCGTGATCTGCCTGCCTTGGCCTCCCAAAGTGCTGGGATTACAGGTGTGAGCCACTGCGCCTGGCAAGATTCACTTTTAAATAATGACATTAGCACAACTGGAGTGTTTATGTCCCTAATTTACATTAGGACCAGGCGCGGGGGCTCATGCCTGTAATCCCAGCTATTTGGGAGGCCGAGGCAGGAGAATCACTTGAACCCAGGAGGCGGAGGTTGCAGTGAGCCTAGCTCGCGCCATTGTACTCCAGCCAGGGCGACAAGAGTGAAATTCCATCTAAAAAAAAAAAAAAGATTTACATCAGAATGTACTTCAAACTGATTCCTTATTTCAATGCACAAAAAAATGAAAACATAGGTTCAAGAAGAAAACATATATGAGTTTCTTTGTAATCTGGACAAAAGAAAGGCATCCTAATTATAACTGAAATTCCAGAAGTCATGGAGAAAGATTGATAAATTCAAACCTATCCATTTATATCTACAGCTGTATCTATATATGCACAAACAAATATATATATATATATACACACACACACACACACACACATACACACGCACCTAGGCTTTTTTTTTTGAGATGGAGGCTGGAGTGCAGTGGTGCAATCTCGGCTCATTGCGACCTCTTCCTTCCAGGTTCAAGCGATTCTCCTGCCTCAACCTCTTGAATAGCTGGGATTACAGGCACCCACCACCGTGCCGGCTAATTTTTGTACTTTTAGTAGAGACAGGGTTTCACCATGTTCGCCAGGCTGGTCTTGAACTCCTGACCTCAGGTGATCTGCCCGCCTTGGCCTCCCAAAGTGCTGGGATTACAGGCATGAGCCACCACACCCGGCTGATATATGGATAGACTTTTGCTTGGCAAAAATATCATAAGCAAAATCAAAAGAGATGAAAAACTGGGAGAAAATGTTTGTAGTTTAAATTATACAAAATAGCTAATTTCCATCATACATAAATAAGTAAAAAAAAGAAGAGTATTGATGCATGATACATGGAAGAACCTCCAAAATATTATGCTAAGTGAAAGAGTCAGTCACAAAAGACTACATATTGTATGATACCATTTGTATGAAATGTCCAGAATAGACAAATCTATAGAGATAGAGTAGACTAGTGGTCACATAGGGCTGGGTAGGGTAGGGGCAAGGGCCAGGAATGGAGATGACTACTGAGAGGTAAGGGGTTTCTTTTTGGAATGTTAAAAATATTCCAAAATTATACTATAGCAATGGTTGCATAGCTCCATAAATATACTAAAAACCATTGAATTGTATACTTTAAATGGATGAACTTAATGGTATGTATATCTCAATAAGCCAGGCGCAGTGACTCAGGCCTGTGATCCCAGCACTTTGGGAAGCTGAGGCGGGCAGGTCATGAGATCAGGAGTTCAAGACCAGCCTGATCAACATGGTAAAACAAAAACTATTTTTGTTTTTTAAAAATAGAAAAATTAGCCAGCCATGGTGGCGCATGCCTGTAGTCCCAGCTACTCAGGAGGCTGAGGCAGGAGATCTGCTTGAACGTGGGAGGCAGAGGTTGCAGTGAGCAGAGGTCATGCCGCTGCACTCCAGCCTGGGCGACAGACTGACACTCCGTCTAAGAAAAAAAAATCTATATCTAGATATATGTATGTATACATATACATATATATAATATATCTCAATAAAGCTGTTTAAGTATAAAATATTTTACTGTTCAAGAGGTCGGGTGTGGTGGTTCACACCTGTAATCCCTGCACTTTGGGAGGCTGTGGCAGGTAGATCACTTGAGGTCAGGAGTTTGAGACCAGCCTGGCCAAAATAGTGAAACCCTGTCTCTACTAAAAATACAAAAATTATCTGGGTGTGGTGGTGGGTGCCTGCAGTCCCAGCTACTTGGGAGGCTGAGGCAGGAGAATCGCTTGAACCTTAGAGGCAGAGGTTGCAGTGAATGGAGATCACACCACTGCACTCCAGCCTGGGCGACAGAGACAGACTCTGTCTCAAAAAAAAAAAAAAAAGGTTTTTGAAGTAAAAAACCTAGTAGGAAAATGGCCAAAAGTGTTAAGAGACAGTTCACAGAAGATTAAAGGCAAATGTCTGTGAAGCACTTGGAAAAATACTCAGCATCACTTCTTATAAAAGAAATGCAAATTAAAATATGGTCAGCCCTTGGCATCCATGGATTCCACATTTGTAAATTCAATCAACCATATATAGAAATGACAGTCATGTGTTGCTTAACGATGGGGATACATTCTCAAAAATGTGTTGTTAGGCGACCGGGTGCGGTGGCTCACGCCTGTAATCCCAGCACTTTGGGAGGCCGAGGAGAGCGGATCACCTGAGGTCAGGAGTTCGAGACCAGCCTGGCCAACATGGTGAAACACCATCTCTACTAAGAATACAAAAAAATTAGCTAGGCATGGTTGCAAACTCCTGTAATCACAGCTACTCGGGGAGGCTGAGGCAAGAGAATCGCTTGAACCTAGGAGGCAGAGGTTGCAGTGAGCCGAGATCACACCATTGCACTCCAGCCTGGGGGACAAGAGCAAGACTTTGTCTAAAAAACAAAAAAAAGTGGTGTTAGGCGATTTCACCATTGTGCAAACATCATAGAGTGTACTTACACAAACCTAGATGGTATAGCTTACTACACACATAGGCTATATGGTATAGCCACCATTGTATATGTAGTCAGCTGTTGACTAAAACTTCCTTATGGGTGCATGACTGTGTTTGAAAAAAAAAAAATTGTGTTTGTACTGAATATGTACAGACATTTTTCTTACCAGTATTCCCTAAATAATAGAGTATATCAACTATTTGCATAGCATTTATATTATATTAGGTATTATAAGTAATTAGAGATTATTTAAAGTATACTGGAGTATGTGCATAGGTTATATGCAAATATTACCATGTTCTACATAAGGGACTTGAGCATTCATGGATTTTGGTATTCACAGGAGGTACCGGACATCGTATATTCAAATACTATTCTTCCCTTATCAGATTGGCAGTGTTGGGAGACAATCCTTCATGGTGTTTCTATATGTCTTGTGACAGCTTCTGTTCTCAATGTCTTTTGCGCTACAAACATTCTGAAGGGACAGAGGGTAGATTCCTCTCCTGACCAAGACAATAAAAACAACATTTTTTGGCCGGGCGCGGTGGCTCACGCCTGTAATCCCAGCACTTTGGGAGGCCGAGACGGGTGGATCACGAGGTCAGGAGATCCAGACCATCCTGGCTAACACGGTGAAACCCCGTCTCTACTAAAAAAATACAAAAAAACTAGGTGGGCGCCTGTAGTCCCAGCTACTCGGGAGGCTGAGGCAGCGTAAACCCGGGAGGCGGAGCTTGCAGTGAGCTAAGATCCGGCCACTGCACTCCAGTCAGGGCGACAGAGCGAGTCTCCATCTCAAAAACAAACAAACAAACAAACAAAAAAACCAACATTTTCCTCCAGGTCAAAGGTTAGATAGGTGTTTTAGCAGCTCCTTATAAGACTGGGGGTTTCCTAATCTCAGTGTTCTTCAGCTCTGACACAAGCCCACCAGGGCAAGGCATTCACCTTCCAAGGAGGGCAAAAATCTCAGATCCCTCACAGTTCTTAGGCAGAAGTCCAAAAGCTTACAACATATGCTGTTGGTAAGCCCAGGGAGAAACAAGTATTTCCACACATTGCTGGTGGGATTGCAAAACGGCACAACTCCCCTGGAAGGAAATCTGGCAATGTTTAACAAAATTACATGTTCATTTACCCTTTGAATCAGTGACACTTCTAGAAATCTAGCTGATACACCTCCACAAATGCAAACTATGATGTACAGATATGATACGCAAATGCAAAATAAGATATGCTATACAGATATGCTATTTGCAATAGGAATGGCTTGAAAACCAGTACAACTACCCATGAATAGGAGACTGATTGAATAAACTAGGGCACATCTAAACGCACACACATATTTATGCATATGTATTTATTTTTTTCAAAGAAATAATAAACAAGAAATTGTTGAAAATGGAAATGGCGGCCGGGCGCGGTGGCTCACGCCTGTAATCCCAGCACTTTGGGAGGCCGAGGCGGGCGGATCACAAGGTCAGGAGATCGAGACCATGGTGAAACCCCGTCTCTACTAAAAAATAGAAAAAAAATTAGCCGGGCGCAGTGGCGGGCGCCTGTAGTCCCAGCTACTCGGGAGGCTGAGGTAGGAGAATGGCGTGAACCCGGGAGGCGGAGCTTGCAGTGAGCCGAGATTGCGCCACTGCACTCCAGCCTGGGCGACAGAGCGAGACTCCGTCTCAAAAAAAAAAAAAAAAAAAAAAGAAAAAAAAAAAAAGAAAATGGAAATGGCTACTTCTGAACGATGGGTGAGATGGGAATAGGGAACAGGGGTGAGAGCAAGAACTCTCTGAGTATCTTTCTTTATACAGTTTTTATTTTTCAATCATGTAAATGACTCACATATTCAAAAACCAAAATTAAGTCAAATGGGAAAAAATCAAATTAAACACAAACAGAGGCCGGGCGCGGTGGCTCAAGCCTGTAATCCCAGCACTTTGGGAGGCCGAGACGGGCGGATCACAAGGTCAGGAGATTGAGACCATCCTGGCTAACCCGGTGAAACCTCGTCTCTACTAAAAAATACAAAAAACTAGCCGGGCGAGGTGGCGGGCGTCTGTAGTCCCAGCTACTCGGGAGGCTGAGGCAGGAGAATGGCGTGAACCCGGGAGGCGGAGCTTGCAGTGAGCTGAGATCTGGCCACTGCACTCCAGCCTGGGCGGCAGAGCCAGACTCCGTCTCAAAAAAAAAAAAAAAAAAAAAAAAAAACACAAACAGAAACAATTGAACACAAAAATAAACAAACGAACAGACCTGAATATAAAACCTAATCACACAGGGGAAATGATTACTTCAAATAACTTTGGAACATAGAACACTGGCAGTAACATTTTCCAGACACACATTGTAAGAACAAATAAAACTGTTTTCTGATTTCCATTGTGTGCATGTTCCTGTAGACTGATTTCAAGCCATCAGTGGTTTCACAACCATCTGGTAAGATTCCTGACAATTTAACAATTGATTCTCATAAGCCGGTTCTATCTGGCTCTAAGAAATCATTGCTTATAGTTACTCTAGTTGAGGTAACATGCTGTCTGTCAACAAAGCAAACCATAAACCAAAAAAGATGAAAGAAAATATCTAGAAAAATTATGACAAGGCTGCATGCAGATTGAAGTGTGACAAACACGTAGCTCCAGCTCCTTATCTTCTATGGTCCTCAGGTCTTGGGCTGTCTTCATGCAGTCATTATCTTGTTCCTATGGTCTTCAGTGGATGTTGTCCCCTTCCTGCAGTTTTCTGCTTCTGGAGGGTTCCTCAGTATCCTCCAGTTGAGGTCTCTGGTAGCAATGTCTTCCTGATTCAAGAATGGCTAATTTATCCTTCCTCAAGAAACAGGGATATAGCTGGGTGCAGTGGCTCATGACTGTAATCCCAGCACTTTGGGATGCTGAGGTAGGAGGATGTCTTGAGGACTTGAGGGCAGGTGTCTGAGACCAGCCTGGGCAACATGGCAAGACCCCATCTCTAAAAAAAAAAAAAAAAAAAATTAGCTGGGTGTGGTGGCACATGCCTGTAGTCCCAGCTACTTGGAGGCTGAGGTGGATCATTTGAACCAGGGCATTTGAGGTTACAGTGAGCTATGATTGCATCGCTGCACTCCAACCTGAGTGACAAAGACCCTGTCTTAAAAAGAAGAAAGGAAGATGCAAGGATCAGTACCCTAGAGTTCAATTGCTGTGGTGTTTGTGAATCAGTGCCTACAAGGTCCTTTCCATTGAGGTAAAGGGCAGTCTTCTTCTGATGTGTCCTTCAGCAGAGGAAGCCCCTACATTTTAAACTGTGGTTTTTGGTTTCTTTTTTTAGATGGGGTTTTGCTCTGTCGCCCATGCTGGAGTGCAGAGTGCAGTAGCAGGATCATAGCACTGTAGCAGGATCACAGTACTCAAACTTCCAGCCTCAATTGATCCTCCCATCTCAGCCTCCCCAGTCGCTGGGACTACAGGTGCGTGTCACCATGCCCTACTAATTTTTTGTTTTTTAAAAATTTTTTGTACACATCATGTCTTGCTACGTTGCTCAGGTTGGTCTCAAACTTCCGGCCTCAAGTGGTTCTCTTGCTTCAGTCTCCCAAAGTGTGGGGATTATAGGTGTGAGCTACTGTTCCTGGCCTGGGATTGTTTTGAAGGATGTTTTTGAAAAGGTATTCATATTTCTTGATAAAACAAATACTTGCTGATATGAGTGTATCAATTCCACTTATGTGAAGTACCTAGAGTAGCCAAATTCATAGTGAGAGAAAGTAGATGGTGGTTGTAAGAGGCTGGGGGAAGGAGGAAAATGAGGGGTTAGTGTTTAATGGATAGAGTTTCAGTTTTGCAAGATGAAAAATGTTTGGGATGGATAGTGGTGATAATGGCACAACAGTGTGAATGTACTTAATGCCACTGGATCATACATTGAAAGATGGTTAAAATGCTAAATTTTGTTATGCCTATTTTACCTCAGTTTTTACAAAACCAAGTGTATCACCCCAGTCATATGCAATATTGGCTATATCAGCTTATAATAAGACAGAGTCTATAATGGGAACAACATTCCCAGGCAGATAAGATAACTGAGTATCAGTTAATAGGCTGAGAGTCAATGGGCTAGGCCATTACAAGCGTGAGTGTGGCTCACGCTTGTAATCCCAACACTTTGGAAGCCCAAGAGAGGAGGAACACTGAGGCCAGGATTTTGAGAGTTAATGGGCTACCTATGGAGTTGACTTCACTGTCATTAAGAGAAAAGGCAATAGTTTGGGTCAAGGAAGTTCAAGCGTTTCTGAAAATTCAACTAGAGTCTGAGAATTCTGTTTGTCCTTTCTATATTACTTGAGGTTTGGGAAATTCTGAATAATGGAAAGAATGATTGTTACTCATTGAGCAAATAAAAAGCCGAGGCCACAGTGGCGTGTGTATGTGTGCGCGCATGTGACAGAGAGAACAGATGGGAGAGTAAAAAAGAAAAGTTTCTTCCTTACAAGATGTTAGCTAATGAATATAGAAGAAATGACAGAATTAGGGCCAGGTGCGGTGGCTCATACCTGTAATCCCAGCACTTTGGGAGGCCGAGGCAGATGAATCGCCTGAAGTCAGAAGTTCAAGACCAGCCTGGCCAAAATGGCAAAACCCCATCTCGACTAAAAATACAAAAATTAGCCAGGCATGGTGGCATGCACTGTAATCCCAGCTACTTGGGAGGCTGAGGCAGGAGAGTCACTTGAACCCGGGAGGTGGAGGTTGCAGTGAGCTGGGATCACGCCACTGCACTCCAGCCTGGGTGATAAGAGTGAAACTTCGTCCCCCCAAAAAACAAAAAGAATGAACAGGGATAAAAAATACAAGTGTCAGACGGTGTGGTGGCTCACGCCTGTAATCCCAGCACTTTGGGAGGCCAAGGAGGGCGGATCACCTGAGGTCAGGAGTTCGAGACCAGCCTGGTCAACATGGTGAAACCCCATCTGTACTAAAAATACAAAAATTAGCTGGGCTTGGTGGCATGTGCCTATAATCCCAGCTACTCAAGAGGCTGAGGCAGGAGAATCACTTGAACCTGGGAGGTGGAGGTTGCAGTGAGCCGAGATCGTGCCACTGCACTCCAGCCTGGACAACAGAGAGAGACTCCGTCTCAAAAAAACCAAAAAACAAAAAACTGCAAAAAACACAAGTGTCTACATCAGAGTAAAGCACAGGATGTGGCAAAGTGAGCTGCCCTTATACAGTGTAAATGCTATCTAAATAGTTATTATACTGCATCCCTGTATTGTTAAATCTTTTGATTTCTCATGAGAAGTAGAACACTTAAAATTTTATGTGAAAGCTGCCATATTTTGGATATATATGTAGTTGACTAATTCAAATTTGCACACACACGTCCACACACACACTGAGCATAGCTTTGTGCCACATGTGACCCCGCTTTTGCCTCAGTGTAATCTCTGGCCTCTTAGATAAAAACTCCAAACTCTTTAGAACAGTCTTCACTTTCTTTAGGACCTGGCCCTTGCCTATTCCTGAAGACTTGTCTCTAATATTTTCTCCACTCACGTGGTACCATTTGTAACTTGGGAATGCACGTGGCTAGCTTCACGTCTTGCTATGTGGCATGTGGCATTCTCTTTTCACCCAGAATGTCCGTTTACCTATCTTTGTTTTTGTTTGTTTGTTTGCTTGCTTTGAAACAAGGTCTTGCTCTGTTGCCTGGGCAGGAGTGCAGTGGTGTGATCATAGTTCACTGCAGCCCCTATCTACTGGGCTCAAGTGATCCTCCCATCTCAGCCTCTCAAGTCGCTGGGACTACAGGTGCGTACCATCATGCTTGGCTAAATTTTTTATTTGTAGACAAGGGGTCTCCTTTTGTTACCAAGTCTGGTCTAGAACTTTTGGGCACACGGGGTCCTCCCACCTCGACCTCCCAAAGTACTGGGATTACAGGTGTGAGCCACCTCACCTGGCCTATCTTTTGACTACTTTTTAAGATCCAGCACAAGTGTCTCCTATTCTGTAAAAGTCTTCCCTGACTCATATGTACATACTGATTACTTTGTTTCTGCTAAATAGCATGATTTTTATTTTTACTTAAATTGTGTTAATATTGTGATTGAAATATACAGAGAAACTTAGAATAATGTAATAACTGTGTACCTACCAATGAGGTCCATTAATTCCTGACACTTTTCCATTCTAACCTCGTCTTTTTTTTTTTTTTTTTTCATTTGAGAAAAAATATTAAAAGCTGCAATTGCAGCCACCTGAAGAGAGGTGGTTTAGCATAGTGGAGTGTATGTGCTCTGAACGCCCACTGTCTAGGTTCATTATCCCTGCCCTGTCACTTACTAGCTGTTTACCTTCAGCAAATTGTTTAACCAGCTCATCTGTAAGAGGAGATAATAATAGTATCCATCTTATAGAACTGTGAGGATTAAGAATACATTCAGGTCACTTAGAATGGCCAGTTTCTGGAATAGAGTAAGCATTCAATAAACATTAATAATTAGTATTTTGTCTACTTCTCCTTCATTTACTTATTTATTTATTTATTTTTGAGACCGAGTCTCGCTCAGCTGCCCAGCCTGGAGTGCAGTGGCATGATCTCGGCTCACTGCAACCACCGTCTCCCGAGTTCAAGTGATTCTCCCGTCTCAGCCTCCTGAGTAGCTGGGATTACAGGCACCTGCCATCATGCCTGGCTAATTTTTGTATTTTAGTAGAAACGGGGTTTCACCATGTTGGCCAGGCTGGTCGTGAACTCCTGACCTCAGGTGACCCACCCGCCGTGGCCTCCCAAAGTGCTGAGATTACAGGCATAAGCCACTGCACCTGACTCTTTTTTTTTTTTTTTTTTGAGACACGAGTCTCACTCTGTTACCAAGGCTGGAGTGCAGTGGCGTGATCTAGGCTCACTGTAACCTCTGCCTCCCAGGCTCCCAGGTTCAGGCGATTCTTGTGCCTCAGACTCCTAAGTAGCTGGGATTATAGGCATGTGTCACTATACCTGGCTAATTTTTGTATTTTCAGTAGAGATGGGTTTTCACCATGTTGGCCAGGCTGCTCTCAAACTCCTGACCTCAGGTGATCTGCCTGCCTTGGACTTCCAAAGTGCTGAGATTACAGGTGTGAGCCACCATGCCCAGCCTACTTGTCCTTTTCATCTGAGCCAGAAATAGATTATTTCTAGCTCTTTTAATCTTTTAGGATACAAACAATCAAGTTTATCCTTTTGCTTGCTTACTCTTTCTAATAAGTGTAGATTAATGATAAACGTTCCTAAATAACAGTATTTACAAATGTTACTTGTTCTCTCAATGCAGATATGAGTGAGGGGAATCTTGGCATATTTTGCTTAAGATCAGGGTTCATAAACTACTACTGACTTGTTCCTGTGAGAAGAAATGTTACACAGAGATGCCAGGGGACTCAACCATATTCAAGAATTTCCCCAAGATCTTCCATGATTGTTCGGTTCAAATTCTTGGGCCAATAAATTGTTGCCAGAATGCGAAGGTTACTTGACACAAAGAATGGCTACTTAAAGCTTAAGGCATCTCCTGTGGCTGCTATACTGAGAGAAAGTTATGGGCATGGCAGGTGTTCCATGGGCTGTTTAGAAGCGGGCTTGCGTAGAGTGGTGCACAACTTGATGCTTACAATTTGTTTTCAGGATGCTACTTCGGACTTAGGATACATTTTAAACTCTTGGAGAAAAGGGACCACACTTTTGTATTTCTATCACACTAACTGCAACAAAAGAACTCAATAAAATCTTTTTTTTTTTTTTTTTTTTTGAGAGGGAGTTTTGCTTTTGTTGCCCAGGCTGGAGTGCAACAAGCGATCTCGGGTCACCACAACCTCTGCCTCCTGAGTTCAAGTGATTCTCCTGCCCCACCCTCCCGAGTAGCTGGGATTACAGGCATGCGCCACCATGCCCTGCTAATTTTGTATTTTTAGTAGAGACAGGGTTTCTCCATGTTGGTCAGGCTGGTCTGGAACTCCTGACCTCAGGTGATCTACCCGCCTCCGCCTCCCAAGTGCTGGGATTACAGGTGTGAGCCACTGCGCCTGGCCTAACAAATTATTATTGAATGAAGACAGCTCTCTGGTAATTTGTAATAATATATATTTACCATTTATAATTTAGGGTAGCAAGCTAATATTCATTTGTAGGCATACGTATCAGCAAATAAGAGGAATCTAGCTAGTTTAAATATGAATGGAATTTGTTTTTTTTGTTTTTGTTTTTTTTTTTTTTGAGACGGAGTCTTGCTCTGTTGCCCAGGCTGGAGTACAGTGGCGTGATCTCGGCTCACTACAAGCTCCGCCTCCCGGGTTCACGCTGTACTTCTGCCTCAGCCTCCTGAGTAGCTGGGACTACAGGCGCCCGCCACCACGCCCGGCTAATTTTTTTTTGTATTTTAGTAGAGACAGGGTTTCACCATGTTAGCCAGGATAGTCTCGATCTCCTGACCTCGTGATCTGCCCGTCTTGGCCTCCCAAAGTGCTGGTATTACAGGCGTGAGCCACCGCGCCCGGCCAATATGAATGGAATTTATTAAAGAATATTCACTCGGCTGGGTGTGGTGGCTCGTGCCTGTAATGCCAGTACTTTGGGAGGCTGAGCCAGTGGATTGCTTGAGTCCAGGAGTTCGAGACCAGCCTGGCCAATATGGCGAAACCTGTCTCTACAAAAATGACAAAAATTAGGCGTGTTGGTGTATGCCTGTAGTCCCAGCTACTTGGGGAGCTGAGGTGGGAGGATCACTTGAGTCCAGAAGGTTGAGGGTACGGTGAGCTGAGATCGTGCCACTGCACTCCAGCATGGGTGACAGAGCAAGACCCTGTCTCAAAAATAAATAAAGAACATTAATGCAGAAGATCTTTAAAGGGCCTAAGAATCAATCTGTAAGTTACACAGCCAGGAAAAAATACCCCATTGCTCCTCCAAGCCCACAGCAAAGACCTCACTGTCATCAGGGCTTGGCATGGACACTGCAGTGGGTACTTGATGCCAGAACCTCTGTCACTGGTGCTCCTAACAGCTGGAAGCCTCCATTGCTACCCTCACTAGGAAATGGATTCTGTGTAGCAACTGCTTCTTTCAGTTGCTACACCACACTGCTCTTCTTTCAGACACAGCTAGGAGTGCAGCTAGGTCAGCTGCCTGCACCCAAACTCCAAGTAAGGAGGACAAAGCAAGTTTCTGGCCCTGTCTCTGGAAGAACTTATGACATGGGAAATTTCCCATCATGAGAAAGGTTTTCAGATGATGGTGGATGCCCATAAAACACGACACATCTTTGACGGCAGCATGATGCAAAGTGTTTCTGCAGGCCAGTAGCAAACCTCAAAGTGTTGGTTATTGGTCCCTGCTGGAATAACTACAGAAAATGAGAGTAGCATTTCTCTTATTATAGCCCTAAGAAATAGTCAGAAGATAGATGTTCTTATTTAATCACAGAATTATCACAGAGAGTTGGCAGATTGGCACTGTTTCCGGAGTTACACTTAGCGTAGTGTTACTCCAGAGCGGAGTAACCCTTGGCCAAATCTGGCTAGTCCTCTGTTTTTATAAGGCCTGTAAAACTACAATGTTCTTTTTTTTTTTTTTACATGATTAAAGAGTTGCTAAAGAACAAACATGCAACAGATGTCTGTGGTGCTCCGAGCCTGAAAATATGTCCCTTTAGAGAAAGTTTGCCAGTCACTGCCCTGGGTGTCCTCCACTGTTAAATTCTTTAAGAAGGAATGCTTGCCACATACTTACATGCTTAGGTTTGGGAGGCCCGCCTTGGCCTCCCAAACTGTTGGGATTACCGGCATGAGCCACTGCGCCCGGCCAGAATCTATAACTTTATTTTTATTTTTTAATTTTTAAAATTTTTTATTTATCTTTTTTGAGACGGAGTTTCACTTTGTCGCCGAGGCTGGAGTGCAGTGGCGTGATCTTGGCTCACTGCAAGCTCTGCCTCCCGCGTTCACGCCATTCTCCTGCCTCAGCCTCTTGAGTAGCTAGGACTACAGGCACTGGCCACCACGCCCAGCTAATTTTTTTTTGTATTCTTAGCAGAGACGGAGTTTCACCATGTTAGCCAGGATGGTCTCGATCTCCTGACCTCGTGATCCGCCCGCCTCGGCTTCCCAAAGTGCTGGGATTACAGGCGTGAGCCACCGTGCCTGGCCCACAATCTATAACTTTAAATGGAAAAGGCAAAGATAAATATCAGTGCTCTATCATTTAGGATACACATGTAGCTGCTGTAACAAAGGCAAAACAAACACAATGCAGTAACTTAACAAGATATAGTATTTTACTTGCTTGCATAAAAATTGGAACAAAGCGTTCCAGGGTTGACATGGCAGCTCCACAGAATCAGGCACCTCAAGGCTCCTGGTATATTGTTTTGCCTCCTGGATCACCTAACTTCCTTCTTATCATCTGAGATGACAACTTTACCTCCACTGTTGTGTCCACATTCTGGCAAACTGGAAAGAGGAGAAGGGCAAGTGGAAGGCATGCCTTTCCCTTTAAAGGCATTAACGCAAAAGTTGTCTGTGTCACTTGTGTTTATGGCCCATTGGCCAAAACTTAGTAACCTAATCTTGGTAAGCACCCTTGCTGCAGTGGAGGTTGGGAAATGTAGATCTTTATTTAGGTAAGAAAGAAGAGGGCATGGAGGGAACAACCCATACATTCCAGACCTTAGTCATGGCGCTACACCTTGTTGTAAGGGAGGCTGGCTATTGCAGCCTTTCGCTGGGTGGCCATGTACCCAGCTAGATCTCAGGAGCACTCTTATTAAAGTAATGCATGGAAAATGGATAGTATGAGAAGCAGTTTCTGCTACAAGTGCCTTTCATAAAAAGAACTCCTATAAGAAAAACAAATAGGACCTAAGGAAAACTAACGCAAAGGGTAAAACATGGGGAAAAGACAAAAAACCAAAAAAGAAAAAAGAAAAGCAGGTTTCCCAGGTAGAAAATGAATGAAGACTGAGGTACATAAGAGAGAAGTCCTGTGAAATTCATAATCCTTTTCATTTTGTCACAAAAGTCCATACTTATATTTTAAAATTCCACTAAATGTCACCTTTCTGATATCCCCATTTTATTTATCTCTCTTTTGGCATTTACCATGCTGTAGCGTACTCTAGGTCATTCCTAGCTTTGTAACTCTCTCAAGGCGACTCTGCAGGAGATGCAAAGTAGTTAAGAGCAGAACCCCTAATACTGATGTCTTTATAGGTGAGATGGTCTGATGTCTTAGATTTGCTTTTAAATATTCCTGCAAAAAATATAAAGGGGAATAGATGAAACAAGATTGACAAAATGTTGATTCGTTGGCGCGGTGTAATAGGTATCTGGGTGATCACAGTACTATTTGCTCTTTTGTATATATTTTAAAATTTCCATAATATAGCAAAACACGAGCCCAGTCCCTCAAGGCAGCCAGATTTGGGTTCAAACCCTAGTTTGACCTTTCACTCGGTGAGTGACTTCACCCTGCTACAGCTTCAGTTTCTCCAAATGGAAATAATATATACTCCATTAAGATTCATGTAAAGTCTAAAGTAAGAGGGAATGTGAGACTCTAGTACAAGGCCCGGCCCTTAATAGTTGTACTAATTTTTATTTTATTTTTCGAAACCGAGTTTGCCTTGTCACCCAGGCTGGAGTGTAGTGGCATGATTCGGCTCACTGCAACCTCCACCTCCCGGGTTCAAGCAATTCTCCTGTCTCAGCCTCCTCCCGAGTAACTGGGATTACAGGAGTGCGCCACCACGCCCAGCTAATTTTTGTATTTTTAGTAGAGACGGGGTTTCAGCATGTTGGCCGGGCTGGTCTCCAACTCCTGACCTCAGGTTATCCTCCCGCCTCGGCCTCCCAAGGTGCTGGGATTACAGGCGTGAGTCACCGCGCCTGGCCAGTAGTTGTATTAACAAGGGTTTCTGCTTGCAAGCAACACAGACTGACTCTAGTTGTGGCTAATTTCTTTCACGCGCAGATATTAAGTGGCAGAGGTAGGACTTGAGCTCGGATCTCTGATTTCCAGACCTAGAACTTTTCATGTGTTATCACAGTCGTTCAAAACCTTACCTGGATTTGTGCTTTGCAATTTACGCTTTCAAACAGGCAGGAATGTAGTTTGGGCATTTGTCTGGGACTTCTGATTCTCGGGACCCCAGGATGGCCAAGGCGCGGAGGTGGCTCACTGACATTAACCAGCCTGGATGCACGTGGGTTGCTGAGCGGATGCTGGGAAGGTACGGGGTTTGCCCGCTGCAGGTCGCCGGAACTCACGCGTGTCCCTGCCTCTCTCACTCCTGGGGTCGGCTCTGGCCAGTGGCCCCCAGCTCAGCTAGGGATCTGACGCGCCGCCAGCCCACTAGCCTTCCGGGTCCTAGCGCGTCTCCAGGCTGCCGGATCCGGTGGATCTGGCCGACCACTCACGCTCCCCTTCCCGCAAGTTAGGGGGTGGGGCATCGGATTTCTGGCTCGTGATTTGTCAAAGCCCAGGCGCTCCCCTTCTCCGCCCCTCTCCGGCTGGGTGAGAGGTCAACGGAGGGGCGGTCTGCGGGGACAACAATGGCGGGGCTCTGGGTCGGGACAGCAGCGCTGGTCGCTGCCGGACGGCGTGGGCGGTGGCCGCCGCAGCAGCTGATGTTGAGCGCGGCACTGCGGACCCTGAAGGTGAGGAGCGACGGGGCCCTAGCGGATCCGGGCTTCACCGGGCTTCCAGCCGTGCCGCCTCTGGGTGGGTGGCGCCGGGAGAGCGCTGGCTGGGTCCGGCTGCCCCGCGCCCCGGTTCCGTCTCAGCTACACCCCTCTCTCTCCTCCCACCCGCAGTTCGCGTGGCAGCGGGCTCAGGAGGCATGCCTCGTTGCAGCTGTTCTCTCGGGGATCCTGCGGAGCAGAGAGGCCTAGGGCGGAGGCAGTTGGGCGCCCGCACGCCCTCCGAGGCGGCTGATGGCTTTGGGCAGGCATATTCCTGCCTTGCCCGAGGTCCGCTTCCAGGGCCCCGCGGCAGTGGCTTTGTCTTAAGCTTTCCAGGGTGTGTTTTTAGGTGTCGTTATAGTTTCCGTGTTCTCTGACCTCTTTCCAGCATTTTTGAAGGGACACTGTGAACTGTTGTTCAGGTAGAGTTAAGGTTGTGAGTTGATCTTATCTTTTGAAGTACTACGCCATATCAGGACTGCTAATAGATTTTACGTTGCATTTGAAAGCCTGTTTTAATTGTATGACACCCCAGTCTACTGTGTACCAAATGCATCTCGTGAACTTTCCTTTTCGATGTAGTGGTGAGCCTTATTTTGGCACTGTTCTAAACACATTTCATGACTGTTCTGTATACCTAGGCTGTCATGATGGCAGATTGACTCACAGGTTGGAGTGCTTGTGTGTGCTTCTGAACTCTTTCTCCCGTCAACATCGAGTCTGTCGTTAATTCTGGGGCACAGACCACTTAACCTACTTTATAAGGTTTGTTGAGGCACTTGAACACATTCTTTACAACGAAGGTCCCCTGAAAACCATCTGTCAGCTGGTTCAGTGTGCTTGTTAAACCTCCTTTTAAAAAATAATTATTAAAGCATTGCCACATAACTTGATTTATAGTCATTGAGGTTTAGACTTTGAAGACACTTTAGAGACGAACGTGCCCCATCCTACTCTTTAAAGAGGAGGGAACCGAGCCCTGGGTGGGCAGTATGAGAGCCGGAGCTTATCGACATGGAAGTGAGTGGCGCCTATGTTTGTTTTGTATTCAGCGTGCGGACTTTCACTGATCTCTGTGTTCCCATACAGTTTAGTGTTCTTTAATCTTTATCATTCTGTTCATCTTTGTTGGCCACTTCAACTGCGGCTGTAAGACTTATGTATTTACATAGGAGGCAGCTTACTTAGTATGGTAGAAAGTGGGCTTTGGAGTCAGGTACATGAGGCTTTGTGTACTGGACAGGTCTCTTGGGCGTCAGCTTTGTCCTTGTAGCTATTTTTTTCAACAAATGTTTACTGAATATCTCCTGTCTTCCACTTCTGGGGAATGAATATGGTTTCTGCTTTCTTAGAAATTTTACTGTAGTGGGGAGAGTGTAATAAGTGTAAAATGGTATTAGGGGAGATGCCCTGGTGCTGTAAGAAAATAAAATAGAGGGATTTGACCAAGCCAAGATTTTGAGTTCTGTGTCCTGGATACTGTTCTGTTGCTTTGCTTAAACTAATTTATTCAATCTCACAACAGTCATATGTCCCCCATTTACAGAAGATGAAAGTGAGGCACTAAGTGTTAATGTGACTCGCTCGAAGCTATAGTGCCAATAAGTGGCAAACAGGATTTAGAAGTCTGGAACCTGTGCTCTTAATCATACTATACTACCTACAGTAAGGGAGTGTTTTCCTTTGGAATTGAAAATTGAGACAAGTTTTGAAGGATGAAGTGACCTTCTCTAACAAATGGAGGAGATGAATGTGAGAGAACAGTGTGTGCAAAGGTCCTGCGGCCAGAGGGAATGACAGGTTAGAAGAACTGAAAAAAGCCTACAGAGACTCTGATGCAGAGAGTAGATGGTGCTGGAGAAGTTGGCAGGAGTCAGACCATGCTGGCTCTTACAGATCATATTATGAGGTTTGCTGTTTGTCTTAGAGCAGTGGGAAGACATTGATGTTGGAGGTGGGAGGGATGACACTGACATTTTAGATTGGAGAGGCTGAGAGGAAGGCTGTTACTGTACTTACTGTTGTACACTTGTTATACACTCACTGTGTAATACATAAGCTTTGATGTTTCTTACCTGGTTTTTTCCTTTTAATGTGTTGGCAGAGACTGCATCTTGTCTATTTCTGTGTTCTTAGTACAATGTTTGACACAATAGGTGCTGAATGTGTAACAATAGAGTAGCATTATGTTTGTGCCAGTAAAGAATTCCTCCTTGGGGTGGGAAGCATCTCTGAAGTTCACTATCACTCTAGGGGAACTTGAGCTGCTGCTTAGCTTCTCTCCGTGCTTCTCTTCTATGAACTTGAAATATGCTCTACTGAGTCTGTTTGAAGCTGAATCTTTTGAAGATTTTAACCCCTCCCATCCCTCCCTCCACCTCTGCAAACCTTTTGGTTGGTTGGAAAGCAGCCAGCTAACTCTAGGTTCTAGTCTAGAGAATTCTGACCATTCTTTTAGCCAGTCAACAGAGTTTATTTATTTTTAGGGTATATATGGAGTTCACCTTTTAGTCTTATTTGTTTTGTGTATCAGCTTTTTAAACACATTCTATTTTAATGCCTAGTTTTTTCTTCTGCGTGAATGTTTTCAGTGGCTCTAGGCTGTTGGTTTTATGGTAATTGCTATAGTTTTTATTGAACTCTTATATGCCTTGTGTGATTTTCCTTTGCTTTTCTTTTTTTCTGAGATGGAGTCTTGCTCTGTTGCCAGGCTGGAGTGCAGTGGCACGATCTCGGCTCGCTGCAACTTCCACCTCCTGGGTTCGAGTGATTCCCTTGCCTCAGCCTCCCAAGTAGCTGGGACTACAGGTGTGCGCCACCACCCCTGGCTAAAATTTTTGTATTTTAGTAGAGAGGGGGTTTCACCATGTTGGCCACCTCGATCTTTTGACCTCGTGATCCGCCTGCTTTGGCCTCCCAAAGTGCTGGGAATTACAGGCATGAGCCACCAAGCCCGACTCTGTGATTTTTTCATATAATATCTTTTATCTTTGTAACAACTAGGTCAAAAATCCCAATTTTATAGTAGAGGAAACACAGCTCAGGGCGGTTAAGTAATTGCTTAAAAGCACAATTGGCTGAAGTAGAATTTGAACCTTAGATAATATGATTCCAAAGGCTTTTTTTTTTTTCTTCCTTTTTTTTTTTTTTTTTTTTCAGACGGGGTCTGGCTCTGTTGACCAGGCTGGAGTGCAGTGGCATGATCTTGGCCTACCGCAGCCTCTGCTTCCCGGGCTCAAGCCATCCTCCCATCTCAGCCTCCCAAGTAGGTGGGACCACAGGCACCTACGACCACACCTGGCTATTTTTTTTTTTTTTTTTGAGACGGAGTCTAGCTCTGTCGCCCAGGCTGGAGTGCAGTGGCTGGATCTCAGCTCACTGCAAGCTCCGCCTCCCGGGTTTACGCCATTCTCCTGCCTCAGCCTCCCGAGTAGCTGGGACTACAGGCGCCGCCACCACGCCCGGCTAGTTTTTTGTATTTTTTAGTAGAGACGGGGTTTCACCGTGTTCGCCAGGATGGTCTCGATCTCCTGACCTCGTGATCCGCCCGTCTCGGCCTCCCAAAGTGCTGGGATTACAGGCTTGAGCCACCGCGCCCAGCCTATTTTTTAATTTTAATTTTAATTTTTTGTAGAGATGGGGTTTTGCTGTGTTGCCCAGGCCGGTCTCAAACTCCTGAACTCAAGCAATCCACCCACATCGGCTTGCTTTTCTAGTTACAAATTGTCTCATTTGAATCATGGTCTCATTGTGTGATACATTCATGAAATTTGAATGTTTAAGCCCTATGTTACTTGAAATCCATTATTTTCTTTTGTAATCAGTAAATATGGAAAAGAATGTTTAGGCTTATCTGAATGCTTTAGAATTGCCTGGAGGTTAATCTTTCCAACATGCTGATAAATTTCTAACAAATCATTGGGAAAACAAGTTTCTGAGATTATTACAGAGACTAGTTTCTGGTGTAAAAAAAAGTTTATAGACATGTATGTATTTATATATCTACCATTTGGATTTTATTCTGTTCCTGAGAAGTTCAGAACAGAGGTAAAAACTGCTCTAGTCCTTTCCTAAATAAGAGGAAAAGATGGGATATTTTTGATGAAGAGTGAGGGAAAAGGATTTGTTTAAATGATTCCAAACTTTAAAAAATGTAGGTGGGAGAACCAGGATGAAAAAGAAATTTGGGAAGAAACATCTTTTCAGTGGGGCTGGAAACATAGTGTTTCATTGTAGGTATCTGGAGTTAGATGCCCACAGGAGCCATGCTGAGGTGCTGGGAAGACAGAGGGTATCAGTGGCTGGCTTTACAGCCAGGGATATGAGGCTAAAGTTAGAGTTAGAATCTGTGAACCCTGAAGGATGTAGTGAGGCAGTTAATGTTTAATTGAATAAATGCTTCGTCTTACAACCCTAAATTAGGATTTGGAAGAAGGAAGAAGAGACGAGAGGAGTTAGAGGTATGGTTTGAGAGGAGCCAATGTAGTGTAGTGTTACCAAACCTAGGAAAGAAATTTCAAGAAGTAGTTAGCATTCATTCATTCCCTTGTCTAGAGATCTAGCTCTTTACTCAAAAAGCGTTTGTGGAGCATTTTCTAAGTTCCAGGTACTATGGCATGTACAGAGGAGAGAAAAAAATTAAAACATAGTCCCTAACTGCGTTCCAGGTGCAGGGAGGCTAAGGAATAAAAGATTGATGAGGCCAGGTGTGGTAGCTCCACACCTGCAATCCCAGCCCTTTAGCAGGCCGAAGTGGGAGGATTACTTGAGCTCAGGAGTTTGAGACCAGCCTAGTCATCATAGTGATACCCACCCCCCCATCTCTACAAAATAAAATAAAATAAAAATTAGCTGGCTGTGGTGGCACGTGCCTGTAGTTCTAGACACTTTGGAGGCTGAGGAGGGAGGATCACTTGAGCCCAGGAGGTCAAGGCTGCAGTGAGCTCTGATCACACCAAGATACTACAGCCTGGGTGACATAGCAAGACCCTGTCCCCCCCCCCCAAAAAAAAAAGGGCATGGTGGCTCATGCCTGTAATCCCAGCACTTTGGGAGGCCGAGGTGGGCGGATCACCTGAGGTCAGGAGTTTGAGGCCAGCCTGACCAACATGGAGAAATCCCGTCTCTACAAAAAATACAAAATTAGCTGGTCATAGTGGTGCATGCCTGTAATCCCAGCTACTTGGGAGGCTGAGGCAGGAGAATAGCTTGAACGCGGGAGGTGGAGGTTGCAGTGAGCCGAGATTGCACCACTGCACTGCAGCCTGGGCAACAAGAGCAAAGCTCTGTCTCAAAAAAAAAAAAAGAGAAGAAAAGAAAAAAAGGGGGCCGGGCGTCGTGGCTGTTGCCTGTAATCCCAGCACTTTGGGAGGCCGAGGTGGGCGGATCACGAGGTCAGGAGATCGAGACCATCCTGGCTAACACGGTGAAACCCTATCTCTACTAAAAATACAAAAAAAAAAATTAGCCAGGCGTGGTGGCGGGCGCCTGTAGTTCCAGCTACTTAGGAGGCTGAGGCAGAAGAATGACGTGAACCCGGGAGGCAGAGGTTGCAGTGAGCTGAGATCGTGCCACTGCACTCCAGCCTGGGTGACAGCGAGTCTCCGTCTCAAAAAAAAAAAAAAAAAAAAAATTGGTGAAAGAATTTGATAAGATCTTTGATCTTTAATGAGAATAATTTTAGTAGCATGCTGAAGTGTTATACAAATATACTGCTTTTATTTTGACAATACTCTTAAATAGTTGAAGCAAAATTATATTTTTTGAAAGATAAGCATATTGCATAACTTTCAAAAATTAGTTTCTTTATTTTAAATGACTATTGACATTTTTGTTAGAAAAAAACCTCACAAACTGATGGGATCAACCTAATAAGATCAAAATAAAAGTGAATTTTAAAAATGTTGGAAGATACAGATTTGTGATTTCATTCACAAAACCTAATACAGCATCCATGTGGCATACTTGCTTTGATACTCTATGTTTGTTTTTGAGATGGAGTCTCATGTTGCCCAGGCTGGAGTGCAGTGGTGTGATCGTGGCTCATGGCAACCTCCGACTCCGGGGTTCAAGTGATTCTCCTGCCTCAGCCTCCTGAGTAGCTGGGATTACAGGCATGTGCCACCATGCCCATCTAATTGTCGTATTTTTAGTAGAGATGGGGTTTCATCATGTTGGCCTGGCTGGTCTTGAACTCTTGACCTCAACTGATCTGCCGGCCTTGGCCTCCCAAAGTGCTGGGATTACAGACGTGAGCCACTGTGCTCACCCTCTTTGGTATTCTTTATTCAAGAAACCCTTGGTTTCCAAGAACTGCTGTACAAATGACCATGGACCTTGTGGCTTAAAACAACAAATTCATTCTCCCACAGTTCTAAAGGCCTGAAGTCTGAAATCAAGGCATGAGCAGGGCCATGCTTCCTCTGAAGGCTCTAGGGGAGAATCCTTTCTTGCCTCTTTGAGCTTTTGGTGGCTGCATTCATTCCTTGGCTTGTGGCCGCATCACTCCAGTCTCTGCCTCTGTCTTCATATGGCTACCTTCTCCTCCTCCTCCTTGTGCATCTTTCCCTCTCATTCTTTTATAAAGACACTTTTTATTGGGTTTAGGGCCATGACAAGATCTAGGATGATTTCATCTCGAGGTCCTTCACTTTGTTGTATTGGCAAAGACCCTTTATCACAGGTTCCAGGACATGGACACATCATTTTAGGGGCTACCATTTAATCCACCTACACATCGTATGTGTCAGACACTACTTAGAGCTGGGAGCATAATCGTGAATGTTTCTGCTCCCATTGTGGTTACATTTGAGTAAGGAGACTGTGCTCATATAAATAGAAAAGTTCAGAGAGTGAGAAGTGATCTTGAAGTAAAAGGATAAGTTAATGGGATAGAGAGTGGTAGTGGTGCTGAGTTGGGGATGTTACCTAATGAGACCATAGGGGACATTTCAGAGCATGTGGCATTTGGACAGGAAACGGAGCCAGCCAGCCATGTGACTATATGGGGGCCTAGCATTGCAGACCAAGGAATGCCAGGGCAAAAACTCTAAGGGGAGATTGCATTTGGCATAATTAAGGGATGAATGTGACTGCTGTGGTTGGAGTGAACTGAATGAGGGGATGATCTTAGGAGATGAGGGAGGAGGAATAGGTAGGCAGGACAGAGTCATTAGGGGCTTGTATTTGGAATTTAATAGTGAGAGTCCAATTGGAGGCATTTAAGCACATTGAACTTGTGTTTGGAAAAGACGATTGTGACTACTGTGTGGCGAATGTCTTAGTAGGGGTGGGAGTAGGGTTGGGGACTGGGGTGGGAAGAGTGGAAACAGAGAGACCAGTCAGGAAGCTGTTGTAGAAGACCAAGCTAGAGATGATGGTAACTTGCACTAGGGTGGTGGCACTGGAGTTGGTGAGAACTGGTCAGACTTGGAATATATTTTGGAGCTAAAGCCAGTATCTTGCTGTGGGGTTTGAAGGCAGATACAGACATACCTCATATCTTGGCTTTATTGGCCCTGCAGATACTGTTTTTGTTGTTGTTGTTTTTACAGATTGAAGGTTTGTGGCAACCCTGCTTTGAGCAGCTGTATTGGTCTCATCTTTCCAACAGCACAGACTTACTTTGTGTCTCTGTGAAACATTTTGATAATTCTTACAATAATTTAAACTTTTTCATTATTACTATGTCTGTTATGGTGATCTGTGATCAGCGATCTTCAATATTCTTATTGTAAATATTTTGGGGTGCCGTGAACCACGCCCATATAAGCAGAGAAACATAATTGATAAATGTGTGTGTGTTTTGACTTCTCCAACCAGGTATTCCCCCATGTCTATCCCTCTCCTCAGGGCTCCCTATTCTCTGAGACACAACAATATTGAAAGTAGGCCAATTAATAACCCTCTAAGCGTTCTAGTGAAAGGAAGAGTCACATGTCTGTCACTTTAAATAAAAAACTAGAACTCATTTAGGGAGGAAGGCCTGTCAAAAGCCAAGATAGACTGAAAGCTGGGCCTCTTGTGCCAAATTGTGAATGCAAAAGAAAAGTTCTGGAAGGAAATTAAAAATGCTACTCCAGTGAGCACACAACTGATTAAAAAAAGTGAAACAGCTTTATTGCTGATATGGCAAAAGCTTTAGTGGTTTGGATGGAAGATCAAACCAGCCACATTTCCTTAAGTCATAGCCTAATCCAGTGCAGGGCCCTCTCTTCAATTCTACGAAGGCTGAGAGAGGTGAGGATGCTGCAGAAGAAAAGTTGGAAGCAAACAGAGGTTGGTTCATGGGGTTTAAGAAAAGAAGTGAGGCCGGGTGCAGTGGCTCACACCTGTAATCCCAGCACTTTGGGAGGCTGAGGCGAGCAGATCACAAGATCAAGAGATTGAGACCATTCTGGCTAACATGGTGAAACCCTGTCTCTACTAAAAATACTAAAATTAGCCGGGTGTGGTAGCGCGCGCCTATAGTCCCAGCTACTTGGGAGGCTGAGGCAGGAGAATCGCTTTAACCCAGGAGGTGGAGGTTGCAGTGAGCCAAGATCGTGCCAGTGCACTCTGGCCTGGTGACAGAGAGAATCTGTCTAAAAAAAAAAAAAAAAAAAAAAAGAAACGATCTCCATAACATAAATGTGGAAGCAACAAGTGCTGATGTAGAAGCTGCAGCATTATCCAGAAGATCTCACAAAGATCATTCATGAAGTTGGCTACACCAAACAGCAGATTTTCATTGTAGATGAAATAGCCTTCTATTGGAAGAATATGTCATTTAGCACTTTGAGAACTGGAGAGAAGTCAGTGCCTGGCTTCAGAGCCTCAAAGGACAGCACCTGGGGTGCTCACTATCACACCTGGCTGTCCTTTGAGGCTTAGAAGCCAGGCACTGGCTCCAGAGGCTGAGGTGGGAGGATTGCTTGAGCCCAGGAGTTGGTGTCCAGCCTGGGAAACATAGCAAGACCCCTATCCCTCAGGGGAAAAAAAAAAAAAAACGAAGCAAGCTTCAAAGGACAGGCCAACTCTTGTTAGGGGCTAATGCAGCTGGTAACTTTAAGTGGAAGCCAATGCTCATTTATCATTTTGAAAATCCTAGGACCGTTAAGAATTATTCAAAGCTGACTCTGCCTGTGCTCTAGAAATGGAACAGCAAAGCCTGGATGACAGCACATCTGTTTACAGCATAGTTTACTGAATATTTTAAGCCCACTATTGAAACCTACTGCTCAGGACAGAAAGATTCCTTTCAAAATATTGCTGCATATACACAATACACTTGATTACCCAAGAGCTCTAATGGAGCTGTACAAGTAGATTAATGTTATTTTCATGCCTGCTAATACAACATCCTCCAGCCCATGGATCAAGGAGGAATTTCAACTTTCAAGTTGTATTATTTAATAAATAGTATTTCATAAGTCTATATAGTTCTTGTAGAGAGTGATTCCTCTGATGAATCTGGGCAAAGTGAATTGAAAACTTTCTGGAAAGGATTCACCATTCTAGATGCCATTAAGAACCTTCATGATTCATGGTGGGTCAGAATAATCAACATTAACAGGAGTTTTGAGAAGTCGATTCCAACTGTGAGGGGTTCAGGACTTCAGTGGGGAATGTAACTGTAGAGGGATGGAAATAGCAAGAGAACTAGAGTGGAGCCTGAAGATGTGGTAGAATTGCTGCTGTCTCATGATCTTGAAGGGATGAGGAGTTGCTTCTTAATAGATGAGTAAAGAAAGTGGTTCCTTTTTTTTTTTTTGAGGAAGCGTCTCACTCTGTCACCCAGGCTGGAATGCAGTGGCATGGTCATGGCTCACTGCAGCCTCGACCTCCCAGGCTCAAGTAATCTTCCCACCAGCCTCCTGAATAGCTGGGATTACAGGCTTGTGCCACCATGCCCAGCTATATATATATATATATATATATATATTTATATATATAAAATTAAAAAAAAATTTTTTTTGTATAAATGGGGTTTTGCCATGTTGCCCAGGCTTGTCTCAAACTCCTGAGGTCAAGCAATCCGCCTGCCTCGGCCTCCCAAAGTGCTGGGTTTTTAGGTGTTGAGCCACCACACCCAGTCAAGAAAGCGGTATCTTGAGACGGAATCTACTAGTGGTGGAGGATGCTGTGAACATGGTCATCATGATAAAAAAGGATTTATAATATTACATCAACTTAGTTGATAAAGCAGCAGCAGGTTTTGGGAGGATTTATTCCAATTTTGAAAAAGTTCTGATGTGGATATAATGATATCAAACAGCATCACATGCGACAGAGAATTTTTTGTGAGAGGAAGTCACTGCGGCAAACTTCAGTGTTTTAAGAAATTGCCACAGCCATCCCAACCTTCAGCAACCTCCACCCTGATCAGTCAGTAGCCATCAACATCAAGGCAAGACCCTCCACCAGGAAAACGATGAGATTTGCTGAAGGATCAGATGATTGTTAGCATTTTTGAGCAGCAGTTGTTTTGAACAATAATTAATTGGACCTGAACCTGCAATATCTGTAAGGTATGTACAAATAGGGAAAGGAAGGAATTAAGAGTGACTTTTGAAGGTAGACACACAAGGCCGCTATTGTATGATTGTGTTTTTATGCAGTCTCCAGAATAGACTGATCCATGAAGACAGAAAGTAGATTAGTGGTTGCCCAGGGCCTGGAGGAGAGGGGATGGGAGTGACTGCACATAGTTAAGGGGTGTCTTTTTGGGGTGATAAAAAATGTCCTGGAACCAGTAGCCATCATGGTTCCATGCCTTGTGAATATACTGAAAACCACTGAGTTGTATACTTTTTTAAAACGGTAAATTTTATGGTATGTGAATTACATCTGAATTAAAAAAATAAAAGAATGGTCTGGGCGCAGTGGTTCACACCTGTAATCCCAGCACTTTGGGAAGCTAAGGCAGGAGGATCACCTGAGGTCAGGAGTTCGAGACCAGCCTGACCAACATGGAGAAACCCCATCTCTACTAAAAATACAAAAATACCTGGCATGGTGGCACATGCCTGTAATCCCACCTACTCGGGAGGCTGAGACAGAATTGCTTGAACCTGGGAGGCAGAGGTTGTGGTGAGCTGAAATCACACCACTGCACTCCAGCCTGGGCAACGAGAGTAAAATGCCATCTCAAAAAAAAAAAAAAAAAAAAAAAAGACTTAATTGCCTATGTTCCTGAGTATTTAGTATCTTAGAAATAGGGAGGGTTAAGACTTGAGAAGGAAGAGCGAGACAGTAGTTACACTGAAACACATCTTTGTTTTGACAGCTGGAGACTAGCTTCATTCTGTTCCTACAGGGAGCTCTAGAGCAGTATTTCTCAAAGTGTGATTGTTAACCAGCAGCATTATCCGGGACTTGTTAGAAATGCAAATTATCCAGCCCTAGTCGGGAGCTGCAGAGTCTGAATCTCTGGTGATGGAGCCCAGCAATCTGTTTTAACAAGCCTTTCAGGTGATTCTGATGCATGGTAAAATTTGAGAACAACTGCCCTAGATCAGTGCTGCCCAATAGAAATATAAGGTGAGCTGCAAATGTCATTAAAAGTCTTCGCCGGGCGTGGTAGCTCAGCTGGGCATGGTGGCTCAGGACTGTAATCCCAGCACTTTGGGAGGCTGAGGCGGGTGGATCACAAGGTTAAGAGATTGAGATCATCCTGGCCAACATGGCGCAACCCTGTTTCTACTAAAAATACAAAAATTAGTCGGGTGTGGTGGTGTGTCCGCAATTGGTGGGTTCTTGATCTCACTGACTTCAAGAATGAAGCTGCGATCCTCACGGTGAGTGTTACAGTTCTTAAAGATGGTGTGTCTGGAGTTTGTTCCTTCAGACGTTCATATGTGTCTGGAGCTTCTTTTGGTGGGTTCGTGATCTCGCTGTCAGGAGTGAAGCTATAGAGCTTCGTGGTGAGTGTTACAGCTCTTAAAGGCAGCGCGTCTGGAATTGTTTGTTCTTCCCGATTGTTTTGTGGTCTCGTTGGCTTCAGGAGTAAAGCTGCAGACCTTCGCGGTGAGTGTTACAGTTAATAAAGACAGCGTGGACCCAAAGTGTGAGCAGCAGCAAGATGTATTGCAAAGAGCAAAATAACAAACCTTCCACAATGTGGAAAGGGACGTAAGTGGGTCGCCACTGCTGGCTCAGGTAGCCTGCCTTTATTCCCTTATCTGACCCCACCCACATCGTGCTGATTGGTCCATTTTACAGAGAGCTGATTGGTCTATTTTACAGAGAGCTGATTGGTCCGTTTTGACAGAGTGCTGTTTGGTGTGTTTACAATCCTTGAGCTAGACACAGAGTGCTGATTGGTCTGTTTACAATCCTTGAGCTAGACACAGAGTGCTGATTGGTCTGTTTACAATCCTTGAGCTAGACACAGAGTGCTAGACAGAAAAGTTCTCCAAGTCCCCACTAGGTTAGCTAGGTACAGAGTTAGCTAGATACAGAGTACCAATTGGTCTATTTACAAACCTTGAGCTAGACACAGAGTACTGATTGGTGTATTTACAAACCCTGAGCCAGACACAGAGTGCTGACTGGTGTATTTACGATCCTCTAGCTAGAGGGAAAAGTTCTCCAAGTCCCCACCAGATTAGCTAGATACAGAGTTCTGATTGGTGCACATACAGTCCTCCCGCTAGATATAAAAGTTCTTCAAGTCGCCATCCGCTCAGGAGGCCAGCTGGCTTCACCTAGTGGATCCTGCACCCGGGCTGCCCGTGGAGCTGCCCACCAATCCTGAGCCGCCCCTGCACTGCTCAGTCCTTGGGCTGTTGATGGGACCAGGTGCCACGGAACAGGGTGCCGCCAGGCGTCCGTTGGGAAGGCTCCGGCGGTGCAGGAGCCCACCGCAGGCAGAGAGCTCAGACATGGTGGGCTGCAGGTCAGGAGCCCTGCCCCATGGGGAGGCAGCTAAACCCGGCAAGAATTTGAGTGCAGCACTGGTGGGCCGGCACTGCTGGGGCACCCGGCACAACCTCCACAGCTGCTAGCCCAGGGCAGCTCACTGCTGCGCTGGCCAGCCCTCCATGTGCAGGGCCCACGGAGCCTGCTCCCGGGCCCACTGAAACTGGCACTGGCCTGGGAGCGCCTCTCCCTCCACACCTCCCTGCAACCAGAGGGAGGCGGCTCCAGCCTCAGCCAGCCCAGAGAGGGTCTCCCACAGTGCTGTGGCAGGCTGAAGGGCTCCTCAAGCACCGCCAGAGTGGACGCCGAGGCCGAGGAGGTGCTGAGAGTGAGGGCTGCTAGCACATTGTCACCTCTCAGTGGCGGGCACCTGTAATCCCAGCTACTGGGGAGGCCGAGGCAGGAGAATCGTTTTAACTTGGGAGGTGGAGGTTGCAGTGAGCCGAGATGGCACCACTGCACTCCAGCCTGGCGACAAAATGAGACTGTGTCTCAAAAAACAAACAAAAATCTTCTAATACTTATGTTAAAAAAAGTAAAGCGAAGAGGCCAAGGTGGGAGGATCGCTTGAGACCAAGAGTTCAAGACTAGCCTGGGGAAAATAGTGAGAACCTCCCTCCCCTGCTGCCCCATTTCTACAGAAAATAAAAACATTAATGGGGCATGGTGCATGCATCCGTAGTCCCAGCTACTCAGGAGGCTGAGGTGGGAGGATTGCTTGAATGCAGGAGTTCAGGGCTGCAGTGAGCTATGATCCTGTCACTACACTTCAGCCTGGGCAACACAGTGAGATCCTGTCTCAAAAAAAAGAAAGGTAAAACGAAGCTAGGTGTGGTGGCAGGGACGTGTAGTTTTAGCTACTCAGGAGGCTGAGGTGGAAAGATCATTTGAGTCTAGGAGTTAGAGGCTGCCATGGGCCGTAGTTGTGCCTGTGACTAGTAACTGCAGTCCAGCCTGGGCAAACATAGTGAGACCCCCATCTCTTAACAAAAAAAGTAAAATAAGAGGAAATTAATATATTTTACTTAATATATTCAAATATTCAAAGTATTATTTGAATATGTAAATGTAAAAATTCACTAATGAGGTCTTTTACATTTTTTGGGCACTAAGTTTTCAAAATCCAGTGTGTAGTTTACTCTTAGAGCACATCTGAGTGTGGCTCATGGCTACCATATTGGGTGGAACAGCTCTAGGGCACAGATTGTGCTACTGATGAAGTCCCACCTTGAGGTGCTGGGACCGGCCTTTTGAATGCAGTGTTAGCCCTTGGCCAGGCAGGGTGGGGGTAGCTCTCAGGCTTGATGGAGAGCTGTATAGTTGAGGAACACGGTCGAGATGAGGGAGCAGGTGTGAGCCATTAGTTGTCAACACAGTAGCTAGAGAGGATCTGAGTGGCCTCTGACAACATCTGCTACAGCCGGATGGGGAAGAATGGCCTGGCTGAAGAGTCAAGGGTGGGATGATGAAGTTCTAGAGTTGACATGTATAGTTTCCTGGTGCTTGAGCTTAGTACAGAGGCAGAGCCCAGAGAATCTTGAGTCTTGAACATCTCTCTCAAATATTAGGTGTTCAGCTTGGCTTTTGGCAGACACTGAAGACTGGAATGGTCTCTGAGATCCTGAAGACTAAATAGTCTATTTGCAAGAAAAGCTGTGCTTCCAGGAAAAAGCCAGACTTAAATCAAGTGTCTTCAGTGAAAGGCATGTGCTCACAAGGCCCCTTGGTTTCTGTTATACAATGCACGATGAAATACTCAACAGATGCTTCCAAACTCTGTGTCGTAATACATAGATAAGACCTTCACCTGGAATTTTAGAGATGAAGCAAGATGAAGTAAACTAATGTTTACTTTGACCTTGGTGAGACCATTTTATAGCTCCATTAACCCAGTTTTGAGGACAGTTTCTTCTTTGAAGCAGAATGCATTCTAATAATGCATTTATCTGATAATGAGTTATTTAGTATTATTCACCTGAATGCTACTGTGGGTGAGTTAACAGTAGTTTTGGTTTTGGCAGAACTGGTGTTTAGATTGTTCTTTAAGATATTTGCTAGTGGATTTACCAGTTTTAACTGCCACGTGAGGCCACATCATGCTTAGTATTTTTTTTTTTTTTTTTTTTTTTTTGAGACAGAGTCTCACTGTGTCACCCAGGCTGGAGTGCAGTGGCACAATCTTGGCTCACTGCAACCTCCGCCTCCTGGGTTCATGCCATTCTCCTGCCTCAGCCTCCCGAGTAGCTGGGATTATAGGCGCCCGCCACCACACCCGGCTAATTTTTTTTTTTTTTTTGTATTTTTAGTAGAGACGGGGTTTCACTGTGTTAGCCAGGATGGTCTTGATCTCCTGACCTTGTGATCTACCTGCCTTGGCCTCCCAAAGTGCTGGGATTACAGGCGTGAGCCACCGCGCCTGGACGGTGTTATCTAATCTTAAGAAAGGATAGTTGTTTCCCTGTTTGCAGTGACTGGAAGGCACGCATCCAGTTTGTCTAAAAGCCTACCATTTCCCCCCATTTTTGTCTAAGTTATTGTGTGCTGATGATAATATATGCAAGACTGTGCTAGCCATGTTAGACATTCTCATTTAATCCTCATAGCAGCATTGTGATCTAGATAAGTACTATTATTATCCCCAGTGTACAAATGAAGAAACTTTCTATATGTCTAGGAAATGTCAGAGTCAAGATTTGAATCCAGGTCAGAATCTGAGTCTAGACCAGGACTCTTCTTGACTATATTATTATCTAATGGTAACTCCCAAGTGGTTCTGATATGGTTTTAAGAAAGAAGGTGACAGCTGCATATTTTGATTTAGTTTTCATGTAAAACCTTACATTTTTTGGCACTTTACTGTTTATAAAAACTCATTTGATCCTTTTAATAACTCCCTAGGAAATCAGGGAGGTGTCATCACCTACATTTTGTAGATGGAAACGGGGGGCCCAGAGAAATGATTAGCTCAATGAGTCATAGCTGAGAGTTGACCCAAGTCTTGTGACTCTGAGGGTCAATGCCACTTCCCATGTGCCAAACCATTTGCAGGCATTTCTTTTCTATGTGTGGAAAATATAGGAAATCGTTATTCCTGTGGGAGAGAACCAATGGCAATATGTTATTGGGGAGTCATTTTGCACATCCTGACCTTTCTCCTTTTGGCTGTGATTAGCTAAATAGTCTTTATAAATAGAATTGATTAAAGTTCTTTCTCAGAACCTTTATTGCTAGGAAATACCTTACAAAGAATTTTGGACTGGGCATGTAGCCAGTTTGTTACATGCTTAACAAAAACAACAAACGTTAAAATTGTGTAGAGGTCCAAATTAGCAGACTTCTACAAACGTTTTCCTGCATTTAGAACATAAATTTTATGTTGTGGCTTTACACAAATTGTCTGAGTGTTGACCTGATTCTTCATTTTTGACCTTCCATGAATGTCTCCCAGGAGTAAACAGGAACAGAGCCTTTGTGGGGCTGACTCCAAACCAGTTGAGACTTGTCGTGGGAATGGTTCACACTGGTAGTTGTTCTGTCATAGTTGTGTTTGCTTGTACGAGTTCTACTTCTTTTTTTTCTGAGATGGAGTTTCGCTCTTTTTGCCCAGGCTGGAGTGCAACGGCACAATCTCGGCTCACTGCAACCTCCGCCTCCTGGGTTCAGCCATCCAAGTAGCTGGGATTACGGGTGTGCACCACCACTCTCAGCTAATTTTGTATTTTTAGTAGAGATGGGGTTTCTTTATGTTGGTCAGGCTGGTCTCGAACTCCCGACCTCAAGCGATCTGCCCGCCTTGGCCTCCCAAAGTGCTGGGATTACAGGCGTGAGCCACTGCGCCCAACCCGAGTTCTACTTCTGGTTGCTGTCTAACCGGGAGGCATCTATGCTTTTTACAGCTGTGGGCCGCATTATTACAAGTTCACATGTGTGCAAGCTCTGTAGAACAACATCATGTCTTTGAGTAGATATTAGTGTTTATGTGGGACTCGCCACTGTTTTTCTTATCTAAAAATAAAAAACTTCAGAAAGCTCTTGACCAATCTGTGGTTAAATCTTGTAACCATTACAGCATCAGCCTGTGACCTTTGAAAAATTAAAGTTCTTGGGACTCAACTTTGTCATAAACTTGGGGATAATGCTCTTTGAACTCACAGTTATGCTTGAAGGAATATATGAGAGATAGTCTTGATCTTTAATAGGGACACAGTAATAATTTCCCATTCATAGTTCCTTGCTGTTCCTAGTCTTTTACTTGGTAAAGGTTTTATTTTATAAACTATATCTTTTTGTATCTTTTACCTCCACTTTTGTATAGAGATTACTATTCATTCATTCATTCATTCATTCATCCTGATGAGTTTCGCTCTTGTTGCCCAGGCTGGAGTGCAGTGGCACGATCTCAGCTCACTGCAACCTCCACCTCCTGGGTTCAAGCAATTCTCCTACCTCAGCCTCCTTAGTAGCTGGGACTACAGGTGTGTGCCACCATGCCCCACTAATTTTTTTTTTTTTGTATTTTTAGTAGAGACGGGGTTTCGCCATTTTGGCCAGTCTGGCTGCAAACTCCTGACCTCAGGTGATACACCTGCCTTGGCCTCCCAAAGTGCTAGGATTACAGGCATGAGCCATGGTGCCCGACTCTTTAAAAACTAGTTGTACAATTTTTTCAGTTCATTTACAAATGTTGCTATAAAAACATTTTGTTTCTTATTTGAGTTGCTATCCTCTTAGAAAGTTCTAAGGGGTCTTGCTTTGTTGCCCAGGCTGGAGTACAGTGGTGTGATCTTGGCTCACTGCAGCCTCAAACTCCCGAGCTCAAGTAGTACTCCCACCTCTGCCTCCTGAGTAGCTGGGATTCCAGGTGTGTATCACTATGCCTGGCTTAGTCACTTAATGTTCTTAAGTATTAAAGCATTAAAATATGCTTTCTTCACAAACAGTTCAATGAATGAGAAATATCCTTGATTAATGGTTTTGCTTTTTCATATTTATCAGCCAAACCACTTTTGTACCAGAAAATGTAAAATAAGAAATCGGGCTGATGACATCAGCAAATATAAAAATAATATTTTATTTTGTTCTGGCCACTGTTAAATTGGAAGCTCCCTGAGACCAAGACTCTTGTTTTGTGTTTTGAAAAGTTCTTTGTGGTCTGTGACATTTCTGACCCTGCTCTATCCTTTTGCGTGATCTGAAAGGCTTTCCTCAGATTTGCTTGGCCCATCGACAATTCTTGTTTTGCTTTTCTGGAGATTGTTTTGATGCTTTTGGTTTCTCTTACATGCCGACAGGCTGTGTCTGTAGATAGATTTCCCTTCCATAATTATAATTATGGTGTATTGGCTAGAACTACTATTTATTGATCAAACACTTTCGCTAGAACCCAACTGGAAGAAATATCCTGAAAAAATGTTCAAAAGCCCGTCAAATATTTGCAATTTATTTTGCTTTTCTTTTTTTGTAGCATGTTCCGCACTATTCAAGACAGTGCTTAATGGTGTCCCGTAATATTGGTTCAGTGGGATATGATCCTAATGAAAAAGTAAGTATTTAAACAATACTCTCAACAACTAACTTATCATGGTTTTACTTTCTTGTTTCCATACTGTGTTCAATGGGATTTTGTTAAGACTGTGGGGTCATTGATCACTCTAGCATTATATGTTTCTATAGGTGCTCAATCTTTAGGTGTTCTGTTTTTCATTGTGGGCCACAGTCTGAATCTTTTTAATTTTGTATTTGTATCTTTACCAAAAATTGAATACATTTACAATGTGTTTCCTTTGTTTTCAGAAGAATAACTAAGAAATTATTTGTTCTTAAAGACTGGGCAGTTAAGAGATTTAATTAAACTATTGAGTTTTTCTTTCATTTACTTAATACTTTTTTTTTTTTGAGATGGAGTCTCGCACTGTCGCCCAGGCTGGAGTGCAGTGGTGTGATCTCGGCTCACTGCAACCTACACCTCCCAGGTTCAGATCTCGGCTCACTGCAACCTACACCTCCCAGGTTCAAACAATTCTCCCACCTCAGCCTCCTGAGTAGCTGGGATTATAGGCGTACACCGCTGCACCCGGCTAACATTTATATTTTTAGTAGAGACAGGCTTTCAACATGTTGGCCAGGATGGTCTCAAACTCCTGACCTCAGGTGATCCACCTGCCTCAGCCTCCCAAAGTGCTGGGATTTCAGGTGTGAGCCACTGTGCACCTGGCCTCATTTACTTAGTATTTATATTATTTATTTATTTATTTGTGACACGGAGTCTTGCTCTTTGCCCAGGCTGGAGTACAGTCGTGTGATCTCAGCTCACTGTAAGCTTTGCCTCCTGGCTTCAAGAGATTCTCCTGCCTCAGCCTCCTGAGTAGCTGGGATTACAGGTGTGTAATCCCACCATGCCCATCTAATTTCTGTGTTTGTTAGTAGAGATGGGGTTTCACCATGTTGGCCAGGCTGGTCTCAAACTCCTGACCTCAGGTGATCGGCCCGCCTCGGCCTCCCAAAGTGCTGGGATTACAGATGTGAGCCACTGTGGCCTACCTATATGATTCATTTAGATTGAAGGTAATTTTGTGTATTATAAATTTCGGGACAAGTGGTTTCTAATTGAAATGCTATTTCAATAATGTTTGAGCCTTGTAGGGACTAGAAGAAGTGATTGGAAATAAATTGTGGTTTCAAAGAGGGCAGGAGTTTTGGTTAAGAAGGGATTGTTCGAGGTGATTGTCATCAAAATACAACTGACAGGCATGATTATTTGAGAATGACATGTCTGAGGTATCTTCTGAATCATGTGCTGAAGTGCACAATACTGCTTTTCAGATTCTTTTGAATCTGGAGGCCTGGAGGAAGAAAGAGTCTACATATCTTCAGTTCACTAGGAATACAACATGAAACACAGTTGCAGGGTGGTATGGTTTGGCCCTGTGTCCCCACCCAAATCTCATCTCGACCTGTAATCCCCAGGTGTTGAGGGAGGGAGGTGATTGGATCATGGGGGCAGTTTCCTCCATGTTTTTCTCATGATAGTGAGTTGGTTCTCACAGGATCTTATGATCTTACAAGTGTTTGGAAGTTCCTTCTTTGCACTACTCTCCCCTGCTGCCTTGTGAAGAAGGTGCCTGCTTTCCTTCTGCCATGATTTAAGTTTCCTGAAGCCTCCCCAGCCATGTGGAACTGGGAGTCAATTAAACCTTTGTTTATAAATTACGTAGTCTTGGGTGGTATCCTCATAGCAATGTAAAAACCAATTAATACACAGGGCAAATGCAATTTTCAAGGTTTTTTTTTTTTTTTTTTAAATTTTTGAGATGGAATATTGTTCTGTCACCCAGGCTGGAGTGCAGTGGTGTGATCTTGGCTCACTGCAACCTCCGCATCCCGGGTTCAAACAATTCTCCTGCCTCAGCTTCCCGAGTAGCTGGGATTACAGGTGTTCATTACCATGCCCGGCTAATTTTTGTGTTTTTAGTAGAGACGGGGTTTCACCATGTTAGCCAGACTGGTCTCGAGCTCCTGACCTCAAATGTCTGCCTGCCTCAGCCTCCTAAAGTGTTGGGATTACAGGCATGAGCCACGGTGCTTGGCCAATTTTCAATTTTCTAATAGCTACATTAAAAAACAGTAAACAGTTAAAATTAATTTTAATAATATCTCAATATCTAAAATGTTATTTAAGTACATAATCAGTATAAAAAGTATTAACAGGACACCTTAGATTCTTTTTTTTGGGCCCTAAGTCTTCTAAATCCAGTGTGTGTTTTACATCTCTGGCATATCTCAGTTTGATTAGCCACATTTGAAGAGCCGAGTAACCTCTTGTGACCAGTGGCTACTGTATTGGATAGTGCAGGTCTATTGAATTAGTTATAATAAACTCCCTGTTATGAAAGCTGTAGTTTAATTTAAAATCTTCATCATAGGTGATATGCTTTGGGGTTCATGTATCCATGTGTTGCATTCCAATCTTGAAGTAATCATCTATCCTAAGTGGCCACACTCTTAAGAGTGGTTAACTAACATTTGTTGAAGAGGCCACATTCTAGAGGGGTGGAATACTACAAACGGCTCAGCCATCTTTCTCTTTATAAATACTGGTAGCCTTCCTCATTAGCATAATAACTGTTAGAAGTGGGCTATCAGCCAGGTGTGATGGCCCACGCCTGTAATCCCAGGACTTTGGGAGTTCGAGGCCAGTGGATTGCTTGAGGTCAGGAACTTGCGACCAGCCTGGCGAAACCCTGTCTCTACCAAAACAAAACAAAACAAAAAAACCCCCACGAAAATTAGCTGGGTGTGGTGGCGTGCACCTGTAGTTCCAGCTACACAGGAAGCTAAGGTGGGAGAATCACTTGAGCCCAGGAGGTCAGGGCTTCAGTGAGCCATAATTGCACCACTGTACTCCAGACTGCTAGGCTACAGGGCGAGATCCTGTCTCAAAGAAGGAAAAAGAAATGGGCTGTCATTGAGGAAGTTTGTGATATTCGTCGATATTACGTTATTGGCTATTACTTTAGAGAAATTCTCTGCCTTTGTACTATTAGAATATAATGATGTAGTTGGCCTTTAATTCTTTAAGAATAACACTCATGCCCGATCCCTAAATGAATAGTCCTGTGTTCAGCTACTTGTCTGGTGGATTCTTGATGGCTTAGTCTGACAGTATGGTTAACCAAATCAGAATTTTTTTTTTTTTTTTTTTGCCTATGGCGAGCCTTTCTTGCAGTCTTTTGGAGCCTTACAAAGTACGGGGAGTTGAGTTTTCACTGAACTTATCAAGCAGGTTTTATGATTCTTTCTATGTCTTAATAAATGCTTGTATGTACGGACAGAGTTTGGTCTGACTTGCTTTCGTTATAACCTCATAGTGAAGTTACAGAAATAGGTAACTCACCTCCCACATGGGTGACCACTGATAATTCCTAAAAATAAATTAATGTGTGTAACTCTCTGGGTTTAGCACATTTATTTATTTATTTATTTATTTATTTATTTATTTTTGAGATAGAGTCTCGCTCTGTCACCCAGGCTGGAGTGCAGTGGCATGATCTTGGCTCACTGCAACTTCCACCTTCCGGGTTCAAGTGATTCTCCTGCCTCAGCCTCCTGAGTAGCTGGGATTACAGACACACACCACCATATCCAGCTATTTTTTTTTTTTTTTTTTTGTATTTTCAGTAGAGATGGAGTTTCACCATGTTGGCCAGGCTGGTCTCGAACTCCTGACCTCAGGTGATCCACCTGCCTCCACCTCCCAAAATGCTGTGCTTATAGGCATGAGCTACCGTGCCTGGCCCAGGTTTGGCACATTTAAAGAGATCAGAGGGTTAAAGAGTGTAGAAGTGGAATCCCCTTGGAATTTACTAAGCATGTTTCATCATAAATTCTGAAATCAATCCCGCTGCCTGCTATCTTTGCCATCTCCTTTGCTGTGCCCTTGCCTAAGGTAGCTGTGGAGAAACTGTGTTTCCCTCAGTGAGTGATGAATATTCTTTGGCACCTAATCGTGGTACAGGTGCATGTTCAGACTAAATTGGTCGCTTCACCCTTTGCTTGAGGGCTGCACTTAATCAGACCTTTCTCCTTCCCGGATTCCTGCTGTCCTTGTAACCATTCATTAAATATTGACCTGGTCTGTTTATACCTACTGTCCCAAGTGCAAGTAGACTTGGTCTTTGGTGTAATACATATTTGTTAAATAAATTGATTCTCGTTTGAATCTGTTATTAACTCCTTTCTTATTCCACATTTTATCAGTGACTTACATCATGCGCAACTTATCCAGGTGAAATTTAATCATCACTGAAAATGTTATTTTTTTTTAACTGGAGTTCTAACAAGCTAACTGGTTGTCTTATGTACGTTCATGAGAATAAGGAAGATTTAACTTATGGTAACTGCTTAGATAAAGACCATTAAGTTTCAACTGGCCTTAAATTAATGTGAGCCAGTACAGTACTATGTTGTTCCTTTCACACTAATGTGAGCTTCTGGGCTCAGTGGCTTACGCCTACAGTCCCTGCGCTTTGGGAGGCCGAGACACGGGATTCCTTGAGACCAAGAGTTCCATACCAACCTGGGTAACAGAGCAAAACTCCATCTCTTAAAAAAAAAAAGTGATCTTAGGTGTTATTAATAACATAGTGTTTAGAACTTGCATTGTTATTCTCTGATCACGTTATGTCATGGTATGTTCTGACATGAATACCTGGATGTGAACTCTCTGACTTTACCACTAGTGAACTTTGTAAGTGATTTAAGGCAAATGATTTAGCCTCATCAAGCCTTAGTTTTCTTATTTGTAAAATGGAGATATTATCAGAACTGACTTCATGGGATTATTATGCTAAATATTGTCCTCATAGCCATTACCTGATAGATGAAATAATGCACAGAAGGGATTCATCACAATGCCTGCTGTATACAAAACGTGTCCTAAATGTCGGCTGCTTAATGTCCTTAACTGAATTTTGTGCATTTGGAAACTGAGACTCAAAATCCATGGATGGTGAGTAACTGGGTGTAAACTCATGTCTGTCCTTTTCCAGAGCTAGTGGACTTACCCATTGTGCTATGCCCTTTCTCAGAAGAGTGGGGCAGGTGACCCAGTGTCCAGAGTTCTGCCGTCATTCCAACAAGCACGCAGTGCAGGGCCAGCTCAGCCCTCTTGGTGTCTGAATGGAGTGTGGTGCTAGCTGTGGAGTTAGAGCCCGGTAGAGAGCATCTAAACCTGGGGAAGGGAAAGGAAGAAGGAGGGGTAGAGAGACAGTGGATTAAGAGAAAAATAACAACAACAACAACAACAAAAATCCTTAGGAAATCTTTTACTTTAGATGACATCATTAGTACAGTTGTAGAGCAGCTACTGCCAAAGTTCTTCGTTATCTGTTCTGGTACCTGAAATCTCCTCTGTCTTCAAGGATCCAGGATCCTAACTTATAGTTGTCTTTTTCTGAGTGTCTTCAGGGTGCCTTATGAGTGACTCTCCACATACAGGATCAAGTCCCAGTTCCTTGAATGGCATATGAGTCCTTCTATCATCTGGACTGTTTTTATCCTAGCTTTATTTGCTACAGCTCTCCTAAGCATACCATGCGCTTGAGTCATGTTGAGAATTCCTTGTAGTTCTTTAGTGCTACCCTCTTCTTCCAGCGTCACAACCTTTACACATGCTGTTCATGCGCTCCCTTCTCTGTGTGTAGCATCCTGCACGCAGCCTTACTAGTGCACTTAACACAATTCGTTGTGTTTGTGCCATATTTTACTTTGAAGTTGCCAAATGCACTTGATATTTACCTGTGATTGTTGATGCACAGGGGCAGTTTTAGTTGGTTTTAATTGATTTGTATGCATATTCTGTTACAGGCATAGCCTACCTGGAAGAATATATTGGAGACCAGTAACAGTGGTTGCCTTTTGGGCAGGGACTTGGGTGTTTCTTCAGTGTATCCCCTTTTGTACTTTAAAAATTCTGAACTGTGATTTATTTAAAAGAAAATGTTAGGTATGGAAGATTAATTGATATGGTTAGCTTTATTGAGTTTTATGCGCTAATTGGTAATACGTTAATAGCCCTTAGCAGAGAAGATGTGTCAGGTGCAGGTATTTGTTTTGATATAGCTTTTCCCCAGTTAGACGGATAAGAGCACACTCCTAAATTCATAACAGTCTGGCATGTAGCCCAAAGGGGTGAAGAACAGTAGCCATAGCTAATGCTGAAGGAATATATATTACATGCTAGACGTTATTCTAAACACTTTAAGGGTGTTAATTAATATCATTCTCACAACCTCTTGTGGCAGGTGCTGTTTTTACCCTTATTTTACATACCAGGAAATGAGAGGCAAGAGGGATGACTTGTTCATAGCAGGACACACAGGAGGAGAACATAGAGTGCTGGGAGTTCAGCCTGGGTGGTTTGGCTGCAGACTGACTCGTAATGACCGTTCTGCTGCTTGAACAGAAATTAGAATGGGGATTCCTTTTTTTTTTTTGAGACGGAGTCTCGCTGTCGCCCAGGCTGGAGTGCAGTGGCCGGATCTCAGCTCACTGCAAGCTCCGCCTCCCAGGTTTACGCCATTCTCCTGCCTCAGCCTCCCGAGTAGCTGGGACTACAGGTGCCCGCCACCTCGCCCGGCTAGTTTTTTGTATATTTTTAGTAGAGACGGGGTTTCACTGGGTTAGCCAGGATGGTCTCGATCTCCTGACTTCGTGATCCGCCCGTCTCGGCCTCCCAAAGTGCTGGGATTACAGGCTTGGGCCACCGCGCCTGGCCAGAATGGGGATTCTTACTTAATTCTTCCCGTGTTATGATTTGTTATATTTGCTGTAACAGTTGTTTAATATATAATTTCTAGGAGTGGTGTTTATGGTGATTATCAGAGATAGTCTGTTTCACAGTTAATATTAACATCACATTTTAAAACCCATTTAAGAAAGTGTAAACATTGTTTTCTCAGGATATGCTTACTGCTTAAGAGGGATTTACCATGACCATTTAAATACAGAAAGGTAGATGATTTTGCATTCTCAGACCTGAGGTGTGAGCAAGGCTCTGAGTGGCTTAGTGTTTTATCAAATTAGAAGTTTACCTATTTTTTAAGGCAGGGGCTTGCCTCAGGTTGGTGGAGTTGAGACATATATGATGTAAAGATTAAACCAAGACCTAGAAAGCTTTTTTCACTTCTGAGATTTCTGGACTTTTTCCTGTATGTTAAAATACTGCTGTAGGCCGGGTGTGGTGGCTCAGGTTTGTAATCCCAGCACTTTGGGAGGCTGAGGCAGGCAAATCACCTGAGGTCAGGAGTTCGAGGCCAGCCTGGCCAAGATGGGGAAACCCCATCTCTACTAAAAATACAAAGAAATTAGCCGGGCGTGGTGGCATGCACCTGTAATCCCAGCTATCAGGAGGCTGAGGCAGGAGAATATCTTGAACCTGGGAGGCGGAGGTTACGATGAGCTGAGATCGCACCACTGCCCTCCAGCCTGGGTGACAAAGTGAGACTCCATCTCAAAAAACAAACAAACAAACAAACTGCTCTAAGTTATATAAGAGTACTTTTTAAAAGATCATATATAACTCTAAGTCTTCTTTTAGAAATATAACTAACACTTTTTTTCTGTAGTTTCATTGAACTTAAAAGCAGTTCACAAATCCAGAAATTACCATGTGCTAATATGTATAACATCCAAATTACTTGGAATGGTGTGTTTTTAAAAACGATTAGTCTGTACAATTTTAGAGTAGGAAGAAAACCTTACTAAATAGCTTTCCTTTGGAGTGCTGCCAGTTTATGTGGAAATCAAGGCCTACAGAGATTGATTTGCTTAAAGTTAAATAGGTCATTAGTGGCAAAGCTGGACTTGGGTTTAGGTCTCTAGATAAACACAGGATATACAGCTTCTCTACTATTTGGTCTCGGCTGCTTCAAAATTTGGTGGTTATTCAAACTTAACATTGTATTCAAATGGTGTAATCTGCTTAGCCTGGGCGTTTTTGGATATAAGCACAATTGGTACCTATTTTGAGTTACTGAAAATATGCCCTGTCCCAACAGAGATGGCAGATAAATTATTCTTACTTAGTATCAGACTTTCCTTTGAAAACAACTCATGACACTTAGAATTTCCGAGAATTTAGAAAATAAATTGTCAAGTAATTTTGGCCAAAGTGTTTTTTTTTTTTTTTTTTTTTTTTTTTTGGAGACGGAGTCTTGCTCTGTCACCCAGGCTGGAGTGCAGTGGCACAATTTTAGCTCACTGCAAGCTCCACCTCCCGTGTTCAAGCGATTCCTGCCTCAGCCTCCCAAGTAGCTGAGATTACTTGGAATTACCAGCACTTGGGATTACAGGCATGCACCACCATGTCAGGCTAATTTTTGTATTTTAATTTATTATTATTATTATTATTATTATTATTTTTTTTTTTTGAGACGGAGTCTTGCTCTGTCGCCCGGGCTGGAGTGCAGTGGCCGGATCTCAGCTCACTGCAAGCTCCGCCTCCCGGGTTTACGCCATTCTCCTGCCTCAGCCTCCCGAGTAGCGGGGACTACAGGCGCCCGCCACCTCGCCCGGCTAGTTTTTTGTGTTTTTAGTAGAGACGGGGTTTCACCGTGTTAGCCAGGATGGTCTCGATCTCCTGACCTCGTGATCCGCCCGTCTCGGCCTCCCAAAGTGCTGGGATTACAGGCTTGAGCCACCGCGCCCGGCCTAATTTATTATTTATTTATTTATTTATTTATTTTGAGACGGAGACTTGCTTTGTCTCCAGGCAGGAGTGCAGTGGCGCGATCTTGGCTCACTGCGGTCTCCACCTCCCGGGTTCATGCCATTCTCCTGCCTCAGCCTCCCGAGTAGCTGGGATTACAGGCGTACACCACTAGACCCAGCTAATTTTTTTGTTTTTATGTTTTTTGTATTTTTAGTAGAGATGGGGTTTCACCATATTGGCCAGGATGGTCTTGATCTCCTGACCTCATGATCCACCCACCTCGGCCTCCCAAAGTTCTGGGATTACAGGCGTGAGCCACTGTGCCTATCCTTTTTGTATTTTTAGTAGAGACGGGGTTTCACCATGTTGGTCAGACTGGTCTCGAACTCCTGACCTCGTGATCCACCTGCCTCAGCCTCCCAAAGTGCTGGGATTACAGGCATGAGCCACTGCGCCCGGGCTTGACCAAAGTCTGTTAGTATCTGAAATATCATTTGAAGATTTTCTTTTGGCTAGAGAATTGATAAATACTCCCATTGTGAATACATGCACCTACTATGCTTTAACAAAGTAATTATAGAACCCGATCATATCAGATGAATTTTGTAGTTCCCTGGTTGTAAATGATTATACTATTTAATAACCTATTTTAATATTACCCTAAGTATTTATAGTACATTTAATATTACTCTAAAAAATATAGTATTTAATGTTACTCTAAGAAGTAATGTTTTTTAGGATTATATTCAGTGTTAATGTTGGAAAAAGTTGGTGTTTTTTGGTCCCAAAGTCAGAGTAGCAATTTCTAATGAATGTGTTTTTTCTCTCTTCAGACTTTTGATAAAATTCTTATTGCTAATAGAGGAGAAATTGCATGTCGGGTGAGTAGAATTTTCATCTTATTTTCCATTTTACTCTATGAAATTATTTATTATTAAACCCCTTTAAGTGTGAATCACTATTAATAGACATTAATATATTTTAAAATAGGTTATTAAAACTTGCAAGAAGATGGGCATTAAGACAGTTGCCATCCACAGTGATGTTGATGCTAGTTCTGTAAGTAAATTTTTGCTTTGTTTAAATCAGGACTTAATTTTGGGTCAAGTAGAAAAAGTGAGACATACAGACTTTTTTTCTTGGCCTGCAAAAGATATATTCAAATTTAAAAACTGTTTACTTGTTCACTGTTGTGTTAAGCAAAATGACATTATCACAGTATCTTCTATATGTGCCTTAAGTATTTTCTTTTCACAGCTTTAAAAACTTAGACTGAAAAATTGCCAGGCTGATTGCTGGTCACCAAGTAGATTTAAGCAAAGCATGAGAAAGTTTGAGTCAAAGATTAATGAAATGTTTACACAATGCTCCCTTATGAGAGCCCTTTCCCCAGCATAACTTCAGTATCACTAAGGGAATGCTACAATTGTTTCACCTTTCCGAAATGCTTCAACATGTTCAGCTGAAAGTTTGACAAAAATGAAAAACAGGTTAATGCTAATTGGATACGAACAAAAGAAGGTTTAGCATAAAGCAGATATACTTCTATTTGGTACTTTTAACACAGCAGGCGTTTATTTATTTATTTATTTGTTTGTTTATTTATTTATTTATTTGAGACAGAGTCTTGATCTGTCTTCCAGGCTGGAGTGCAGTGGCGTGATCTCACTTCACTACAACCTCCGCCTCCTGGGTTCAAGTGATTCTCCCGCCTCAGCCTGCTGAGTAGCTGGGATTACAGGCACCTGCCGTCATGCCTGGCTAATTTTTGTATTCTCAGCCTCCTGAGTAGCTGGGATTACAGGCACTTGCCGTCATGCCTGGCTAATTTTTGTATTTTTGTAGAGACAGGGTTTCACCATGTTGACCAGGCTGGTGTTGAACTCCTGACGTTAGGTGATCCGCCTGCCCTGGCCTCCCAAAGTTCTAGGATTACAGGCTTGAGCCACCACACCTGGCCCACAGCAGGGATTTTTTTAGTAGTAGTGTTATGAATGAGTAGAAAAAAATACCCTGGGGAAAGAATGTAAATTATTAGGTCTTTATGGCATGAAATATAAGTAGTTGAATACTAATGCAAGCATTGTTTCTCATTGTCTCACACTACTTTTGATAATGGCACCCTTTGGTAGGGTCCATCTCTTAATGACAGGGATATGTTCTGAGAAATGCATCGTTAGATGAGTTCAATATTATGTGACTATCACAGAATGTACTTACGCAAACCTTGATGATATAGCCTAGTACACACCTATATGGTATAGCCTGTTCCTCCTGTGCTACAAACCTGTACAGCATGTGACTGTACTAAATACTGTGGGCAATTGTAACACAATGGTGTTTGTGTATATAAGCGTATCTAAACACAGAAAAGGTACAGTAAAAATGTAGTATAAAAGATAAAAAAGGGTACACTTCTATAGGGCACTTATTGTGGATGGAGCTTGTAGGACTGGAAGCTGGTCTGGGTGAGTCTGGGAGTGAGCGAAGGCTTAGGACATTACTGTCACTATTGTAGACTTCATAAACACTGTACACTTAGGCTACACTACATTTATAGAAAAATAGTTTTCTTTCTTCAATAATAAATTAACCTTAGCATACCATACCTTTTTTACATTGTAAACTTTTAAATTTTGTCTTTACTCTTTGACTCTTTTTTTTTTTTTTTGAGACAGAGTCTTGCTCTGTCAGCCAGGCTAGAGTGCAGTGGCGCATTCTTGGCTCACTGCATCCTCCGTCTCCAGGGTTCAAGCGATTCTCCTGCCTCATCCTCTCAAGTAGCTGGGATTACAGGCATGTGCCACCACGCTCGGCTAATTTTTGTATTTTTAGTAGAGACGGGGTTTCACCATGTTGGCCAGGCTGGTCTTGAACTCCTGACCTCAGGTAATCCGCCCACCTCAGCCTCCCAAAGTGTTGGGATTACAGGCGTGAGCCACCACGCCCGGGTTTACTCTTTGACTCTTTCATAATAAAACAGCATAAAATGCAAACATTGTACAACTGTACAAAAATGTTTTCTTTATATCCTTGTTTTATAAGCTTTTTTCTGTTTTTAAAGTTTTTTATTTTTCATTTATTTTTTACTTTTTGAACTTTTTTGGTAAAAGCAAAGACTCAAATGCACACATTAGCCTAGACCTGCACAGGATCAGGCTTATCAAGACATCAGTAGGCACGAGATGACATTAAGTTAGAAAGCTTCTACACAGCCAAGGAAGCAACAAAATGAAGAGACAATCCACAGAATGGGAGAAAATATTTGCAAACTACCCATCTGATGAGGGATTAGTAACCAGAATGTATAAGGAGCTCAAACAACTCTATAGGAAAAAAAATCTAATAATTTGATTAAAAAATGGACAAAAAGGCCAGGTGCCGTGGTTCACGCCTGTAATCCCAGCACTTTGGGATGCTGAGCGGGCAGATCACTTGAGATCAGGAGTTCGAGACTTAGAATAAATAAATGCATGTTTAATCAGCCTGGCCAACATGGTGAAACCCTGTCTCTACTAAAAATACAAAAATTAGCCGGGTGTGGTGGCACACATCTGTAGTCCCAGCTACTTGGAGGCCAGGGCAGGAAGCTTGAACCTGGGAGGTGGAGGTTGCCAAGATTGTGAGCAAAGATTGTGCCACTGCACTCTAGCCCGGGTGACCAGGCGAGACTGTCCAAAGGAAAAAAAAGGGGGGCAAAAGATCTGAATAGGCATTTTTCAAAAGAAGACATACAAATCACAAACAGATATATGTAAAGGTGCTCGACAGTATTCATTGCGGAAATGCAAATCAGAAGTACAATGAGATATCTCACCCCGGTTAAAACGGCTTTTATCCAAAAGACATAACGAGTACTGTCGAGGATGTAGAGACGGTACTCTGCATCCCACCTCATACACTCTTGGTGGGAATGTAAATTACTACAACCACTATAAAGAACAGTGTGGAGGTTCCTCAGAAAACTAAAACTATCATATGATCCAGCTGCTAGATGTACATCTGTTGCTAGGGGTACACCTAGCACCTGGGAAATCAGTATATGGAGGAGATATCTGCACTCCCATGTTTATTGTAGCATTTTTCACAATAGCCAAGATTTGGAGGCACCTTAAGTGTCCATCAATAGATGAATGGATAAAGAAAATGTGGTACATATGTATGGTACCATTCAGCCATAAAAATGAATAAGATCTTGTCATTTGCAATCACAGGGATGGAACTGGTGGAGGACATTATGTTAAGTGAAATAAGCCAGGCACAGAAAGACAAGTTTTGCATGTACTCCCTCATTTGTGGGAGCTAGAAATGCAAACAATGGGACTCATAGACAGAGAGAGTAGATGGATGGTTACCAGAGGTTAGGCAGGGTGTATGGAGCAGAGGGGTGGGGATGATTAATGGGTACAAGAATATAGTTAGATAGAATAAATAAGATCTTGCATTTGATGGCACAACAGGGGACTACAGTCTGCAGTAATTTGTGGTACATTTTAGAATAATTTAGGGAATAGAATTGGGATGCTTGTAACACAAATAAATGAATGATTGAGATGATGGCTACCCCATTTATCCTGATGTGATTATTATACATTGTATGCTTGTATCAAAATATTTCATGTACTCCATAAATACATATACCTCCTTTATACCCACAAAAATAAAAAAAGACATCACTAGGCAAATAGGAATTTTTCAGCTGCATTATTGGAGCTGAAATGTACATGCAGTACATTGCTGACCAAAATGTCATATGGCATATGACTGTATTCTGATCTACAGGTAGACGTTTCAGACTTTCACTTTTGCAAAAGTGTTTCAAAAGAATTGTTGTTATGTTTTTCTCGTTCGTACCTTCCCTGAAGCACATGTGGTAGTTTTATGTTTTAGAGACTTTTCACCACTTCTGGCTGAAAATAGAATATACCAGAGATTATGATACATAATTTATAATGAAATTTACCAGACCCCATAATGGAAGCAATTGCACACTCAATCAAAACTTTCTCTTACTATGACCTACTTTAAGTCTGTTTCTAGAAAGACACCATAAGTAAAAGCAGGATAATGATGGTTGGAATGTCAAAAGTTTCATTTAAACCTCAACAGTAGGGTCAAATCTGCTATGTGGTTTCTGTTTCAGTCTCAAGGATGTGAACTGAGACTGAAAAGGTGAATTTCTGTAACAGCATTTTTTGCTTCCTCAGCACATGATCACAAAGGTTACTATTATAGCTAATCAGCTTTATAGTATCAGTAATATGAACAAGCCATGCTATTCAGATGTATTTGCATGTTTGTTTTCAAGAGGTGAGCATTTTAAATGTAACTTGGAGTAAAAAACCTTATAGACTTTGCATGTTAATTTCATGTGTGGAAATGTAAATACTATTCCAGTAGGAAAATACTGCAACAATTGATTGCGAAAGCTATTCATTGTTTATTATAAACAACGAATTGTTAAGGTAATTATGCAAGGAAAAGGATGAATGGATACTACACATATTAACTGATAAGTCACACAAGGAAGGAAAGCCAGCTAACTTGCAAACAATTAATGTTTGATGGAAAAATGTTGGCTTTTAGAGATGATTATGCAGTTTACCTCTGTTGGTCCTTTCCCGCCAACGTGTTCTTCAAAATTGTTTTCAGGATTCTTGGTCCTTCACTCTTCCATGTGAATTTTAGGATGAGCTGGTTAAATTACCCCCTTCCCCAATTTTTGGCTACCATGAACAAGATTTTTATAAGTATAACTTTTGCATGTCTTTTTGTGAACATAATTTTGATTTTTTTGGAGTAAATATCTAGGAGTGGAGTAGCTGGGTCTTGGGGTAGATAAGGAGTTGGCAACCTTTTTTTGTTTGAAAATAAATATATTTTTGTCTGGATAGCAAATGTATTTTAGATTTTGCAGGTCCCTGTGGTCTCTGTTACATATGCTTCTTTTTGTTTTGTTTTGTTTTAACAACACTTTAAAAATGTGAAAACTATTGTTAGCTTGAGAGCTGTGCAAAAACAGCCCTTGGATCAGATTTGGCCTGTGGGTAGACAGTATTTTGCTGATGCCTAGAATAAATACATGCATGTTTAAATTTATAAGAAGCTGCTAAACAGTTCTCCGTCATGGTTGTATCATATTTTACTCCCTCCAGAAATGTATGAGGTCACGGTGCTTTTGTGTCCTTGCCAGCACTTGGTGTTTTTAGTCCATTTGATTTTGTGTTTTATTTTTAAGTGGTTGTGAAGCAGTGCTTTTAATTTTAGGTTTTCCTGATAAATACTGATGTTGAGTACTTTTTTGTGTATCATTCATTTACATTTTTTTCTGAAGCGTTTGTTCAAACATAATGAAAAAAATTTAGAAAAGTAGTACCAGTATACTGGTATCAGTTTACCGTTATATACCAGTATAAGGGTATCTGTATACCCTTCACCTAGATTCACCAATTGTTAACATTTTGGCTGTTTGCTTTATATCTGTATCCATATATACATTGTGTGTGTGCATTTTTTTTTTTTTTTTGCGCTAAACAATTTGAAAATCAGTTACAGGACATGGTTGAAGCTGGAAACCATCATTCTCAGCAGACTGTCACAGGGACAGAAAACCAAACACCTCATGTTCTCACTCATAGGTGGGAACTGAACAATGAGTACACTTGGACACAGGGCGGGGAACATCACACACTGGGGCCTGTGGTGGGGTAGTGGGATGGGGAAGGGATAGCATTAGGAGAATTACCTAATGTAAGTGATGAGTTGATGGGTGCAGCAAACCAACATGACACATGTATACCTATGTAACAAACCTGCACGTTGTGCAAATGTACCCTAGAGCTTAAAGTATAGTTTAAAAAAACAAGAGAGAAGCATTAAAAAAAATCCACTGGAAAGGGGAAAAAAAAAAAAAAAAAGAAAATAAGTTACAGACATTGTGGCATTTTATCCCTAAATACTATTCATGTCGCAGTAATAAGTATGGTTTTCTACATATCTATAATACTTTACGAAACCTAAGAAAATAACTCATTATTCTATAATACCATGTAATATGCATACCACATTCAGGTTTCTCCAGTTGACCCCAGTTGTCCTTTTTAATATTTTTCTTTGATCCACAGTTCAGTCAAGGCTTATGAGTTACATTTGGTTATTATACCTCTTTAGTCTCTTAATCTAAAATAGTGCCCCTATCCTCCCTCCTTTTTTTGTTTGATTTTTATTATGTTGGCTTTTAGACATTCTGGCTTTGTATGATTATTTTCTTATGAATAGATTCAAATTAAATATTTGACAAGACTACTTCATAAGTGCTTTTTTTCTTTTCTTTTTTTTCTTTTCTTGAGACAGGGTCTGTCTCAGTTGTCCAGGCTGGAGTGCAGTGGTGAGATTATAGCTCACTTCAGCCTGACTTCCTGGGTACAAGCGATCCTCCCGCCTTAGTTTCCCAAGTAGTTGTGACTACAGGTGCATGCTACCACGCCTGGCTAATTTTTGTATTTTTTGTAGAGATGGGGTTTCATCATCTTGCCCAGGCTGGTCTTGAACTCCTGTGCTCAAGAGATCCTCCTGACTTGGCGTCTAAAGTGCTAGGTTTACAGGCGTGAGCCTCCATACCCCAGCCAGTAATGTTATTTTTTTTTTTAATAGTAATATCGTAACAAGAGGTTCTTAATGTTGAATTGTTCTGTTGTTATGCTAAGTATGATCATTTGGTTTTACCAGGTCTTCCCATTATAATGGTGCATTTTCTTTTTTTTTATTAAATACTTTTTGGGGTGAGTTTTTGAATCCATGTGAGTATTTTGTCCCTCAGCCACCTCTCTAATGTTTTTGCATCAATAATGAAAATTGCCTGAGCCTGATTACTTTGGTTGCATTTCTCTTTTTTGCTGTCTGTTGAGTAAGCTGTTGATTTTCTGCTCCTTTTTGAATCTGCCTGTTTTTATGTATTATCTTTTTTCTTATGTATTTGAGGCCTTTAGTATATTTATTTTTAGCATATTTAATTTAAAGAACTATCATATTGTATTATTTCAAGTTTGTGGGTGTTTATTTCTATTCCTGACTCTTCCTCATGACATACTGTTTCCTCACATGTTTGAATTTTGGCGTGTGATTTTATGTTTGGTGCTTTTATTGTTGAATTTCAAGATGGTTTGGGTTATGGATTTGGCCAGGTAGGGTAGGTGTTATATTTGTTTCCATCACACCGTCCAGGGTATCACTTATCTGGGACTAATTTTTATATGAATTTTTTGGCATACAGATTGTCAAAGTTTGAAGATACTGTGAAGAACAAAATGAGATTGCACACACACACATACACACCTGTTGAATAGGCTCATGGTTTCTAATTTCTAGAGACATTTTTCTTTACTTTGAACCACAGAGATATGAACATAGGGTTTATCCTCTCTATTTAGTAGGTTGATTTCTCCCCCACAACCTTTCACTGAGAATGTAATCTTTGAGCCTCCTGGCTTTAGACAGAAGGGTTTCCTTCAAACCTCCAACTCACACGGGATCTGTTTCCTTTCTCTCATTGTTAAAACCCAATCTTCTAGATTATTGAGATTCCCACCTTCACTCTCCAAGACTGGCTCTTGTGGATGCAGACTGATTTTCATTTTTATATTATTTATTTATTTATTTGAGCCGGAGTTTTGCTCTTGTTGTCCAGGCTGGAATGCAATGGCGTGATCTCAGCTCACTGCAACCTCCGCCTCCTGGGTTCAAGCGATTCTCCTGCCTCAGCCTCCCGAATAGCTGGGCTTATAGGCGTGCATCACCAAACCTAGCTAATTTTGAATTTTCGGTAGAGACCGGGTTTCACCATGTTGGCCAGGCTGGTCTCGAACTCCTGACCTCAGGTGATCCACCCGCCTTAGCCTTCCAAAGTGCTGAGATTACAGGTTTGAGCCACCATGCCCACCCAGATTTTTAGATTACTTTTTTTTTTTTTTGAGACAGAGCCTTACCCTGTTGCCCAGGCTGGAGTGCAGTGGTGTGATTGTAGCAAACTACAGCCATGAACTCCTGGGCTCAAGTGATAGTCCTGCTTCAGCCTCCTGAGTAGCTGGGACTACATGTACATGCCGTTGCACCCTGCTTCCTTTTTCTTTGTTTTTCATCCCTTGTAGTTTTTTTGTGAGCCAAGCCCTTCATTTGAAGGATGTTTGTTACATTTAATCTAGGTCTTTAGATGTTTTTAAGGAGGATTTGCAGGTTATTTAGTTGAGGATTTGCAGGTTATTTAGTTGGCTTATTGTTGGTTTGTCTTAAAACAATATGACATCCTATTCTCTGTTGAGGAAATTCCCTCAATTTCTTTGAGAAATAAAGACTGATCTAGAGTAGTCTTAAAGTCAGGCTTTCCCTAGGAAAACTGTTCATTTATAACGATGAGATTAATGTGCCTGAATCCAGGGGATGAGGCCACAGGGAAGCAGTATAAAATACTCCAATGGGAATTGGTCAGGGAAGGAAAAAGCAAAATGGGAGTTAAGCTTCTTATTAAGTCATGAATTGTCTTTTATGTTTCATTTTCCAGGCCCTAGGAAAGCATGCTTATTATTCTCTGGGAAGATTTGTGGAGAATGGTTTATGAAGAGAAGATAATTCTAGTGCAAGAGTGTAACCAGCTGGGATTTTGATTGATATTGCATTGTGTCTGTAGATCATTTTGGAGTGTATAGCTATCTCAACATTTTTAAGTCTTCCTATCCATGAACATGTGATATTCTTCCATATTTAGGTCACCTGGATTTCTTTCAGCAATGTTTTGTAGTTTTGTACTACTATAAGTGTAATTAGTTTTTTAATTTCAATTTTTTAAATTAGTTGCAAGTCTATAGAAATACAATTGATTTTCATATTATGATTTTGATTCTGTAAACTTGCTGAACTCTTTTATTAGTTCTAATAGTTTTTTAGTGGATTTCTTAGGATTCTTTTTTTTTTAGATGGAGTCTCTCACCCAGGCTGGAGTGTCCTGGCATGATCTTGGCCCACTGCAACCTCTACCTCCTGGGGTCAAGTGATTCTCCTGCCTCAGCCTCCCGAGTAGCTGGGGTTACAGGCATGCACCACTACACCCAGCTACTTTTTTTGTATTTTTAGTAGAGATGGGTTTTCACCATGTAGGCCAGGGTGGTCCTGAACTCCTGACCTCAAGTGATCTTCCCACCTTGGCCTCCCAAAGTGCTGGGATTACAGCTGTGAGCCACCACACCTGGGCCTTAGGATTCTTTTTTTTTTTTTTTTTTTTTTTTTTGAGACCAAGTCTCGTTCTGTTGCCCAGGCTGGAGTGCAATGGTGCGATCTTGGCTCACTGTAACCTCCACCTCCCAGGTTCAAGTAATTCTCCTGCCTCAGCCTCCCAAATAGCTGGGACTACAGGCACCTGCCACCATACCTGGCTAATGTTTTGTATTTTTAGTAGAGATGGAGTTTCACCACGTTGACCAGGCTCAGCTCCAACTCCTGACCTCGTGATCTGCCAACCTCGGCCTCCCAAAGTGCTAGGATTATAGGTGTGAACCACTGTGCCTGGCCAGGATTCCTCATGTAAGATCATGTCATGTGAATAGAGATAGTTTTACTTCTTTCCATCTGGATGCTTTTTATTTTGTATTCTTGCCTAATTTCTCTGGCTTTAACGTCCAGAACAATGTTAAAGAGGTGAGAGGTGGCATCCTTGTCTTGTTCTTCATCTTAGGGGGAAAGCGTTCAGCATTTCTCCCTTAAATTTGATTTAGGCTCTGGTATTTTCATAAACTTTCATTATCAGGTTGAAGAAGTTAGTTGCTCTTCCTAGTTTACTGAGGAGTTTTTATCATGAACAGGTGTTGCATTTTTTCAAATGCTTTTTCTGTGTTTACTGAGATGATCATGTGGTTTTTGTCCTTTAGATATGGTGTATTGTTATGTTAATTGATTTTTTGGATGTTAAGCCAACCTTGCATTCCTGTGATTAATCCCACTTGGTCATGCTGTATAATTCTTTGTATGTATTGCTGGATTCAGTTTGTTAGTATTTTATTAATTTTGTGTTCATATTTACAAGATATATTGTCTGTAGTTTTCTTATGATATCTTTGCTTGGTTTTGTTGTTAGTGTGATCCTGGCCTCATGAATTGGAAAGCTTTCTCTCATCTTGTAGTTTTTTGGAAGAATTGGTATTAACTTTTCTTTAAATATTTGGTGGAAATCACCAGTGAAGCCATTTGAATCTGGGCTTCTCTTTGGTTAGTTTTTGATTATTAGATCCACCTTTTTACTTATTATAGGTTTTTTCAGATATTCTATTTCTTTAGTCAGTGTCTGTAGTTTGTGTCTTTCTATGAATGTGTCCATTTCATCACAGTTTCCAGCTTATTGGTATAGTATTTTCTTATTTTTATTTTGCACCTTCCCTTTTTTCTTGGTCACTGTCCTAGTCTGTTCAGGCTTGTTACAGGTTGTCATAGTCCGGGTGGCTTATAAACAACAGAAATTTATTTTTCATAGTTCTGGAGGCTGGTAAGTCAAGATCAAGGCACTGTTAGGTGTTGTCCCTTGTGAGGGCTCCCTTCTTAGTTCTTTGATGGAGCCTTCTTGCTGTGTCCTCACATGGTGGAAGGGGCAAAGGAAGGATCTCATTCATGAGGTCTCTACCACTAGTGTTCTAAAATAGCATTCTAGAAGTACAAGGTGATATAGTTAGTCAAGAGCTATAAATTGGTGGATAGCAAAGGCAAAAATAAGAAGATTGTATTGAGTTTCTAGTTATACAATGAACTGAATAACTCTTTTTTTTTTTCTTTTTTTTTTTTTTTTTGAGACAAATTCTCACTCTGTCGCCCAGGCTGGAGTGCAATAGTGCCATCTCGGCTCATTGCAACCTCCGCCTCCCAGGTTCAGGCAATTCTCGTGCCTCAGCCTCCGGAGTAGCTAGGATCACAGGTGCCCACCACCACGCCTGGGTAATTTTTGTATTTTAGTAGAGATGGGGTTTCACTCTATTGGCCAGGCTGGTCTCAAACTACTGACCTCAGGTGATCTACCCTCCTCGGCTTCCCAAAGTGCTGGGATTACAGGCGTGAGCCACCGCACCCGGCCCTGAATAACTCTTTAGAAACAGAAAAAATCTCTGGTGGCTGGTTATATAGTAAATATAAATAAATCTATAAACTTCATATATATCAATAAGGTAGAAAATACAACAAGAAATGTAACTTCGTAGAAGCAATGGAAATGATAAAACACTGTATGATGTGAATTTAAAATGAAACTTTTAGGACTTACATGAGGACTTCTTGTTTTTGTATAGGGAAACCGATTTTTAAAAATGCTCTTTAGTTCTAAATTAATCTGTACATTTTCTATTAAATCCTAATATAACAACATAATTGGGGGGGATTGACAAAGAGTAAATATGCAAGAATAGCCTAGATAATTCTGAGGAAAATTGACAGGGAGTAGCCTAACATATTAAAATACATTTTAATACATTATAAGTCAGCAAGAAGAGATAGGTCTGTGGAATAAATTTGTTAGATTTTAGGCAGTAGGATGATGTGGGAGGATTTTTGAGTTGTTAAAGAGGGTCTTATGAATTTTATGTGGATTTAGAAGACGTAATTCTAGGATTGCTTGCCTCTAATTTACTATGATTTTTAGGTATCTCAGAGAAGATAAGAACTATAAGGAATGAGAAATGTTTAATGGCTTTAGTGACTAGGAGTTTCTAAATGGGCACATGGGCCGATTTCATTAGTTTAGTGAATAGTGGGAACAAAGAATTTGGGAATTTAAGATTGTTATACTTCTCCAAATGAATGTTAGATAACATTATGTTTTAAGTATAAAGACTAGTATGTCTTTCCACAAAAATAGTAAAATATATTGTTACATCTATATCAAACTGCTAAAATTAGTTTTGATTTTTTTTAAAAAAAATGGGATCTCATCAGGTTAAATGAAAAGAATTGAGAATCTTCATTCCCAAAGAGGAAAATGATTCTGTACATCAACAGAATCATTCAACCTTTGACTGTATTTTCTATCCACGTTCCTAAATTGAACCTATCTATACGTATTTTGTTGCTTTGTCTGTGTACAGTCATGTTGGATTTAAATGAGAAATATCTGATTTTACCACGTTGAAACAAGAACCTAAAATCAAGGAAGTACTCACTGTGACTCACATCTTACCCAGGCAGCCTGCTGTTGAAAGGATGATCCCTGGTGCGCACTGTAGTCTCAGCCTCAGGATTCTATAATGAGATTGAGTGGGGTTTCCTGTGAGCACTCTGGGGTGATTGACAGTAAGGTGAGGGCAATCATCACTTTTTATGCCTACCCTTGATAACATATCCCTGCTGTCTGGGGAGGTACCGAGGACAAATAGGACTTCGTGATGTCTAAGTAATTAGTGTATGTTGGTTCCAGCTGAACAAACCTGAGGGTAATGATCAGGTAAATGGAAATGGAACACGTTAATGCATACTAAGGTATAAAAGACTTTAAACTTTTCAGCATTTTATGGGATTATTGGAATATCTTTATTTCATTTTTTATATTTACATGTCTCTGTATATACATACACTTATTTATATTTTTGTCAGTGTAGCTTCAGTTTTACCTTAGATGTATATAGAGATGAAAGCAACTTAAATGTGAAAACCTCAAACATTTTTTTTCTCCTTTACATGATTTCAGAATATTTTCAAACTTTTTCTATTTGGAAAGGAGTTAAGGTTCTTAAATAACCATTTTAAAAAAAAATTTCACAAAAATTTTTAATGGACTTGTTGGGAGCTGACGCCTATCACTGATCCTCAAATAGGAACAAATGACTAAAGTCAGGCTTAGAAAACTTTTATGGGGTGTGAACTGAAAAATATCAGGTGACCCTGTGTGTGTGTGTGTGTGTGTGTGTGTGTGTGTGTGTGTAGTTGAGAATGTTATATTTAAGTAACATTTTCTTAAATTGCCTTTTCTTAGTAAAGGATATTTTAAGATGATTGCTGTCCTGGTCAATGTTTCACAGTTGGTCTTGATTAGATCAGAAACATTTCCAGACATTTAGTTTGCAAGAGGAAATCTATAGAATTCTTAATTTAATCTTACAAAAGGTATTTATAGTTGCCATTCTTCAATATTAACTTTCCTTATCAACAACAAAAAGTCTTGTGGCAAAGCCTCTGAAGAGTGACTGCAGTACTGCATTTAATGGGAAGGGAGGAATTGTTTGCCTTAGTGTATGGTTTTGAATCTGGGAGTCTGGGAATTATGTAATCAAAGGGTTTAAAAAATGGCATAATGGCTTTAAAACTTGCTATTTCTCACTTTTCTTATAAAACTTAGCCTTCAGAATCTTTTTAGATTAAGAATACAATGTATCTACTATGCAAATTTAAAACAGTAGACTTTTCATTAAAGAACTAACCAGGAGAAGAAAGCATTTAAGATGTTTAGACATTTCTTTTCCTTTTCTTTTTTGCTTTTGTTGTCTTTGGAAAAACTTATTTTGCAGAAACAGTATGCTGCATCAATTTTAAATGTTTTGATTATCTTTGGCTTGACTAAATTACTTTCTCTGCATTTTTGGGTAAAATGGAATAGGATGGGATTCCTGGTAGGTATTTGTTCACATTAATATTATATTTAATTGGAGATCCTGCAGAATAGTAGCAGGAGGCTGAAGAGAATTATTTAGCATTAGCAATGGCTCGTCTGGGAGTTGTGGACTAATCAAGGCGCTGCAGTGTTAGTGGTGGGGATGATGGGAGTTATGACGATTATGACATGTAAGCATGTCTGTTACGAATTGGACAGGCAATGAGTTAATCAAGAAGTATGTTAAATGGCTCCCATGCTGATTCATTATTATCTACCATAGTGCCTGTCAGGTTGTGTATTTAAAAAACACAATCATTGCCAAATTCAATATGTATATGAGCTGAATTCAGCCATTGTTTGCTTTTCCATAAAATAACCTCAGATTACCTTATATGTATAAAAATAGAAAATTTTGTCAACTGTGCTGTGATTTGTGTTTTAAAGTACAGTATCTTTTTTTGTTAACAGAGTCATTTAAACATATGTTTGCCCTTTCGTGTATTCGTTGTAAATATTCTCTGGCTTGTTCTCTATGCATAAAGGGTTTGGGTTTGAAAGTAAAATTTATGTGTCTTTACTTTTCAAGATGAAAAAATAATTCCACTGTTTCAGAGACAAATTAACACATGAACTATGGACAAATCAAAGCATGAATCTTTTCCACCATCAGAATGCTCCTAAATTGGGGGTGCAATTGGGAGCCTCCTTTACTCTAGCGGGGGGTCTCTTTGTGCCAGGTAGACAGACCCATTCTGTGCCCAGCATGGTTGGAGTTATCTGTCGGGAAACTATCCATTAGAAATGCTAGAAATGTATTTTTTTTGGGGGGGAATGGAACTAATAAATTGAATTCCTTTCAGAAAATAAATTGAAATGCAGCATAAATCCATGAGCAAACTGGATTATATCTCTAGACAAATTTAAAGAGTTATTGTACAGATGAACACTTTTTTTTTTGTTATTGTGAGCACTGCCAAATTCAATAAAACTTTCTGCCAAATTGTGACTTTTATGTATTAACTTAATTAAAGCAGTATTATGGGTAATATTCAGTGTTAACCTGTGGGTGGCTGTTATTGAAATCCATTTTCTGTAGAGTCAGTATTAGTGGTCAGCAACATCAGAAGTAAAACTTGCAACCAAGACCCTCCCATGGGTGCTGTGAGCTCAGCAGGTTAAATTGTCAAAAACCAGTAAAGCTTCTTAAAGGACTGATAGTTGAAGTCACCTGGAGTTAAAGGTAAACTAGTCATTCCAGTCAAGATGGACTATGACTTTATGTAGCAGTCAGGCAAAAATTATATTTGGGCAGAATTTATATCAGTATCTTCATGTATGACTTACTCATTTGTGTGTTAATATACCTTGCTATTTAAATTCAATAAAACCGTCTAGCTTTTTTAAATCTATGGGAAGTGACCTGTGGATATTTTCTTTTATAAAACGTTAAGGAAATGTCTCAAGACTTTCTCAATTTTTTGTTAATAACTTACACTGAAGTTACTTTTTATTTTTACTTATACTAAAATTTTAAATTAGGAACAAAACAGTGAAATACTGTATTAATATATCTTTTTGATTTTGTTTATTTTATAATTTCTGATGAACTTAAACAATATGGTTTAAAGGGAACTTATGTATTTCAATGTAATTAATACCTGCTGGCATGGAAGAGTACCTAATCATGGATTTATTTTTCTCTAAGCAGCTATTTGGGAAGGATTGGAAGTCCTATCTTACTGAAAAAGCATACATTTAATAAAAGATTTGATATACAGTTTAACTTATTCTGATGTTCCAGTGTTTCTAAGGCCATGACTTAACTCATTTTTACAGCCTCACTCATTCAGACTACTGAGTGGAGGGAAAGGACATGATTATTCCAAGTAATGCCTCTCATTTATTGAGTATCTATGGTGTACTAGAAAAGCACATAATTACATAAGGATTGAATTATTGTTACCATTTTAAATTGAGAAAATTGGGCCCTCAAGTATAAAGCCAGTCTTTGGGTTGCCAAAGATCACTGCGCTAGTAAGTAGTGGAGCTAAGATTCGAATTATGTGTAACTTCTAAGTTGTACTCTTTCCACTGTGCATGTTGCTTCTCATACTAAGTATAAGGAAAAGTCCCCTCCCCCCCCAAAATGAAGTGAAGTTTATTACTTTGAAGGCAGAGTTTTTATTAGTGCCTGTTGGAGGCCGGGTACTATGATAGGTACTGGAATGAAAAGAGTCACTGGAAGTGATAGAATTGCTGCTTTAGAGATGGATATAGAGAAATAAAACATAATTACAAATTGTGGTAAGTGTTATGAGGGAAACAAGTTGTTGAGAGAGAATCGTGGTTCCCTTCACTAGTAGGGTGCTCAGGGAAAGTCTCACTGAGGGGTAAAATGTAAGCTAAGACTGATGGATGAGAAGGAGTCAGCCAGCTAGGCAGACAAGATGGCTGTGCAAAGTCCCTGAGCCACTCCAGTCTGCTTCTGTCTTCAGTTCTCTACTAAGAGTTCTTGCTAGTGTGACCACCAGTTTTCTCATGTTAAGTCCAGTGGACATTTTTCAGTCCTCTTCTATTTGACTTCTCAGAAGCTTTTAACACTATTACCCTTTTTCAGACACTCTCATCGTCTGGCTTTGGTGCCATTTTAATCTCCTAGTTTTCTTTCTACTTCTGTGGCCCTCTTCTGTGTCCCCTCTACAGGAATCACTCAAGGTTTGATTGGTGGGCTCTTCTTAAAATTGTTTTCTTTTTGTACTTTCTCTACCCTTACCCTGAAAGATCACATTCTCTTCCACTTCTATTTCTGTGGTTTTAATCAACCCTTGACTCCAACTCTGTTTCTCTCTCTCTGTGACATCTCTAGTTGAATATTTTACTACTACCTCAAACCCAGCATTACCCAAACTGAAATTTGATCCTTCAGGCTTCTTGTATTTGAATCCTACTGCAGAAGCACAAGACGTAGGAATTTATGTTCACCATCATTCTTTCTTTCATTTCTCATTTCCAATTTATGAGCAAGTCCTTTTCATAAATAATTTTGGAATCTAGTCACCTCTCTTCACTTCGTTATTGCTTCTTTAGCAAGGTCTTTTAAAATCCTTTTCTAGTTAATCTTTTAATCTTTTAGACTGATAAAATTAATTTCATCTGGGGCAGTTTATCTGATGTGAACTGTTTCAGTTTCTGAAGTTTTGTTTGTTAGTGAATGTTTTCTTACTCTGTTTTGGAATTTTAGTTCATAGGCTCTTTTTTCTGGTGAAAGCTAAAAAAGATTGTTGCTCTTCATCCTTCATCTTCTCCCTCCCCTTTGCTTCCTTGACCTTCCTCTTCCTCTCTCTTTCCTAGTTTCTCTCTCACCTCCGCCATTGCTGCCTCCCACCTTCTCCCTGACCAGTAGTTTGTGGTTGCCCACCTCCTGGCATTTTGGATTCCTAATCTACATCCAGGTTTTATGGTGATAGTCTGGACACATGGCAGCTTGGTCCCAGCAGCTCGTTCAGATTTTGACCCTAAGGCTGTGTTCTGCCTCCCTAGGTCCACAGTCTCTAGGTGTTGTAGTGAGCTGTAGTTGCAGACTGTACTTGGTGGCCTTCTCTTTAGGCCAAGGGCAGTTCCTCTTTGGCCTGGTTTTCGCCAGTGGCTCTGGCTCTCTTCTCAGTCTTCTCAGAACATTCTCACCATGTGTACTTTGCATTTGGCACTTCCTGCTTCTGAAGAACCAGCCAGTGGTTAGCATTGTTATGTGTTTTTCTCCTGTTTTGAGTTTGTGAAATGTTTACCACTTATTTCTGCTTACCTGTTTTCTTAGTTTTGTTTTCTGGGTTTTATTGTCATTGCTGTACATTTGAAGTAGAGAGAGCTTTTGAAATGTGAACTCACTGTGCCATCCTTTTTTTGTGCTAAATTTATTGAGGTCCACAAAAGACAGAGAAAAATATCAGATCTCAAAATTGTGTTTTTGCTCCATTTCAAGCATCAGTTTATCCAGGTTACCCACTTGATACCTAACTTGCCCCACTCAGCAAGTTGAGGCATTGTTTTGCTGGCCCTGGAGCTCTGGCTAGAGCCAGTCACCGACTGCACCTGGGATTGCTTCCTTTGCTGCTTGTTCCTGCTGCTGCTCAGTGGCAGCTGCCAAGTTGGAGTAGCAAAGGGAAAAGTTTAGTAGGCATCCTTTAGGAAGATAGAATGCTGTCTGGAGATGGCAATGGTGGATTTGCATTATGAGTTATTCATCTGAATTGGAACCTGTACAAAGGAAAAGAGGTTCTAGCTCTTTTATTTTATTTTTTTCTGTTGCTGTAGTTAGAAATTCCAGTATGAAGTAGAAGAGTAGTAGCAATGGTGCACATTCTTGGCTTATTCACAGTCTTAGTGGAAAAGCGTTCAGTCATTCAGAATTAAATATGGTATTAGTTGTGGGTTTTTTGTGGTTGCTTTTTATCAGGTTGAGGAAGATCCTGTCTACTCCTAATTTGCCAACGAATGTTGAATATTGTCTCACGCTTTTCCTGAATCAATTGATATGATCATGTTTTTTTTTTTCTTTTGATTATAATATGTTATTTTATACTGAGTGATTCATTTTTTTAGTATGAAGCTAGTTTTGCATTTTGGTTGTGGTGTATTCTTTTTTATATATTGCTGGATTGGACTTCTTAATTTTTCGTTAAGGATTTTTTACATCATTATTATAAGGGACATTGGTCTGCAGTTTTCTTTTTGTGTCCCGTCTTTGGTATTAGCATAATGTTGTCCTTATAAAATGAATTGAGAAATGTTTCTACTCTGAATGAGAGTGTACAAAATTGTGTTTTTTTTTTTGAGACGGAGTTTCACTCTTGTTGCCCAGGCTGGAGTGCAATGGTGTGATCTTGGCTCACTGCAACCTTCGCCTCCCGGGTTAAGCGATTCTCCTGCCTCAGCCTCTCAAGTAGCTGGGATTACAGGCATGTACCGCCATGCCCGGCTAATTTTTGTATTTTCAGTAGAGACAGGGTTTCTCTGTGTTGGTCAGGCTGGTCTCAAACTCCCAACCTCAGGTGATCTGCCCGCGTTGGCCTCCCAAAGTGCTGGGATTACAGGGCATGAGCCACTGCACCTGGCCTATAAAATTGTTTAGAATTCCGCAGTGAAACCAACCGGGCCAGGAGATTTCTTCTTCAGGAGGTTTTAAATGATGTATTCAAGTTCTTTAATAGTTACTGGAGTATTCAGGTTATCTATCTTATTTTGAGTGTGTTTTGTTAGCTTTGTGTTTTGCCATTTTTGAGCGATTGGTTCATTTCATATAAATTGTCTAATTTATGTGCATAGAATTATTCTTAGAAACCTTTTATTATCCTTTTAATATCTGCATAGTTCGTAGTGATAACCTCTTTCGTTTCTTATTTTGGATGTCTTCTTTTTTTCTTCTTTTCTTAGTTGTGTTAGAGATTTATCAGTTTTATTGATGCTTTAGAATAACTAGCTTGGGTTGGATTGATTTCTTTTTTTCTCTCTCAGTTTTCTCTTTTAAAAATTATTGATACCTCCTCTGTTGTTTTCTTCCTTCAACTTTAGGTTTATTTTGCTTTTGTTTTTCTGGTTTGTAAGGTAGGAGCTTAGATTATTGATTTGAGATATATCTTCTTATATAATATTTAATACTATAATTTCTCTCTAAGCACTCTAAGTGCATCTAATAATTTTTTGTTAAGAATGCTTTCTGAGACTTCCTTTTTTGCCCATAGTTATTTAAAATTGTTTAATTTCCAAGCATTTGAAGATTTTTCTACTATCTTTCTGTTATTTATTTCTAATACTAATTCTCTTAGTTCAGAGATCATACTTTGTGTTATCATAGTTCTTTTCAGTGTGTTAAGTTCATTTTCTGATCCAGGTATGACCTATTTTGGTGCATGTTTCATGTGTACTTGTAAAGGTTGTGTCTTCTGTTGTTAGATTTAAGTAGTGTATAAATGTCAATGAGATACAACTGGTCTGTGGTATTGTCCAGTTCCTCTATATCCATGCCGATTTTCTACTACTTGTCTTTCTTTTGAGAATCTTGATGTTTCCAACAATGCCTGGGTTATTGTCTATTTTTCCTCTCAGTTCTGCCAGTTTTTGCTTTATGAGGCACTGTTGTTAGGAACATACACATTAAGGATTATTGTATCTTTTTGGTGAATTCACCCTGTTACGATTAGGTAATGTTCTTCTCTATCCCTTGTAAATTTCTTTACTCTGAAGCCTACTTTTTCTGATACTAACCTAGGCATTCCAGCCTTTATTTGCTTAATGTTTCCATTGTATTTTTTCCCATCATTTTACCTTTAAACTACATATATGATTATATTTGATGTGAATCTCTTTTACACAGCATATACTTGGGTCACATTTTGACAATCTCTTTTAATTTGTATGTTTAAGCCTTTATTTTGTATTTTTTAATTTTTTTCGAGACAGGGTCTCACTCTGTCATCCAGGCTGGAGTGCAGTGGTGCGATCATGGCCCACTGCAGCCTCAGCCTCCTGGGCCCAAGTGATCCTTTCACCTCAGCCTCCTGAGTAACTGGGAACACCTCCAGCTAATTTTCTTTTGTGGAGATGTGGTCTCCCTATGTTGTCCAGACTGGTCTTGAACTCCTGGGCTCAAGCGATCCTCTTATTTCGGCCTCCCAAAGTGTTGGGATTAAGGCGGGAACCATCACTACTGACCACTTTTATGTTTAATGTACTTAGTGATATGTTTGGGTTTAGGGCTACTGTTTTATTATTTTGTTTTTCTAGTTTTTTTCGTTGTTTCAGTCTTTGTGTCTTCTTTTGTGTTATTTGAACTTTTTAAATATATTCCTTTGAAATGTATTGTGTTTATGACTATCTCGTGTAGTTTTTCTTCAAATTAATACTTTATTGATTATAATATACATACTTTAACTTCCCATAGTCTACTTAAAATTCATATTTTACGACCTTAATTGGAATACGTCAGTCTTAACCATCATGTAGTTATCTACATTCTCCTCTTATGTTACGGTTTTCTTACATGTTATATCTGCATGCATTGAAAACCCCATCAGACAATGTTAACATTTTTGCTTTCAACAGTTAAACATATTTCAAAGACAATGTTATCATTTCTATTGCTCTTCCTTCATTCCTTATGTTTCAAATTTCCTTCTAATGTTATTTTCCTTCTGTCTGAAGAACTTCCTTAAGTAGTTTTAGAGCTGATCTGCTAGCAACTAATGCTCTTTGTTTTCCTTTATTTGAAAATGCCTTGGCTGTGCGCAGTGGCTTATGCCTGTAATCCCAGCACTTTGGGAGGCTGAAGTGAGTGGATCACGAGGTCAGGAGTTCAAGACCAGCCTGGCCAAGATGGTGAAACCCCGTCTCTAATAAAACTACAAAAAAATTAGCCAGGCGCGGTGGCAGGCGCCTGTAATCCCAGCTACTTGGGAGGCTGAGGCAGGAGAATTGCTTGAACCCAGGCAGTAGAGGTTGCAGTGAGCCAAGATCACACCACTGCACTCCAGCCTGGGAGACAGAGCAAAACTCCATCTCAAAAAAAAAAAAAAAAAAAAGCAAAAAAAGAAAGAAAGAAAAAAGAAAGAACATGTCTTTATTTCACCTTCATTCTTAGAGGAGATTTGCACTGAATGTAGAGTACTGGGTTGACAGTTCTTTCTTTCCAGAGCTTGAAAAACATTATGTCACTTCCTTCTGGTCTTTGTGGCTTCTGATGTGAAATCCATAGTTGTTTGAGTATCATTCCTTTATAGTTAATATGTTGTTTTTCTTTGTTTACTTTCAGGAATTTTTTCTTTAATTTTCAGTGGTTTGATTATGTTTTCTGATTTCTTTTTGTTACCCTGTTTGAGATTCACTGACCTTCTTGAATCTATAGGTTTATGTCTTTTACCAAACTTGGGACGTTTTCAGTCCTTATTTTTCTGATAGACATGTATGTTAGACCTTCAAGTATTATTCTATAGTTTCTTGTTAATTTTTTCTAGTCTTTTTTTTCTCTCTTGTTTCAGATTGTATAATTTCTGTTGATCAGTCTTCAGATTTATTGACTCTTTCCTTTGTCATCTGTAGTCTACTCTTGAGCCCATCCAGTGTGTGTGTGTGTGTGTTTTTAATTTGGTTATTGCATATTTTAGTTTAAAAATTTCCATTGGTTTCTTTTCATACATTCGATTTCTTTTCTGATACTTTCAAATTTTCCGTTTATTCCAAGAGTGTTCATAATTGCTTGTTGGAAAACTTTAATGATAACTTCCTTAAAATTTTTGTGAGATGATGTCAACATTTTTGTCACATTGGTCTTGGTATTTGATATTTCCTTCACTGTAAGAGATTTACCTGGTGCTTGGGTTAATTTTAGATGTTTTGAGTATGATGTTATGAGACATAATCCTCTGAATTTAGTTCATATCTTTTTGGATGTTAATATTTTTGTTTTAGTAGCAGTTAACTTGGTTAGCTTCAGAGTGCACATTACAGTTTTTTTTTTTTCTGTGGGCTGTGGGTCTTTGTACAGCTATTCAGATCTGCCCCACATATGTGTCAACAAGTCATCAGTCTGGGCTGTGTGGTTAGTTCAGTGTTTAAATTCTTTGGTATGCTTATTAGGATTACATCCATACATGCCCAACCTAGGGAAGAGCTCAGAAGTTCATAAACAACTTTTTTTGTGTCACTTCTCCATGCTAGCTTCTCCCATTCTGGTTCTTTAGGCCTTCACTTTTCAGTCTTCTTACTTAGAAATCTGAGGTTTTAGTTACCTTGCTCTGCTGTTCTAATTTTGTGTTTGTGGCCAGCACGTGTTAAGGGCACAGAGAGAGTAGAAAAAATCTTGGGGTTTTACCTACCCTCTTGAGGCTGCAGTTTCACTGATTGGAGAATAATGTTTCTTCTCTCATTGTTTTGGCTCTTGCTGGCACCTGTGTCTGCCACTGGTACTGCAGCCACAAAATTACTTGGGGGCTGGGGCAAAAAAGAATAGAGCAAAAGAAAAAATATATGGGAATTGAGATTTCCATAATGTTGTAAGTATCAGGAGCTCCCTTTTCTGCCTTTTGAGTAAGATGAGTAGGGCTTCTCCTGGAGTTCTCTCTGTCAGTGTCCCCATGCCTGCTTTGCATTTCAGGCTTTTTCAAGGTCGGGCAGGGAGATCATGGGAGGAAAAGAAAATGATAAAACTCACCACTTGTTTATAGTAATTTCAATTCTTTTCTTCCTTGATCTGCCTGCTACTGTTTGCTTTTCCAAGTCTATAAATACTTGATTCGTGCATTCTCTTAAGGTTTCATAGTTGCATTCAGTGGGATAGTCAGGGTGGAGCATGCTTAGTCTATCTTACCTGCAGTTAGAATGGCCAGGGGTGTTTCTTGAAAGCTACTTAAAAAACAAATGTGGGAAGGAATTTGCTGCAGCAGAATGCATGTTTGCATCCCGTATATTATGCTGCATATCCTATATTATGGTAAAAGTTTGGTTAGATAACAGAGGAAAATAAAGGAGGTTTTCATTGTTGATAGCACTATGTCCTAACCTTCATCTGAGGTTACTGGGAGAGAAAGGAAAGTGTTACAGCTAATTGCTTGAATGACTCAACTGCAGTAATATATAGTAAGCTGCTATTAATGATGCAGTGTAGTTTGCCTCCTGTGGATGTTATTTTCTTTCCATAGGAGATAAATATTGAGAATCACAGACTTCCCAAAATCCAAACACTTGACCGAGACATTCAGGATCCATTCAAGTTCCTACTAATTTTTCTTCTACCATCCTTTCCCATCAGTCCCTTTTCATACACTATTTTCATGTCATCTTACAGATTTCTCAATAGACCTTTCACATTTCCACCATTTTGAATGTGCTCTTTCTCTGTTAGTTCTCTCTCACTTTTTTCATTTGTTAGAAATCCAGTTTTATTGTTCAATAGCCAATTCTTTGTGAAACCATTTTCTATGTTAGCAACTTGTACATATTATTTTTTATTACATTTATGTATTTATTTATCAGATGGTGTCTCACTCTGTCACCCAGGCTGGAGTGCAGTGGCGCGATCTTGGCTCACTGCAGCCTCCATCTCCCAGGTTCAAGTGATTGTTATGCCTCAGCCTCTTGAGTAGCTGGGATTACAGGCATGCGCCACCATGCCCAGCTGATTTTTTTTGTATTTTTAGTAGAGACAGGGTTTCACCATGTTGGTCAGGCTGGTTTCAAACTACTGAGCTCAAGTGATCCACCCGCCTTGGCCTCCCAAAGTGCTAAGATTACAGGCGTGAACCACCACACCCAGCCTTTATTATCTTAATTGCAGTTGGTGTATAAGTCTGTCTTTCATACCAGACCAAATTCCTGGAGGGGTAGGGGACTGTGATTTATTATCTTTTTATACCTTGCTGTAATAAAATATACCTGTCATAAATGTTTGAGTGGATCAGGGAAAAGAAAGGAAGTGTTCACGATTTAGTTAATGTTAAAGGGATGTGATGGGTGGAACATCAAATAGTTGAATTAGAGAAGAGAGTGGAAAACAGAGGCACGTACTGTATAAATGGAATTGGAACCAATGTTTTAGGAAATATGTTTTGATGACTTTGAGTGTTGGCAATAATACTTGGAAATTCATTTTTTCTGATCTTTTTATTATGTACAGTTTTTCTTCCAGTAGGGCAGATTTTTTTTTGTTTTTCTCTAGTTCTTTCTCTTCAGAGAGCCAGCTGCCACCTCTTACAAGGTAGGGTTTTTCTGCCTTGTGTTGTCCAGATATTTCTTTTTATTTGAATTTATTTATTTACTCTTTTACACAAAAGAGGCATGCCAACAGCTGTGCTCAAGTGTTCTTTCTTAAGTCAGCCAGACATTTGGACTTGGAGAAAAGTTAGATTTTGAAATAAAATAAAAGACAAGGGGATTATAGCCCTTCATTCAACCATTTATTTTTTCCTTGCCCATTGCTGCTGCCAGGTAGGGTTTCTTTAACCCATCTTTATAGTACATCTTGTCACAAATTTACTTCCCAAAATTAAAGGACTAATTCTTCCTGAAATCTCTATGAGATGAAATGAACCTTCTGTTTTTTTTATTTTACTTTTTTGAGGTGGCGTCTTGCTTTGTCTCCTAGGCTGGAATGCAACCTCTGCCTCCTGGGTTCAAGCGATTCTCCTACCTTAGCCTCCTGAGTAGCTAGGATTACAGGTGCGTGCCACCACACCCAGCTAATTTTTATCTTTTTAGTAGAGATGGGGTTTTGCCATGTTGGCTAGGCTGGTCTCAAACTGCTGAACTCAGGTGATCCACCCGCCTCAGCCTCCCAAAGTGCTGGGATTACAGGCGTGAGCCACCGCACCTGGCTGAAATGAGCCTTCTTACAGACTGGAGTCTATGCCGTTGTCCTAGCATGAGGCTGGTAAGCTTGCTGACATCATGCTTGCTTGGGCTTTCATCTGATATGGTTCAGCTGGTGGCCCAGTATAGCATATCAGGCTCCCTATATATGACAGTGCCGCTGGAGGTGGGTCATTTGATCTCCCATGATACATTTATGTTTTTTCACATTTTGGACCCTGATTCTTCACTTTGCATGGGGCTTCAATTCCAAGGAAGGTAGGAGTTGAGATATAGGTACTATTCTTTTTTTCAATCCTGCTACTCTTGCTATATTTATCTGAGTGTGGTTCTCTTATACTCTCTAAATCCCCAAAGAGGAATTTCTGTCACTGGTAGCTGGGCCTACTGAAGGAGTTGCAGGTAAATTCAGTGAATGGCACAATCACTTTGGGTCTTTAACTATTGAGTTAAAATATCTTTGGCCAGGTGCAGTGGCTCATACCTGTAATCCCAGCACTTTGGGATGCTGAGGTGGGTGGATCATTTGAGGGTCAGGGGTTTGAGACCAGCCTGGCCAACATGGTGAATCCCCGTCTCTACTAAAAATACTAAAAAAATTAGCTAGCTGTGGTGGTGCATGCCTGTAGTCCCAGCTACTTGAGAGGCTGAGGCACGAGAATCGTTTGCACCTGGGAGGCAGAGATTGCAGTGAGCCGAGATTGCGCTGCTGCACTCCAGCCTGGGCAACAGAGTGAGACTCTGCATCAAAAAAACAAAAAAACAGAAAAACTTTATTAATTATTAGTCTTGGATGAATAGGAAGAAATAAAAATTGTTTCTTGAGCTCCTTCAAAGTACTCATTCTGTCTTCGGGTATAGAAGACTTTTCTTTCTTGGGAAATGGGAAGAAAGAATTTATTTTTGAAGAGAAAATAAAACACTTCTAGAGATTTTTGTTTTCTTTATGTTGTTGTTGTTTGTTTGTTTTTGAGTCAGGGTCTTGCTCTGTCACCCAGGCTAAAGTGTAGTGGCATGACCATAGCTCACTGCAACTTCCAACTCATGGGCTCATGCAATCATTCTGCCTCAGCCTCCCAAGTAGCTGGGATTCCAGGTGCCAGTCACCATGTCTGGCTAATTAAAAGAAGGTTTTTTTTTGTAGAGATGGGGCCTCTCTATGTTGCCCAGGCTGGTCTGGAACTCCTGGGCTCAAATGATCCTCCCACCTTGGCCTCCGAAAGTATTGGGTTTACAGGCATGAGCCACCATGCCCGGCCCCAGATATTTCTGATGTCTTTAAATTTAATCTCACTGCTTAGTGAGAAATGACTGTGCTAAGGAAAACTTCTTGAGCTCCATAACTGCTGTTCATGATTACCTTCAATGTCTAGGAGCTAACTATAGCAGGAAACTTTTGAGTGGTTGATTTTGCTGCTATTTGTAATACTCATCTGAAAGTTTTTGGGAAGAAACTAAACAACCATATACCATAAATCAAGAGTTGTCCTGTCTTTTGGGATCCCAGGAAAAATATTGGATAATGTGGGAAATGGAATCTGAGCTCAGAAAGCCAGCTTTTGAGTTTCTAGGAATGCCATGATGTCTGAATAGATACTATGAGAAAGATACTCACCATTAATATACATCAATAGAGGAATGGCTGTAATGGTTTGGGACTGCTATGATCCCTTTCATGTACTCATTTTTATGTCATATTAGATGCTCACTAGATTAGTTGATGCTTTTCATGACAGTCTTAAAAATAAGTTTTAACTAATTAATTTTAGAAAACTATGTTCTTGTTTATAATCTTTGATTTTTAAATTAATAATACATACACTATATATTTCCTTGTTAAGAAATGAAAAAACTGAAAAGTCTTGACTTATAATTAAGGCTGTTGGGATGAGTCAGACTTCATCTTCCTGTCCCAAATTCCCAGGGAAGAGAAAAAGTTAAAGAGAAAAGACCTAAAGATAAACAACAAACCAGAATTTTAATGGAAAACGGTGAAGAGTACTTGTGGGATCCTGGAAACTCTGGTCCTGGAAACAGTGAGGAATTTTGAAAGAGAGATGACTGATGGGATCATGCAGCAGGAAACCCCAGTCTGAAACACAGATAGGAGAGGATGGCTGCAAAGATGGGAGCAGCTCCAGAGGAGACAGCCTTGAGCACAAGAAGTGACATCCAGCCAGGTGATTCCTCCACACTCAGTGTCCATGAGGGAGCAGATGATTCATAAACCGGTAGGGCTGTATCTTGGAATTCTTTAGTAGTTAAAAAGACTGAGGTGGATCTCTATGTATCAACAGAGAACATCTCTAAGACATTAAAAATTGAAAGAGAACTTGTGTAAGGACGCGTATGGTATAATGATACCATTAATGGTAAAAGAATCCCACCCTAAAATATTTTTATAGTTACCTATATAAAAGCATAGAGCATAGGTTCTAAACAGTGGCACTATTCATATTATGGATTAGAGAACTCTGTCATGGGTGACTGTCCTGCACATTATAGGATTTTTAGCAGCATCCCTGGCATCTTACCTGCTAGATACTAGTAGTGTCCCCCCAGGCCCCAGTAGTGACAGCCAAAACTATGTACAGACGATGCCAACTGTGCCCTGGGGGACAAAATTGCTCCAAGTTGGGATCCCTTGACATCTATTGAAGTCTAATAATGCATATTCACTTGTTAAGTGATTACCAGAGAGAGACATTGTAATGGGTACAGGTGTGGTCAGTGGAGTTGTTAGCTTTATTTTGAATAAGAATGTTTAGGTATTACAAAAAAGCGGTGGCTCACACCTGTAATCCCAGCACTTTGGGAGGCCAAGGCGGGCCGATCATGAGGTCAGGAGATCGAGACCATCCTGGCTAACATGGTGAAACCCCATCTCTACTAAAAATACACAAAAAAAGCTGGGCGTGGTGGCGGGTGCCTGTAGTCCCAGCAACTCAGGAGGCTGAGGCAGGAGAATCGCTTGAACCCAAGAAGTGGAGGTTGCAGTGAGCCGAGAATGCGCCATTGCACTCCAGCCTGGGCAAAAGAGTGAGACTCCATCTCAGAAAAAAGTAGTTTAGGTATTACATATATTTACATATATTACATGTAATTAAAAACAAAACAAAAGATAGTTTCCTTTTTTTTTTGAGTCTCACTCTGTCGCCCAGGCTGGAGTGCACTGGTGCAATCTCAGCAGCTCACTGCAACCTCTGCCTCCTGGGTTCAAGTGATTCTTGTGCCTCAGTCTCCCAAGCAGCTGGGACCATAGACGTGCGCCACCACACCTGGCTAATTTTTTGTATTTTTAGCGAAGATGGGGTTTCGCCATGCTGGCCAGGCTGATCTCAAACTCCTGGCCTCAAGTGATCCATCTGCCTCCACCTCCCAAAGTGCTGGGATTACAGGCGTGAGCCACCGCACGGGCCAGCTTTGCTTTTTTATAAGATGTCTGTTGTATTAAATTTAAAAATGGTTAATGGTGGATGGGTGCAGTGGCTCATGCCAGTAATCCCAGCACTTTGGGAGGCCGAGGCGGATGGATCACGAGGTCAGGAGTTCGAGACCAGCCTGACCAACATGGTGAAACCCCATCTCCACTAAAACTACAAAAGTTAGCCTGGTGGTGTGGCACATGCCTGTAATCCCAGCTACTCAGGAGGCTGAGGTAGGAGAATCACTTGAACCCAGGAGGTGGAGGTTGCAGTGAGCCGAGATCGTGCTACTCTACTCCAGCTTGGGTGACAGAGTGAGACTCTATCACAAAAAAAAAAAAAAAAAAAAAAAAAAAGTTAATGGTTAGAAGAAATACAGATAGCTCACAAACAAGCAAATATGCCTAAACTCATTACCACGAAAATGCAAATTAAAAAAAGGAGGAATCATTTTTCTCCATTACATTAATAAAATTAGAAAGATAAACCATGTTCAATGATGGTGTAGTGTGGGGAAATTAATCTCTAATAGTAGTGTAAGCTGACCTAAGATTTTAAGTGTGTAGTTTGCGGTATTTGTACTTTTAAATATTTTTCTTATAGAAATATACATATGTATACAGATTGGCATGTTTAGGGAAGCTTATTGCAGTGCACAATACCGGCAAATTGGAACCATGTCCAATATTAGGAGAATGGTTAAAGTTATGGTTCATCTACATTACTTAGAAATACTGGGTAGCAGTTAAAAATTATGAGGTAGAATTCTAAAAAAAAAAAAAAAAAACAGCGATAAAATTAGTTGTCGAATAATATGTAGTGTGATTCAGTTTAAACCAAGAAAAATCTTAAACACAAAATAAAACTCTCCAGTTTTATGTCTACATATCCGTATGAAAATGCTTAGGTAAGTTTGGAAGGACACATGCAAAACTGATAATAGCTGGATAATAATAGGAAATGGGACTAGGAGCCTTTAAAACGGGGCAGGGAATAATGATTATCTGGTATCTATACTGTTTAAGCTTTTTTTCTTTTTAATCAAAGGAGTAACTCTTACATTACTTGGGTAATTACAATAAAATTGAAAAATTTAAGAACATCTAAATGACTTGCTTTATATGCATAGTGTCATCATTTAGTGGCCTGTGTTGAGCAGTGATAGCTGCTGCTGGGGCTCTGGTAGGACTTTTAAGATCTCATGACTTTTGGTGGCTCTACATATTTTGTGGAATTGGCATTAGCTGTTCATATGGTTTGGAAACACTTTTTAAAAAATATTGATTTCAGTGGAGATTATTTCCCAATCCTATTCCTAGAATTTCACTCTGTTATTGCTTCAGAAAGATGTATTCAGAAATATATGCCTGCGTATTTATGTCTTCATCACTAGACCTTGAATGCATGTGTGATAGCTTTCTCTTTAGTAAGTGGAAAATAATCTTAAAGATTGCAAGTAGAGCAGAGCCCACACTCTTAACTGGTATTTTCTTGTTTCCTCCCCCAACCCTACCTTGTCATAGTTTTTCTTAGGTAGTATTATTTATTTATTTTTTACTATGTAGTGACATTCTTCAAATGTATACTTTCATTCTGGCTTGTCAGTAATTGACCGGAAGTTGTGATGGATCTGTATAGTTTTTTTTGTTTTTTATAAAATCTATATAACATAAAGTTTACCATTTTGTTCATTTTATTTCATTTATTTAATTATTATTTTATATTTTTACAGATGGGGTCACACTGTGTTACCCAGGTTGGACTCGAACTCCTGGGCTTGAGTGATCCTCCTGCCTCAGCCTCTTAAGCCACTGGGACTACAGGGGCTGTGCCACTGCACACGGCAGTTTTAGTCTTTTTATTTGTTATTTTTTGAGACAGGGTCTCACTCTGTTACCCAGGCTGGAGTGCAGTGGTGCAATCACAGCTCACTGCCACGTCAGCCTCCACGTGGGAAGCCTCTTGGGTCTGCTACTGCTTGTCAGAAATTTTTTACTCTGAATTATTTCATATCTCAGGTGTTTTTACCTAGGTTTTTTTGCACATTACCCTTCTCAAAGGCATTTGTTCAAGTTTTTCCTAAGCTAATAAAGGAAAACAAACCTGAGCCATCTCTCGGCTGTCACTCTGCCTCTCCCATTCTTTACATCCAACCATATGGACAGTCCCTACCCCACCCAACCCCACCCCTACTCTACTTCTTCCTCTGCTTTATTCCGCAGTCATAGTTTTTCTTAGGTAGTAAGGCTGTCTCCTTTCTCTCTTTTATTCCTCCCCTTCTCCCTTGATGCTTCTACTGAGGGGTCAGTGGTATGAGAAGATGGTTCTCCTCCTGCTGGTTTTCATTCTTTTGTTGTTTACTGTATCCTCAGGAATGCATGCTTGTAAGACAAAGACTAAAACAAAAAACAAAAAAACCCAAACAACAAAAAAACCCAAAACACCTTTGTTTTGGTTCCCAGATTGATTCAGTATTAGTTCCCTTTTGTGAGATGAAAACAGGATTGTAGAAAATGGGCTGGGAATTTTGTAACTGGCAAAAACGTATCCTCTTTTTTCCCTGTAGTTTTAAATTTTACCACTTTGAAAATTATGTACGTTATCTTAGAAGAAAAATAGTAGTCACTAATTCTGCCATCCAAAATAACCATGAATAAATATGTCTTGGTGCTACACATGTAGTTTTTCAAAATGGAATCAAAGCGAATCTTTAAAAAAAATCATTTTGTTTTCTATGATCAAATTGCCTTTCTGGGAAAGGACATGCCAGAATGTTAGTTTTTTAAAACTTGTATAAAGTATCTTTAGGTACTTTGAATGAAATAGAAAGAGTTCTATTCTTTTTTTTTTTTAGAAATAAGATTTTATCTGGTTGATTCTTTTTTTTTTTTTCCCCCCAGTTATTCAGATGAAGATTAATGCAGTTGGCTTTCCTTTCTTTAACCCTTTAGTCTTTCAGGGTAATTTTCTCTCTCTTTTTTTTGAGACTCTCAATGAGTTTATTATTTTTTAAATTGTGGTAAAATGCTTATAAGGAAATTTACCATCTTAACTATTTTTAAGCGTACAGTTCAGTGGCATTAAGTGCTTTCACATTGTTGTGCAGCCATCACTGTAATCCATCTCCAGAACTCTTTTCATATTACAAAACAAACTCTGTACCCATTAAACAGTAACTCCCCAGTCCAGGCTCCCCACAGTCTCTGGCATCCACCACTCTACTTTCAGGATAATTTTCATTGGTTAGTAATGTTTGGATAATTTGATTAGATTTGGTGGATACTGAAGACTGGCCAGGTTATGTAAGGTATTGCTACTTTCAGCCAACAAGTGCATCTGGTATGTATTACGTCTTCCTTGGAGTGTTCTACCGAGTGTCTTGCATTGAAGGACATCACAAGGAAAACTCCTGTATTCTCAGTTGTGGTAAATAGTGTCCACTTCACTACAGATCTCCTTGAGTGATAGGTTCCAGAATATCTCTAGGCATGAAGAAGCATTTCCAAAGCTGCTTGCCTTCTTTACCTTTCTCAGTATGTACTAGTTTAGAAGGTATTCAGAAGCTTTCACTGAGACCATTGAGTTTTATACTAAATACAACATCTGGCCTAGCACTTTTTATCACTCAGATGCAATCTATTTGGTAAGGACAGGGACCAAATAGAGTGTCTTTTTCAGTGTATTTTAGGCATCTAATTGACTAATATGAAATTTTCTATTAACTCAAAGTTTTTAAATGCAGGCATAATCCCCCCCTGCACCCCCACCGTACCCCTAAGATGGAGTCTTGCTCTGTTTCCCAGGCTGGAGTACAGTGGCCTGATCTTGGCTCACTGCAACCTCTGCCTCCCAGGTTCAGCAATTCTCCTGCCTCAGCCTCCTGAGTAGGTAGGATTACAGGCGCGCACCATTACGCCCAGCTAATTTTCTTTTGTATTTTTGGTAGAGACAGGGTTTTCTCCATGTTGGTCAGGCTGGTCTTGAACCCCTGACCTTGCTATCCACCCGCCTCGGCCTCCCAAAGTGCTGGGATTACAGGCGTGAGCTACCGTGCCTGGCCGCAGGCGTAATTTTTATCCTATTTATATCCAAACATTTAAATTTATTTTTAATATTTATTTTTATATATTTTTATTATTTATATTATTATTTCAAATTGTTTATTAGGTATGAATTTTACAAACTTTACTTATATTATCAGTAACGGTGGAGCAGGAGAGTATTGCACCTTCTCCAGGCTGTCTGGCGAGAACCACCAATAGTGTGGTGGAACTTACGGCCCTTTCCAAGGCCAGGGCTGTCAGCCTGCAGATGTCAGCCCACGCATCTCCCTGTGCTGTGGACTGGTTTGGTGATCCATTAGGTGTCAGGATTTCTTCTGTTAGCTTTATGGAATGGATCAATGAGGATAACCTCAAAAAATGTGTATGTGGAATCTTCACCAACCCAGTAAGAATTCAGGACTCTCAGAGCCCTACCGTGGCGTCCAGCTCCCTCCTCTGCAAGGGACTGAAGGCTTGGAGCAAACTTTAGCTGGTTAACACCATGATGAACAGGCTTGCCGTAATTCGCACCCTTAGGAACTGGGCGTTTTCGGCCACCACTGGCGAACACCAATCCTGTATATAACGTAACCTTGCTTGGTCTTGTAGCCCAGTCGGCGTGCTTTATCAGGCCGGGTGGGGCGGGGAGCCCTGTGGAGAGCAGAGAGCTGGTGGTACTGCCAGCAGCGGACCCTCAGTTGAAAGTGCATGACATCGGGCTGCTGCTTTCTCCATAGCTCCCGGATGTACTTGTATGCACCCATCTTGGCTTACCTGATGGCAGCTGCCAGATGGAAAAAAAAAAAAAAAGTTTGATTTATTTTTTAAAAGTTGATAAAGAAGATGATTTTTCTCAGTCCTGTAAGATGAAAAACACATCTGTTGTTCTCCTAGCTTGTTATTTGGAAATTAGGCTCATGCAGGTGATAAGCTGATACAAGTAATTTTTCTCTGAAGAATAAAATAATTCAAAATATAAAACTCAATGCTTGATGGGAAAACTAATAATCTGCTTTAAAAATCTCTATTGGTTTTCTGAGAACGGAGAAGTTTATGAAGACAAACTATAGTTAGTGTATATACTTAGTACTTAAAATGCTTTACTTTTCTTTTTGAAACCATATAACCAGCAAATCCTGCTTAATTGATTAGTTTACCTCAGTTTAAACTTTCCATGGTTGTTATATATTTCCTTTGCCATTAAAATATATAAAAAGGAATTTATATTTTTCAAGATGTTGATATTTTTGAAACAAACATATCTAGTCAGCCTATGCAATATTAAGTCATTCTGCAGAATAGCATCTGCATTGCTTGAATATTGTTTTTTGTATTATTAAGCCAAAGAAAACACCTCACACATTTCATACAACAATGACAACACAATTGAAATAGAGTTTCAAAAGTTTGTTAGATTGTTCTTTCCAGGTTGACTTTTAAGTGTCTCCTTAACTAAGGCAGCAGAGAATTCTAATGTTTTCTTTTGCATGGCGTTTTGCTACTACCGACCCTGGGCTAGACTGTGGGCTTGTTGAGACTTGAATGTACCCTGCCACCTGAAGTAAGATTTGTTCCTGCAAAGGGAGGAAAAGAAGCCAACCAATCCTTTATAAACAATTTGTGTTTAGTCCTTCTTTGTAAAGTCCATAGCAGTTTTGACCTGCTTTTAATGCATAATTTATTCAAATGTTTATTGGAGCAGTCTTTTTTTTTTTTTAACTGGAGCAATCTTAATCACCCAGTAAAATATTTTAGGCTCTGAGCTAGTTCTTGGTACGTTTTCAAAACGTTTGTGATAACATAGGAAAAATGTCTATTATGCTATTAAAAAACAAAAGGGTATAAATTATGTATGCAGTATCATTATAAAAGTGTATTTAGAGAAAAGACTGTAAGTAAAAATGTCAATACTATTAGGATTCTCTCTCCTTTTTACTTTTGAATGCATGTTTATTATAGAAATTTTGGACACATAAACACATGTGCCTATGTGTATCTTTTCGTTTCTTTTCCTCCATAAACCACCAGTTGCCATATGTATTGCCAAGATTAAGAAGACTTTATGTAGGTATAGATTTTTACCTCAAATATAATGAAAAAAAGATAATAAAAGTTGCAACTTTTTTGTACTTCAAGGACAATGGCTTTTAACATTTGATAATGAAAGTTACTAAGCAAGCTGCTATCCAAGTGTATCTATGAGTAAATAGCTTTAATCACATAACATTGGGCTAGGGGAGATTAAATAAAGAATTTAAGGCATAACCTTATGATCTGGTGGAGGAGAAATTGTAACAGTGTGCAAAGCAGTTAAAGAGATTGTTGGGTAGATGAGATTATATGCTAAAATTTGCACTAACTACTCTCAGAGTTTAGATTAAAGGAGATTCATCCTAAATTGAAGTACTTGGGAGAGATCCAGTGGTAGAAGTGAAACTTGAAGTGCATCTTCTATAATAGGTAGTATCTGAGGACAATAAAACAAATGTGGATTTAAGTTTAAACAAAGACTTAAATGTATTCTTTTTAAAGGATTGTGAAGTACTCAATTTCTTTCTTACAGAAAAAAACTACAATCACAATTACAACAACAAAATTGACAGTAACAGGATCTGAAGTGGACAGAGGGCAATAGGGCAATAGAGAAGGGGCATCCTGGTCTGAGGGCAGAAGAGCAACTTGAGATTGGGGGCATACCAGGCAACGATAACCACGAGGAAGGCCTTGCTTTGAACACAGGGATATTTAGAAGCCCTTTGCAAGCAGGGCTGCTTTTCCCTGCAACTGGTATTATTAAATAATTACCAAATGTATATATTTGGATATTTTATAGTAAGATACTGACCTGAAAATCCCTTGGGCGTTTACTTGATCTTTTACCTTTCAATACTCAATATAATTTTTTACTAAAGTGGAAAATATTTATTGAATTGACAAAGATAATTCTTAGCTTTCTAAAAGACTGCTTTTTTGTTTTTTTAAGATCTCATTTAAAACAAAGTATTTAAAAATTATTTCATAACTGAAGACTATAACAGAAATACTCAGGTATTTGCCACCTTTGACTTTTTTTTTTTTTTTTTTTTTGGTGGAGGAGTGGGTCAAATGTTTAGGTGTATGTTTGTGTTCCAGTTTTATATATCTGTCTTGCAAAATAATTGTAATCTGGAAGTTTCTGAAACTAGAAGACCATTAGGAAATTAGGAAAAGTCATTTAAAAAGATACTAATCCTTTCATCATTTAAAAAGAATAGACTCCTTTTAGAACTAGAGTTTACTCTTTTTCATATTGAATGCTTAGCTTCTATTATGCAAAATAAATACATTTAAACATTATAGAGTGAGTAGTCTTAAAAATGGAGCATACATTCTTGAATTTTGAGTAGCGTTAGAACTTAATATACATATCATTTCTTTTAGGAATAAATGTAAAATGGATGAAGATTGAATGTGAGAGTATTTAAATGATTCTCAAGATTTTCTGGTTCACATGTTGTGATATTGAACTCTTTCTTTCGTCTTAGGCTTTAATTTGTGTCTGGTGCTGACCTGATGCTGTGCAGGGACCCTCGCTGCATCCCTCCATTCAGTCCCTCTAATTATCCCAACTTCCTGGGGAGCTTGCTTAGAACTGGTCTTGAGTGCTCGTTATTAAAATATTGGGCTACCCTGGCTACATGTAACAAGGTAGTTTTTGATATCAAATTTATGTATTGATGAACGGAATAGGAAGCTAAAATTGTTTGCTGTGATTTTACATAAAGAGGTAGGGGATATTATGGAAATTATTTACTTAGACAATGAATTAGGCTGTAATAAATGAAATCATGGGTAATAGAGTTCTTGAGTTTATTTGTTTCATTGTTGCTTTTTAGTGCATACTCAAAAAGAAATATGACTCTATAAATGATATGTGGAACAATCAGATTTGCAATTTTGTGTGTATTTGCAGATGATGGTAATTCTTTTTGCTGGGCGCATCTGTTAATGCAGAAATTTGTCTCCTCAGGTTCATGTGAAAATGGCGGATGAGGCCGTCTGTGTTGGCCCAGCTCCCACCAGTAAAAGCTACCTCAACATGGATGCCATCATGGAAGCCATTAAGAAAACCAGGGCCCAAGCTGTGAGTTTGAATGAATCTATCTACTGCAGCTGTTTCATATGTAGTGAGCAGAAAGCTAGAGTTTGTATTTAAAAAAAAAATGGAAAAGAATGATTGAAAATGCTGTTGCAGTTAGTTCATGTCACATGAGTTAAATGTGGTCGAATTCGCTACTGGAAATCAAAGGCTTTGTAGCATCTGGCAGTGTTGGTCGCTGATCCTGCAGGTGGCTGCTGGATTCAGCTTTCACACCAGGGAGCAGTTTCAGTTCATTTCCAAATTTGCTAGGAAAAAAGAAATCCCAATTAGTTTTGAGTATTAACCCTTTCAGTGTAATAAGAGCATTTTTAAAAATTCTGTGTTATAAACAGGATCCAAAGACTGTTTAAATTCCATTTTAATAATTTAAAAATTACTTATACCTAGTACACTTCCAGAAATAAAAACAGCACATTTGGTAATTATTTTGCTTTGTTAATGTCAGTAGAATGCTCATAATTTACAAGGATAAATCATTTTCTCCACCCCCAGTTCTGTATGAATAGAGTGGAATCCAAGGAAAAAAATGATTTCTGACATCGGAAACAGTGTTTTTTTCTTTTTTCTTTTTTTAATTATCAGAGAACTAATTATATACAGTGTTAAAAACTATGCAAAGTTATCTCTAAAATTGGATGGAGACATCCAACACCAACATTAAGCCTGGAGCGCTTCAATTAGTGCTCACATTTCTTTTGAAAGAAATGTTTCAGTAAGATGCATGTTTAAATAAAAAACTTAATTCATGAACCCATATTATAGATGTTTACAGTTTATTGGCACAGTTAGCGAAGGTAAAACTCTTTTAACATTTTAACTATAGCTTGCCAACATAAATCTGTAGTTGAGTGTTGATAAAATGAAACTGGTGGAATGAAAACTCTTTTTCCCTGATACAGTAGTTTAAATTGTTCTGTACCATGTTCATAAAGCTTAGTTCAGCATTTTTTTTTTTTTTTTTTTTTGTTTTTTGAGATGGAGTTTCGCTTTTGTTGCCCAGGCCAGAGTGCAATGGCATGATCTCAGCTCACTGCAACCTCTGCCCCGCCAGTTTCAAGCGATTCTCCTGCCTCAGCCTCCCAAGTAGCTGGGATTACAGGTGACTGCCACCACGCCCGGCTCATTTCGTATTTTTAGTAGAGAAGGGGTTTCACCATGTTGGTCAGGCTGGTCTTGAACTCCTGACCTCAGGTGATCTGCTTGCCTCAGCCTCCTAAACTGCTGAGATTACAGGCATGAGCCACTGTGCCCAGCCTGAGTTCAGCATTTAAAAGTCGCTGATATATAACTATTTCTGGATTATGATACTGGTTCCTTCAGAAATTTGAATTTGTTTTTAGCAGAATTATTTTACTAGAAGTATGTTCAACACTGGCTGATACTGAAGTGGCTAAATTTATGTTTGGCCAGTATGGGAGAGCCAAAAATTACTTGATTAGATCAAGCTGGTAGATTGCAGCAATGTGGCTTGTGGGTGAGGATAGTATAAAGTAGTTGTGAATGGCAAAGTTTGGAGTGAGGAAGGAAAGAAGAGTAGACATTAGAAGAAAAAAAATTCAGATCACAAAATAAAAATAAAGCCACACCTCCATTTTAGTTCAGTTTGATAGAAAGGTCTTGTTGGTAGTGGCTGAGTATTATTAATGCCATCAGGAATAAAATGTATTAGCTGTCCTAGTAGTCTGGGTTTTGGAAATTACCAGTTCGTGAGTACTGTAAAGAAAGGAGAATTTAGAGTTTTTCATCCATCTTGCCAAGGTTCCTTTTACATAAATCTTTGACACACCAGCCATTGTGAAATTCTCCAGAATTGTGGACAAAGTTAGCCTCAGGAAAAGGAGAGAGAGTTTTGTTGAAAAGTGTAGACAAATGCTAGTGGGCATTAAGATGTATGTGGGTATATACTCCCCATTATGGTTAGGACAAAGGTACTGTGTGGAAAATCAGTTAGGACATAGGGAGTGTGGAGAAAGTAAATATAGGAGGCAGTTTCTTGGAATTTGATTCTGATCCTAGAAATGTGAGTTAGAACTGATCAGTGTATAAGAGAAGTATACCTATTCAAGGGCTCTTGAACAATAAATATTAATACATAAATGCGCTGTACATTTTGCTTATAAAGCTTTTGCAATATGATAAAATTGAAAGTGCTTTTTGCTTTCATTTCTAAGGTACATCCAGGTTATGGATTCCTTTCAGAAAACAAAGAATTTGCCAGATGTTTGGTAAGTTGGTAATGAACCAGAAACTATTCATTTCTATATCAGAAAGCAGTGTGGTAGCATGGCTTTTGTAAATGTGGGTAGTGATGGATTATAGAATTTTAATTAACCCAAGAATTCTTCGAAAAACTGTTTGTGAAAAGTGAAGTGTTTTTATTCTGAAACTCAACTCTTGATTTGAAGAATAATTATAAAAATAGAAAAGTTTAGAAAATCACCATTACACCTAATGAATGATACCTGGTTTATTATATACTGCGTGGTATTTGAATTAAAGTTAAAAACTTCAGATTTTTAACTGTAAATATGTTAGGGAGTTTAGTGAGTTATTGTAGTGATTTAATTATTTTGTGGCATTTAATATCAAATCTTACCAATGCCTCTATTTCGGGTAAAGTTGTTTTTAATGATCTAAATGTCCCCTTCCAGCTAGGTGAATTAACCTATGTTTGTTATTAAATTGATTTTTCCAGGTATATTCATTCAAGATGGTACCGAAACCTTATTTTTTAGGTACTAGAATATGATTTTGATTAGCGTTGGTACATATGTTTATTATTAGATCAATTATGCCAGGTACTGTCTTAATTTATTCTAATATGTTATACTTGTTTCTGTGGCATACAGTCATGTGTTGCTTAACAACGTGAATACATCTGAGAAATGCATCATTAGGCGAGTTCGTCCTTGTGCGAACATCACAGAGTCTACTTACACAAATCTTTTTTTTTTTTTTTTTTTTTTGAGACAGAGTCTCGCTGTGTGGCCCAGGCTGGAGTGCAGTGGCCCGATCTCGGCTCACTGCAAGCTCCACCTCCCGGGTTCACGCCATTCTCCCGCCTCAGCCTCCGAGTAGCTGGGACTACAGGCGCCCGCCACCATGCCCGGCTAGTTTTTTGTATTTTTAGTAGAGACGGGGTTTCACCGTGTTAGCTAGGATGGTCTCAATCTCCTGATCTCGTGATCCACCCACCTCGGCCTCCCAAAGTGCTGGGATTACAGACTTGAGCCACCGCGCCCGGCCTACTTACACAAATCTACATGGTAGAGTCTCCTACACACTTAGGCTAAGTGCGTTATAGCCTGCTGCTCCTAGGCTGCAAACCTATACATGTTGCTGTACAGGCAGTGGTAATACAGTGGTAAATATTTGTGTATCTAAACATGGAAACATAGAGAAGATACAGTTAAAAATACAGTGTTAGAATCTGTGGAACCACTGTCATATGTGTGGTGCCTCATTGAAATGTTCTGTGGTGCATAACTGTACTCGTATTCTGTTCTTCCACAGATTTGAAATTATTTGTGAATCTTGTTATTTTCTAGATGGAATTTCCACTTAAAATCTGTAACTTTAACTTGGAACAGCTCTTAAGATCACCGAATTCGGTGGCTCAAGCCTGTAATCCCAGCACTTTGGGAGGCCGAGATGGGCGGATCATGAGGTCAGGAGATCGAGACCATCCTGGCTAACACGGTGAAACCCCATCTCTACTAAAAAATACAAAAAACTAGCCGGGCGAGGTGGCGGGCGCCTGTAGTCCCAGCTACTCGGGAGGCTGAGGCAGGAGAATGGCGGGAACCCGGGAGGCGGAGCTTGCAGTGAGCCGAGATCTGGCCACTGCACCCCAGCCTGGGCGACAGAGCGAGACTCCGCCTCAAAAAAAAAAAAAAAAAAAAAAAAAAAAAGATCACCGAATTGTCTATTTTAACCACCTTGCTTTGTGGGTCCAAAACTAAGGCCTAAAGAGATATCTGGAGAGGGCAAATTACATGGACGCATCCAGAGGTTCCAGTTTCCCAGATTTTATGCGGCATATCTACAGTTTTTTGTTTATATCCCTTTTTATTTTTTATCTTCCTTGGAATTTTGACCAAGATTCTGTTATTATAAAAGCTATTTGAATATAATACTTGTATTTAAATGTGTATGTGTGCATATATATAATGTAATGTATTACATTTAAGTCTGTATAAATGAGGGGTCAGTGCACTACGGTCCACATTACAAAAGCAGCCTGCTGCCTGTTTTTGTAAATAAAATTTTATTGAAACACAGCCATGCTCTTTCATTTATGCATTGTCTGTGCTGCTTTTGTCCTGTGACAGCAGAATTGAGTAGTTGTGACAGAGACCATTTGGCCTATCAAGCCTAAAATACTTTTTCTATGGTCCTTTATAGAAAAAGTTTGGGAACTCCTGCTATAGATGAATATCCAAATCCCGGATAAGTGATGTGGTACCAGTATTATGCATTTATTCCTATACAGTTAATACATTTATTTTATATATTATATGTAATATTTATTGTATACAGTTTATGCATTTTTCAGTTATTAAAAGGTGGTTTTTTTTTTTTTTTGAGACATAGCCTTGCTCTGTCACCCAGGCTGGAGTGCAGTGGTGTGGTCTCGGCTCACTGCAAGCTCTGTCTCCTGGGTTCAAGCTGTTCTGCCTCAACTTCCTGAGTAGCTGGGATTGTAGGCGCCTGCCACCACCATGCCTGGCTAATTTTTGTATTTTTAGTGGAGACGGGGTTTCACCATTTTGGTCAGGCTGGTCTCGAACTCCTGACCTCGTGATCTGCCTGCCTCGGCCTCCCAAAGTGCTGGGATTACAGGTGTTAGCCACCGTGCCTGGCCAAAAAATGCTTCTTTAGAATCTGTTCTAGGCCTTTGAGAAGGATATATTAATAAAAATGAATCTAATCTGGTTCCTACACACTGGGTGCTCATAGTCATGTTATGGAAAATAAGTTGATACACAAATACACTTCAGAGAACAAATCACTTCAGGGAAGAAAATATTGTGAGATAAGATCAGTATCTTTGTAAATGAATAAGAAGGATGATTTCCATCTGGGGTTCTACATTAGAGAAAAACATGTAGAATATACAGCCGCCTCCTTTCTTTCACACTAATTTTCTTTCCAAACCTATTTCCCCATTTCCCTTTTTTCAGTGCTGTGCCTCCACCCAGCCTGACTGTGCGCTGCTCCCACGCGTGGCTGGCTGTGCCCTGAGTGCTTTCCTCACTCTCTCTGGGTGGGCGTGCGTGGCCTTCCACCCCCGTGTCTAACTGCTGCGTGTCTAACTGCTGCGTGTCTAACTGCTGCCTGCCCTTGAAGACACAGTTCACATGCAGCCTCTGTGGGGAAAGGGTTCTATTGAGAAGTAGATCCTTCTGTTGAGAAGTAATTTCTTTCTTTGGACTTTTTGTTTCAGTTTGATTGGAATGTTTTTGTTTTTGGAAAAATGATTCGTGCTTTATCTGATACATTGTTTTTACTTAATATCCAGGACTAAAATGATTTTTTGATTTTTTTTTTTCTGAGTAACTGCTATGTATTTGCTTTAGAAAGTATACAATAAGCCACATTCCCCCAATGTAAAAACACACCAAACTTCTTAAGACTAGTAATTTTTTATGCTGAGTTTTCACAAAGTGGGGTTGGATTTTATACAGTCCCTGCTGCCCATGACTGGAAAAAGATCATGTGGGCTTGGCACGGTGGCTCACACCTCTAATCCCTGCACTTTGGGAGGCAGAGGTGGGCAGGTCACTTGAGGTCAGGAGTTTGAGACCAGCCTGGTCAACATGGCGAAACCCCATCTCTACTAAAAATACAAAAATTGGCCAGGTGTGGTGGCACGAGCCTGTGATCCCAGCTACTTGGGTGGCTGAGACAGGGGAATCCCGGGAGGCAGAGGTTGTAGTGAACCAAGATCACACCACTGCGCTCCAGCCTAGGCAACAGAGCGAGACTCTGCCTAAAAAAGAAAAAAAAAATCATGTCTTTTTGTTATTGCTTAAATAGTTTATAGAAAAAACAAAGATACACATAATCCTCATAAAAATAGAGATTTTCCGTAATTTTAATGTGCTGAGCCAACAGATTTTATTTCCAAATTGTTTTCTTTTCCGTATTTTCCCTGCAGGCTTCTTTTATCACGAGCATTAAAGGACCATCCATGGGAGACTATGAGGATTGTTAGGATGAGGCAAAGACATTCTTTTTTTTTTTTTTTTTTTTTTTGAGGCGGAGTTTCACTCGTGTTGCCTAGGCTGGAGTGCAATGGCACGATCTCGGCTCACCACAACCTCCGCCTCCCAGGTTCAAGCAATTCTCCTGCCTCAGCCTCCCTAGTAGCTGGGATTATAGGCATGTGCCACCAGGCCCAGCTAATTTTGTATTTTTAGTAGAGACGGGGTTTCTCCATGTTGGTCAGGCTGGTCTTGAACTCCTGACCTCAGGTGATCCACCCGCCTCAGCCTCCCAAAGTGCTGGGATTACAGGCGTGAGCCACTACACCTGGCCTGAGGCAAAGACATTCTTAACAGAGTTTACAAAGAGCTTTGAAACGTGAAACTACCTGCTCTGGAAAAATGGGATGTTGGCTTGAAGATATTTCCTAGTATTCCTTGTTTTCTTTCTGGTTTTTCTATGTTGTTTTAATCATATTATCGGATCTTGTCATTTCAGGTAACATAGCATTATAAGTTATAGTAATTAGCTTCAGGAGAAACATATGTTAGAATTTGTGTTTTGTGTTTGGGTCCTATCTGTGTACTTGAAAGATACACGTATATGTAGTTGGATAGTGAGTTCCATCAGGATGCTCAGCGTTGAAAGCATAGGAGGGAACTGTGCCAAGCATGTGAGGTTTGGTGATTGTGCTCTTTTATCTTCTTTCCTTCTTGAGTTTTTAGCAAGATAAGAAATGTAACTACTGTAAAATGAGAGGTGATTTTTAAAATAGCCATTGGGTTAACCAAAAACCTTTTAAATAGCTGTGGCATCCAGTGTGGGCAAGGGTCACATAGTTTTGTTCCTGGAAGTGTAAATTGTTTCAGACCTCCCCCGGCCCCCAGAAATTTGCTAGTATTTGTCAAAATTTAAAACATGTACATATTCTTTAATTTAGCAGTTCCACTCTTAAGAATCTCACTTACAATGATATACTTGAGAAAATGTTCATGGTAAGGTGTTTCATAATAGCAAAATATAAAAACTATTCAAAAGTAAAATGTAAAAATAAGTATGGAATACCTACCTGCAGATAAGTTATTTAATCATTATGACTACCTGTGGTGTATTCTTATTTTTATTCTTGGTTGTATGGAAGAGAGAACAATCTCTGAAAGGTTAAATAAATGCCTTACCCAGTGTCACATAGCTGGTAAATGGGAGTATGGATCCCATGTTTAGTTTATGTTCCAGACTGACTCTCACATGCATTAGAACTGGGCTGGGCTGTTAGTGGCATTTGTTTTTAATCGATAGCTGTAGCTGGCACCTGTTCTTGCTGTTGGTGGAGGCTTCTCTCTTTCCGCTCCCTTCCCCTCTTCCCCATTGGTGTATCATCATAGACATCTAAAAAGTAGAGTTGTTTCTTTTGTTTTTCTTATCTTGTAACTTGGGTGCCAGTGAAGGCAAATCCTCACTTGGATTTGCTAACTTACTGAGCAAGGTAACTGAGTGAGCTTTGCTCAGGTAACTGAGTGCCAGAGCTGCAGCACAGAGATACTGATGTCTTTTGCCACTCGTTGATATTCTTAGGTGGAACTAATGACGTCTCCCTGGATTTGGAGGAGAAAGTTCTGTGACTCCTTTTTCCTTTTCACTATAATTTTATAGTATTTTTCTAATTGTGACTTGTACATATGTGATGTTCGAAAGAATTGATAAGAACTAATGAATGCAACTTCATAAAACCCTTATGACAGAATATCTTTTGAAATGTTTGAGAACCTTTCTTTTCCTATGTGTTGGCTTAAGTTCAGCTTTTAGAATATTTGTTGAAGATTTTGAATGCGATGTGGAATACTAAATGCTCTAAAGTGAATGCCTGAAAAGGAAAACTCTCCCTTTCCAGTTACGGAGTCTTTTAAGGATGTAGATAGGTCAGATGCTTTTAGGGCTTGTGGATTTTGGGGAGTGGTTTCAATAGAAAAATCTGGGATTTGATGAGGCTGAGATTTTTTTTCCCTTTGCTTGAGGTTAAGACAGGTTGAAATGTTATGTTCTAGTTTTCTTATTATGCTCTCTCCTTACTGCCCTATGCGTCTATTAGCTCATTCTGGAGTCAGAATGACAGGTAAATTCTTTCTCTACCACTTAGTAGCTGTGTGATCTAGGACAGGTTGTTTAACGTTGGACTCTGAAGATTGTGTTTTATTCTTACTATTTGCGTGATATGTATTTCTCCATCTGTGATTTTATGTTGAAAATACTGTGTGTTTCTTGTAGCTAGGATGTAGTTGTGTCATGCTTTTGAAATAATTCTGATGGTCTCTGTTTTTAAATTGTAGTGTTTAGACTCTTAAGTTGTTTCTTCTTTAGTTTGCCTTGGTGTATTTTCTTAAATAGCAGCTCTATTGAGATTTAATTCATGTGTCATCATGCTCACCCTTTAAAAGCATACAATTGAGTGATTTTTAGTATAGTCACAGAGGTATGTAACCATCACTACTATGCAATGTCAGTAAAATCCATTAACATTTAATAAATGATCAAGGCGGTTGGATTTATGTCTAGCATTTTATTATTTGTTTTCTCTCTGTCTTCCCTTTTTTTCCTTCTGTTTTCCTTTTTTTGCCTTGGATTATTTTAATAACTTTTGAAATTCAATTAAAATTTATCTATTGGATCTATCCATTTTTCAGTGGTTTTTCTAGGATTGCGGTATCCATCCTAACATTTCTTAATCTAATTAGAGCTAATATGATACCATTTCAAGTAAAATGTAGAAATTTTGCAATCATATAGCCCATCCTTCTCTTCCCATCAATATCCTCTATGTTATAGTTGTCATGTATTTCATCTGCATGTATTATAAATTCTATGGGAAAATGTTATGATTTTGTTATAAGCATGTTGAGGTGAGTTAGGACATTTCTTTAAAATGATCTGTCAAATTTAAAATATAGAGACAAATCTCTAGGTTAAATATTTTACTTGAGAATCACAGAATTGGAATTTGGGGCATACACATGGGTCTTCAGTATGTCCAAGGAACAAAGAGAAGGTTGAAGGTTTTATTAGATAGAAAAAAAAACTGTTACTGATTATTTTGAAAGAAAGTTAATTGGTACTTGAAAAGCTTTGGGAGCTGACAGGCTTGGTTAGGAGAGTGACAGCAATAGGTAAAACTAGTCTTAGAGTGATAGCAGGTTGTTTTCAGCAGTTACTAGGTAAAGCTGGTCTTAGGGTTACAGCAGGCTGTTTTAGCAACTGGGCCTCTGGACAGTTCAGTTCTTGGAGCCTGTGCTATGTGCCCTGAGTACTTTTTTCCCCTGACTCCTTGACTCTTATGTAGTTGGATATACAAGAATGACCCAATTCATATAATCAGCTTTCATAGATCAAAATATCATTCAGTTGAAATTAAGACTCATTTTATTTTGGTCCATTTAAAAAATGTTGTGTTTTAAAATTATGTATGTATTTTTATTGTGGTAAAGCAGACATAACATAAAATTTACCCTTTCACCAATTTTAAGAGTGTGGCTCAGTGGCTTTAATTTTATTCACAATGTTTTACAATCATCAGCTCCAGAACTGTATAATCGCCCCAAACTGAAACTGTACATATTAGACACTAATTCCTCATTTCCCACCTACTCCTAGCCCTTGGTAACCTTCCTTTTACTTTCTGTCTCTATGAGTTTACCTATTCTAGGTACCTCACATAAGTGGAATCATGTAAGATTTGTTGTTTCATGTCTGGCTTATTTCACTTAGCATAGTATTTTCAAGGTTCACCCAATTTCTTCCTCTTTAAGGCTGAATAGTAGTCTACTGTGTGGATATACCACATTTTGTTTCTTCATCACCTGTTGATGGACATCTGGACTGTTTGTACCTTTTGGCTGTTGTGAATAATGCTGCTATGAACATTGGTGTACAAGTATCTGTTTGGGTCCCTGCTTTTGCTTCTTTTTAGTATATAACTAGAAGAGAAATTGCTGGGTCCTGTGGTAATTCTATATTTAACTTTCTGAGGATCTGCCATACTGTTTTCCGTAGTGGCTGCACCATTTCTCTTTCCCACTGTTTTACTGTTTATAATAACCACCAAATCATGCCTTTCCTTACTGCAAGCTTTGGGTAGTTGACTCATTGGATATTTGTAATGTAGCTTTACATAAGTTTAAGAGATTTAATTTGACAGTATCTTCCTAACCAATATGTTTATGCTTGTTAGTCTAGTGTTACTGCCAGAGACCTATTGCACAGACTTGTGGGAGTATTGGGACTATGGGCCATGGACATTAATATTTTTTCCCCTAACATTTTATTTAACGAAGAATTTAAGAAATACAGAAAAGTTTGAAGAATTGTACCATGAATGCCAGTAGATTCTATAGTTAACATTTTCTTATTTGTTTTCAACATATGTATTCATTTGTGTTTTCCTCTACTCATCTATCAGTCGACCTCATTTTCATTTTGCATGTCAACTTAAGTTGTAGATAATAGTGCAATTTACTCCTATACACTTCAGCATGCAATTTTTAAAGCAGAGTTCAGGCTGGGTGTGGTATCTTTGGGAGGCTGAGAAAGGAGGATCACTTGAGGCCAGAAGTTTGAGGCTGCAGCGAGCTATGAATCCAGCCTGGGTGACAGAGCAACACCCTGTCTCAAAAAAATAAATAAGTAAATAAGTACAATAAAAAAAAAAGCAGAGTTCATTATTCGCTTACAGCTTTTCCAAGAAAGCCTTATTGAAATATAATTGCTGTTCAATAAAGTGCACATACATAAGAAATTAATTGTACACTTATATGTGTACACTCATGAAATAATAATCACAATCAGAATAAAGAATGTATCCTGCAACTCCAGAGACTTCCTGGTGCTCCATTGCTGACTCTTTCGGCCACTTCCTAGCCTTCCTCCTCCCGCTTAGGCAACTACTGATCTGTTTTCTTATCGTAGATTAGTTTGCATTTACTGGAGTTTTATATAGGTGGAATAACACAAGTTATGCTGTTTTTGGGTTTTTTTTTTTTTTTCACTAAGCAAAATTATTTTGAAATTGATCCATGTAATTGTATCAGTACTTCATTCCCTGTTTTTTTTGTTTTGTTTTGGAGACAGAGTTTCCCCTCTGTTGCCCAGGCTGGAGTGCAGTGGCACAACCTCCGACTCCTGGGCTCAAGTGATTCTTGTGCCTCAGCTTCCCAAGTAGCTGGGATTACAGGTGTGCACCACCATGCCCAGCTAATTTTTGTATTTTTAGTAGAGACTGGGTTTTGTCATGTTGGCCAGGCTGGTTTCAGGCTCCTGGCCTCAAGTGAGCCGCCCACCTCAGCCTCCCAAAGTGCTGGGATTACACATGTGAGCCACTGCACCTCGTCTGCATTCCTTTTTTTTTTTTTTTTTTCTTTTTTTTTTTTTTGAGACGGAGTCTCACTCTGTCGCCCAGGCTGGAGTGCAGTGGCCGGATCTCAGCTCACTGCAAGCTCCGCCTCCCGGGTTCACGCCATTCTCCCGCCTCAGCCTCCCGAGTAGCTGGGACTACAGGCGCCCGCCACCTTGCCCGGCTAATTTTTTGTATGTTTTTAGTAGAGATGGGATTTCACCGTGTTCGCCAGGATGGTCTCGATCTCATGACCTCGTGATCCGCCCGTCTCGGCCTCCCAAAGTGCTGGGATTACAGGCTTGAGCCACCGCGCCCGGCCGTCTGCATTCCTTTTTATTGCTGAATTCATTCCTTTATATTCCATTGTATAGGTTTACCACCATATTTTTAGTAGCCATTCATCTGTTGGTGGACATGTGAGTTGTTTCCAGTTTGTAACTACAACTAAAGGTGCTATGAACAAGTAGTTATGTGGGCATATGCTTTCATTTTTTTTTTTTGGTAAATGCCTAGGAGTGTAATGGCTAGATCATTTATATGTTTTATCTTCTTAGAATCTGCAAACTCGTTGGTACAATTTTACATTTCCGCCAACAGTGTATGAGTGTACTAGTTGCTCCATATTGTTACCACCCTTTAAATTTAACTGTTATACTATGTATTGATGTCTTATTGTGGTTTTGATTTGCATTTGTCTGATGATTAATAATGTTGAGCTCATTTGCTTTATATCTTTTGTCGATGTGTTTGTGAAGTCTTTTGTCCATTTTTAAATTGAGTTACTTGTCTTATTTAGAAATATTAGGGTTTTTTATTCTAGGTAAAAGTCTTTTGTCTGATACATATCATTACAAATATTTTCTCCCATGATGTGGTTCTATTTTCATTTACTCAGCATTATCTTTTGAAGAGCAAAAGCTTTTAGTCTTGTTGAAGTTCAGGTTATTGATTTTTTTCTTTTATAGTTTGAATCTTTTGAGTCTTAATAATATGGGCCAGGCGCGGTGGCTCACACCTGTAATTCCAGCACTTTGGGAGACTGGGGTAGGTGGATCTCCTGAATCCAGGAATTCCAGACCAGCCTGGGCAACATGGTGAAACCCCATCTCTACAAAAAGTAACAAAAATTAGATGGGCTTGGTGGCATGCAGCTGTAGTCCTGGCTGCTTGGGAGACTGAGGTGGGAGGATCACTTGAGCCTTGAGCCTGGGAGTTTCAGGCTGCAGTGAGCTGTGGAGTGTTACTGCAGTCCAGCCTGGGCGACAACGCAAGAACCTGTCTCAAAATAATAAATTATTAAAAAAAATAGAAATATGTAATTTCTTGCCAAACTCAAGGTCACTGAGACTTTCTTGTTTTTTGTTTTGTGTTTTTAATGTTTTGTAGTTTTAGATCTCTGATCCGTTTTGAGTTAATTTTTATATGTGGTGTGAAGTAGGATCTAAATTAATCTTTTCTGCATGTGGCTATTCAGTTTGCTATACAATCTCTTGAAGAGGTTATGCTTTCCTCTTTGAATTGCCTTGGCACCCTTATAGAAAAAGTAATGGGACATACATGTGTGAGTATTTTTTCTGGACCGTCTATTCTGTTCCATTGAGCTACTTTGCCTTTATCTCATTACCACACTGTCTTGATATTGTCTTGATTAGCTTTCTAAGTTTGGATATCAGGAGTGTTAATTTCTTCAACTTTGTTGCTCCCTTTCAACATTGCTTTAGCGATTTCATGTTACATACAAATTTCATACTTTTATATACACTTCACATACATATAGATTTTAGAATTAGCTGTTAATTTCTTCAAAAGCCTGTTGGGATTTTGACTGTGATTGCGCTGAATGTGTAGATCAGTCAGGAGAGTCTGGATGAATTAACTGCCTCCCAAAGCAAACAAAAAACAAAAACAAATACTCTTTTTTTTTTGAGATAATCGTTTTTTGCTCTGTAGCCCAGGCTACAATTTTTGCTCTGTGGCCCAGTGGCACAATCTTGGCTCACTGCAACCTCCACCTCCCGGGTTCAAGCAAAACAAATACTCTTGAGAGGAACGTAACAGAATTTAGGTCTCTAACTGTAGGGTATCATTCATAATATATAACACATACTCAAGACAAAAGACAACAGGTACAGATGGTAAGATAAATACCCACATGAGCAAAGATTTTTTTTCCACCTTGGGATTTTCTTTTTTTCCGAGGGGAAAAAACATTATATAGAGTATAAGACCCAGGCTGTCCATTTATTAATAGCTCAGCCCATTAAATGTACTATACCTAGCCAGCACTAATAAAACACAGCTGTAGATAACGAACTCTTTTTTTTTTTTTTTTTTTTTTTGAGATGGAGTCTTGCTCTGTTGCCCAGGCTGGAGTACAGTGGCGCGATCTTGGCTCACTGCAAGCTCTGCCTCCCGGGTTCATGCCATTCTCCTGCCTCAGCTTCCCGAGTAGCTGGGATTATAGGCGCCCGCCACCACACCTGGCTAGATAATGAACTCTTAAAAATACTTTGTCCAATCACCTTTCATCTACTTCCATGTATTACTGATCCTGCTGAGGCTATCTTGGTGTGACATCCTTCTCCCTCACCACTGACTCCTCTTTTCCATCTCAGAACTTCCTTCCTTTAACAATCCAGTTGAACACATATGCCAGCCTTATTCAGCAGTTGAATCACAACCTGAGAGAAGATACTAAATGTTCATTCTCCAGTTCCACACATATCCGTCGTAAGATAGGCTCATTCCCATAGAAGGATGAGGTTTAAGATTGCTCCAGTCATTAACAGTATACAAGATGTCAGATAGAGTTTTACTGGGTCTAAGAAAAATTAGGCTGTAACCAAGAATATTTATATATCAAACCAACCTCTCCACACATCCCAATTATAAATTCTAGACAAAATAGAAAAAGCTACATAATACCTCTGGGTACCAGAGAGCAGCTGCAATTAGACAGAAGTAGGAAGCTGACTACCCTTGGAAGGAGGAAATGGCATGGGGGCAGTTTCCTTTTTTGGCCTTTTTTGTATAGTTCATGGAATCAATTCTGGAGTATTCCATGTATGCATGGGTCAGATTTCAAGCACTCCAGCCGAGGCTAAAAGAACCAAAGAGAATTATTAGCTGTTTCTTATGCTACTATTGGGGGAAAATATTCAAGTTCTACCTAGGTGACTCTTGAACCCCCTTTTGAAATGTGACAACGTAGCAGATGCTGTTGATGCTGCCGTCCACCCTTTCTGCCCAGTTGTTAGCATCACCTTAGGTGACCATCCGTTCTCTGTGAGTCTCAGTGGTAAATCCTGACTAGTGAAATCCTGACCAGGATTCATTCTCTTCCTTACCAATGGCCAATTTAGGGGAGGCTTGGGGTCCAGTTTGATTCCTGGCAAGTGAGAGGACCTTTCAAGAAAAGGCTTCTTTTCATGGTGTGAAATAAGCCTTTTTACAATTATTTTAAGCCATTGTAAACTGAGGTTTTTTATTGTTGTTGGGATTTTTATTTTGTTTTGTTATTTTAATTTTGACCAAAACCACCAGGTTGAAAGACCAGTGTTTTACAGGTTGACATTCTGTTGAATCTTAAAATATAATATAGCTTCTGATTCTTGTGTTAAGCTTTCGGAAATAATTTAGAAACAAAACCCTGTATGGATTACATGGCAAAAAAAGGCATGTTTCAACCATAAAGTAAATGTTTTAAAAATTGCCCTTAATTTGACCAGGCACAGTGGCTCACGCCTGTAATCCCAGCACTTTGGGAGGCCGAGGCAGGTGGATCACCTGAGGTCAGGAGTTCGAGACCAGCCCGGCCATCATGGTGAAACCCTGTCTCTACTAATAAGATAAAAATTAGCCCGGTATGGTGGCGGGTGCCTATAATCTCAGCTACTCAGGAGGTTGAGGTAGGAGAATCACTTGAACCCAGGAGGTGGAGGTTTCAGGGAGCTGAGATTGTGCCACTACACTCCAGCCTGGGCGACAGAGTGAGATTGTTTCCAAAAAAAAAAAAAAAAAACCCTTGATTTATGTAAGGATTAGTCTTTTTGTATGCAAGTAGAAGGCTGAACTGATGCTTTTTATTTTTTATTTTATTATTATTTTTTGAGATGGAGTCTTGCTCTGTTGCCCAGGCTAGAGTACAGTGGCATGATCTTGGCTCACTGCAACCTCCACCTCCCGGGTTCAAGCGATTCTCCTGCCTCAGCCTCCTGAGTAGCTGGGATTACAGATGCCTGCCACCATGCCTGGCTAATGTTTGTATTTTTAGTAGAGATGGAGTTTCACCATGTTGGTCAGGCTGGTCTCGAACTCCTGACCTCAGGTAATCCTCCCACCTCAGCCTCCCAAAGTGCTGGGACTATAGGCGTGAGCCACCACACCCAGCCTGAACTCATACTTTTTGATTCTTTTGTATTACTGAGGCTTTCTGTAGGTGCTTATTAACTCTTTGCTAGATCAGAGAAGTTGGTGAATTAAAATTTAGAATTCTGGAATTAAATGTAGAAGGGACGCTTTGAGAAGCATCCTTGTGCTTTCATCGTGTAATGCTATTTTTAACTTACAGTAACTTTGTGATGTCTTAAAATTTATTTTCATTGATTTATTTGTATGTGACCCCTAAGCTTAGAATTCAGTTGGAAAGATTTTTATTTTTATTCTAGTGAAGGAAATACATTGCTTGAGGATTTTGTTGGATTAAATGGAGTAACACTAGTTATCTCCGTTAATAGTTAATGATTCTTGTTGCCTCCAAGTTTGTTCTAAAATTAAACTTTTAAATGCATGCTTTCTAAAACAGGCAAAGAAGCAGAAATAATGAAATGATCACTGGGACTTTGTTTCTGGACTGGTCCTTATTTAAGGATATTACAAGGTTCCTGAGTTACCATTTTGACTCATAATATGTGATATGCTAATGTACCAAGCAGAGAGTATTCTTTTCTGTATGTTTCCACTTTCCAGCCTACCTATGGTTCCTCTTCTGCACCTCCACGTGTGTGCGCATGTACATGTTCCTAGCTTTTTATTCAGTCCTTTATGTGCTAGTTGATTGTTGAGTGCAGACAAAAATAATGTGTTGCATTTCTTAGCCACAATATTTGATTTATAAGGAAATATTTTGATAACAGCGTTTATGTTAATATATGCTCTTACTGATTAGAATGTGACAAGTGATAGAAGATATATTGGATATAAAATCAGTCACATATTTACATAATCTATACACAAATAACAGTATATTTTACCAGCATAGCGTACAGTAATCATAAAATAAGAGTGGGTGATACAGTAGAGCACTCGTTCCCAGTATGTTCTGGGGTACCTGGGGACTCTTGAGACCCTTTCAGACACTCTGAAGTAAACAATTTTCCGTAATAGTTTTTCCTGTTCTCGTTCTCTGAGGATTGTGCAGTAGAGTTTTCCATGTAACAGTAGAGTTATATGATATATGTTATCACAACAGATTGAAGGCAGGAACCAGATTTGAGAATCCAGCTGTCTTAAGCCACATGTTAAAGAGATTTGGGAAAATGTAAAACATTTCTGCTCTAATGAATTTGTTATAAAAATGTTACTTTTAATTGTTAACATAAAATGAACTTTTCTTTGGAAATATATTTTTTAAAGTTTCTTAATTTTAACATGGTAAATAACGATATATACAATGTGTATAAGCCAAAGCTCCTTGAGATTGTCAATATTCAAAAATGCAGAGATTCCGAGCCCAGAAAATCTGATAGGCATTGTCCTGGAAGGTGACTGGGTGGCCTCTTGAGATAGGGTGATGACAGTCTTCGCTGAGTGTGTGGCCTTTAAGCTGAGATTCTAGACAGAATGAGCACGCTTCCTCTGACTAGTCGGCCCTGCTCCACTTCCACATTCTTTTTTAGCCTTAGTATAATTACTTCCATGTCAAGTCAAGGACTTTTACTCATTCGTTTCTGAATTCCTGTTGCTTACCACTTTACTTACTAGGCATTAATAATTCTTTACGGCTGGACACAGTGGCTCACGCCTGTAATCCTAGCACTTCGGGAGACTGAAGCCAGAGCATCACTTGAGCCCAAGAGTTCAAGACCAGCCTGGGCACATAGGAAAACCCCATCTCTACAAATAATTTAAAAATTAGCTGGGTGTGTTGGCATGAACCTCTGGTCCCAGCTACTTGGGAAGCTGAGGTGGGAGGATTGCTTGAGCCCAGGAGATGGAGGCTGCAGTGAGCTGAGGTTGCACCACTACACTCCAGCCTGGGTGACAGAGCAAAACGCTGTCTCGAAAAAAAAAGAAAATTACCTTTTAATGGAATTGTTTGTATACATTTCTACACATGAGACAAACTTTTGAGGGAAGTTTAATGTCTTTGGCATTCACACCAAACTAATTTGAAATGTATTTTTATTTAGTTTTTTTTTTTTTTAAACTGAAATTTTTTTTGGATCTATTATTTCCTATTAAATTCCTTTTACATGAAAAATCATAAATTGATTTTTAAAAATGACTTTTAATGTTAATAGGGCTTTGTCTTTTAGACATATTTGTTAATGATAAATTTGTTTCTGTAATTGTTATGCTTCGTAGCTTTAATCTGGGCCCATATGTAAAGACTCTGTAGTTTTATTATCATTCCTGCCGTCATTATCCTTGATCATACTATTTAAAAGCAATAGAAGTTTTAAAAGGACTAGTAGAGAAAGACAATCAGGAAATAATGAGTTTAGATAAAATAAGAGTACAAGCAAATGAGGTTGATTGTGGCCATGTTAGGAATGCGTGAGATTTAAACTTTTAGCAAATTAGTAACTTTTTTTGAACACTTACTGTGTGCCAGGCACTATTCCCACCCCTCTGCAGGTACTAACTCATTTGCTCTTCCTCACAGCCTCGTAGGTGGGTGCTATTATTTCTGCTTTTCAGGCAAAGAAGCAGAAGTTGCTCAGGATCACACAGCTGTTAGTGCCAGGCCAAGGACTTGAACCCTGTCGTTACCATGCTCATCTAATGGACTATGATACCTCTGAAGAAGAGATTATACAGCTTGTTGTGGCATGACACAAAACTTTAAAATGTTTTCAGCTTTTTTTTCCACCTATCCTTATTTTTTCCCCATACGACCATTATTTATATCTTCAGCCTCTTGGTATCTAGCTTGCAGAATATTTCAGGATCCCAAAGGGACTATATAAAGAGCTGTCTATAAAAGTTCTGCTTTCCTCCCAAAAGCTAGCAGTGGGAAAAAGAAGCAGGAGAGATAAGGTGCAAAGCACAGGGAGGAAGAAAGAGAATAGTGGAAGCAGCAGTGGTGATCTGTAGTGTCTACAGCCTGCTGGTTCTGGTTGAGTTGGTACGGGCAGCCATGTCAGCAACCAAGTCTTCACTTGTTGGAGGACTTGCTTTTTACATGCTCTGGCCAGGATGGTTTTAGTTACTAGGATGTAGGGGACAGGAATAACAGCATTTGTTAGAAATTCAGAACAGCCGCCAGGGATGATGAGCTGCAGACATTGATCGATATCAAGTAAGTAATAAGAGATAGAAGATAAAACAGTTCTAAGGTGCCAGAAAGCAACTTGGTAATGAAGAAATACATATCCTAGAGAGATGTAGACAAATGTTTTTATCCTCTCAGGAAATTACCTGGATAAGTGTACATTTCTGCAAAGCAAAAGAGAGTCAAGCTCCTGAACTCCTGCTGCATAGGCTGGTGGGTGTGAATGGGTGTCTGATTGGAGAAGGATGAAGACTTCAGGTTTCTAGTAAACTTAAATGTGATATGGTTTGACTGTGTCCCCACCCAAATCTCATCTTGAATTGTAGCTCCTCTAATCCCCACGTGTTGTGGGAGGGACCTGGTGGGAGGTAACTGAATCATGGGAGCAGGTTTTTCCTATGTTGTTCTTGTGATAGTGAATCAAAGGCTCCCCTGCACACACTCTCTTGCCTACTGCCATGTAAAACATGCCTTTGCTCCTCCTTTACTTTCCACCATGATTGTGAGGCCTCCCCAAGCCATGTGGAACTGTAAATCAATTAAACCTTTTTCCTTATAAATTACCCAGTTGCGGGTATTTCTTCTTAGCAGTATGAAAATGGATTAATACATAATGATTCCATTGTTTGGAGGATTGTCCAATACTATATGAAAAGTAGCTTCACATGTGCTTTAAAAAACCTGTATATGTGCCTTATGGTGTCATTATTTCTAATTTATAGATGTAGAAATAATAATATTTAGAGAAATAAAATGCCTTGGCTAATCACATGCCAGTAGGTGATCAGCAAGCTGGGACTAGAACTCAGGTTCTTTTGATTGAAGTTGTTTTTACAAAGCCCTGAGGGTTCTAAAAAGCTTGAGTTTCACTGTGCACCATTATATGGAAAACTTAAATGTAGCCAGAAACCACATAGAGAAAATAGCCAGGTTTTAAATGTTTTATTGTATAATATTTGTTGTGGTACTCTTTTATGGGCTTTAAGAATCTAGTATGCTGGCCGGCTGGGGTGGCTCACGCATGTAATCCCAGCACTTTGGGAGGCTGAATCGGGCAGATCACTTGAGGTCATGAGTTCAAGACCAGCCTGGCCAACATGGCGAAACCCCATCTCTGCTAAAAATACAAAAATTAGCTGGTCTTGGTGGTGCATGCCTGTAGTCCTAGCTACTTAGGAGGCTGAGGCAGGAGAATTGCTTAAACCTGGGAGGTGGAGGTTGCAGTGAGCCAAGATTGCACTGTTGCACTCCAGCCTGGGCAACAAAGCAAGACCCTGTCTCAGAAAAAAAAAAAAAAGAAAAAGAAAAATAGAGAATTTAGCATGCATTTAGGTAACCAGAGAGATAAAATCATATTCAGATATGCTTGTATTATAAGTATTACTCTTCTTTATAACTGTTCTTTGGAAAAACTATTGTCACACAGTAGCATATTAATTATATCTTTATTCATTTACCGTATTTGAAATTCTCATTGAAGTTTTAAATGTATTTTAATTATAAAAATAATAAGTTAATAAATACTAGATGTCTGGTCACACTTCATTTTTCCACTGTAAGTTGCAGATTAGATTATGATGAATAGACTATAATGTTCTAATATTCTCTGCCCTAGAAATGAGTCCTTGCTTATGTAAGTCAGATATTTTGTTATTTTGATATCTAAGTACTTGGTTATTATGATTTTTTTTTTCTTGACAAGCTTCTAAGCTTTGTTCAGTCTTGTCAAGTCCCTGGTGAGTTTTAGATCTCTGGGTCTAGAGTTTGTTGAATCAGTGAATAAACCAATAGATTAGTACATTGTTGATTTTTTTTTTTTTTTTTTCCAAAACTTTAGATCCTATTTGCTCTCTTAGGAAACTGAAAGTATAGGAACTTTTAGAGAAGTTTCACAAATCTTAGCCACATGTCTACTAATATTTTGCACACTATTTTTAGTTGATGAAATGGAAGCAATTTATATGTCCTAACTTTCCATCCATAAGGTAGTGACAGTGGTGACAGGCTGCTCTGTTTTGCAGCTAGCATCTTTAATTGATGTTGAATTGTGGCTTTCTGTGCACACAGGGTTAAGTGAAAAGGTTGCAGTCATCTAGTGAGCATTTTCCTTTAATGTGCTCATTAGTGGTGGCAAGTCCAGGTTTCAGCACATGCCAGTAATTTACATTTCATTGTGGAGAGGCTGCCCTTGTTCAAGAGTTGTTTCTAAGCCTGATGAATATATATTGGGAATAAACAGAGTAGAAGAATTGAAAGCCAAATACCCTGCCAGGCCTTTCAGTTGGTTCTGAAGCTTCCAGTGGATCTCTGATTAGCAATGCATAAAGCAGGATGAAAATGCAAAGATGAGGCCTACAAAAGTTGTCACAGGTAGCTTCTCTCCTTAAATCCTCTTTTTATGACTGCCTTTCTGTTTCATCTTCTCCAAAATCTTTCTTCATGGTAGACTTTGTTAAAGTGAAAATACTCTGTGTTAGACGTAGGATATGAATGCTATAGGATCAACCTGCTTCCTGTACCCCTTCTAACTGCGAAGCCAAGTCTGATTGTTATGCAGTGAGTTTTCAGAAGCAAAGGGCTTGATAGACCTCGGTTCTTAGGGATCAAATGATTGTAATTGGAATCTTTTTGATTATTCCTTCTGGAACTCATTTTTTCCATCTTTGCTGATTGGTAGGTACCAACTTGTTCTGAGTTTTGGAAGCTTGCATAGATCATTAAGGAATAACTGTGGAGGCTGTGGTCAGTGTTGTTGGGGATAGAGACAGGACTCATATTCATATTGTCTTTGAAACCGTGGTGTTTGGGAAAATCCAGAAGTTTTCTTTTTGTAGAAAAACTAAATATGTTATAATGAAGCATTTTTGGAACTTGGGATTTTATTACAAGTTACTTCATGCATAGATGGAGTAGCATTAGAAAACTCAGGCCTAGCTGTTTTTTAGAAGAAAATGTTATAATTCTTTATACATTTTAAGTTTAACTATTTACATGTATATAAACATTTGGGTTTATTGCAAGAAGGTAGGTTTTGATGTTGCTGTTTCTGTGTGTTTGTATGATACATCTACCCATGTATCTGTCTACTTACTTTATGGTGCTAGTCAAAACTTGCAGCTTAAGAGGGTTTGTTCAGAATTTGTGGTTAGAATCAAAAGTGAGTGAATTTATGACTTACATTATTGAAAAACATTGACAAATGTCAGAACTCAAGTCAGGCTTTTATTATTTTACGATAAATCCAGTTAGATGTGATTTAGTACTTGGATCATTTAAATATAAAGGCATGTTAGTCACAGTTTAAGTCTTTATATTAGTTTTTTTAAATTAGAGTTTTAACAGGAGCAACATGGAATAAGGTTTTGGAAAATTTTTGTGTGTATGAAGATAAAAATGCAAGTCTCGAGAATATTAGTTTAGTAATGTCCTGATTAGTGTTTGTAGCCTGTGTAAAAAATGTAAATTTACCTTCTAGATGACTATTTGAAACTATTGTTTTTGGATGCTTGCCAGATAAAAGTCCTATGGGATTAAGTTCTGGTTAATCGCTTGCAAATTTGTGAGGGATATCAGTGACTCTGAATGTTTAACTGTCCAAACTGTCACCTACATGCATCCTGTCACTGCATTGGGTGAAAAAATTAAAAGTTTCTCAGCCAGTTAGAATTAAAGGTGACATCTGCTTTTAATTGGTGTTTAATTTTCTTCCAAGTCAGTAAAAATTCAGTAAGACATGCATTATCAAATTTTGCAATGCTAAGCAACTTGTCAAGTGACAGTAAGCACTACCGTGAGCAGTTGTACAGATGGGAAGTGTTAAAATGTTGATTAATCTTCCAGAGTTCTGATTATGACTTTCGAAGCCTAAAGCTTGTGTAACCATTGCCAGCTTTCTAGTGTCAGAACAGTATTTATTTGTTAATTTTGTAGACCTTTTTCAATTACTGACAAATTGCCTCTTGCATAATGAACATTGTACTAGTTTTAATAAGACTTGGTCTATTAGACTAAGGGTCATAGATGGCAATGTAGAATTCATGTTTCTGTTGTCTATTGTTTAGTAAACATATTAGATTCTTTTTAGTAAAAAAACTGAAATCTAAACATGAGCTTTAAGTTTTATTCTGTTACACACATTCATCCTGTGTTGAGAAGGGAGTATCTGTTTGAATCTTGGCAAAGTCAGTCTTGCTTGGGCCCCCTGTTGAAAAAGAAAATGGATTATTTCTGTTTTTACCATTTATAAAACATTTTAAGAGGTAAAACATAAGGACGAAAAAAATCATCACCTTCAAGTAGACCATGTAAAAATAACTCAAGTCTTCAAACATTCTCAGAACTAAAAAAGACCAAAGAGAATACTCCCATTATACTGATTATGTTTTAATTTTCTAGTTACTAAAAATTAGAACATGGCACTAAGTAGACTATATAAAGTATATCTTTGAAAATTCAACTGTGAAGGAGATCTTTTTTTGATAATCATTAATATGAAAGTGAAGTTTCTCTTTTCCCTATTTTAACAGTTCTGTATAGTAGAGGTAGAATTCTGATTTGAAGGTGTAGGACTTGTAACAACATTTCTGGGATGAGTTTTTCAGTATTACCAGACTTCAGTTTAACTCAGGGTTTCTTTTTTGCTCTCCACTTATGAATACCTGATAAATATTTCATGTAGTTGTGTACTTTTGCTACTAGGAAAATCAGTGGATTATTTAATTTGATTCAGGAAATCTACCCTGTTGTGTGGTTAGTTAGATGCTGGGTAGATTTTATTTCAACTTAAAAAGTAGAAAAGATGCTTAGGCAAATGATCTAATAGTTTAGATACATTTGGTAACTTGTATCTTAAACCTCAGGGCCAAGTTTAGCAGTCTTACACATTTTTAGAAAATAGTTGAAAAATAGAAAATTTAGGTCTTTTGAGCTCAACTATACAAAACACTTTTATAGTCATTTTGATGCCTGATAACTTCAGGGTTCATTGCCCTTGTACATTTTTCAAATTATTTGCTTCTCAATACATAAGGCTTTAATTTACCCCCTACTGACAAATCCCAAATGGGTTTTTAAGAATTTTGAGAGTGGTCTGCTATAGTTGTGCTTCAGCACTGGCTTCAATTGCTGACACAGACTCTCTTAAGATGCACCACATTTAGAATAAGAGGTTCAGGCAGCATTTCCTCTGGCAAATACTAAGGTTTTATTTGTGGAGGGAAGGGGCAGAGATACAGAATTACTGTTTTCTATAATATTTTTATTTCTTTGATCCTGTTTTAATGCCTGTTTATTTAAAAAAAATTTTATACACAAGACTTAGCCACATTTTTTTCATTAATTAAAATTTGTGGGCCAGGCACGGTGGCTCATGCTGTAATCCAAGCACTTTGGGAGGCCGAGGCGGATGGATCACAAGGTCAGGAGGTTGAGACCATCCTAGCTAACACGGTGAAACCCCATCTCTACTAAAAACACAAAAAATTAGCTGGGCGTGGTGGCGGGTGCCTGTAGTCCCAGCTACTTGGGAGGCTGAGGCAGGAGAATAGTGTGAACCTGGGAGGCGGAGCTTACAGTGAGCCGAGATGGTGCCACTGCACTCCAGCCTGGGTGACAGAGCGAGACTCTGTCTCAAAAAAAAAAAAAAGAAAAGAAAAAAAAATTTTTTTGTGCTTGTTTGGATGGGCTTTTTAAATCTTGAATTTTATAGAATAATAATAAAGTATTTGTACCTTGAAATACCCTAACACAATTAATTATTGCTTCCATAAATAATTTTGATCTTATCATAAACATACTTTACTTACTGATGAATAATATTAACACAAATGTATACTGTCTTAGAGGTGCTCAGAATGACTTTCATGCTACCCTTCATGCTTGCTGGATTTTAAGGCATGAGAGACACAGATGATTTCTGCATTTTACTGGGAAAAGAAGACTAAAATGTACAACTATTGAATTGGGGTAATAATCTGCCCCTTTTTTGCCCTTCAGTGCTGTTGTGATCTTTTAGGGAAGTGAGGTCATGGTAGACCCGCTTGTTAATCATTTTTGCATTTTCAGCTCAGTTTGATCATGAATACTTGAATCTTACTTCTATTTGCCTCTTTGCATGCAGCTCCTGTTGTTTAAATTACCATGCTTTCTTTATCATGTGATCCTGTCACTCTATTGACAATTGATTGGATCAAGGATTAGTGCCTGACCCAAGGCAGACATCTATAGAAGGGCCATCGGCGTGTGTGTGTGTGTGTGTGTGCATGTGTGTGTGGCGGTCGTGAATGGTGGTGGTGGTGCCAAGAAGGTTGTGACATTGAAACTAATAACTGATGATGAGAGAAGCAGCCAGCACTTGGAGATCTAGAGTAAGAGCTCTCCAGGCAGAGGGAATAGCAAGTTTAAATGTTCTGAGGCTGGAATGAGATTTGAGATACAGAATATAGAGATTGGATATAGAGGAAGGAACTGGTGTGGCAGGAGAATCATGAGTGAGAAAACACGTGGTACAAGATGAGGTTGAAAGGATAGGTGGCTCAGGGCAGATCAGTTAGGGTCATTGTAAGAAGCTGGGATTTGGGTCTGAGTGCATTGGGGAGCTGCTAGAGGAGTTTTAAGCATGTGGTGACTTAATGTGATGCACCTCTGTATCACTGTAACAACAGTGCATATCAGACTGAAGAATTATGTCATTAAGAACACTTTGCTACATTGGAGCAGAACAATTTGAAGAAGAAACAGTGCCATAGAAGAAGTTAAGTTCTCATGGGCGTCCACCTGTGGACGTCCTCACTCCTTAATTTGTCCTGCTGTTCTTAGCTTCATAGCTCTCTGTGAAAACAAAGCTATCTTCTAATTTATACTTTGCAAATCATTTGCTTTTCAGTAAACCCCATTCTTGCCTATTGGGGTTAATCTAATACCAAGATTCAAGATTCCTCTTCCCACAATGGTTTATTTTCCTCAGGCTGGATTCTTCAGTATTGAAAAACCTCCGTAAGACAACCCATGGGAACCATTGACCCTTCATGTCCTAAGAACAGTTAGAGTTAGGGGATAGGTGTGGATACAGAGGGTGTATGTGGTATTCCAGTTTAAGGTGGCCACTCTCCTCTGATTTCTTTTTCCTCTGATTTTGTCTCCTCTGATTTCTTTCCGTTGGTATTAATTACTAATACGCTTCTTCTGTCTGGCTAGTAGGTGAGGTTACATTGCGCAAATGCTTAAATGAATGCATGTATGTTGGCATCCTTGTATATGGGCTCATGTTTGCACACAAATACTCAAATTCCAGTGAAGTTTGCTTTGCCAACATCCTTTCCACCACAGGTGATTTGTGGAAGCCAGTCAGGATCATCTTATCTTCCCTCACAATTACTGATTCAGGGATTAATCCAGGCTTAAGCCAGTGTGGACCACTGAAACATGATGAAAGGCTTGCCTGGGATTCCTGGAAAAGGAACCTCCTCATTCTTAAGAGAAAGACATTAGAAGCCAGGTTCTCTTGCATTCTCCACCACCCACCACCTTGTGAACGAGAGGGCTTAGCTGCTGCTGGCAGCTATGTTGTGACCATGAGGATAGCTAACCTGAGGCTAAAGCTGACTTACAGAATAAGGCAGATCTGAGAGAATGGCAGAGAAATCCAGAATTGGGAGATATATTTTTGGAATAATTTCTGTCTAAAAGTGTTGGTGGGGTATGTGTTATGGCAAGAGGAGAGCTGGGATGTTTAATGGGTTAACAGCATTTTGTTCTTTATCATATATTTATTGAAAAATTTTCCTATCCCATTGTGCTAGGCACTGAGGAAATTACTTAAAAAATAAAGTAGGGCACAGAACTTGCCTTTCCAGGAAACTCATTTACAGGTATTGGGTTTTGATCCTCCCTCCCTCCTTCCCTCCCTTCCCTCCCTTCCCTCCCTTCCCTCCCTTCCTCCCTTCCCCCCTTCCCTCCCTCCCTCCCTCCCTCCCTTCCTTCCTTCCCTCCCTCCCTCCCTCCCTCCCTCCCTCCTTGGCTCAAGTGATCTGCTTGTCTCGATTCCTTCTATAACTGCCCCTTGTATTGGATTTAGAGACTGAAAGAACACTTAGTCACTAATATTCTTTTTTTCTTTCTTTTTTTTTTTAAGACGGAGTCTCGCTCTGTTGCCCAGGCTGGAGTGCAGTGGCTTGATCTCAGCTTACTGCAAGCTCCACTTCCCGGGTTCGCGCCATTCTCCTGCCTCAGCCTCTCAAGTAGCTGGGACTACAGGCGCGCACCACCACGCCCGGCTAATTTTTTTATTATTTTAGTAGAGACGGGGTTTCACTGTGTTAGCCAGGATGGTCTCGATCTCCTGACCTTGTGATCCACCCGTCTTGGCCTCCCAAAGTGCTAGGATTACAGGCGTGAGCCACCGCCGCCCGGCCTAATTTTTGTATTTTTAGCAGAGATGGGGTTTCACCGTGTTGGCCAGGCTGGTCTCGAACTCCTGACCTCAGGTGATCCTCCTGCCTCGGCCTCCCAGAGTGCTGGGATTACAGCACTGTGCCCAGCCAGTTACTAATACTCAGTTTTAAATTTTAGAAACCTAGTACTTAAAGCATATTAACCTTTGCTTACTGTGGAACCAATGTCAGGGCTGAGTTGCCTTCAGTGATGTTGCTGGGTAGCCAGACTTACCTGTGCGTCATACATGGTTGCTTTGAGGAATCCAACAATGTGAAGATAGCTAGTCTTGAAGACAACACTGGAAGCAGAGAGTAGCCAGCAGTCAGTGTTACTTCTCTCTGAGTTTATGCTCCATTCTTTGAGCTGTTTCTGAAAGCCTCTCTGGTTTCCACCTCTGCTTGTCTGGCTCTCACGACCCTGTTGGAACATGCTGACTTCATCGCCTCTAAGCCTATGTGACGTAGGCCAGGGATCCTGAAAAGAGGAAAGTCTCTTTTTCTCTCTGTCCCCATGCCCCATTCCTAGAAAAGGAACCCTGCTAGGTCTAGTTTGGGCCAGCTGCCTCTTGCCACTCCTGTCTGTTCAGGGAGCAAGATTATACCATTCACAAGGGCTACAACTGAAGAGGTCTTTTGCTGTGTTTGGGAAAAGGGCAGTTCAGGAAAGTCAGGCTAACTCTGCCACCAAATGTCTCGTAAACCACATAATTATAGGACAGTATGATAATTGCAGCAATCAAAGGCTGTTGTGTGCAGGAAGGTAGTGGTTAACTCTAGTAGGTTGGGGGTTGGGTACAGCTGAAGAGAACATTGTCAAACTTCACATAAAGGTCTGTGTGTGTGCGTGTGGGTGCGTATATGCGTGTGTACGAAGGATTCATGAGGGGGAGTATTTTATATTGAGATAGGTGTTGGTTTCCTCCCTAAGAATTTATTCCTGTCATAAATGCTCTGTGCCCCTATGATGCTAAGTTTCATAATTGTAGTATCATTAGAGTTATAACGTACAGAAAATAGAAGAAAATCATGAACTTTTTGAGCTCGAAAGACCTTGGAACTTACCTAATCTGTTTGACATACATCTTTTAACGTGGCAGATTCTGGTAAATATAAAGATGAAGCAGCTTCCCTACCCTGAAGAAGTTTATAGGACTACAGCAGGGCGGAGATATTGGGAGGAGTTTCTCTGATTCCCAGGAGAGGACAGCTGGCTATCGAGGGTAGTCAGATGACGAAGTGATCCATTTTGATGGGGGAGAGGTGCCCAGAAAGGTTTCATGAAGAAAGTGGCATTTGAAGTAGGCCTTGAAGATAGGTAGTATTTAGGCAGAGGAGATGATGGAGAAGAATGAGGGCACACAGGTGGATGGGGCATTCCAGGAAGGGGCTATAGTGTGGGGATGACAGAAAAAGGGGTGCTGCATTGAGCCATGAGCTGTGACAGACCTCTGAGTGTAAGAGTAAGCCTGGAAGGTGAAGGGCCCTGGGTACTGGGTTTTCCAGAAAACCCCTGTGAGCATTGAAATACGTCAGGGGAGCATTCTATGTGAGGCTGTCGCTTTCTGCCATTTTCCTCAATTCAGCAAATGGCAAGAAATTTGGTATCATCTTTGCCCACCTTTGCTGTGAGGCCGTGTGTTAGTCTGTTCTTGCATTGCTATAAAGAAATGCCTGAGATTGGGTAATTTGTAAGAGGTTTAATTGGCTCACGATGCTGCAGGAGCATGGTGTCATCTGCTTCTGAGGCGGCCTCAGGAAACTTACAGTCATGGTGGAGGGCAAAGAGGAAGTAGGCACGTCTTACATGGCCAGGGCAGGACTAAGAGAGAGGGGGGAAAGGTTATAACTATAGTAGTTATTGCTTCCTGATGTACATTTTATTCGTTTGTCTTTCTTCCCTGCTGAAATACAACCTACACAACCATAGGAGTTCCTGTCTCTTGATTGTTGCTATTTCCTCAGTACCTAGGACAGTGTCTGTCTCATATATATTTGCTTAATGAACAAATGAATAAGAGATGGATTATTTAGCTTTAAAGGCCATTCATGGAAAGTTTAATACTCGAAATTCTCTGTTAAGTAGGCAGATATTTATAAATACAGAAATGGCTTCTAAGGTGTCTCTGTAAGATGGCTATTGAACTGTTGCATGAGCTTATGATGACTGGAATCTTAAGCCCTTTCATCATATAGACCAGCATGTGGCAGGCTTTTTTTCTGTAAAGGGCCAGATAATAAGTGTTTTAGGCTTTGTGGGCCATACTGTCACAACCATTCAACTCTGTTCTAAATACTCAGCTCTGCAGTTGTCATGTGAAAGCAGCCCTAGACTATAGGTAAATGAATGGGTATGGCTGTGTTTCAATATAACTTTCATTATGAATACTCAAATGGGAATTTCAGATTACTCAAATGTAATTTTAACATGTCATGAAATATTATTCTGCTTTTGATATTTTTTAACTATGTAAAAACATAAAAAACCTTTCTTGGCTCATAGACTACAAACATGTGGTGGGCTGGATTTGGCCTGTAGGCTGTAATTGGCCAGTACTTGCTATAGAGCTTTCTGTGTTCCTCAGCTTTAATGGTTAGAAAATCCTTCATTATATTAACTGAAATCTATCTGTTTAGAATATTTACCTATTTTTTTTATGGTGAAATAGGACATATATACCGAAAAATGCACATAATATAAATGTACAGCTTTACAAATTATTGTGAGCACCCACATAATATTACCTAGGTCAAAAAATAAGACAAATGTCTGCACCCTAGAAGCCCTTTGCATGTTCCCTTCACATGATACTCCTTCCCCCCATCCCAGGAACACTGTCCTAACTATTATGGGAATCATGTTCTTGCTTCTCTTTATACGTTTCACCTCCTTAATATGCATCCTGTGACTCTAGAGTTTAGTTTTGCCTGTTTTCTTGAACTTTCTATAAATAGAGTCATATAGTTAAAAAAAGTTGCCTTCTTTGTTTCTCTCTTTTTATCCTTTCTTTTCGTTCTCCCTTCCTCCCTTCCTCCCTCCCTCCCTCCCTCCCTCCTTCCCTCCCTTCCTTCCTTCCTTCCTTCCTTTCATTTTTTTTTTTTCTTTCTTTTTTTTCTTTTAACAGTTTTGCTCTGTCTCCCAGGCTGGAGTGCAGTGGTATGATCATGGCTCACTGCAGCCTCACCCTCCTGGGCTCAGTGATTCTCCCACCTCAGTCTCCTCAGTAGCTGGGACCACAGGCGTAAGCCGTCATGCCTGGCTAATTTTGTTTATGTTTTGCAGAGACAAGGTCTCACTATGTTGCCCAGGCTGGTCTCAAACTCCTGGGCTCAAGTGATATGCCCACCTTGGCCTCCCAAAGTGTTGGGATTATAGGTTTTCTTAAATTTCTTTTCTCTTCCCTCCCCTTCCCCCTCCTACTCCTCTCTTCGAGATGGAGTTTTGCTCTTGTTGCCCAGGCTGGAGTGCAATGGTGCGATCTCAGCTCACCACAGCCTCCACCTCCCAGGTTCAAGTGGTTCTCCAGCCTCAGCCTCTCGAGTAGCTGGGATTACAGGCATGTGCCACCACACCTGAGTAATTTTGTATTTTTAGTAGAGCCGGGGTTCCTCCATGTTGGTGAGGCTCATCTTGAACTCCCGACCTCAGGTGGTCCATCTGACTTGGCCTCCCAAAGTGTTAGGATTACAGGTGTGAGCCACTGTGCCCAGCTAAATTTCCTTTAATAATGTTTATTAGTTTCCTGCTTGGAAGTATTGTGCATTTTCACTATATTTATTATTAGAAGTTTGAGTCTTAAAAATTATTCAGTTTTCTCTGTGATTTCAGTCTTGTCATTCCATCTGGTTAAAATGGGTTTGAATTAATGTTTTGTAGTTCTTTTTCAGCTTTGGTGCATCATTGAATTAGGCACGCAGTGTCTTTGTGTGGCTTTATACAAGTATTTAGTAAAAATGTCCATTAGAGAAAGGCGAAAAGTAGAGTAGGGCTTTTTAGTTAGGCAAAAATGTACTATTCAGTGGTCTGGATATGACGTTTGAAACAGTTGTGTATCTGTACAAATATATTTAGTTTAATACACACTTGTCTGTGTTGTCCATAAGCACACATTTAGATATGGCCACAAGAAAGATTTTGGGTGACCATGTGAATAAAAAAATTATTTGGTACAGTTATTTCTGCTAATGAATGGGGAATGTACAGTAATATGGAAAGTACAAAATAGGGGCCAGGAATGGTGGCTAATGCCTGTAATGTCAGCACTTTGGGAGGCCAAGGCAGGTGGATCACTTGAGACCAGGAGTTTGAGACCCCCCTGGGCAAAATGGCGAAACCCTGTCTCTACTAAAAATAAAAAAATGAGCCAGGTGTGGTGGCATGCTCCTGTAGTCCCAGCTACTCAGGAGGCTGAGGCAGGAGAATCACTTGAACAGAGGGCGGAGGTTGCAGTGAGCCAAGATCACATCACTGAACGCCAGCCTGGGCAACAGAGTGAGACTCCATCTCAAAAAAAAAAAATAAAGAAAATACAAAATAGGGATAGTATAGAAGAAATCTGAGAATGTTTTCTATAAGTTAATGTATATTGCCTAGTAACTATACTTAATAATACTAGTTTTTTTTTTTTTTTTTTTTTTTTTTTTTTTTTTGAGACGGAGTCTCGCTCTGTCGCCCAGGCTGGAGTGCAGTGGCCGGATCTCAGCTCACTGCAAGCTCCGCCTCCCGGGTTTACGCCATTCTCCTGTCTCAGCCTCCCGAGTAGCTGGGACTACAGGCGCCCACTACCTCGCCCGGCTAGTTTTTTTTTTGTATTTTTTAGTAGAGACAGGGTTTCACCATGTTAGCCAGGATGGTCTCGATCTCCTGACCTCATGATCTGCCCGTCTCAGCCTCCCAAAGTGCTGGGATTACAGGCTTGAGCCACTGCGCCCGGCCAATAATACTAGATTTATATTCTCTTAAGTGTATGCCAATTGAGAATGTGTGCAGTGAATTCAGGGATGCTGTGAAGGAATTATTTTCAGAATTCAAAATTTTCAGTGGATCATTGAGAATTAATTGCAATAATTAAATATATGTAACATGTAGTAGCTTATGTAAACATTAGTGTTAGATTAGATTTGTAAAATTCCTGGTTTTCCCAAAATATTTGAATTATGCTCTAGAAAAGTCCAGGGACTCACTCCCGCAACTGTAAATGTAGCTATACTGATACAGAATTTGCGCCCTAATAGATGTAGGGTTGAAGCACAAAGAAGTTTAAAAATACTCTATTCCATGGGTGTTTAATAGATTTATACCTGTTGATCATTAATTTTTTAGTCTGTGGGTTAGGTATTATCCTCCATGTTTAAAAAAAAATTGGAGAAAGAGGATAATCACTGTAAGAAAGAATCAAGATTATGACTTTGTATGTTCAGACCAGCATGGGAAGAACAAATTCTTGGTAATACATCAATTGGGATCTGCAATAGGCTGGAGAGGTTTTTGGGCAGATATGGGAAATAATGCTATTTTTAGTCTGTTCACTTCCATGAAGCTGACCACAAGGTGGGGATAATATATTATATGAGGTCTGGTTGACCTGTGATATCATCCAGAGTTGTAATGGAGAATTATATTACTTTAAAGGATGTGTTTTTTAAATTTGGGTGTTTACACATGAGTTAGAGTCAAACAATTATTTTACAGCTATATCTTGACTATTTAGTTATGCCAACAATAACTAGTTTTTAAATTGTTTCTCAGTACTATAAGGTTCTTATTTTATTGCTGAAAAAACTTTCTTTTTTTTTTTTTTTTTTTTTTTTGAGACGGAGTCTTGCTCTGTCGCCCGGGCTGGAGTGCAGTGGCCGGATCTCAGCTCACTGCAAGCTCCGCCTCCCGGGTTTACGCCATTCTCCTGCCTCAGCCTCCCGAGTAGCGGGGACTACAGGCGCCCGCCACCTCGCCCGGCTAGTTTTTTGTGTTTTTAGTAGAGACGGGGTTTCACCGTGTTAGCCAGGATGGTCTCGATCTCCTGACCTCGTGATCCGCCCGTCTCGGCCTCCCAAAGTGCTGGGATTACAGGCTTGAGCCACCGCGCCCGGCCTGAAAAAACTTTCAAGTTCAGGGGTACATGTGCAGGTTTTTTACATAGGTAAATGTGTGTCATGGGAGTAGCACTCTTTTTATTACAATAGATTTTTGGGGAACAGGTCGTATTTGGTTACATGAATAAGTTCTTGAGTGGTGATTTCTGAGATTTTGGTGCACCCAACACCCAAGCAGTGTACACTGTACCCAAGGTATAGTCTTTTATCCCTCACCCCCTTCCCACCCTTTCCCCCAAGTCCCCAAAGTCCATTGTATCATTCGTATACCTTTGCCTCCGCATAGCTTAGCTCCTACTTATGAGTGAGAACATATGATGTTTGGTTTTCCATTCCTGAGTTACTTCACTTAGAATAATGGTCTCCACTTTGGGAAGCCGAGGTGGGCGGATCGTGAGGTCAAGAGATCAAGACCATCCTGGCCAACATGGTGAAACCCTGTCTCTGCCAAAAATACACAAAGTAGCTGGATGTGGTGACGCGTGCCTGTAATCCCAGCTACTTGGGAGGCTGAGGCAGGAGAATCGCTTGAACCTGGGAGGCGAAGGTTGCAGTGAGCCGAGATTGTGCCACTGCACTCCAGCCTGGCGACAGAGCGAGACTCCATCTCAAAAAAAAAAAAAAGGAAAGAATAATGAATTCCACTGGTGTTGCTGCAAATACCATTTTTTCATTCTTTTTTATGGCTGAGTAATATTCCATGGTGTATATATACCACAATTTATTTATCTACTTGTCGATTGATGGGTATTTGGTCTGGTTCCATGTTTTTGCAATTGCAAATTGTGCTGCTATAAACATGTGTATGCAAGTATCTTTTTTGTATAATGACTTATTTTCCTCTCGGTAGATACCCAGTAATGGGATTGCTGGATCAAATGGTAGTTCTACTTTTAGTTCCTTAAGGAATCTCCACACTGTTTTCCATAGTGGTTGTACTAGTTTACATTCCTAGAAGCAGTGTAGAAGTGTTCCCTTTTCACCACATCCACGCCAACATCTATTATTTTTTGATGTTTTGATTATGGCCATTCTTGCAGGAGTAAGGTGGTATCTATCGTATTGTGGTTTTGAATTGCATTTCCCTGATCCTTAGTGATGCTGAGCATATTTTCAAGTTTGTTGGCCATCTGTATATCTTCTTTTGAGAATTGCCTATTCATGTCCTTAGCCCACTTTTTTTTTTTTAAATTATACTTTAAATTCTGGGATACATGTGCAGAATGTACAGTTTTGTTACATAGGTATACATGTGCCATGGTGGTTTGCTGCACCCACCAATCCGTCACCTACATTAGGTATTTCTTCTAATCTTATCCATCTCCTAGCCCCAGACCCCCTGACAGGCCCGAGTGTGTGATGTTCCCCTCCCTGTGTCCATGGGTTCTCATTGTTCAACTCCCACTTATAAGTGAGAACATGCAGTGTTTGGTTTTCTGATCGTTTGATAGTGTGCTGAGAATGATGGTTTCCAGCTTCATCCAAGTCCCTGCAAAGGACATGAACTCATCTTTTTTATGGCTGCATAGTGTTTCATGTTATATATGTGCCACATTTTCTTAATCCAGTCTATCATTGATGGACATTTGGGTTGGTTCCATGTCTTTGCTATTGTGAATAGTGCTGTAATAAACATACGTGTGCATGTGTCTTTATTGTAGAATGATTTATAATCCTTTGTGTATATGCCCAGTAATGGAATTGCTGCTTAGCCCACTTTTTGATGGAATTGTTTGTTTTTTTAAATTGCTGATTTGTTTGAGTTCATTGTACATTCTGGATATTAGTCCTTTGTCGGATGTTTAGATTGCCAAGATTTTCTCCCATTCTATGGGTTGTCTGTTTACTCTGCTGATTGTTTCTTGTGCTGCACAGAAGCTTTTTAGTTTAATTAAGTTCCATCTTTTATCTTTGTTTTTGTTGCATTTTCTTTTGGGTTCTTGGTCAGGAAGTCTTTGCTTAAGTTCTTTGCCTAAGACCTTGTCTCTATTTTAAAAAAAATATGTGTTGCCCAGGCTGGTCTCGAACTCCTGAACTCAAGCAGTCCCCTCGCTTTGGCCTCTCAAAGTGCTGGGATTACAGGCCTGAGGCACTGTGCCCAGCTGTGTTATTATTTTAAATCCATAAAATCAGACCTTTTTCAGCTTAAGATCATTTCTAGACTATCCTCTCACTAAAAATACCCTGGAATCAATTTACATGTTATTAATTTGAAAATTCTTTGCTAGGTCAGACAGCCATATTGGAAAAGCACCAAATCCCTTCAGAGTTTTTTGTTATTGGTAATATAAAGAGGACAGAGAATGTATTTCAAATTAGTTGTCATTTCATGAGGCCCTTCATTTCTTGGCAGGCCTTAACTAGAATCTAGCCTCCTCTGATAATAGTTGAAAATGTCTCATGACTAATTAATATTATACAATCAGAGCACTGTTTTCTGATTAATCAGGTGGGTGGACCTTATGAAATGTTCTCTGAAGACCATGCACGTAATCTTTGATGGCTGTTTATGTGTTATATTGACTTCTGATTCCTGTGTGTTCAACTTCTAGTGTGAATAGTAACGCCAAAAATTCAAAAGGGCTTTTGAAGTTGATTTGTAATTAAATAGCATTATTAAAATAAAGAGTCAAAGCATTGTCAAATATGATAAACTCGGTGTCAAAACTGAGCCTTAAAAACCAAAAAGTGTGGCCGGGTGTGGTGGCTCACGCATGTAATCCCAGCATTTTGGGAGGCCTGGGCAGGTGGATCACTTGAGGCCAGGAGTTCAAGACCAGCCTGGCAAACATGGTAAAACCCTGTCTCTACTAAAAATTAGCCAGATGTGGTGGCATATGCCTGTAGTCCCTCCTAACTAATCAGGAGGCTGAGGCGAAAGAACTCCTTGAACCTGGGAGGTGGAGGCTGCAGTGAGCTGAGATTGTGCCATTGCACTCCAGCCTGGGCGACAGAGCGAGACCCTGTCTCCAAAACAAAACAAAACACCAAAAAACTCATGCCTGTTATCCTAGCACTTTGGGAGGCCAAGGCATGAGGATTGCTTGAGCCCAGGAGTTTGGGACCAGCCTGGACAAAATAAGGAGACCCCATCACTACAAAAAATAAAAAAAAGGGGCTGGCCATGGTGGCTCATTCCTGTAATCCCGGCACTTTAGGAGGCCGAGGCAGGTGGATCACGAGGTCAGGAATTTGAGACCAGCCTGGTTGCATGGTGAAACCCTGTCTCTACTAAAAATATAAAAAAATTAGCCAGGCATGGTGGCGCACACCTGTAGTCCCAGCTACTTTGGAGGCTGAGGTGGGAGGATGACTTGAGCCCTAGGGGTCAAGGCTGCAGTGATCCCACTACTGCACTCTAGCCTGGGCAACACACACACACACACAGAGATCCTGCTTCCAACAAAACAAAACAAAACAAAAAAACAACCCTCCCCAAACCAGAAAGCATTCTCAACCATAGTACTTCCAAGCACTCTTTTTGTATTAGAAGTGTTTAAAGCGATGATAAAGTCAGTAAACTATTTCAGAGCTGTCGGAAGTGTGTCTCAGCACACGACAGTTGTGATTTCGTAAGTTTCTTAAGGTTTCAAGTGCACAACATTTTACCGAAGTGTTATTACTGTCTCAGGAATGAGGCCCCTGGAACACAGGAAAGATCTCCACCCAGGGAGGAAGGTTGGGAGGCCTCAGCAGCCAACAGTGGTGTGATTGAGACTCCGGAGTCCCTTTACACTTGTGTAGAAGCTTACTATGGGTCACCTTCATCCTAAGTGCATTACATTTATTAATTCACGTATCCTCACAGATAGGGAAACTGAGGCACACAGCAGCCAAGGAACTCGTCCAAGGCCAACCAGGTAGTGTATGGTGGAACTGGAGTGAAGGCAGGCTCCACAGTCCCTGTTCTTAAGCTTTACACTCCACTGCTTCTAATTCCTGACTTTCTTTTAAATACAAGGATATAATTTAAAATCCTGCCCAACACTTGTTTTGTAAGATTCTAGTGGCATGGGAAGTGAGGGGTTACAGTTGGTGTCAGTCATATTTCAAATGGCTGGAGATAGGGTGATAACATACACCTAAGGAAGTCACACTGGCTGTTACAATGTTGTGAGAATATCATTCTGCTGAGATTTTACGCTTGCTGTTAGTTGACATAAAATGAAGCTTAGTCTATTATATACAATGCCAACTTTTTCCTTCATCACTTACAAGGGTTGACTTTAATGTAAGGAGAAGATTGCATTTTCAAGTCTCATTTAGAAGGCTACAAAGGCTCTGGTTGGAATTATTAAGAAAGACAAATCTCAGGTAATCTGAACATGTTAAATTGTAAGAGTACTTAATATGAATTGGAGGAAGAAATTCTCTGACGCAAAGGGGGAGGAATTTGTATCTTGGAAAGAATTTCCTTTGTCTTTTATTATTTATGCAGTTGATAATTGCAGTATCGCCACTTCACATATGAAAATATCATTGTAGTAAATTTATGAGTTGGCTAACGAAGTTGCCATCCATCTTCGCTTTAGTTCAATTGCCATTATTAGTTTCCCAGAGTACTTTCTAATTCTCTACCACAGTACTCATGCTTTATTTTGATTTTAATTGTGTCATATTTTTGTCTTTCTAGTTAGTCAACTAAGCGAGGCCCTGGTGTACCTGGTGTACCTGTCTTGTCCATCGTTGAATTCCTAGGCTTAGCACAGTGCCTGACGTAGAGTAGGTGTTGGCAGCTATTTGTAGGATGAATGAATGCATGACTGTGTTAAGCAGACATCAAAGATGCATAAAATTGAAATCTAGTTGTTGTAGGACTTAAAAAGAGAGGAGATCCTTATAGATGAGCACTGGTTGTTTGCAGGATCATTATTGTTCTCTGATGATCAAAAAACTGTTGACACCTGTACCAGTAGTCCCAGCTACTCGGGAGGCTGAGGCGGGAGGATCCTTTGAGCCTGGGAGGCAGAGGTTGCAGTGAGCCGAGATCATGTCACTGCACTCCAGTCCGGGTGACAGAGCCAGACCCTGTCTTAAAAAAAAAAAAAGAACGGTTTACAGATCAGTGAGAGAGGTGTTTTCCTAAATATTTAAATGTTTGTTTGCCCATGCTACTTTTCCAAATCCTAGTTGTCCTTTTCCCCTTCAAGTGCTCCTTCCTTTGTGAAGTCGTCCTTGATTCCCTTGTTGGATTCTGTTCACCGTGTCTGATTTTTACCTCTTCTAGTGCACTGACTACTCTTACCGTGTATTGTTTTTATTTTTTGGTACATGTGTTACTGTTTGTTCTACTAGACTATAAACTCCTTGAGTGTGAAAACCATGTCTACTTAAACCAGCCTGCTTCTGAGAGTGAAAAGGGACACTAATCAGTTAGGACGCTGAGTAATAGATGTGTTCAAGGGTGTGCGAGGCAAACCTGATGTCTGGTTACTTCGCAGTAATCTTTAGCTTATTGAAAAAGCACGGGCCACTTGCACCTGTTTACAAGCACGTGAGATGGGCCTGAGAAGGTGATTGAGTTGCAGATTCAAAATGCTGGTTTGTGTCTTAGTCTTATCTCTGTCACTTCACCAGTCTAATGACTGTGGGCAATTTATTTCATCTTGAAGATCCTCATTTTACTGACATGTTAAGCAGTAATGACCATTTATTTCCTGCTGTTTCTTAGGCCCCCTCCTTTTTGTTTTTTGAGGAGGAGAAGATATAAAAAAGCGCCCTTTAGAGCTGTGAAGTGTCATAGATACTACAATATTGTTTTAGAATCAATTGAAGACTTTCTAACTTTGTAAACAAATTTGAATCTGATGACTGAAATCTAATCTATAAAATGTTTTTTTAGTGATAAAGTGAGCCTTAATACAATGCTTTGTAAATAGTATGAAATAAACTAGTAAATAAATATTGTAGTTTTTGTTAGTATTATATTCCTTGTTCTTTTAATTCATTTTTAAACTTAGAATTGTTTCCCACCTACAGATAAATAAATGTCAACTTGGGTCCATCTACTACATCTAATTGTCACTTTCACTTCATTGCATCGTTGCTATTAATCAGAATAAAGGGTGAATTTAGCAGGTTTTAGGGTTAGAGTAGTGCTAAGTGTTGTGAGGAATTGTGTTCAAGGTCATTAATTAGAAATCATAGGCCGGGCATGGTGGCTCACGCCTGTAATCCCAGCACTTTGGGAGGCCGAGGCGGGCAGATCATGGGGTCAGGAGATAGAGACCATCCTGGCTAACACAGTGAAACCTCGTCTCTACAGAAAAATTATCTGGGCGTGGTAGTGGGCGCCTGTAGTCCCAACTACTTGGAAGGTTGAGTCAGGAGAATTTTTTTTTTTTTTTTTTTTGAGACAGAGTTTCGCTCTGTCGCCGGGGCTGGAATGCAGTGGCCGGATCTCAACTCACTGCAAGCTCCGCCTCCCGGGTTTACGCCATTCTCCTGCCTCAGCCTCCCGAGTAGCTGGGACTACAGGCACCTGCCACCTCTCCCGGCTAGTTTTTTGTATTTTTTAGTAGAGACGGGGTTTCACCGTGTTAGCCAGGATGGTCTCGATCTCCTGACCTCGTGATCCGCCCGTCTCAGCCTCCCAAAGTGCTGGGATTACAGGCTTGAGCCACCGCGCCTGGCCGAGTCAGGAGAATTTTGTGAACCCGGGAGGCGAAACGTGCAGTGAGCCCAGATCGCGCCACTGCACTCCAGCCAGGGTGACAGAGCAAGACTCTGTCTCAAAAAAAAGAAATCATGATCTCTGCTATTTTAATATTCTACTCAGTATTTGAAATAAGCTTTATAATGTAGGCTGTAGTAAAACACAGCAATTAAGTGCTTAAAACAAGAATATCCCAACTGTAGGTTCAGCATACTTTACCTAAACTATACAACTATTATTTCTATCCACAATGGAATCAAAAACTTGATATGTTTCAGAAAACATGAAGTTAAGCAAGACATGTGGGAGGATTTTGACTTGAGGCAAATTTTGAAAGAAATTGTAAATATTTTCAAAGAAAATAGAAAAAGCACACAATTCAGAGGATATACAAAGCCAAATAAAAAGTTGTAAAATTATTATTATTATTATTTTTGAGACGGAGTCTCTCTCTGTCGCCCAGGCTGGAGTGCAATGGCACAACCTTGGCTCACTGCAACCTCCGCCTCCCGGGTTCAAGCAATTTTCCTGCCTCAGCCTCCTGAGTAGCTGGGATTACAGGCGTGCGCCACCATGCCCAGCTAATTTTTTTTTGTATTTTTAGTAGAGGCGGGTTTCACCATATTGGCCAGGCTGGTCTCCAACAACTGACCTTGTGATCTGCCCACCTTGACCTCCCAGAGTGCTGGGATTACAGGCGTGAGCCACTGCACCTGGCTGTAAAATTAAACTTAATATCTGATCTGACGGACTAAACAAAAGATCTTTTGCCTTTCACCAGTTTACCAGCTTCCTGTTCTTTTTCACTCTTAGCAGTTCACTAAGTATAAGTGGACTGTGAGGCATGAGCCGGAAGGGGTGGCATTGGGCATTTACAGCAATAGACCCTCACGCTAAGTGAAGTGTTATCAAATCTTCATTTTTTTTGCTTAAACTGTAAAATTGCTAATTACATTCATAGTTGTTGTAAGTTATATTCCAAAGTCTAACTGGAAAAATATTATTTTGCAACCAAAAAGGTACCAATTAGTTTTCCTGTTCATGAAACAATAAAAATAATTGATTCAGGGAGAAATGAAAACAGCCCATTTTAAATATTCAAATTGTAGGGCTATAAAATAAAAGTATTTTATATGAGGTATAGAGGAAAGAAATTACAACTTCAAAACAAATTCCTGTGATTAGCTTCTATGAGGAGGACCTTAGCAATGTATACTACATTTAAATGTGAACCTTCTTACCTTCTTCTTACCTTATCTTCTTAAAAGATACATCTAAAAGAAAAACTAAAATTTGTATCAATATGTTTAATTAAAGTATTATTGCTATTATTATGTAAAGCAGAAAGAAACTTCTGAAAAATAGCTGAGTGATACATTTAAGAATTTTACCTAAGGAAATTTAGTATTATTTAAACTGATTAACAGTATTTGGCAATGTATTTTCATTAGCGTTCTAGTATTAAAGCTAGCATTTCTTTAAAGGAGGGAGGCTAAAATTCATCCGAAAGCTTGTTTTTGTTAACTCAAATTTTCTCAGTGTTATTGCTAAACAAGTTATTGAATTTTCTCTGGGTGTCTTCTACATTGCCTTTCTTTGATTCTTGTCAGTGCAACCAGTCTAAGGTTTTACATGATAAAGGAAATCTGTGAAACTAATCCTAGAAACCTCTTTCTATTTTCTAACCTAACACCTCCAGGCACAGAGAAGACAAAATACTTCATTTGCATTCTTTAACATTAGGAACTCAGAATAAGTCTTTCAGCTGGAAATGTTATTGCATCTACATTTCCCGAAGAGAAAAAAGGTTAACAGCCCACTCAGGTTTATGTTAACTCATCTCTTTTTAGTATCCTGATCTGCACAAAGAGTGAAGAATGTGAGGCTTACCCACCCAGGCTCTTTCTTCTTTACAATCAACAAGACTCTGGAAGTGGTATCAGTGCTGATTATAGGGAAATAAAAAGAAGAAATAAAATATGCACAAAAGAAATGGAAAACACTAACAGACTTTAATCTTAGTCTTCTAGGAATAGAAAGAACATTGCCAAAATTAATAAAGAATATAGTAATTCAAATTTTTTGAAATAAAAAATTTCCTCCATAAATTTGAAAAGCTTACCAGGAAAGTACAAAGATATTGCGATTTATAGTTTGTTTGTTGAAATGGTTTTTATCAAAGTAATCAATACCAAAAAACTCTTGTTTGTTCTAAGTACCTTGGTCAGAAACCTGAAACATTTAATAAAAGAAATTGAGCAATTTTCTGACTTAATGTTAGCTAAAAAGTAAAAATGGAAATCATTCAATTGCCAGATATTAAAAATTGAAAGTGTTCTATTGCTGCAATGCTCACTCCCCATCAGTGTGGGAGAAACAAGGTTTTATATTTAACTGTAATATATTCCTTAAGATATACTTAAGTAGGAAAGTTGACTTCTGCCCACAGTTACAGTGTGGAAGGTTACCACTGTTCTCTTTCTCTAAACACTGTACATAGCTATCATCTGGAAATAATAGTATTACTTCAGTGCATTGTGCCAGTAGACACTTAATATGGAATATACATTAGACTAAATGACATCCAGATCCCAGTAATACTGAAAGAAAAAGACACAGGTTCCTTTCGTTAAACCAAGTCATAGCATATAGTGTACAATAAATTAAATACAGTTTGTATGTCATTCGATTTTAATTGAACTTGCAGTTAGCATCCCAAACAAATTTAAAAATCATGTGAGTTTATAAATTTTTATTTTTGAATTTTAAAATAATAGAACCTTTGCCCCCTTCCACTACCCATCTGCTACAGCAATTACATTCCTTTATGTTCTTATCCTAATGAATCAGCTAAATTGGGTTTTAATTTACAATGAACTGATAACATTTAAAGAAAATGACTCCTATAAATGTAGTAGGTGAGAGGCTGAGGGCATCCTCTTCTAGGTTATTCTTTTCCTTCCTCCCTTTATTGATGCTCCACAGTCAGTGTTGGGGAAAATTAATTAGGAGTTTTATTACAGTCTTCTCTAAAGTGTTGTCCCCATTGCAGAGACTGAGGACTTCCAGTGCAGTGTTGACTAGTACCAGTGCACATCCTTATCCAGGAGACTGGAACTTACCCAGGATCACAAAAATGACACTAGGAGTGTTTCTCCCCTCTCAGGGTTAAAATGTTCTCCTTATTTTTTATTTTTATATATTTATTTTTGACACAGGATTTTGCTGTGTTGCCCAGGCTTGAGTGCAGTGGTGTGAACACGACTCACTGCATCCTTGACCTCCTGGGCTCAAGAAATCTTCCTGCCTTAGCCACCTATGTAGCTGGGACCATGCCTGGTTAATTTTTTTTATTGTTTTGTAGAAACAGGGTCCTGCTATGTTGTCCAGGCTGATCTTGAACTCCTGTGCTTTGCTTTTTATTATTTTTATTATTATTTTTTTTGAGACAGAGTGTCGCTTTGTTGCACAGTGGTGTGATCTTGGCTTACCGCAACCTCTGTCTCCCAGGTTCAATAGATTCTCCTGCCTCAGCTCCTGAGTTGCTGGGATTACAGGAGCACGCCACCATGCCCAGATAATTTTTGTAGTTTTAGTAGAGATGGTTTCACCATGTTGGTCAGGCTGGTCTCAAACTCTTGACCTCAGGTGATCCAGGCACCCTGGCCTCCCAAAGTGCTGAGATTACAGGCGTGAGCCACTGTGCCCAGCCCTTGCCTTTTATTCTTAATGATTATTGTTTAAAGTACACTGAGTTCAGGTTAAAAAGCAACCACCAAAGTAGATTTTAACACCTAAAAGCTGGGAGAAGGGGCCATTCTTGTATGCAGTAACTCTTTGGAGTCCAGGTACTAACATGCCCCATATTTCATCCCGGTGCTAAACTGAACTTGTTTTCCAATTAAAAAAAAAATAAAAGTCTGATTAATATTGCATAGGAGTACCAGAAATGGCCTTGTTGGAAACCCAAACTATTCACATTCAATAAGAAATCTGTTTGTAGGTGTGTCTGCCCATTTGCAGAACAGCGTATAGCTCCTGGCACTCAATACGCAGTGTTGCCCAGCTTGCCACAGGAGCCTAAAGTGGAGGTCGTAAAAGGTAAGGAAGAAAGAGGGAGGAGTATGAGTTGTTCAGTATTCATTTGCTTCTCATTTCATCACTGATTTGATGGTACCCAGGCCTTTCAGAGCCGGTCTCCGTAATACTGGTACAGGTGGCCTGATGTTCTGTTGCTCAGATAGTGTAGTCTCGTCTCATCTGTGATTTCAGCAGCACTCATGGCAACGGGAACATTCTTTTTCTTTGCAACCCAGGAGTAAGATTGAATCTCTGATTAAAGAGCAAAGCTTGAGTGTTTTGGACACGGTGATGCTGCAGAGGTGGGTTCCTGTTCTGGCTGTCCATGTCCAAATGTTTTCATACTTTGCAGTTGCCACATTTTTTTTTTTTTTTGAGACGGAATTTCGCTCTCGTTACCCAGGCTGGAGTGCAATGGCATAATCTCGGCTCACTGCAACCCCCACCTCCCGGCTCAAGTGATTCTCCTGCCTCAGCCTTCTAAGTAGCTGGGATTACAGGCACACACCACCACGCCTGGCTATTTTTTATATTTTTATTAGAGACAGGGTTTCACTCTGTTGGCCAGGCTCGTCTCAAACTCCTGACCTCAGGTGATCCGCCCGCCTTGGCCTCCCAAAGTGCTGGAATTACAGGCGTGAGCCACCGTACCTGGTGTTCAGTTGCCACATTTAACCTTTAGTGCTAGTAAACATTTCACCATGGTTCACTTTGTACAAAATGAGAATCTTTATTGAAGCATCCCAGCCAAACATAAGAATGTACTTAAAAAAAATTTTTTTTAAGCCTAAAGTCCCTGGAAGAGGCTGGCAAACTGGCTTCAGAAACACTTCACCGGGCATGGAGCTGCTGAAGCCGCTGCTAGTCTGTGTGTTGATTTCACTCCTGTAAGTTGGTGGCTACTCTGAAATAGTTTTCAAAATTTTTATTGTAAAGTAAAAGGCAGTTACAGGAGAACTATCCAAAAAAAATGTGTGGCTTAATGAACTATTATAGGGTGAACAATTTTGAAATCATGAAATAGGTCCAGATGCAGATGTTTACCCAGAATCCTGGAAGGCCTGGCCATGTGACACATCTCAGTGCTAACCTCCGGCCTCTCTTTAAACATACCCATTCCTTTGGCTTTTATAGTAATCATTTTTTTGCATTTAAAAATAATTTTATTGGATAAAATTATAAAATACCTTGGACACAGTATTTAAGTTTTGTCCATTTATTTTTAAATTCGGTAAGTTTTAAAAATATTAGTCTATAGGCTCCCCTTGCTTCCTTTTCTTTACGACTTATATGTTGAAGAACTTGGATGTTTGACTCTCAGAGTTCCCCCAGTCTTGACTTAGCTCACTGCATGGCGATGATATAGCTCAGTGGTTTCCCCCATTCTTGGTGTTTCCTGCAAATTGGCACTTGAATTCAGAGATAAGATCAGACTTGGATGTGATGCCTTTGATCAAGACTATAGGAGGCACATAATGTCTTTTTAGCTGTTTTTAAGATATAAGCAGACTTTGATGCTTACTGCCCATATCTAGTAATTTATTGGATTACAAAATTTTGGTAGTTTAATGCTAACATTTTTTTCATTAGTTAATTGGAATATATTTAGAAAGAAACACTTCTCATTTACTGTTTTATTACCACTGGTACAATTCATATATGAAAAGCAAGATAAATGCTTAATTCTTTACCTTTATTTACTATTTCTAAAGTAATGATTGGTTCCTTATCACCCTTCAAAGTTAACCAATTCTTTTAAACAAAATCACTATGAAGTCATATCGTTGAAATTACTAGTGAACTCAAGTTGTTCCTCTCCGGTCCGTGGGGCCTAATTTGACTCACGGGTCTTTTTGACTTGACCTCATAGTCTTCTCTAGCTTCCTTGCTATCTGATCTGACTGGACATTCCAGGCTCATGTTTTACTTTTTCTGTTCCAACTTTATTTATGTATTTATGTATTTATTTATTTATGTGTTTATTTATGAGATTGAGTCTTGCTCTGTCGCCCAGGCTGGAGCGCAGTGGCGCGATCTCGGCTCACGGCAAGCTCCGCCGCCCGGGTTCACGCCGTTCTCCCGCCTCAGCCTCCTGAGTAGCTGGGACTACAGGCGCCCGCCACCACGCCAGGCTACTTTTGTTTCTGTATTTTTAGTAGAGACGGGGTTTCACCTTGTTAGGTAGAATGGTCTCCATCTCTTGACCTCGTAATCCACCCACCTCGGCCTCTCAAAGTGCTGGGATTACAGGCGTGAGCCACAGCACCTGGCCTTCTGTTCAACTCTTTATTCAGCCATCTTTTCAAAACGCCTTGGCTGCTTCTAATGGTATTTGGAGATCACAGTTGGGGTATTAGGCATGGTCATTGCTACTGGTTGGTCATTTTAAGCCTTTTTAGTTACCAGGGCTAGGAAATAAAATATACATATATATTAACAGGTTTTTAACATATATGTTTTATGTTATATATGTATATTGCTTATAATACAATATGTTATCTTAACTATATTATATTAATAAAATATAGACCATATGGCAATATATTTACCATATAAATATGTTTATAATGCCAACCGCAACCCAAAATATGGTATGTATATAAAACAAATTTATATTATAATAATCATACTGTATTAATAACATACACATAACATTTTTCTCATATATAATATATATAACAATATAAAAGTATAATTAAATAAAGTCTATGTTTTATGTGAGACAAAATAACTCCTGTGTTCATAGCAATATTTTCCATTACAATTCAGAATTGCAGAACTTTAACCTCTTCTTTGTTGCCCCTGTGTATCTTCATTCTTCCGGATTCAGAATTCTGACTCTCAAGGATAGGGGAAATGACAGAATTAGACTATCGCACAGTTGCTTATTTGTCTCCTCCTGTGCTATACACAGAGCAATCTCAGGATAACAATGTTAATACCACTGCCAATATGATTACTAAAAACATTACAAATGTGTTTGTACATAATCTTCCTCTAATATTAAAAAAAAAGTTGTACTGTATCTATATTGTCAGAAAGTGTGGCTGTTATCTATAAGGTTTTTATACATACATCTCCTTAGCTTTCATTTAGTTTTAGCTCTACAAGTAACTCCTGGCTCTTTATGTTGATGTCCCGTTTGTCATTTTGGTTTCCTGAAGCTCCTTTTCTAGTACAGGAGTGGGCAAGCTTTTTCTATAAGGAGCCGGAGGGTAAATATTTTTGGCTTTGTAAGCCATATGATCTCTGCTGGTACTCATTCTTATTCTTGTAGTGAGAAAGCAATCACAGACAGTGTAAACTATGAGAATGGCTGCGTTTCAGTTTCATATAATTTTCACACGTAATGATACAGTATTTAAAAAAAATTTGCCTCCTCCCCACCCCCAATAATTAGTAAAATCTTTTCTTAGAGATCATGGACTGTACAAAGACAGGCAGTGAGGCTGGGCATGGTGGCTCTTACCTGTAATCCCTGCATTTTGAGAGGCTGAGGCGGGCGGATCACTTGAGGTCGGGAGTTTGAGACCAGCCTGACCAACATGGTAAAACCCCGTCTCTACTAAAAATACAGAATTAGCTGGACCTGGTGGTGCATGCCTGTAATCCCAGCTGCTTGGGAGGCTGAAGTAGGAGAATCGCTTGAACCTGGGAGGTGGAGGTTGCAGGGAGCTGAGATTGCACCATTGCACTCCAGCCTGGGCGACAAGAGTGAAACTGCCTCTCAAAACAAAAAACAAAAAAACCCAAAGCAGGCAGTGAATGGGCCAGATTTGGCCCACACACTAGTTTGCAAACCTCTGCTGTATTGGACTTCTCAGAGTTTATGAGTTCTTGCATGTTGTTACATTTTCTCTGCCTTTTATAGTTGCACTGACTTCTATGGATTAAAATTGCTTAGCTTGACTCAGCCTGGTGGCTCATGCCTGCAATCCCACCACTTTGGGAGGCTGGGGCAGGAGGATCGCTTGAGGCCAGGAGTTTCAGACCGTCATAGGCAACATAGCAAGACTCCATCTCTACCCCACCAAAAAAAAAAAAAAAATGCTGGGCATGGCAGTACACACCTGTAGTCCTAGCTACTTGGGAGGTCAAGATGGGAGGATCACTTGAGCCCAGGAGTTTGAGGCTGCAGTGAACTGTAATGGCACCCCTGCATTCCAGGCTGGGCGACAGAGCAAGACCCTCTTCCCCAAAATTAAAGTAAGTAAAATTCTTAGCTCATACTTTCTTTCCTTGAGTTTCTTACTCAAAAGAGTTTATTATTCCATTTTCTTTTTTCTTTTTTTTTTTTTTTTGAGACGGAGTTTCACTCTTGTTGCCCAGGCTGTAGTGCAATGGCATGATCTCGGCTCACCGCAACCTCTGCCTCCCAGGTTCAAGCAATTTTCCTGCCTCAGCCTCCGTAGTAGCTGGGATTATAGGCATGTGCCACCACGCCCAGCTAATTTTGTATTTTCAGTAGAGACGGGGTTTCTCCATGTTGGTCAGGCTGGTCTCGAACTCCTGACCTCAGGTGATCCACCCACTTCGGCCTCCCAAAGTGCTGGGATTACAGGCGTGAGCCACTGCGCCCGGCTATTATTCCGTTTTCTTTTGGCACAAAATGTTGCTGTCAAAGTCTGATGATTATTTAAATTTCTCTTTTGTATAAGTTACTTTTTCCTGGTTTTTGTTTTTTTTTTTTCATTTACTTAAGTATTATTGCTAGCATTTTTTCTTGGTATGTTGGTCATCCTGGAGTGAATTTCTCCTATAGTGTGGTCTTTTAATATTTATTTTTTGGTTCAAGTAAATTTTCTTGAGTTATATTTTTAATATTTGCTCTTTTTTTGCTTTGGTTCTCTTCAAGGATTCCTATTATTCATATGTTGGATGTTCTTTTTTATCTTCAATATTTGTCATCTCCTGTATTGTTTATTCATTTTTTTATATTTAAATTAAATATTTTTATTTTCACTTTGTCTTTCTCATAAGGCATTGTCTGTTTTCCTTATTCACTCTTAAATTCTTTGTAGCTGTTTTCATTTATGGAATGATTTTCTTTTTCATTTCTAATTGTATCATGAGTTCTGTCATCTCCTTTCTGCATTTCGGAGCTTTTCTAAATCTGATTTATACTATTTTATGTTATGTGTCATTTAAAAATATCTTTTAACTTGTTTTGAAATATTAGATGATAGGCCAGGCACGGTGGTTCATGCCTGTAATCCCAGCACTTTGGGGGGCCAAGGTGGGTGGATCATGAGATCAGGAGTTCGAGGCCAGCTTGGCCAACATAATGAAACTCTGTCTCTACTAAAAATACAGAAAAAATTAGCCGGGCGTGGTGATGCGCATCTGTAGTCCCAGCTAATTGGGAGGCTGAGGCGGGAGAATTGCTTGATCCTGGGAGGCGGAGGTTGCAGTGAGCCGAGGTTGCGCCACTGCACTCCAGCCTGGGTGACAGAGTGAGACGCCGTCTCAAAAAAAAAAAAAAAATAGATGATAGTTTTGATCTATTGTGTCGGTATGTTTTTGTCCTGTGCTTTTCCCCCGCCACATGGATGTTGTTCTGGTCCCTTTTTGTTGCCTTATAAAAACGTTGTGTTGAGGCTGGGCATGGTGGCTCACACCCGTAATCCCAGAACTTTGGGAGGCCGAGGTGAGTGGATCACTTGGGGTCAGGATTTCAAGACCAGCTCGTCTGACATGGTGAAACCCTGTCTCTACAAAAAATACAAAACCTTATCAGCTGGGCATGGTGGGGGGCACCTGTAGTCCCAGCTACTTGGGAGGCTGAGGCAGGAGAATTGCTTGAACCCCAGAGGTGGAGGTTGCAGTGAGCCAGGATCTCCTTGCTGCAGTCCAGAGCGAGACTTTGTATCAAGACAAAAAACAAAAAAAATTGCGTTGGATTTTACGTTGATACTTTTATTTTGCTTAGTTTAATGTATAAAATTAGTTTTTCTCTACATTGCTTTTTAAAGAGCCACGTATTTTCAAATCAGTGACTCAAGTCCAAAAAGTTCAAACACTTGAATAGAGATAGCAGGAAGTGATTTATTCTGAGGTCTTGAAAAGATTGAATTAACCCTGTAATCTCCCCAGTATTCTTTTCGATGTTCCTATTGATATCACTGTATTCAGTGGGTGCTCCTTTCTATCTGCTACGTTAATTTTTGAAAGCTTTCTTTCTGACTCAGTTTATCAGATGCGCTGTATTCCCTGAACCAATCCTGGAACTGGCCTTTTTTACCAGAAACACTTTTTTCTTTTAGCGTGGAATAGTATTAAAAACCACAGTCTGGATCTTTTGGACAGTTCAACTGTTTTTCCATGGCTATCTTTTTTTTTTTTGAGACAGGGTCTTGCTCTGTCATCCAGGCTGGAGTGCAGTGGTGCAGTCTCAGCTCACTGCAGCTTCTACCCACCGGGCTCAAGCAATCCTCCTACCTCAGCTTCCCAAGTAGTTGGGACCACATGGGACCACAGGTATACACCACCATGACTGGCTAATTTTTATGTTTTTTGTAGAGAAAAGTTTTCGCCATGTTGCTCAGCCTGGTTTCAAACTCCTGAGCTCATGTAGCTCACCTGCCTCGGCCTCCCAAAGTGCTGAGTCACAGGCGTGACCCACTACGCCTGGCCCCATGGCTGTCTTTTACTTCTGACCCTGGTTTTGTAGTTACCCAAGTAGCAACTCTTGGTGAACCTAAAATGTATACACTTTAAAATCTGAATTCATAATTAGCAATTTACTAACTTGTGATATTTCTAAGAATGAAATATGTATCATACATTGTAATTTTTACAATGATTCTTTCTGTCCTTCATTCCTGACATAAAATCTGTTGTAAATTAAATCTCATTTCCTTAACATACTGCTCAAACCCGACTCTTTTCCCCATTCTTCTATTAAAATTTTTCCAGAACCATAAAGTCACAGAATTTAGGAAATGAATAGAATTTTGGAGCAGTGATTTCAGCTTTTCATAGTTTCTTTCTCTTCCTTTGTCTTGCCATGTCGCCTATGCTGGAGTGTAGTGGCTGTTCATAGGTGCCATCGTAGCGCACAACAACAGTGAACAGTGTCTGGGCTCAAGAGATACTCCTGGCTCAGCCTCCCAAGTACCTGGGACTACAGGCACACTTGGCTCCTCATTATTTTTTTTTAATGAATCACTTTAATGATGAAAAATGCCCACCTTTTGTGGTCATAAGACATTTGTTTGCATTCAGATATTATATGCATCATGCAAGGTAAATTTAAAAGGACCTTGAAAAGCATATTTTTGGAAACAAATTTAGTTACTATTGCATAACAGAAAACTTGCAGTGATTAAGGGAAGCTGATAATTAGATGGATAACAAAAAATACCAGGTTAACCGAAGAGTATCGAAGGTTACTAGTGGATATAATCTGGCTTTTTATTCTACATCACACCACTGCCTGGTCAAGAACTGAAAGCGTTTGAAACATGCTGCATCACACTGCAGTTGCCATATTCTCTTATCCTGACCTCATCCTTTTTGGTCACAGATTTATGGGAGCCAAGAGCCTCTAATGTTGCTCTCTCACTTTGCTTTAATTACTTTTAAAGGCCAACCTAGGGAGCACTTCCAAAAACACATTGATAAAAAGGAAGTTAAGTCATTGAAACATTTGTAGTTATCCAGCATACTACTGGCTATTTTTCTTTTGTATTGGGTGGGACAAAAAATAGTCACTAAATACTTGATGTAAGTGTTTTTTTTTTTTTTTTTTGATAATTTTGCATTTTTGGGTGAGTGATTTTCCTCAAATTAGAATGCACAAGAAAAATCTGGTTAATCAGTGTTCCAGGTCATTGGGCTCCTGTTAATCAGAAGTTTTACTGTATAATCATAATGTATTTTGGATGTTCTCATTTATGTTATTTCTTCAATTCTTTGTGTGGGTACTCTGATTGCTTGATTACATCTACCTAGCATAGTCGTTTTTAAAGCAGCATTATAATAAAATTTTCCATCTTTGCAAGTAAAATGAGAGTACGGAAAGACAACTGATGGTTGAAGCATGATTGTTTCCTCTTGCCTTTACTTAGTGTTCAGCGGGTTTCAGGTTTTGGATAAAGAGAAATGAATATGATTATTGTCCTGGTCCAAAATGATTCATGTATCCACCTGGAGACATAGAGTTGATAGAGGTGTAGGCTTACCACTATTATCTCCTCATACAGAGCAGCGCTACTTCCTACGTGCTTTACATTTTTGGGGATTTGCATAAGATTTTTTTTTCCATGAAAATAAAGTTCTACTAAAACCAAATACGAAAACATTTGATAGAGAGATACTTTATAAGCACCTCTTATGGCTGAAGGGGTTTCTTATCCAGCCTCCTGCCACTTGTAACACCAGCAAATTTTAGGCATTTGGGTTCCTATAATACTATTTTAGAGTCCTGTGGACCTAGCTATCTTATTATTCTAGTGTCCTCTTTTTTTTTTTTTTCTGGAGAAAGAGTCTTACTCTGTTGCCCAGGCTGGAGTGCAGTGGTGCAGTCTTGGCTCACTGCAACGTCCACTTCCCAGGTTCAAGCGATTCTCCTGCCTCAACCTCCAGAGTAGCTGGGATTACAGGCACGCACCACCCTGCCCAGCTGATTTTTGTATTTTTAGTAGAGACAGGGTTAGGAGCATCCTCATTCCCAAAGAGAAGAGGATGCAGAGGAATCTGAGTCGTTTTCCCCAGTTTATGACACTTACCTCTTGCGCTCTGTGCTATCATTTCTCCTTAACTCTCTAGTCTTCATCAGCCTTGTATAAAAACACTCAAGTTTAACTGTTTCTTTGGATTTTCATTTCCTTACGCAGGCTCCTATGTCACGTACAACTTATATTAAGTAAATGTGTATACTTTTTTTTTTTTTGGTTAATCTATCTTTTGTAATAGGTGCCCCAGCCATAAACTTAGAAAGGTAGAAGGAAAATAATAGTTTTCCTCCTGTATATTATTTAATTATTTAATCAAACTTAAAAGTCAGATATTATCCACATTGTCACTCAAAGAAATGGATGCCTTAGACTCAGGGTCTAAAAATTCCGTTTTCTTTTGTTTTGCTTTTGGGTAGGAGAGAAGCATACCTCTTGAATTTAAAGGCATTGGCTTTACTACTTATTTTCTCTGAATGATTTCATTCACAACTTTTATTTTTATATATATTTTTTGAGATGGAGTCTCGCTCTGTCCCCAGGCTGGAGTGCAGTGGCTCCATCTCGGCCCACAGCAACTTCTGACTCCCAGGTTCGAGCAATTCTCCTGCCTCAGCCTCCCCAGTAACTGGGATTACAGGTGCGTGCCACTATACCCAGCTAATTTTTTGTATTTTTAGTAGAGATGGGGTTTCACCATGTTGGTCAGGATGGTCTCGATCTCCTGACCTCGTGATCCGTCCTCCTCAGCCTCCCAAAGTGTTGTGATTACAGGCGTGAGCCACCGCACCTGGACTGCCATTCACAACTTTTAATTCCATCCTGTATTTGATGCCTTTAAAAATCTGTAGTTTGGCTGGGCGCAGTGGCTCATGCCTGTAATCCCAGCACTTTGGAAGGCCAAGGTGGGCAGATCATGAGGTCAAGAGGTTGAGATCATCCTGGCCAATATGGTAAAACCCCGTCTCTACTAAAAGTATAAAAATTAGCTGGACGTGGTGGCGCGTGCCTGTAGTCCCAGCTACTTGGGAGGCTGAGGCAGGAGAATCGCTTGAACCCCGGAGATGGAGGTTGCAGTGAGCCAAGATTGTGCCATTGCACTCCAGCCTGAGACAGAGTGAGACTCTGTCTCAAAAAAGATAAAATCTGTATTTCAGCCTGGACTTGTCTGATCACTTCTATACCTCTCTATCTGCCTCCTTAACATGAATACTTGACTATTGTGAGGCACCTCAGCTCAGCGTGTGCAAAGTTGGAGTCATCATCTCACCTCCTAAATATTTATCTCCTTGTATATTCCTTGTGTTTATTCCTTATTCAACTTCCACTTACTGCTCAGGGTGGGGTTAATCCTCCTGGTCACGATGGCCAGGAGAGCACTCCAAACACCAGGTTACTCAGCTGCCCTGGTCACCAGGAGAATGAACCTTTTTTCCCAAGTCAGGATTCTTTGCAGGTAGCAATGCTAACATGGAATGAACATGTGACGTAAAAGTGATATATAAATATGCGATTTATTGTTTATACCAACTCTGACAAAGGTCGTAGGTCAATCAGCAGTTAGGCGCCTTCCTCGAGGAAGGCCTGCATATAGGTCTGCTTTTTCCCATTTTATATTTACCTTCAGTTCTTTATGAAATGACTTCATCCTTTATCTCAGCAAACACCCCCATTACTTTTCTAGACCATGCCCTGTAGTGGAGCTAATGGCATCATATTTTGTTTTGTCTCCAGATCTATTTAAGTCATTAGCATTTTTTTTATTAGAGTGGCATGAACAGAGAGGTAGATCCATTGTCAAGGGACTTAGTGTGGTTTGTGCAGAGTGGTTTTGATTGAAACTGGAACTCTACCCAGTTAAATTCCTGCTGGATTCTTGACTCATCTTTTGTAGTCACAAGGATGTAAACATATTGTACTTTTTAAAAATCTATTTCTCTGAGGTGTCAGTGATCTGTTCACGTTTCCTGGAAATTATTGATATCCTGTTATCTTCATCCATGTTATCTCCTATGTTTAGCTCAGAGCCTGGTGCAGAATTGGTATTCAGTAAATATGGATATTTGTGTTATACTAGGCACTATGCTGCAGGCTGTTGAAAACACAGAGATTTATAAGGTGTTTAGGGGTGACCTTACTGGCTAGATTAGGTGGCATAGGACGTTATATACAAATACAGTGTCATAGAGTGGCTTTTTGGAGGTGCACTGTTTATACCCAGCAGGAGTACTTCAGTGCTGTCCGTTGTTTTCATTTGACTTTGTTGCATGCATCTATCCACACATGTACTATATGCAATATAGTATTTTAATGTGTTGGCTCAAAAACTGTTGTTTCTGCAAGAAAAATAGTTAGAAAATACACATATGGGCTTTTCTTTTTATAAATTGTGACTCCACATCATGCTCTGTAATGTTCTTGTTATAAATTTTGACTTGTTTTTCTCCACAGGCAGCAGAAGATGTCATTTTCATTGGACCTGACACACATGCCATTCAAGCCATGGGTGACAAGATTGAAAGCAAATTATTAGCTAAGAAAGCAGAGGTTAATACAATCCCTGGCTTTGATGGAGTAGTCAAGGTGAGAAGCTATTTTAACTTTTATTGTATATGTCTTTAAGCATTTTGTCAAAAGTATAGGATAAAATGCAACTATTGCTTTTTTGGGATATATTTATACACACACACATATATACACACACATACATACATGTATATATGTTTAAAAAAATCAGCGTTTTTACATTTATTTATTTATTTATTTATTTATTTATTTATTTATTTATGGTGGAGTCTTGCGCTTGTCACCTAGGCTGGAGTGCAATGATGCAATCTCGGTTCACTGCAACCTCCACCTCCAGGGTTCAAGTGATTCTCCTGCTTCAACCTCCGGAGTAGCTGGGATTGCAGGCGCCTGCCACCATGCCCAGCTAATTTTTGTATTTTTAGTAGAGACAGGGTTTCACCATGTTGGCCAAGCTGGTCTTGAACTCCTGACCCCAGGTGATCTGCCTGCCTCGTCCTCCCGGGTGCTGGGATTACAGGTGTGAGCCACCGCATCTGGCCAAAATTCAGTGTTTTTAACTGGATTATTTTATTATTTTTAGAGATGGGGGTCTCACTCTGTTGCCTAGACTGGAATGCAGTGGTACAGTGATAGCTCACTATAACCTTGAACTCCTAGGCTCAAATGATCCTCTCGCCATGACTCAAGAATCCCTCCTTCTTTAGCCTCCCAAGTGGCTAGGACTACAGGCACACACCACCACACCTGACTATTTTTATTTTGTAGAGATGAGGGTCTCACTGTGTTGCCCAGGCTGGTCTCAAACTCCTGGGCTGAAGAGATTCTCCCGCCTTGGCCTTCTGAAGTATTGGGATTACAGGTGTGAGCCATTGCGCCTGGCCAACTTGTATTATTTTAAATAGCATGAGTTTGAGTGAGAAACTGTTTGAGCATTGTATTCAGTGAATCAGCAGTGACTCAGACTTTCATAGGAAAACGCTTGGTGATTAAAAATTGTATTGTCAGATCTCTGGATTGCATTTAATAGTGGTATGTGTTTCATGTGTTAAATATTGTGAGTTTCTCTATATATCTTTATCTTGAGCTTCTCTCCATGTGTATAATATGTAAGTTAGAATCATGTTTCTGGTGAATGTGGTATAGCTATAGGTAACTGTATATTGCAAACATTTAGCAAGAGCCTTCTGCAACTGAAGGCTTCTGAGGGAGAAATGCAGAAATTGAAGTATGCAATTTCCCCTTTTCCCATGAAAAATTATTCTATTTTTTTCTAGTTAGAAGAGAGTCCTCATGTAGAGTTTTAACCTTGTATTTTGAGTTAGCCTGCAGGAACTCTTCATTTCAGCATTTCTTCTTGTTACTTTCGGCATTCTGTGTTGGGCTGTTCTTCATTGTGCAAGATCGTTTCATGCATTAGAGGACAATTAGAAAACTTGGCCCCTGGTTAATAAATATCCTCAGCTTCTTGCCTGTATTTACCTGTATTTACTTTTATCTACGTTTATCCATGTTGTTTCTTTCCCCTTGTTACAAGGAGGAGGTGTTCCACATCCTCTGGAAAGCCAGTTTCTCCTCCTATTTTCCAAATGTATTCTTTATAGCCTTCACAGGCTGTGGTTTTACTGATTATCTTTTCTCTCTTCTGTGTCTTAAAATTCTCATCTTTTAGCTCCTTTCTGTTATCATTGCTATTAAAAATGCTCAGTGAACAAATGTATTGTTCACTCAGTTGTGTGGAAAGGATGTGGTGATGAGACACACGTGATCTGCGCATCATAGTGCTCACAGTTTAGTGGGAAAGAAACAAGCATTTCTTCCATTCGTAAAGCACCATCACCCCTCTCACTCCACAGCTAGTTGCCACCTTCTTTCTCTCTTCCCTTTCAGTGAATTGCCCTTCCTCACTTTCATTTCTGTATCTTTCACTTTATCTTTAAATTTGCCATCTAGCTTCTTTCCTCATTCCTACTGAATTTCTCTTGCAAAGCTACCAGCAACCTCTTCCCTTTGTTAAATCCAGTATATAAGCTTGAATTCTGATCTTATAGCAATCTCTGAGCAGCATTTGAGTCTCTTGGTCAGTCCATACTTCCCTCTGAGATATTCACTTCTGGTACATTACTCAGTTCTAGTTTTTGTGTTTTTTGGCCTGTTTGAATGCCCCTTCTTAGATTCCTCCCGATTGTTCTTCCTATCTTTGTTCCTTAAATGGGGGTTTTTATTCTGGGTCCTGAGTAGGACATTTCCTCTTTTTATTGTGCTAACTTGCCCTGGGCAATCTTACTTTTTTTCATAGCATTAATTGCCACCTTTTCTTTATTATTATTATTATTATTTGAGACACGGTCTTGTTCTGTCACCCAGGCTAGAGTGCGGTGGCACAGTCATGGCTCACTGCAACCTCCACCTCCTGGGCTCAAGTGCTCCTCCCTCCCACGTCAGCTGCTTGAATAGGTGGGACTATAGATGTGTGCCACCACACCTGCCTACTTTTTATATTTTGTAGAGACGGGGGTTTCACTGTGTTGCCCAGACTGGTCTCAAACTCCTGGACTCAAGCAGTCCTTCTCCTTGGCCTCCTGAAGTGCTGGGATTACAGATGTGAGCCACTGCGCGCAGCCCTTCCGTATACTATAAATCATCTCTAGATTACTTATAATACCTAATACAATGTAAATGCTATGTAAATAGTTGTCCCACTGTGTTTTAAAATTTGCAGTAGTTTTATTTTTCCTTCTTTCCTTCTTTCCTTCCTTCTTTCCTTTCTTCCTTTCTTTTTTTTTTTTTTTCCCTGAGTATTTTCCATCTGTGGTTGGTTTAATCTGTGGATACAGAACCCAAGGATATAGAGGGCCAAGTGCATGTTTAGCAGACCATCTAAGGAAGTGGCAGGACACGTCTTGTTGCTATCCTGGAGAAGAGCAAAGCATATTAGGCAGAAAGAATAACAAGTGCAAGATTGTTGGTTGAGACTGAAGTGTACCTGATACTGAATAACCACCAAGGAAGCATGTGATTGGAATCATCAAGAGAGAGACAATTTAGAGATAAGGAAAAAAAAAAAAAAGATAATGGTATAGTAGGGAGCTTAGATTTTTAGGGCCTTAAAGGCCATTTTAGTATTAGGTAAATGCCTCCTTCCTACACTGGAGTGCAAGCTTCTGATGGCAGGGATGCTGCTCTGTTTATTACTGTATCACATGCGCATGGTGCCTAGCATATTGTCAGTGCTTAGTCAGTGCTCACTAAGTATTTGTTGAATAAATAATATTCTAGGAGGTACATTTTATACATAATACCTATTTAATACATTGTCTGCCATTTAGTACATATTGATTAGTCACATTTATTAAATACCAAAAGAAACCAAAAACCAAGAGAAAAAAATAAAAGACAATAGAAACAGATCCACATATGCTTTAGATATTGGAATTGGCTGAGATAACTACGATTTATATGTTAAAGAAATCCGAGGAAAATATGGAGAAAATAGATAAGTATATAAAGAATTTCATCCAGGCGCGGTGGCTCACGCCTGTAATCCCAGCACTTTGAGAGGCCGAGGTGCGCAGGTCACCTGAGGTCAGGAGTTCGAGATCAGCCTGGTCAACATGGCAAAACCCTGTCTCTACTGAAAATACAAAAATTATTCGAGTGTTGTGGCAGGTGCCTGTAATCCCAGCTACTCGGGAGGCTGAGGCCTGAGAATCGCTTGAACCTGGGAGGTGGAGGTTGCAGTGAGCCAAGATCACACCATTGCACTCCAGCCTGGGCAAGAAGAGTAGAAGTCTGTCTCAAAAAAGGAAAAGAAAAGAAAAGAATTTCACAAGAGAATTTGAGTCTATTTTAAAAATTAAATACAAGACTGGGCGCAGTGGCTTATGCCTTTAATCCCAGCACTTTGGGAGGCCGAGGCGGGTGGATCATGAGGTCAGGAGTTCAAGACCAGCCTGGCCAGCATGATGAAACCCCGTCTCTACTAAAAATACAAAAATTAGCCAGGCATGGTAGTGTGTGCCTGTAATCCCAGCCACTCGGGAGGCTGAGTAGGAGAATCGCTTGACCCCAGGAGGTGGAGGTTGCAGTGAGCCAAGATCGTGCCACTGCACTCCAGCCTGGGTGACAGAGTGAGACTCTGTCTCGAAAAAAAAAAGAAATTCTTTCACTGCAAATATGTGAAAATAAGGACTTTAGATAGACTTAACATTGGACTCAACCAAGCAAAATATAAGTATAGTATCCATGTTATAGCATGTATCAGGTTTTTTTTTCTTTTTCTGTGGCTGAGTGATACTCTATTGTGTGAGTATACCACTTTAAAAAAAACACCTGAGGTCAGGAGTTCGAGACCAGCCTGGCGAACATGGCGAAACCCTGTCTCTACTAAAAATACAAAAAAATTAGCTGGGCATGGTGGCAGGCGCCTGTAATCTCAGCTACTTGGGAGGCTAAGGCAGGAGAATCGCTAGAACCCTGGGGGCAGAGGTCAGTGAGCTGGGATGGCGCCACTGCACTCCAGCCTGGGCAACAGAATAAGACTCTGTCTCAAAAAAAAAAAAAAAAAAAAAAAAAAATCCATTCATTGGTTGAAAGACATTTGGGTTGCATTTTCACCATTGCAATTAATATTGCTACAAACATTTGTATGCAAGTATTTGCTTATATATTTGTTTGTTTGTTTTGAGATGGAGTTTCACTCTTGTTGCCCAGGCTGAAGTGCAGTGGCGTGATCTTGACTCACTGCAACCTCTGCCAAGTTCAAGTGATTCTCCTGCCTCAGCCTCCCAAGTAGCTGGAATTAGAGACACCCACCACCATGTCTATGTCTGGCTAATTTTTTTTTTTTATATTTAGTAGAGACAGGGTTTCACCATGTTAGTCAGGCTGGTCTCAAACTCCTGACCTCAGGTTATCCACCCACCTTGGCCTCCCAAAGTGCTGGAATTACAGGTGTGTGCCACTGCGCCCAGCCATATGTCTGTTTTTAAGTTATTTGGGGTATGTACCCAGGAGTGGAATTCCTGGGTCATGTGGTAATTCTATGTTTATCTTTCTGAGGAACTGTCAGGCATCCAAACCTTTATCTACTCCCTTCCTCTTGTATAATCCACTCCTCTTCAATTTGAGTAGAACCTGTGAATTGCTTCTCTAACTAATAGAGTATGGCAAAGGTGATGTCATGTTACTCCCTTAATTAGGTTGCGTTATATGGCAAAAGTGATGGGATGTCACTGCATTCAATTACATTATGTGGCAAAGTGGTTGGGTGTCACTCCTGTGATTATGTTTCATTATGTAATACTTGATCTTAACAGCCTAGAGAACAAGATTCGTTTTGCTGGCTTGATAAAGTAAGCAGCCATATTGAGGAAGCCTGCTTGGCAGTGGATGGTGGGCAGATTCTAAGGATCTATGTGAGGGCAATCTCTACCCAAGAGCCAGCAAAAGGCTGGAGTCCTTTCTCACGCAGCTACAAGGACATAATTCTGCCAACTACCTGAATGAGCTTGGCAGCAAATTTCTCCCCGTTTGAGTCTCCAGTGACAATGTAGCCTGGTTCACTCCCTGATTGCAGCCTTGCAAACCCCTGAGCAGTGTATGATGAAACTATTATTATTATTTCCTTATGAGGTCTTTTCCTCTTTACCTTTTTGTTTTAGACATTTGTGTGAATTTGGGTAGGGGTTTGGATGTGTCATTATGAACCTTGATCTACTCAGCCTGAATATTTCTACCAGTATAATTATATATTTTTTTGACAAGGAATTTTGCCTTTTTTGTATCTTCAATTTGTACTTGATTTATTCACAAGAATACTAATGCGTCACTGTCCAAATTATTTCTGGCTTGATGATGAATGGTGGAGTCCTCAAGGGTTCAAGGACGAGACCATCAGGAGAGCATTTGATACGGAAATTCTGTTTACATAGGAGATTTTTCCTTATGAAATTAATGGATGTAGTATCTCACAGGAAGGGAATGTTTCTTGGCTAAAGGTCCAAAGGTGACCGTTGTGTGCTGGGACGTGGGAAATGCGACAGTTATTATCGATATGTATCAACCAAGTAGTTTGTTGATTCCGAGGGAGAGCTTGTGGAACAATGGCAGGAATTAAGGTAAATATTGTGCCACCCATATCAATAAATTTTTTACTTGTTTCTCCACTAATAATTAGTGAAAATTCTTCTTGTGAGTTGAAGAGTAAAAGGAGAAATGGGTGCTTGATTTGCTGTTAGAATGTTGCCTACTATCATTTTTTTCCCCTATTCTCTTGAATAAAACAACAATTATTTTTCCATTGTAATTTCTTCTTACAATGTCTCAGGTGTCTTTATCAAAAGACTGGTGTTTAATTTTTGGAGTGGGAGCATCTAGTTTTATCTTCAAGTGTGTCATCTTATTCTGGGTCTTACACTGCCTTTGTTTTCAGGCTCTTTTGAAATGTGTAATATGGAGTTATGTTGTTTGACTGTGGTGCCTTCCCAGCCAATTTTTGCTTGTTTATAACATTTTCTGTTTCTGGCCTAAGGCTGCTCACAAGAAGTAAGGAAGGAGCTGGGGTCACAATTACTTCAGGGCTTACTCCTGAATGCTAACTGAAGGTAGTAAGAACCCACCCTGGAAGTCTCCGAGGGGCTTATCCTTCCTCTGCCAGCACAACTGGATTAGAGTTACCTGTTTTCACAGGAAAGATTTTGGTGATAGCCTTCAAAAGACCTTGTCCAATATCTACAGTTTATTTTTTTTCTTTTTTCTTTTTTTTTTTTTTTGAGACGGAGTCTCTTTCTGTCACCTAGGCTGGAGTGCAGTGGTGCAGTCTTGGCTCACTGCAACCTCTACCTCCCGGTTATAGTGGTTCTCCTGCCCCAGCCTCCCAAGTAGCTGGGACCACAGGTGTGCACCACCATGCCTGGCTACTTTTTTTTTTGTATTTCTAGTAGAGACTGTGTTTCACCATGTTGGCCAGGTCTTGAACTCCTGACCTCAAGTGATCCACCTGCCTTGGCCTCCCAAAGTGTTGGGATTACAGGCGTGTGCCATCGCACCCAGTCATTCAGTTTTTCTAAACCCCACTAGCTTTCTGTGCATTTAGAGTCTGAAGTCACTCTCAGGATATTTCTCGTTTCCCTTTTCTAATAGGTCTTCCTATTTCCCTCTCCCTGTTCCCCACTTTGTAACTATCCTTGGTGAAATGATGCCATTTAGAAAGAGAAGACAGTGAATTTGCATTACATATTTAATGCATTTAAAGAGCAGAAGTCTGACTCTGAGAGACCACAGACTTAGTCTGAGCCAAACTCATGGGAGTCTCCTAATGGCATATTGAATATGTTGTTTGTGCATCTCATGAATTGGGCTCACAACCTAATGGCTGGCCATCTCTAACTGCAAACCTGACAGTGCCTTGTCGGTTTAAGATTTGGAAAGACTCTATCTCCTAGGCCCAGACTTCCATGGACAGAGCAAGTCAAGACAGAGGAAAATACTCAAGGTTCCCATGTAAATTGTGTTCTATTGGGATGGTGATCTGATGAAACCTTCTGAACTCACTGGCTTCTAGAGTCAGCATGAAGATGGGTTTATGAAACCTATGCCTGTCTTCTTTCAGGTGAGCTTTGACTTATGGACTTAGAACAAAAAATGTTGAGGACATTATGTTAGTAGTATGGGAGGTTTCTTCCAATATTAAACATTTTCAAACGTGATCAGAAATTCAGCGGGTCTTTATTTCTACAGTACTTGAAAAGGAAATTGGAGCTCTACCCAGTGTGAGACTCGTCTCACCATTGTGGTTGGGGAGACCCCCGAGGGGGTCGCTCAGTGGGCCTCAGAGAAGCATGCAGATGCCAAGTCTAGGATCTTGAACTGTGGCTTTTAGTGGGCCTCGAACATGTCTCTGTGGGTAATACACTTGGTTTTGCTTGTTCAACAGGTTATTTTGGTTATCTTCTTAGGAGGCTGCATCTGAATTTGCAGCCTCTGTTCTAGTAAATTTGGAAAATATGGAAAGGTAGAAAGGAGAAAAGAAATCTCATCTTTTCAGTTTTTTTCCTTGTATGCATTAGATGATTTGTAACATCCTGTTATACTCTCAAATAATGATTGATTCTCATTGTCTGCACTAATGATTGTTACTGAATTTGTGATGCCACAACTGAACCTGCAGGTTATAGTTTTCAGATAAGCATTTAAAAATAATTAAAGGAATGTTCTTTTGTTACCCTGGGAAATATTTTTTTTTTTGAGATGGAGTCTCTCCCTGGAGTGCAGTGGTGCGATCTCAGCTCACTGCAACTTCTGCGTGCCGGGTTCAAGCAATTCTCCTGTCTCAGCCTCCCGAGTAACTGGGATTACAGGCATGCACCACCATGTCCAGCTAATTTTTCATTTCATTTCATTTCAGAGATGGGGTTTCACCATGTTGGCCAGGCTGGTTTCAACCTCCTGACCTCAAGTGATCCACCTGCCTCGGCCCCCAGAGTGCTAGGATTGCAGGTGTCCAGGTGTGAGCCACTGCGCCTGGCGGAAATAATTTTTTTGAGACAGACTGTCACTCTGTTGCCCAGGCTGGAGTACAGTGGCACAGTCTCGGCTGACTCCATCCCCGCCCCTCTGGGTTCAAGTGATTCTCGTGCCTCCATCTCCGGAGTAGCTGGGATTACGGACATGCGCCACCATACCCGGCTAATTTTTGTATTTTTAGTAATTAGTAATTTTTTAGTAATTTTTGTATTTTTAGTAGAGATAAGGTTTCACCATGTTGGCCAGGCTGGTCTTGAACTCCTGAGCTTGGGTAATCCGCCCTCCTCAGCCTCCCAAAGTGCTGGGATTAGACGTGTGAACCACCATGCCCGACCGGAAATAATTTTTAATACTAATTTTATTTTTAGTTTGGTTTTATTTCTGATACAAGAGGCTGTACATATTTTTCTTTTAAATTTGGCTATTAGTTTAGGTTTCTGGTATAGTGACTCCACATTCACTTGGAGCTACACCGTTCACATTTACTACTTTAGAGTCATTGAGTATAAGATTACTTTTGAGGATATCTATGCAGATAGAAGTTTGCTGATGGAAATTAATAGTACCGAATTTTGAATATCTTGTGTTTTTAGCAACTGTGTTAGCAACAGTTTTTCATTGGCAGAGTGCATATGCCAATTATAGGTAATTCTATCTTTTAAAAAATATTTAGTGTTTTTAAAATTAGTCTACAGTATTTTTAAGACTAAATTATTTTCCTTGGTGACTATAGTCTTTTTTTGCCCAAGTAGTTTCCACCAGTTATGATGCAATTTTAGTTTGTTACATTTCTCCTTCAAACCTCTGTTCCTTTCTTATTTGAATATTTAGGATGTTACATGGAGACAGTTTACCCATACTCCTTTAAAGCATTGTGTGCAGTACTTCAGTGGTCTTCGGCAGCTGTTTTCTTTATGGCTTATTAATCTGTCCTTGAATCATCCTTTTCCTTAGAGAGAAATTAATGTTTTAAAATGTAATTCTGAAGTAATCATTTGGTATCAAGTATTTACCTTTAACAAAATTCGTTTTATGCCACATTTCATTACCTTGATCTCAGAAACTTGAGAGCAGAGTGAAAGGCATGCACGTAAAGATACTGGAGACAGGAATTGGGATCCCAGCTCTTTTTTTTTTTTAAGGCAATGAATAACATGCCACAGATCCTGATTTCAAAGAGCTTAAAGCCTTCTTCGGGAGGACTGCAAGTATTCAGGCAATTGACTACGTTTTGGTAATGCTAAGCTCGAGGTGCAGGGGCCCATATAGGATGGGCATGTAACCTAGTTTTAGGGAATCATTGCAGATTTTCCAATGGAAATGATAGCTAAGTAAAACGTGAAATCTGAGTAGTAGTGAGTTAGCTGAAAAGTGAGATTGATGATGGACACAGCTCTAATGTCAGTGAAAACATCTTATTGCAAAAGCCTGGAGGTGGGAGACAGTGAGAACTCTGGAAAACTGAAGATTTGTGGTATGAGGGGCAGCGGTTAGAAAGGGAGCTAGAGAGAAAGTTAGGATCCAGATATGTGTGGGCTTTAATGTGATGCAACTTATTTCTTGTGGTTTTGGGAGCCTCTGAATAATTTCATGCAGAAGAGTTAACATGACAGAAATGTGGCGTTAGACAACTCATTTTGGTTTGTTGTGTGGAAAATAGATTGGAGCAGAGCAAAACTTGAAGTTGGTAGACAAATTAGGACCCTCTTCTAATCCAGGATAGAAACGGCAGACCCCTAAAATAAAGTATTGTATGCAACAAAGTAGATGGTGTTGAGGAAGACGGTGTAAATGGAATCCATGGGATTATGTGATCTGTTCAACATCAGGTATGAAGCGGAGGGAGGGATCATTGATGATTATTTTACTGCGTTTGGTTGTAATACCTATCAGCACACCAGTTTCGGAAGAAATTCATTTAATGTCTTGTAGTTCTAATTGTTCGTTAAGAGGAAATAGGCCGGGCGCGGTGGCTCACGCCTGTAATCCCAGCACTTTGAGAGGACGAGGTGGGTGGATTACGGGGTCAGGAGATCGAGACCATCCTGGCTAACACAGTGAAACCCCATCTCTACTAAAAATACAAAAAAACTTAGCCGGGCGTGGTGGCGGGTGCTTGTAGTCCCAGCTACTCGGAAGGCTGAGGCAGGAGGGAGAATGGCTTGAACCTAGGAGACGGAGCTTGCAGTGAGCTGAGATCGTGCCACTTCTCTCCAGCCTGGGTGACAGAGCGAGACTCCATCTGGAAAAAAAAAAAAAAAAGGAAATAGTAATACCCATTTACACCACAGAACAGAGTATGGTCATGTATTTGAATGAGTTTTGTAAATTAGGCAGTGTAGATTTAAAATAGTAATTTTTTTATCACCTAATTAGCCAGGTTTTAAAAACTGTACTCTTGCTTTAGCAGAAGGAGGCAGATAACTAAAAAAGCTAGTGTGAAGGAACTCATTTAAAAAAGACCCTAAAAACAAAAACCAAAAATTGGAGACAAGCTGTGTCTTAGCAGTTAGAAAGTGTAACATTAAACATTAGTGTATTTGTCCCTGCTAAACCAAGAATAATTTATTTTCCTGATGAAGTCTCAAAGGCTTTATATTTTGGAAAAAAAGACTCAATTGTTTTTACTATGCTGTTTTTACAATGATAGAAAAGTGTACTAAATTTTAGAAAGCTTTTTTTCCTTTGAGATGGAGAGTGTCAGTCACCCAGACTGGAGTGCAGTGGTGCGATCTTGGCTCACTGAAAACCACCACCTTCTGGTTTCAGGTGATTCTTGTGCCTCAGCCTCTCAAGTAGCTGGGTTTACAGGTGTGGGACACCACATCCGTCTAATTTTTGTGTTTTTAGTAGAGACAGGGTTTTGCCATGTTGCCCAGGCTGGTCTGGAACTCCTGGCCTCAAGTGATCTGCCCCCGATGGCCTCCCAAAGTGCTGGAATTGCAGGCGTGAGCCACTGTGCCTGGCCGAAAGATTTGAAAGTGTATTAAAACAGAAGGAATTTTCTGCCTTACTTTGAGTTAACTGGATTATGTTACTTTCTGGAAGCCAGAAAGCCATTCCTGAGCCCAGGATTGTTAAAAAGTTTCTGCTTTACTTTATACATGAATGCAGAATAGTTTGAGGACAGCTTTTAGGGTACAGCTATAGCTCTTACCTATAGTGTCTTGAAACAAATGATTTTTTTTTTTTTTAAATAAACAGTCACTGATTCCCTTCTAGAACCAGCTGAGGGAAGTAAACTCCTAAGTGGTTTTCATATGAGTGGGTGGCAGGATTCTCATCCACAGAGTGGAAGATTAAGGATCGGTAAGTAGGCAGTAGCAAGTGAGAAAGACGTCTGAATCATGAATGGCGGTCGGTGTTGACACAAATACCACTATAAAAATGTATGGGTGTTTAGCATCTGGGAAGAATGATTGGAGTTTGCCTGTCTTTGTTGTAGTGTTTTCTGCGCTTCCCTGTGTTTTGCCCTGTTCACCAGCAATACCGAGTTGGTAGATCGTCTGATCCAGTGCATTATGGAGAGAGGAAGTACATGTTTTTCCAGTATTGGAGTGCCAGGATTAGTTCTTTGTTATCTAGGTTCAGAAGATGAGTAATGACACGGGATATAACAACTAAGGCCAGGCAGGGAAGGTACCAACATGGTAGTTTGGGGTGGCAGGCTGCCCATTTTCTCACAATTACTAACCTTAATTGAGTACCTGCTGTGGGCCAGGTATTGTTTTGATGTGTTTCAGCCTTGGCTAATTTCATCTTCTTAATAACTATCTATGAGATAGATATTGTTATTATGTCTATGTATAGTGTGTCTATGTCATAGTATCTATCTATGTCCATTTTACAGATGAGGAAACCAAATACCAGAGAGGCACTCTAGTAACTCAGTCATAGTCACAGAAGCAGTATTGGAGCCCAAGCCTTCTGGCATAACGCCTGTGCTCTTTTTTTTTTGAGACGAAGTCTTGCTCTGTCGCCCGTACTGGAGTACACTGTCACCGTCTTGCCTCACTGCAGCCTCTGCCTCCTGAGTAGCTGGGGTTACAGGCATGCGCCACCACGCCTGGCTAATTTTTTTGTTAGTAGAGACAGGGTTTCATCATATTGGCCAGGCCGGTCTTGAATTCCTGACCTCAGGTGATCTGCCCACCTCTGCCTCCCAAAGTGCTGGGATTACAGGCTTGAGCCGTCGTGCCAGGCCAACGCCTGAGCTTTTAACTACTAGGCTTGGTTGTCCCGCAGGCCACGTTCTAGGTATTAACAAGTAAATGCTTGCAGAAAAGGCAACAGATTTTTGTTAGCTCTTTTCACATTTTTTCTGGTTGGTTTTTCCTACTATTTAGTTGGTTTTTGTAGCATCGTCCACACTACTATCATAGCCACAGTAAAATAGGACTTTTTACTGTTATTATTCTTGGGTTGAATAATAGAACCCACTTAATGTGAGTTGTTTTGTAATAGAGGAATAAGAGGAATAAAAGAAGTGGGTACTGGTTCGCTTGGTTTCTTTCCCTTTTCTCCATTTCTTAAGCTGTTGTTTTGGCATTATATTCCTAGTACTTTCCTGTAACTCTTTCCCCATCGGTGCTCAAAAGAGTTAAGTAGCTTCAGAACCTGAGTGTGCCTTCCCTCAGGACAAGCTGGGATTACAGAAAGAATGGACGACGGGGATGTTTATCACTTAGAAGAATAGAATAAAATGATATCATTGGACTCTTCTTTTTTTCCTACCTCCTGATTGGAAACCATCAGGAATACGATCATCTGAGCATTTTTGCTGACATATTTTTAATTTTTGTGTGTGCTTTTCTTTGTTTTCTCAGTTGTATTACTTGTGATATGAAAATAAAACTATTCTAAACACTCAAATGAAAATTTTTAAGGGAAAATGAATAGCATCAAATTTGTTTTATCACTTCTGCTGAAAGTTTTATATTTGACTTTTTTTCCCCCCCCAGACAGGGTCTTGCTTTGTCACCCAGGCTGGAGTGCAGTGGTGCCATGTCAGCTCACTGCAACTTCTGCCTCCCAGGTTCAATCAGTTCCCCTGCCTCAGCCCCCAGAGTAGCTGGGATTACAGGCGCGTGCCACCACGCCTGCTAATTTTTGTATTTTTAGTAAAGATGGGGTTTCGGCTGGGCGCGGTGGCTCAAGCCTGTAATCCCAGCACTTTGGGAGGCCGAGACGGGCGGATCATGAGGTCAGGAGATCGAGACCATCCTGGCTAACACGGTGAAACCCTGTCTCTACTAAAAAATACAAAAAACTAGCCGGGCGAGGTGGCGGGCGCCTGTAGTCCCAGCTACTCGGGAGGCTGAGGTAGGAGAATGGCGTGAACCCGGGAGGCGGAGCTTGCAGTGAGCCGAGATCCGGCCACTGCACTCCAGCATGGGCGGCAGAGCGAGACTCCGTCTCAAAAAAAAAAAAAAAAAAAAAAAAAAGATGGGGTTTCACCGTGTTGGCCAGGCTGGTCTTCAACTCCTGACCTCGTGATCCGCCCGCCTTGGCCTCCCAAAGTGTTGGGATTACAGGCGTGAGCCACCACACCTGGCATATTTGACTTTTCTTCCACTTTGGGGACGATTATTATGTAATGTGTCAGAAATTTTCTTTTAATAAATTATAGGATATTATTGAACATTTCGTTAACAGAATCTATTGTTCTAAGCTCTTTCATATTTTCATGTATTGTGTGTCATGTAATTTATAGATGTGAGAGCTGTCTTAAGAATATTCTAAAGAGTGTTAAGCATAATCAACTCCACTTTTTCTTCAAATATTACCAATGTGCATTTGTGAAGAGATAATGTTGTTTTGTTTAAAATATAATTATTTTATATAAATAAAGAACAAAGGCTGGGCGCGGTGGCTCACACCTGTAATCCCAGCACTTTGTGGGGCTGAGGTGGGAGGATCACTTGAGGTCAGGAGTTCAAAACCAGCCTGCCAACATAGTGAAACCCTGTCTCTACTAGAAATATAAAAAAAAATTAGTCATGCGTGGTGGTGGGCACCTGTAGTCCCAGCTACTTGGGAGGCTGAGGCAGGAGAATCGTTTGAACCCAGGAGGTGGAGGTTGCAATGAGCGGAGATCGCTCCATTGCACTCCAGCCTGGGCGACACAGCAAGACTCTCTCTCTGTCTCAAAAAAAAAAAAAAAAAAAAAAGCACAAAGTATGTTTAGTAACATAAAGTTTAACCTTTTACATTTTTATGAAATAAAGTTTGATATCTGTACATTGAAATGAGCTGCTTTCTATTGTTTTGTATTATAACTTAAACTTGTGGCTTTTCAATTTGAAAACTTACTGCCATGTAGAATTTGATTTTTTTCCCTAATGCAACACTTTACTTAAAAATTATGGAGTAGAACCATATTTTTTAGAAGAGCAGGTTTTATGAAACCTAAAATTCAAACTCTGGAAGTTACATGATGTGGTGGAAGAAGTGCTGCACTGAGAATTCCAAGAATATTGGGCTTGGTTTTGCCCAATGCCAACAGTATTTCATTGAGTGCACCTTGTTTTAAACGGAAGCAAAACCGAAATGTAAAAAGTAAAGTAGAGGTTCCTCTTCAAAGACTTTCCTTTACATCAGATTGGGAATAAATAGTAACTTCTCTTAGAAGCAAAATTTATTCAAAGGCCTGTGCTAACGTTCTTAAATATCTGCTAGCTGTAATAAAGCAATCAATGTACTTTATGTTCTTAGCTCCCACAATGTAGCCTAAATATTTGCCCTGGCATGCTTATACTGGTCCAAGCAAGCAAGCATTAAGTCATAGCCTGTTCCTCTTCCTTATTTGAAGGTGTTTTTACCTTTCTTAGCATTCCACAAGATACTTCCTCCTTCCTTTGTTCTCCTCTGCCTTTGCCTCTTTTAAAAAGTTCTACATTGCTAGCCAATCAGGACAAATACATAATGTGAGGTCCCGTTCCAGCCAGTGGAAACCAGACACAGCAGTGGGGTGGACGCCTCAGGTTATAAATGATCCTGTCTCCATTGTTCAGTGTACTCTCCTGGCAGAACTGCTGGCAAGTGTACCCTTTCTGCAGAAAGTACAACTGACCTTGCTGGGGAAATTAAATTTATGTTCAAGTGCTGTTTCTTTACGGCACCAGGGAACAAGCATTTCTAACAGAAGTCTGTCTGGTTCTTGAGTCCCTGCCCTGAAGCCCTGCCTCTGGATGTCAGTTAACTCACTTATAAAACTGCTGCTCTGGAGACAGATAGTTCTGTTGGCATTTATGAGATTGTGTCTTATCCTAACAGACTGACTTTTATGGAAGCTGATGCAGATAGTTGTTTATTCATGGAAGAAATAATGTGTTGATTACGTGAATTTGCTAAACGCTGGGGATTTAGTAGAGAGTAAGACAGCTAGTTGTTGCCCTCATGAAGGTTAAGTGTGACAAGGACTGTCATAATTGCAGGTTGTAGTATATGTGATCACACAGTGATGATACCTAGCCAGGTGTGGGAGGACCGGAAAGGAACCCTAAAGAAAGTGGCAGGCTGGGCGAGGTGGCTCATGGCTGTAATCCCAGCACTTTGGGAGGCCGAGGTGGGCGGATCACCTGAGGTCAGGAGTTCGAGATCAGTCTGTCCAAAATGGTGAAATCCTGTCTCTACTTAAAATACAAAAATTAGCCGGGTGTGGTGGTGTGCGTCTGTAGTCCCAGCTACTTAGGAGGCTAAGGCAAGAGAATTACTTGAACTCAGGAGGCAAAGGTTGCAGTGAGTGGAGATCGTGCCGCTGCACTTCAGCCTGGGTGACAGAGACTCCATCTCAAAAAAAAAAAAAAAAGAACGAACATGGCATTAGCTGAAATTGGAAGCATGCCACCCTGAACTCTGGGAGGAAATGGTTATTTTCCTCCCACCCAGACTGCTGCCTCCCAGCCTGACTCTTAGATCCCTCTTGCCTCTCAAAGTGTTCATTTGTTTGTTCATTCGTTCAGTTATTCTTCCAACACTATTGATTGAATAACGACTGTGCCAGGCACTGTGCTCGGGATTTTAAATACCTAACTTGAAACAGCTGGACAGGGGTTTCTGTGCTTATGGAGCTTACATTTTAACGGGTTAGGCAGTTGCAGAGGGTGGACAGTGCACAAGATAAGTAGGCAGATGCTATGCCAGAATTCTGCAGCCTGCAACCAGAGCGAGTCCTTCATTTCCTTGCTCTGAGGCTGCAGTTCAGTCTCTTTCATGTGACTGTGAGGCCCTGCTTACCCCCAGCCTCTCTCTTCAGGTCCCAGACACTCTGTTTTTCACTACGCTTGTATTTCTTAGGTCTCCTTTCAGTCACCACGCCCGAGAAAATTTTCAGAAATCTATTTTTGGATTAGAGATCCCCTGTTGTCACATGCCCTCTTTACAACTTATACATAACATGCACCACATAATCATTCCTTAGCTGCTGTGTGGCTGTATTGAAGGTTTGTCTTTTCTACCAGCCTGTAAATTACCTGTTGGCTAAGATGATGCCTTTCTTGTTCTGTCCTGTGTCTTCAGGGCCCAGAATTGGGCCTATTGTAATAAGAGCTGGTTTGGTGAAAGGAGGTAAAAGGGGAGAGAGTTCCTGGCTGAGCCTGGCTGAACTGAGAAGGTCGTGCAAGGCTGGGGAGCCTGCCTGGGCCTTGGGCGGCAGGGTAAGGTGCCAGATGAACACGGGTGGGGCTAAGACTCATGCTTAGGCAGACAGGATCAAGTATTGAAACCAGCCTAGGGAGTTCAACCTTGGTTTTGAGGCTATGGGATGTCATGAAAAGCTTAAATGGATTTTGGGGACTCCTAGTTTGTTTTGATAACATTAAATATGTTCTCAAAATCATTAACAATTTGAAAAACAACTTCAGACATGGCTGGCTTAATTTTTAAACTATGAAAATATGAAGTATGCAATTATGATTCTTATGGTGAAAAAGTTCAACATGTACGTAAGAGCATACAATTTTAATTTCCCTTTTCCTACTACTTTTAATCCTACTTTTTAAATTTAATTTAATTTTTTTTTTTTTAATATAGACAAGGTCTTGCAGTGTTGCTCAGGTTGATACAGAACTCCTGGACTCAAGCGATCTTCCTGCCTGAGCCTCCTGAGTAGCTGGGATTATAGGCCTGGGTTACCATGCCTGGCTGTCTATCCTACTTTTGATCAGTAACTTGGTTTTGGTAGCTGTCCAAAGCATAAACTTTCCTGTGCATTCAAATGTGTATTTCTGTCTTAATGTAGGAAAGGTCATACTCTATGTACTCCAACTTGCTACCCCCGCCCCCAGTATATACTTTATTTTGCTTATTTTTACAGTGTAAGCGTTACTCTCTTAAAACCTAATTATCATTCATCATTGCCTTGTATAGAACCAAGGCATCTCGGACCACGTACCAAATCCCGTAAGGCCTGGCCAGAACAGGGCCATGCTGTCCATGCTCCTTATGTTGTGCTTTGCTGCTGCTTCCTTACTGCGTTTCAACTTTAGCTGACTGATATTCTTTCCCTATTAAATTGCTTCCTCATCTAGGATTTTTGTATATGCAGTTCCCTCTGTCTAGTAACTTTTCTGCCTGATCTTTTCATGGTAGCTAGGTGTTTGTGTGTGTGTGTGTGTGTGTGTGTGTGTGTGTGTGTGTGTGTGGTTTTAGAGACAGGGTCTCACTTTATTTCCCAGGCAGGAGTACAGTGAGTGGTGCCATCATGGCTCACTGCAGCCCTGACCTCCTGGGCTCATGCAATCCTCCTGCCTCAGCCTCCCAAGTAGCTGGGACTACAGGTCCCACTACCACACCCAGTAATTTTTGTATTTTTTGTAGAGATAGGGATCTTGCCATGTTACCCAGGCTAGTCTCTCAAACTTCTACTCTCAAGTGATCCTCCCATCTTGGCCTCCCAAAGTGCTGGGATTACAGGTGTGAGCCACTGTGCTTGGCCTGGCTAGATGTCTTTATCCTTAGGTTTAAAAGTTCACTCCAGAAGGGCCTTTCTGAGCAGCCTATCTGAAACAAGTTCTCCCTAGTATTCTTGCCTCAATACTCTTTGTTTCTGTGTAACATTTATTTTGGTTATCAATTGATTTGTTTATTTTCTGTTTCTCTCATTAGTTTGTAATAAGCTCCGTGAGGGCAGAAAATGTATTTCATGTAGTGTTGCTGGGCGGATAGTTATTGAATTAATGTGTAAGTGGTTTAATAAGAACATATAGATCAACTGCATTCTTTCTAAAGGCTAATATTTCATCTTACGGATGTATTAGTCCCTTATTGAAGGGTTATTAAATTGTTTTGCAGAATTTTTTTCTTATTAAAACACCACCAACAAATTCAAAATAATGAATTTCTTTGAATGTCTGTGTCCATGCATGTGGGTATGTCTGTAGGATGACTTCCCAGGAGTAAAATTTCAGAACAAAAGATAACATGTCCTCAAACTTTTGATAGATACTGGCAATTTCTTTTAAAAAAGATTATACCATTTTCTACAATACCGGTAATATAAGAAGTATTTAACTTTGTCATCCTTGCCATTATCAGACTTTAATTTGCTGGATGAAAAGTGAGATCTCATTGTTTTAATTTGTGTTTCTGTGATTATGACCAAGGCTGAACATAGATATTTTCCTTTGAGAAGTGTTTTTATGTGAAGAGCTTTTAGTTTCATCTTTGGCCCAGTTTTTGGTGATGATTGTTGGTCCTTTTTTAGTTAATTCAGAGTTTGATTAAAAATTTTTTAAACTTATGATGTTATAGGCAACTTTTACAGTGATGTCACTTAGTGTCATTGAATTTGGAGCTTTATAGGGCTTTTTTAAAAATCTCTTCAAAAGTAATTTTGTAGAGCCTGGTAATGAAACTTTGTTCTGAAAGACCATATTGGAGCTGAATATATAATATTTAGTAGTTTATTACTGAACCAGTAATACAACTTTTAATGTCCAGTGCATAATAGACCCTCAGTAAAGAATTTTTGGATGAATGAATGACAAGTGAAAAGTTAATTTTTAAGGCAGCTTGATTTTATTTGAAAGTTCATTTAGTAGAATTTGATTTTCATAGCAAGAAAACTTAAGCATGCTGTTAAGTTACAAGATAAGATTGCTTTGTGGCATTCTACAGAAGTATTGGATTTGTGGCAGTGGAATTTTTAGTTTGCCGTGTCAGATATAGATATGGCTTTATATATCCACACACAGCTATAACATGTATATACAAATAAGTGACAACATATGACTGATGAATTTTTGAATTACCTTTTAAAATTTGCCTGTTCTCTCAAGTGATGAACTTTTTAGATAGCAGTTTATTTTCTCTCATCACGTTGGAAAGAAATGTTAAAAGTTTTCTTCTGGGTTTATTATAATCCAGCCTTCATCAGCCATCACTCTTCCTGTATTTTGTTCAAGAGGCACTAATTGTTCACATTTGGCAGGTTTAACACTTCCTGACAGAGAGGCTATTAAGGGGAAGTATTCTCCAATAACTGTCACTGGCTGGAACAAAGAACCTTCCAACTCAATGTGTGGAAACCACTAACATTCTTAAATGACCCTTTTCATGGATTTTCATCCCTTTAAGCTAAAATTTGGAGAATGTAGGGTCAGCGAAAACAGCAAGGTGTAATAAAGCAGTAAACCTTGATTTTGGAAGGCATAGGGTGGGAGGTATAGATTTATCTCTGACTTGAAAACAATTGTTATTTGGAAAATCTCATTAGCAGATGTGACTGCTTGGAGTAAAAAAAAAAAAACAAAAAACAACTTAAAACTGATGTCGCTTTCAGGACCGCTTTGAACTTAACAAGCACCTATTTGTGGAGCAGACTGGCTAATGAAAGGAAATTAAATTTTTCTGACAACTTCCCCTGCCAACCTCCTTATTCAGGAGATGTTATTAGGTACTGAAGACCTTTGAGGAAGATTTTTTTTTATTAGACATAAGTGAACCAGTTATAAACATCCCCTTTTTCCCCCCTTTCTTGGAGGATTCTGACATGGTTGCTCTACATTTTAAATGTATTAGTTTAAAAGCTTAAAAAACACTGGGCTTCACTTTAGCGTTTTAGTCATTTTCTAAAAATTCAGTCACACTTACCAGCTGTGGTTTCAAAACAATATTGTCAGTTGTTGTGATAGTTTAGTTTGTGTCACTGAATTACACACACACGCGCGCGAAGGAGGCTTAAATTTCAACATTATCTTTATTGTTATTTGGGGAAATGATTCAGCAGTGTCCTGTGTTGGATGTGTTAGGTGAGGGTTAATGATCAGTGAAATTACTTAGATTCAAGGGAAGTTTTTGTCTTTTCAGCTTCTTAGAGGTAGAAGTGGCATTGGTTAATATTTAGCAATAACTAATCCTTAAATGGATAAACTCTTACCCTTTACTGTTTAGGGAAGCATTTTCTTTCTTTTGCTTTTTGGAGTTTTTTTCTCCAATAGTTGATTCATTGAAATTAAAGTTTTAATTTATGTAACAAGATACAATTGTAGAGGTAAAATATGTACCTGGTAAAAAGACGAAAGAAACAGTAGAACAGAAAAGGTAATGCAGATTGCCAAAGGGATTTTTTGGAACAATTTATAATTCCTGTAGGTACTGGAAATTAACTTTTATATTTCTGGAAAATCGATCAACTACTCCCAAACAATAGAGAATCAACTCCCCCTGCTGACAGAATCTAGGAAAACATGACGCATAATATTGGACAGAAACAAGCTGGCTGCGGACAAGCTTTAATGACCTGATTTATGATTCAGTATTGATTGTAAACATCTAAATTCTGCCATTAAATTCCGGCAACTGCACCAAATCATTGGCAATTCTGGTAGTGCTTCCTGCCAGCTCATTTCAACTGCTTTGAGTTTCTTAATATAATAATGATGAGGTAGAATTTACATTCCACTTATGGTATTAATTTTACATTTCTCTGAATGAAAAGGGTTAGAAGGTTGTAAAATTGAACATTAAATGAATCGGAGGAGACAGTAGTGCAATATATGACTGCCCTAAAGACATTGTGCAATGCCTCATGGGATTAATGTTGAGTCTCATTTCCTGCTTTTACAGGATGCAGAAGAAGCTGTCAGAATTGCAAGGGAAATTGGTAAGTCCTTAAATTAACTTTGGTAGGGTTTCTGTGTCTTTCAGCAGATATGGTTGAGTCAACAGGTAATAAGTAATTCCCATAGAGCAAATAATACTTTAATAGTTTTAGATTTTGATTACTTGTTGCTCTGGAAGAATTTATCAGTTGAATTACCAAATTCTATTATTAAAGGAGACTTTAAAGAGTAATTTGACCTTAGCTATACGTAGCTCTTTTGTAAGATGAAATCACAGGCTAATTCAAAGAAGGAATTGTCTTAAGAATTCTAAAGATTGGATATAAGTTTAATGTCAATTTATATGTACATAGTTGAATGTGGTTTGTTAAAATTAAGAACATTGGATTAAAATGAAGATACCATATTTGATATAGTTCTTTAAGTTTTTGCCTTTTTCTAAGATGTTAGGTATCAACTTAATCTTGCTAAACAGGAAAGATAAAATAGATGTGGGAAATTAGAACTGAATGTTCGGAATTGGAATAAAAGGTAGACTGGAGGAGTTTTTAATGGCTGTTTTACATGTACTTGTATTTGGGGCAGTGTTTCCCAGCTTTTTAATTTCTTTTCTTTTCTTTTTTTTTTTTTTTAAGATGGAGTTTTGCTCTTGTTGCCCAGGCTGGAGTGCAATGGCGCGATCTTGGCGCACTGCAACCTCCACCTCCCGGGTTTAAGTGATTCTCCTGCCTCAGCCTCCCTAGTAGCTGGGATTACAGGTGCCCGCCATCACGCCCAGCTAATTTTTTGTATTTTTAGTAGAGATGGGGTTTCACTATGTTGGCCAGGCTGGTCTCGAACTCCTGACCGCAGGCGATCCACCTGCCTCAGCCTCCCAAAGTGCTGGGATTACAGGTGTGAGCCACCGCGCCCGGCTCGCAACTTTTTAATTTTAAAAATATTCTTGGCGGTCATGAGAACTATTTTTGGTATCTGCTAATTGAGAAAATGTTTAAGGGCATGCTATTATCATGGATTAACAATATTGTTAAATAACTTTGCAGGTTTAATAATCAAATCAGTAATTGTATATATTTGACAGAAATGTGTACGGAAATGAGAGAAATTAGGCAATGCTTGTAGTCAGGGATCCCAGCATCTTCTCAGCATTCCTGCACTCCTCAGTCCAAGCATCTCATCGTGCCACACAAACATTTCTGCAGGCCTGTTTTCTCATTAAGATTATTTAGATCTATTTTCTGCCTCTAGAGAGCATTTGATTTGGCAAAGTTCATATAGTTGTGATATGTAGAAATATCTTATTGGTCTGGAAGTGATCACTTGTACTAATAAGCGTGTTCTTTGCAAATGGGACAGTCTAACTTAGCAGGTCTTTAGTGACCTGAAAAGCAGTTTGGCTTGTTGCATCCTTGTTTATAGTTGGTTCTGTCTAAATTGTTTGGGCTTTGCTCATCATTAAGTGTGTTTTGTTGTTTGCTTTGCAAAAATCTATCTTATTGATATAGGTCCTGGATTTAAGACCAGACCATAGAAAATCTTATTTTATCTGACCACCTCATCTCTTCGTTATTTTTTTTCAGAATCATTAATATTTCACAAAGCATTTCAGTACTTCATAGGAACATTTGCTCCACTGCTAAATAAATTGGACTATATGTAACTGATTCTGTGGTTTCTTTATTGAGAAAAATCAAAAGTTTCTGTCCATGGTTTAAAATCACTGGTGTTCCTCATCGCCTAAGAGGCATGTAATATACCTACTGGCTTTTGAGGATAGTTTTCTAAAATAGTTTAATTTCATCCTGCCAGACATCTTTACATTTAAAAAGCCCTTTTTCTAGTTCTAGGTTAGACATTATTATCAACCTCAATGGATATAATAATACTGTTTTTATTATAATAGTATCAATGTAAAGAAGGACAATATTTAGAGAAATTTGGGGACATAAAGGGATTAGACGAAAATCTACAGTTACACTGCAGTGCCACATTTTGAATGGTGAATCTTGGACTTGCAAGCATTCCCTTTGTGTAAATGGCAGGCAGTGGATTGCTTTGCTTGCTTTCTTGCCTTTTCTTCCACTTTTTTTTTTTTTGAGACAAAGTTTTCATTCTTGTTTCCCAGGCTGGAGTGCAGTGGCTCAATCTCTGCTCACTGCCACCCCCGCCTCCTGGGTTCAGGTGATTCTCCTGCCTCCGCTTCCTGAGTAGCTGGGATTACAGGCACACACCACAATGCCAGCTAAATTTTTTTGTATTTTTAGTAGAGATGGGGTTTCATCATACTGGCCAGGCTGGTCTCAAACTCCTGACCTTAGGTGATCTGCCCACCTCAGCCTCCCAAAGTGCCAGGATTACAGGCATGAGCCAACGCACGTGGCCATCTTCCGCTTTAGTTATAACCTGTGACCTTTAAGAGAACCAGTTCATCATGATGGGCCTCTCTCTAACCAGTTCTCATCACTTTGCTTTCCTCCCTCAATATTTTAATGCTGTACTTTAACTCCTTTTCATTTTTTAATTTTTTTCCTACTGAGGTTACCTAATCTAAGTCTCTTTTCTTTGCACTTGGGCACATCCTTTGACTCCTTTCTCTTTCCTACTCTTTCCTATCTTTCTTCTTCTTCTTCTTCTTTTTTTTTTGAGATGGAGTCTCGCTCTGTTGCCCAGGCTGGAGTGCAGTGGCCGTCTCTCAGCTCACTGCAAGCTCCGCCTCTGGGGTTTACGCCATTCTCCTGCCTCAGCCTCCCAAGTAACTGGGACTACAGGCGCCTGCCACCTCGCCCGGCTAGTTTTTTTTTTTTTAATTTGTTAGTAGAGACGGGGTTTCACCGTGTTAGCCAGGATGGTCTCGATCTCCTGACCTCGTGATCTGCCCGTCTCGGCCTCCCAAAGTGCTGGGATTACAGGCTTGAGCCACCGTGCCCGGCCTCTTTCCTATCTTCTAATTCTTCCCCAATTGCTGTCTCTCACTTGTGAAATAAATGATAGCAATCATGGCTATTAAGTATAAGAGTACTGGTGTTTCGCTTATACTGAAAGAAAGGGAAACTATAAAATTTGAGGTAAAATAAACCATAAAGAACTAGGGTCATCAGCTCTTACAAAGCTTTTGGAATTTCCCTGAAAATCTCTTCTGAATCACCTCAGAAGCCTTGCATAAAATCTTTTCCTTGAAGTGCTACTTTCTAAAATAAATTAAATTATGTTTTATTAAAGTCTGTTGGCTTTCTGTGTTGTTTGATATTATGTAAGTTTTTTACTACTAATTTTATTGAGATATATCACATTTTAACTATGATTATGATTCCATGTGAAAATGTGTTCCTAGTTCTAAACAACTGAATTATAGTCAACACTTTGAACCTATCCATTTGTAAGTTGTTGATTGTCCATGTGTTATACCTATTCATAGAGTTCTCACTTTTAATTCTTTCTGTGTTATGTGGTGAAAATGAAATTCATCCTGTTTTACGTGATTTCCTCCTCTCTCATGTCTTTGCTTTTCTTCTGGAACCATGAATCTATGCTGCCAAAGTAGGAAACTCACTGTATTGAGCATTGATGAATTAAGTGTCTTTTACGTAATGGTAACTCCAGTTTATGGAGCATTTCTTCCTTAGGCCAGGCATTTTGGAAATTTTGTTTCTAATGCTAATTCTTGAGTTTAATTATTTTCGTTTACATTTAAGGAAACTAATGATTAGGCAGGTAAATAATTTGCTCAAGGTCACAGAACTATTGAGTGGTGGACCCTGGTTTAAATTTAGGTTTTTTTGGCTCCAAAGACCACAGAATTTTTATTATACTTTGTCTAAATTAGTGAGATTACAGGATGGCAGCTAAAATTTGAGCAACTATTTAGTGTAAAATACTGTAAGGTACTTAAGTGTGTTATATGTGGAATTAAAGAAGCAGACAGTCTCCTATCCTTGATGAGGTGAGAGACAGTTAAGACTTAATATGTTACTTGTATGTATTTGTTTTTTGGACTACCTAGTTTCCCTCATTCTTATTCCTGATTTTTTCCTTTGACCTATCTAAGTTGAGAGATACAGAGCTATTGATCCTCAGTTTGTCTTTAACCTCAATGATAGACAACAGTAATCTGTGAGCTTGATTTCCATTGAAGTTTGATTCTTTTACTGGACTAAAGGTACTTAATACAATCAAGTCAAAATTGATTCTTGAAAGGAAAATAAATTGTGAATCTAAAACCTGTCCTTTAATAACTTCCAGATTATTCAGATTCTTTTCCTTTGCTTGTCTTTCTTACAGTCACAAATCATGCCCAATTTAAACAAAAACATTTTTTTTTTATCCTCAAGTCTACCATACTACAAACCTACTTCTCCCAGAATTTCCACATCTCAATAAAGTCACCCCTTTCAGTCAGGCCAAAACTCAGAGTCTTTCCTGGATGCCTCTTTTCCTCATCATCCTATTGTAAATACATCAATAGATATTGTCAGTTCGTCTTATATACACTGTCTTCATTACCACCACTCTCCTCCAGACTACTTTTGTCTTTTGCAGGGACTATGGCAATAGTTTCTTTACTTCATTTCTTAAACACTTCACATAGCTGACAGTGAGATATTTAAACTCTTTAAAGAACAAAGACACATTTCATCTCATCCCAGCCCATTTCTGCTTTAAATTCTGTAATGACTCCTTTGAACTTAGATAAAAATCACAATTCTTTACTCTGACTACTATCCCCATATAATTTGACACCTGCTTTTCTCTCCAGTCTTATTGTATACTACTCCCTTCTTTGCCTACCGTACTTCACTCACATTGGCTTACTTGAACACAGCAAATTTCAGGGCCTTAGGATAAATTTTTTTTTTTTTTTCTTTTGCAGGGTGAAGGGGGATGGCAGGACCTAGCAGACGCTTACTGATATCTTCACATAAATAGCTCCTTGCAGTCTTTCATATCTTAGACTAAGTATCATGTCTTCAAGAGAAGATGCTCTAATACTGTCACCCAGTCATTCTCTGTCTTATAACTATTTTCTAAATTTCTGCATAGTATTCATGACTTTCAGATTTTTTTTTATTCATTTACTTTTCCCCTAATATTTTATTTTGAAAAATTTGAATCATACGGCATTTGGAAAGAATTGTTACAATTTATACCTGTATACCCAACACCAAGATCCCACTATTAGCCTTTTTCTAGATTTGCTTTACCACTCATCTGTTCATATACTAATCCATTTTATTTTTGTAGCATTTCAGAGTAAATTGCACAACCAGTATATGTCACATTAAATACTTTGACATATGTGTTATTAATTGAATTCAGTATTTGTATACAGTTTTGTTATTTTGATGCCAAATTTGCACACAATATAATGTGAACAAATCTTAAGTCTGTATTTATTGATTTTGATATATGCATATATATGTAACTTGGAACCCCACCAAGATGCTGAACATACTGTTTCCCTGGAGAGTTCCCTCATGATCCTTCCAAGTCAGTTCTCACCTACCCTCTGGCCCTGGAGGTAATTTGTTCAGATTTTTATACTAAAGATTAGATTTTGAAAAAGATAAATTTTTAATACTGTACAATTCAACCTTTAAAAATGCATAATTCGGTGATTTTTGTTGTATTTACAAGGTTGTGTAACTGTAATCACTATCTAGTTTCAGAGCATCTTCATTACTCCCCAAAGAAACTCTGTACTTGTTAGTATTTACTTCTTTCTTTCTATCTAGTCCTTGACAACCATTAATTTACTTTGTGTCTTTATGGATTTACTTATTCTGGGGATATTTTATATAAATAGAATCACAACATATGAACTTTTGTGTCTGGTTTCTTTCACACAGAATAGTGTTTTTAAGGTTCATCCATGTTCTACCATTTATCCCTTTTTATGGTTGGATAATTTTCTGTTACGTGTACATGCCACATTTTGTTTATTTTTTAGAGACAGTGTCTCGCTCTTTTGCCCAGGATGGAATGCAGTGGTGTGATCCCAGCTCACTGCAGCTTCGATCTCCTGGGCTTTAGTAATCCTCCTGCGTTACCCTCCTGAGTAGCTGGGACTACAGGTGTGTGCCACCATGCCTGATTAATTTTTGTATTTTTTTGTAGAGATGGATTTTCACCATGTTGCCTGGGCTGATCTTGAATTCCTGGGCTCAAGTGATCCACCCACATTGGCCTCCCAGAGTGCTGGAATTATAGGCATGAGCCACTGCACCTGGCCTTATCTACTTATTAATCTATCGATGGACATTTGGTTATTTTTACCTTTTGGCTATTGTAAATGGTACTGCTATGAACATTTCCGTCCACGTATTTGTTTGTATACCTGTTTTCAATTAATTTGGGTATATTCTTAGAAGTGAAATTGCTGGGTTATGTGATAATTCTATGTGTAACTTTTGGAGATACTAGCAAATTATTTTCCGTGGTGGCTGTCCCATTTTACATTTCTACCAAGAACGTATAAGGGTTTCAGTCTTTTAATATCCTTGCCAACTCTTGTTATTTTCTTTCTTTTATAATGAAAACTATTGCCATCTTAGTGTGTGTGTACAGTAATATCTTACTGTGGCAGAGGGAAGAATGAATTGAAAAAATGTGACCCAATTATATGCTGTCTATAAGAAACTCACTTTAGATGCAGAGACACAAATAGGTTGAAAGTGAAAGGATGGAAAAAGATATCCCATGCAGATAGTAACCAAAAGAGAGCTGGGGTGGCATACTAATGTCAGACAAAATAAACTTTTAAGTCCAAAACTGTTATAAGAGACAAAGAAGGACATTTTATATTGATTAACAATTATGAATGTATATGTACCAGAAAACATACTCCTAAAATACTTAAGATAAACATTGACAGAATTGAAGGAAGAAACAGACTAATTCTACAATAATAGTTGGAGACTTTAATAGCACACTATAAGTAATGGATACAACATCTAGAGAGATCAGTAAGGGAGGGAATAGAGGACTTGAACAGCACTATATAATAATTAGACCTTATGGATATATAATGACCATTCTACCCGATAACAATATAATGCGCATTTTTCTCAAATAACTATTAAAAGAGGAAAGGAGAGATGATTGAGTTAAAGTAATTGTTAAAGGAAAAGAAAATGTAATAACAGGAGCAATAGCTCATAAAGTATTACCCATATCTCACAATGTTCCCAAGAATTAGTTTGATGTAGAAATATTTTTCCCCACATGTACTGATTTATATTGATGGATTGCTCTTTTCTTAAAGTAGTATAGGATTCTCTGCAATACATAAATTTTATTTTTCTTTGCAAATGATTGCTTTATATTAATTTGATTACTACTTTAGAGTAAAATTTTCATTGTTGTTGTGGTTGTTTTTTGAGATAGAGTCTCATTCTGTTGCCCAGGCTGGAGGGCAGTGGCGTGATCTCAGCTCACTGCAACCTCTGCCTCCCGGGTTCAAGCGATTCACCTGCCTTAGCCCCCCAATAGCTGGGACTACAGGCATGGACCACCACACCTGGCTAATTTTTGTATTTTTAATAGATATGAGGTTTCACCATGTTGGCCAGACTAGTCTGAAACTCCTGATCTCAAGTAATCCCCCTGCCTTGGTCTCCCAAAGTGCTGGAATTACAGGTGTGAGCCATCGCATCTGGCTAGTTACTATTTTGTAGTAAAATTCACCATGAGTTAGTTTTCTTTGTATTTCTATTACTTAATGCTTGTCACAGAGTATATATTCAGCAAGTGGTTATTTGGTGAATGAATCAAAATGAAATAGGTATACCTATGTATAGAAATGAATTAAGCAATCACATATTTTAAAGTTCTTTTGTAATATTTATAGACCAGAATTTGGCTATAATTTTCTCCCTTTTCCCCCTTAATCTTCAGTTTTATAATAGAGATACCTGGGGAAAAGAAGGAATATTAAGCAAAACATTATAAACTTTCAGCAAATAGATAATTGAAACAACATGATCTAGGATTATTCAAATAAATTGTGTATATACTTGTTAATGACTACTAGTCATCAATTCTTGTAGGTCGTCGTTGTGTTCATTAGGTTGGACTAATAGAGATTTATAGGAATCTAAGATTCAAATATATGAAAGTCTTTTACTGAACTTTATTGCCTTTACACTAACCTGTTCCCATGACATCTTATGTTCTTTGAAAGTTTGGCTCTCCCGTTTGACTTATTTTACTATTAGTCTTCTGACGGCCTCTGCTCTGTCTCTGCTTAGTGTGTGGGGGCTATGGTAGTCCTTTGTTTTCGGCCCTGGCTGTTTGCCTTTGCCTATTCTTCTAATCTTCCATTTGGCATAATGTAACATTTTTTAAAAAAAGTTGCTTGTGTTGCTTATATACAACCAATTGTTCATACTTAAGAGGGATAAAATATGTGGCTAAGTCGGAAATCTTTTTATTTTGTCTATTTCATGCAGCTTAGAAAAATTTTCACATGTTATATATGACTCTGGAGTTAAGGTTATATGGAAGAAACCTTTGCGAAAACATTACAGTTTATACCTTCTTCACAATCTACATCTTGTTAATTTATTTGCCAATTTGGTCTTCAGGAGAAGACATTTAATATTTAAGGAGATTGAATAACAAACGCCTAAGGAAAAGTTATGTTAAAGAAAATGGCATTAAAGTAATCTTTGTGAAATCCATTAAATAATGAGATGTTTATTTTACTGTTTTCCTATTATTGAAGTGATGTGGTGATTTGAGATTAAAATGATATTCCCTGGGAGAGAGGAACATGTGTTCTGTGGCTTTTTTTCTTCTTTCCTTTCCAGTGGGTGCTTATATTTTCTTTTATTATTCCAATATGCACATTTGGGTTTAAGCATAATTTTACAAGTTCTTTTTCTGTCTTTTACTGTTAAATTTGCTGTTTCTGCCTCTTTTTATTTCTCTCAGTCCTTCATCTTCTTTCTCTTGTTTTATTGTTAGTCATTTGTGTATACCATTTTTTTCCTTTTTCTATTACTCTCTTGGAAAAGGCTGTGCATAACATTCAGGCAGTAATGTGGAAACACATTGTAATGTGAAAAAAATTCCTTTTTTTGTTTGGAAACTTCCTGTGTGTGAAGCGTTTTGCTGTAATCTGTGCACTGAAATGCACTGATTTCCGATCCCTGGAGCAGAGTTAGGGATCTAGTATTTTTATTTGCCTAAGTAGAGAGAAATAATAGGCAGGCAAAATCAGTTTTGCTTTTATCTGCCAAAGAAATAGTGTCATAAAATAATGTCATGTATTGGTTTGTTTAGTGTATAATACATCTTGATTATATCTTTATAGGTACTGAATATTGATTCAGTCTTATTTAAATATGTTTATGTAGTTATTTGTATATATGTATATGACAAACTGAGGAAAGGCTGTGTGTATGTGTGTGTGTGTGTGTGTGCAGTAGTAGTAGAGATGTGGATAAATCATAGACTCCAACATATATATGTTTACTAGTTACTGGATAATTACAGACCCCAAATAGTATTGACACAAATGAGCATTACCTCAGTCTGAGGTGTGCCAACTCGAATGATACTCCAAAACTAAATTGATAATGATGAAACTAAATGTAACTATTTTGTGACCTAAAGATGGCAATAAAATCAGTGGAAAATTATGATCAAATGAGAAATGAGTAATGAATTGATAGTAGGGTGTATTTCCCCAATTTGCTTGAACTTAAACTGTCTCCTTGTTTGTATCTACAGCAGGAATTTTTCAGTGTAGTCAACATGTGGTGCATGGCAGCTAAATTTCCCAGTAGATTCTGAACTGGATTCCTTGGAAAACTGTAGTAATATGCTAATTTAATTAGAGTTTGCGGAGTTGTCGTTAGTTCACCAGAGCTCGACTATACCACCTTTTCATTGCCCCTCCCCTGTGACTCTAAACAACACAGATTTAGTTTTTCTTCATTCTTTATGTTCATTTCTCAGGTTGTAGGGTGGGAAGGAGGTGTTTGGTTCTGTGCTGTCCTTATTCAGTGGCTAAGGCTGATGGAGTTTCCACTATCTGCAATGTCATAGATCATATAGAAAAGCCTCAATTTCGATAATCATCAATAAGACATTCTTCATGATGAGGTGTTTACTATTATATCTCATTGTGTGATTTTGAAATTTGCAGATTATCACCATCATCTCCTAAATATTTCTTGAATTTATCTACTTCTCTGCATTTCTGGTGTTATTCTCTTTGTTTAAGATAGTGTCATCCCTTGCCTACATCACTGTAATAGGCTTTCCAAATGTACTCCTCTTATCATAGCTTGCAATCCCTTGGAGGTAGACTTTGGAAGGTTATTGGGGGAAATACTTTTGGGACCAGTACCTGAGGGGGAATGAAGGAAACTGAACCAAGGGAAAAGTTGAATTGATTCTCTCTCAACAAAGGCATCAGCTAATAATTTAGAGAACTGTGAATATTTATTGGTCTTTCATAGTTGTTCCAAGTTCGGGCAAGAGGATTCAGCCATTATACACCTGTATCAACTAACTAGTGGGTGTGGGCTGCCCCTAGGAAGGGGCATGACCTTAGGCAGAAAGCTGAGGACAGATCAGCTGTTGGTTGACAATACTTCCAACAGTTGGGGCAATGTCCTAAACTAGGGATCTGGGCAGAGAACTGTACTTAATAACTTTGACATATATTTTTCATGATTGTTCATTTCTAAGTATTTTCAGATTTCTGCTACGATTTTGACTCATATGTTATTTGGTGATGTATTTTAATTCTGTAATTTTTTGAGATAGAGTCTTGCTCTGTCATTCAGGCTGGAGTGCGGTGGTGTGATCATGGCTTACTGTAGCCTCGACCTCCTAGGCTCAAGCGATCCTCCCCTCTCAGCCACTGGAGTCGCTGGGACTACAGGCACAAGCCACCACTCCTGGCTAATTTGTGTTGTTGTTGCTGTTTCTGTATTTTTTGTAGAGACAGGGTTTTGCCATGTTGCCCAGGCTGGTCCCGAATTCCTGGGCTCTACTGATCCTCCTGCTTTGGCCTCCCAAAGTACTAGATTTACAAGTGTGAGCCACCATGCCAAGCCTAGTGATGTATTTCTAAATAACGGAAAATAAATTAGTTTTTTGTATTATTATTGATTTCTAACTTAATTGCTTTGTGGTCAGAGAGTATCATCTTTTTTCATTTAAAAATCTTTCAGAATTGATGAAAATTGCTTTGTGGTCAAGGAGTAAGTCACTCTGAATATACATTCTCTATGTTCCTGAAAGAATTTATAGTCTCAAATTCTTATATGCAATGTCTTATAGATAACTCAAGAGGTCAAACCTACCTATTAGGATATTCAAAACTTCTAGTGAGGTTTTTTCTTTTTCTTTTTTTTTTTTTTTTGTTTAAAGACAACGGAGTCTCACTCTGTCGCCCAGGCTAGAGTGCAATGGTGCAATCTTGGCTCACTGCAACCTCTACCTCCTGGGTTCAAGTGATACTCCTGTCTCAGCCTCCTGAGTAGCTGGGATTATAGGCACCCACTACCACGCCCGGCCAATTTTTGTAGTTTAGTAGAGATGGGGTTTCACCATGTTGGCCAGGCTGGTCTTGAACTGCTGACCTCAGGTGATCCACCCACCTCGGCCTCGCAAAGTGCTGAGTTTACAGGCATAAGCCACTGTGCCCGGCCTGAGTGGTTTTTTTTTTTTTTTTTTTTTTTTTTTTTTGAGACAGAGTTTTGCTCTGTCGCCTAGGCTGGAGTGCAGTGGCACGATCTGGGCTCACTGCAAGCTCCGCCTCCTGAGTTCACACCATTCTATTGCCCCAGCCTCCCGAGTAGCTGGGACTACAGGTGCCTGCCACCATGCCCAGCTAATTTTTTGCATTTTCAGTAGAGATGGGGTTTCATCATGTTAGCCAGGATGGTCTTGATCTCCTGACCCCGTCATCCACCTGCCTCTGCCTTCCAAAGTGCCGGGGTTATAAGCATGAGCCACTGCACCCGGCCTTTTTTTTTTTTTTTTTTTTTTTTTTTTTTTTTTGAGACAAAGTCTTGCTCTGTCACCTAGGCTGGAGTGCATTGGCACGATCTCGGCTCACTGCAACCTCTGCCTCCTGGGTTCAAGCAATTCTCCTGCCTCAGCCTCCTGAGTAGCTATGACTACAGGTGCCTGCCACCACACCTGGCTAATTTTTTTGTATTTTTAGTAGAGATGAGGTTTCACCATGTTTGGCCAGGTCTCAAACTCCTAACCTTAAGTAATCCGCTCGCCTTGGCCTCCCAGAGTACTGGGATTACAGGCATGAGTCACCACATCGAGGCTTCTTATGATGGTTTTGGATATTTGATGGACCTATATTTGAAAAAGTGGATTTTCCAATTTTTGATTGCTTGTTAGGTTTTGTCCCTGTTTAGATAATAGGTATATTACAGTGTATCGTGTTTCCTTAGCTATCAAAACATAATGACTAATTTTTTTGTTTTCAAGCCTAATTAGGATATTAATATTCCTAAACAAACTTATTTTTGTTTTATCCTTGTATCATTCTTTATCTTTTTTGTCTGCCAGTGAACTGTTGTTTTAGGTGTGTCTTTTATAAGTGCACATCTAAATTTGGACTAGATTTTTATTTTATTGTTTTTCTATTCAGCCTGCTGGAGCTTGTCTTTTAGTTGGAGAGTTTAGTCCATTCATATTTATTGTATTTAAAATTATATTTTGATTTATTTATGTATTCTACTTTTTGGGGGGTTTGTTTGTTCCATTGTTTGGATTCTGTTTTCTTTCTTGGCTTCTTTTTGATGATGACTTGAAAAAAAAGTCTCTTGTTCTTATTTTATTTTCCCTTCCCATTCTCCCCTCTACTATGTTGGAAATTTTATACTCTATTTCTATTGTTTCAGTGTTTGCTATAGAAATTTCAACTTGGAGACATTCCTTCAGGTGTCCTTCATCTTTGGCAACATTTAGTGTTGTCAGTGTTTTGGATTTTAGTCATTCTAATAGGTGCATAGTAGTATATCATAGTTTCAGTTTACAATTCCCTCATGATATATAATATTGAGCATCTTTTCATACTATTATTTGCCATCTGTGTTTCTTTTTTATTGAGATGTCTGTTCAAATCTTTTGTTCGTTTTTCAGTTGGGTGATTTGTTTTCTTGTTGTTGAGTTTTAAGAGCTCTGTATCTTTTGGATACAAGTTCTTTCTTAGGTATGGGTTTTGTAAATATTTTCTCCCAGTTTAGAACTTATGTCTTTATTTTTTTTTTTTGAGATGGAGTCTCACACTTGTTGCACAGGCTGGAGTGCAGTGGCGTGAACGCTACTCACTGCAACCTCCGCCTCCCAGGTTCAAGTGATCCTCCTGCCTCAGCCTCCTGAGTAGCTGGAATTATAGGCACCTGCCACCACACACGTCTGAATTTTTTTTTTTTTTTTTTTTTGTACTTTTAGTAGAGACAGGGTTTTGCCATGTTGGCCAGACTGGTCTTGAACTGACCTCAGGTGATCTGCCTACCTCAGCCTCCCAAAGTGTTGGGATTACAGGCATCAGCCACTGTACCTGACCATGTCTATATTCTTTCAAGAATGTTATTTGGACTGCAGAAGTTTTTATTTTAATGAAGCTAAATGTGTCAGTTTTTAATGGTTTATGCTTTTGGTGTTATATGTAAAAACTTGTTGCTAAACCAAAGTCACCTAGATTTTCTTCTATTTTTCTCTAGAAATTTTGTAGTTCTGCAATGTATATTTAGGTCTGAGATCCATTTTGAGTTAATTTTTGCGAAAGGTATAGGATTGTGGCAAGATTAATTTTCTTGCATATTGAATATCCAGTTATTCCAGTACCCTTTGTTTGGAAAGACTATCTCCGTTTAATTACCATTGCTTCTTTGTCATAGTTCAGTTGACTGTATTTGTGTGGGTCTATTTCTGGGCTCTTGACTAATTTGTCTGTTTTAGACAATACCATACTGTCTTGATGTCTGTAGCTTTATAGTAAGTCTTGAAGTTGGGTAGTGTTAGTCTTTTGATTTTGTTCTTTTTCTTCAATATTGTGATGTCTATTCTGGGTCTTTTCCTTTCCATATAAACTTTAGAATCAGTTTGTTGATATCTACAAAGTAACTTGCTAGGACTTTGATTTTAATTGTGTTCAGCCTATAGATCATATTGAGGAGGATTGATATCTTAACAATACTGAGTCTTCCTATCCATGTACATTGATTATCTGTACATTTAGATTTTCATCCATTTCTTTCATCAGAGTTTTGTAGTTTTCCTCATAGATACACTGTACATATTTTAAGATTCATGCCTATTTTATTTCTTTAGCGCTAATATAAATGGCATTGTTTTAATTTCAAATTCCAGTTGTTCACTGCTGGTATATAGGAATGTGATCATCTTTTGTATATTAATTTGTATTCTGTAACCTTGCTATAATTGCTTATTAGTTCCAAGAATTTTGTTGTTGCTGCTGATTTTTTTGGAATTCTGTCATAGATAGTCATATTATTCATTGGTGAAGACAGTTCTATTTATACCTTCCCAGGCTGTTTACTCTTTATTTCCTTTTGTTGACATACTTCATAAGCTAGAATCTGCAGTCAGATGTTGAATAAGAGTTGTCAGAGGGGACATTCTTGCATTGTTCCTGATTTTTGGGAGAAAGCATCCGGTTTCTTGTCATTAAGTGTGATGTTAGCTGTAGGCTTTTTGTGTATATTCTTTATCAAGTACAAGAAATTTCTCTTTATTCCTAGTTTGCTGAACTCGGTGATTGTTGATTTTTGTTAAATGTGTTTTCTACATCTATTTATATGATCATATGATTTTTCTTCTTTAGCCTGTTAATGTGATGGATTACATTAACTGCTTTTTAGATGTTGAATCAGCTTTGCGTACTAGGACTAAATCCTGTTTGGTCATGGTATATAATTCTTTTTATATAATGTTGGACTTTTTAGTCATTTTAATATCTAAAAACCTAACTTCACAATTTTTGTTTTTTTCTTGTTTATCTTCTAAATCACTTTACCCATTTGTAATAGCTGTAACTTGTAATGATATTTGTAACAACTGTTTTCAGAGTCTGCATTTCTGGGTTTATTTCTGTCAGCTGTTTTCCTTCTGGTATGTGTCACATTTCGTGTCTTCACCTATCTCTTAATAGTTGGTTGGATTCTAGACGTTGTAAATGTTATATTGTGTGTTTGGATTTTGTTACCTTTATTTAAAAGATATTGATGTTTAGTCTAGTAGGAACATTAATTTTGTTTAGGTTAAGGCCTTTTAGGCTTTAAAAAAGTTTTCTTAGGGCAAGTCTAGCATAGCCCTTTCCGGTGTTCTGATTAGACAAGTTTATATTTCGCTGTCTCTCTACCCGCCACACTTCCTATCCTTTGGTTCATAATTTCTATTTCATTATACATCTATGATTTTTTTGTAGTATAATGTAAACCCATGAGAGATGTAGGCAGGAGAGAGATATGATAGTATATATACCTTAAGAAAATTTCCCTGACCGCTATGTGACTCGGATGGGGACAAATGTAGGGAGTTCTGCTAGTAGGCCAGTGCAAGAGTCCTGGACTGCTGGTTTGTGTAAGTATTACGATTAAGTATTATGATAACTGAGATACAGAAAAGTGAATAGATTTGATCTTTTTAAATAAATAATTTATAAGAGCTTTGTACTATCCAGCAGTTGTACTCTTTTGCATAGATACAGGAAACTCACATGCAAAGTTCCAGACAAGTACAAAAATATTCAAAGGACCATTGTTATATAAATAGAACAGGATAGAGTCTGAGTGTCCATTCACAGTGGAATGCATAATGCTGCAGTATGTTCATAGGTGAAATAGATTACAGTAGTAAAAATAATGACTTACAGCTGCTCAGATTATTAACTAATACATTTACTTAGTAACTGTTACTTTGCATGTTATTCTTCAGGCAGTTTCAGCCACTGCAGAAACAACAAAGAAGACAGGCAAAGATCTTTGTCTTTATGTTTTTTTAATCATCGTGCAGTGAACAATGTAGATATTGATTAAAGCAGGAATCATTAATGTTCATTTTTAATAATGGGTGAAAATTGTTTGGATATAGGATCATCACAGTTTCAATGTGTCAATGTCAGATTATTTGCTAAGAAAAAAATGGTGTACTTTCTGTGAGGAAATTTAATGGATGCCATCTTAAGTAATCAAACTTTATCAGTTTGGGATAAATTGACTTTTTATTTTACTTTTGATGTGATGGAAGAACTCGAGGATACAATATCAACTATGTTGTATTTAAGATTTCTTAAAAATCTTGAATTTAATGAGTGAATAATCAGGTATATTCAAACTGTGGAATATTCTATCAAACAGCCACCCTGGATTCTTAAAAAATACCATGGTCATGAAGAGCACCCCCCACCATCAGCACAAAACAACAAACACAAACCCACACCTTCCCTTTTAGGGAGCCTGAGGGGATCCAAAAGGCAAGTGAACTAGTTTACATTAGAGGAGCATAAAGAAACGAAACAAAGCAACGCGTACTATTTGATTTCTATGTAATTCTCATGTGCAGCTTTCATCTGGGGATTTCTTTCCTTTCTGTCCGAGTTCTTTCTTGAAGTGGGGGGGTCTTTTCTCTTCTGAGGTCCTATAACCCATATCAGGACCTATTCTATCCATCTAGAGGACTGTTCTACTTCCTGAAATATCTTCTGTTTTCTTTTTACCTTGGATCTTTCTTTGAGGAAACAAAGGCCTTGCTGTTAATTATAGGTGTTTTGCGATTGGTTTTAAAGAAGACCCCCACTCCCCATCACATCTTCTCTATGATCCATGAGAGATTTCTGATTAGTACTGCTATATTAGGAATAAGACATTTCCTAAGAAATACTTTTCTTTTCCCTTCTTTTTATTTTTCCTTTCCCATAAGTATATTCTATGAAATTTTAGTTCAAGAAACTGTAGGCGAGAAAACCACATAAGATTCTTTATTGTACAGCTTGCCCCTGTTACATCAATAGGGCGTCACTTTATCAGCTTTTAAGTTACCAGGTTGTGCTATCATGTGTGGCATGGATTTTGCTTGAAAAGTAAGGTTATTTATCATGTCTTGAGTAGGTAAACATGACATTATCAGTTGGTCAAAAAAGATAATTCTTTTTAACCTGGAATCCATAACTAAATGGAAGATCTCCTAAGCGCCTAGAATCTTCCTTCATTCATCCCCTTATCTTCCACATCCAAACTGTCGCTAACTCTACTCTTTGTCTTTCTCTCTATCTCTGTTGCTAGCTGGACTGCTGCAAAGGCTTCCTCATCAGCTCCTATTTTCTACCTTTGCTGTTTCACAATTCATTCATTGCACAGCAGCCAAAGTGATCTTTTAAAATGCTGTATTAGGTACTTCCCTTTCCTGTATCACACCTTCCAACTTGTTCCTTCTGTCTGGACTCATCCCCCCTCATTGATTTTCAGAGTGCTCTCTCTATCTCGTCATTAGGTTCTCAGTTTAAATACCAGTTTTCTCAGAGAAACATTTTCAAAGAGCAGTAACCCTATCACTCAGTTACATTTATTCCCTCCGTGTTGTTTTATTGTAGCAGTCATCACTATCTTACATTGTATATAAGACATACATTCACTTATTATTTATATTAATATATGTACATACATACATAAATACGGCAGCCTTGACTTCCTGGACCCAAGCGGTCCCTTCAGTTCAGCCTCCCAAGTAGCCGGAATTAGAGGTGTGAGCCACTCCACCTGAGTCACACATATATTTAGATGCATGTATGTTTGTATATCATTGTCTGCTAGATAGCAGGGAGTTTTCTGAATTGCTGGTCTTCGTAGCCTGCAGAGAGCCAGATAAGTCTGATAGTGTATATTCAGTAAACATTTTTTAAGCTGATGAATACAAATTTGATAGTAGAGTTAGAAAGAAGGCTGCTTGCTTTGTGGTAGAAAGTAAGATACACTGGTAGCTGGGAGGTGAGGGACCCAGAGAAGATATCTTCTCCTGCACTTAAACCTGCCCTTGAAAACTGAGTCCAGAAAAGTAGGAATGGAAACTTTGTAGTACTTTGCTAACCTAAGTTTCTGTATTTTCTTCATGTATTTTCTCATATAGTACTTAGTAAATTTCTTTTCGGAAGTGTTAGTGCCTCTTTTACTGTGCAGAAGGGAATAAGGAGTGGAGACTATCTCTGTGTTGGAGGTGCAGTGTCAGTAGGGGAGTCACTTCTGTGTCTGGGGTGAGATAAGGTAGTAGCAGTAAGCATCCAATGAGAGGACCTGGAAGGTGAGGAAAAACTTGGGAAGAGCACTAGGGCTTGATTTTTGTTTTTTTTTAAAGCAATCTCTTCTACTGGGACATTCACCTCCTTTTAAGGAGGTGTATTAGTCTGTTCTCACACTGCTAATACATACCTGAGACTGGGTAGTGTATAAAGAAAAAGAGGTTTAATGGGCTCACAGTTCCACATGGCTAGGGAGGCCTTCACAAATTCACAAATCAAAATTCAGAAATCACTGTGTAGTCCAGGGTCCACAGTAAATGACTAAAATAAGATTAGTAACTGGAACCAGAAGAACTGCAAATTTCCTAATCCTCAGAGGGAACTGAATGTAGTGGAGATGTGGGCTATCTCTCAGCTCTAGTGGTTTCCTGTTACATGGATAAATGGTTTGTGATGATACATTGATAAAATATTGTTTTGAGAGGATGGGGGTAAGGATCTATTAAGTTGTTGTAAACAGGATTTTGCAGGTATACCAGTTTCAAATTTTTAGATTGGGCCTTTTCACTCCCCTAAAACAGGCTAATTCTTCTCTACTGATTTCATTCTGATTATTTTATGCTTATTATTGTGAATGAGACAAATACCATTCTTGCCTCTCTCATGCAGGATTAAAACTCATGCATAATCTCATGCAGAATCAAGAATCAAAGCGTGCACAATCTTCCATACTTTGTACCCATCTATGTTTTCAAAATTGTGTTTTCTTTCCCCTACCATCCTGCAGATAACTCTGTACTTCAACTGAATTGTTTTATTCATTCCTTAAACTTGTCCTATAATCTCCACCTCTGTTTTCCCCACTATTCCTGCCTGAAATGTTCAAGTCCTGCTCATTCTTCTTAGCATCATTTATATAGCCCTTTCTTTGTTTTCTTTTTTTGGAAATGGAGTCTCGCTCTGTCGCCAGGCTGGAGTGCAATGGCGCAATCTTGGCTCACTGCAATCTCTGCCTCCCAGGTTCGAGCGATTCTCCTGCCTCAGCCTCCTGAGTAACTGGGACTGCAGATGCACACCACCACACCCAGCTAAGTTTTGTATTTTTAGTAGAGATGGGGTTTCACCATGTTAGCCAGGATGGTCTTAATCTCCTGATCTTGTGATTCGCCCTCCTCAGCCTCTCAAAGTGCTGGGATTACAGACATGAGCCACTGTGCCCAGCCTAGATGGCCCTTCTGATAATACACTTTTCTTAATTATTTTTCTGTCTACTCTCTATGATCCTTTCTGTTTTGAATAGCCAGTGATAGAATTATTTGGGTCCTTTGCCTCTCTCTTCCTGGATTCGAAGGCTCCCAATGTAAGAGCATATTATCTTTCTTCTCAGTGCACTGAACATTGTTTCAAAAATACCAGCCCATATAAACATCATGAACATATAAAAATTTTAAATTAAATTAATTGTAAAACACTTAGGAAGCAGGTGCCATTTTAACGAAGTTGAAGTTAAGAGTGATGTTTTGTGGTTTGGGGTGCAAAAGGTCTGTGACGTTTGGCTTTTGCTTCCCTTTGCCTCTAAGGATCCTATAGCTTGAGTTGAGTGCCGTTAGAGCATCACAGGCCAGGAAGGATCGATAAGGCTCACTGAGCTCTTTTTTCTTTAGAAAAGATCATAAACAAATGGTCCCAAACATAGGAGTATCTCCACCTTGTTTTTAGAAAACATCTAAAGGGGACGTTTACACTTTTCTTGATAAATCGTTATAAATGACTCTTGCTGTCAAAAATTTTACTGTATAATAACTAAATACTTAATCATGTAACTGATGACAATTTTATGAGTTTAAAACTTTAGCTGGAAATGTCCTTTGTTTGGACCTTTGTATTTTCATAACACCCTGTTGAATGTATGGAACAGTGGAATAGCTTCTCCATTGATACCAGTGAACCCTGGAGCTTCTGCTCCAGCCCATAGTATCATAGCCATGTTTGGGTTTTCCCCAATACCATCATGTCAGTTCTTGCTGATAAAAGCTGTAGGGGTTCTCTGTGACTCTTCAGATGAAAATACCTGAAGTACTTGAAAATCGCCATTTTTGAAAAAAGGGAATTTAGTTTGTTATGCATGCAAACCTCAGTTTTGGACATGTTTGTTGGTGCTATATAAGTTGCTTCTTATCTCTTTGGTTGCTTAATACTGTACTTCTGTTTTTGGACTCCACTGTTAATTTATGTATGTTTTCTTAGCTTTTATTACTGGGGAAAATATTATGTTTATTGGTAGAAGTACCCTTTTTTCTTTTATAATGGTCACACTCTCATTTTTTAAATACATTATTACATTGGTATTATTTTCCTGACTCTAAAGAAAGGAACTTTTAAATAAATTAATTATTGTCTTCTGCGTTATTGAACATGTGGTCAGTTGTCATGTTCATACATCCCTATGATCAAAGTCTGAACTTCTGTCTAATTCTTCCCTGCTGTTAGGCTACCCTGTCATGATCAAGGCCTCAGCAGGTGGTGGTGGGAAAGGCATGCGCATCGCTTGGGATGATGAAGAGACCAGGTGAGAGGCTGTCCAAAATATACTTTTGATGAAAACTGCAGTTACTAGAGTTTTATTAGACTGACAGGTAAACAGATACCAAAAGCATAATGGAGTAATTACAGTAACCATCTAATTTTTACACTTTTGAATGGGGAAAAAGATTGAAATTATGTGGAAACCTTCCTTATTTATATTTTGATGATGATTATCTTATTATAGAAAGGGTTTTACTATTTTAAACATTAACAAAGGATTTTCTTTTTGTTTTTACAGTATATTTTTAAAAATTGCAGTCATGATTCTATTTTCTGGGCAGAAATTACTAAGATTTGGCTATATAATTCTAAATGTCATCTAAAGATTTAAACCAACTATATTTAAAAGCAGTTATAATTTCATTGAGACTTAATGTATTACCTCAGTATGTACTTGCTTTCCTTTGCTAGTGCATAAAAGTAGTGAATTACCTTGATAATTTTAGAGTGTGAAATATATTCTTTTTCCTTGAGTTTGAAATTACTGTGTCCTTTATATGGAATGCACTCTTACTGTAATTTAGAATACTTTTTATGACCCAGTCTCAGAAGTTACACAGGTTTCCCTCCAGTGAACACAGCTTCTACTCAGATTCAAGGGGAGGGGACTGAGTCTCCACGTCTTCATGGGAGAGTGGGCGAGATTCTTAGAAGAGCACATGGAATGGGAGATACTGTTGTGGCCATCTTTGGAAAAGACAATCTGCCACAGCCCATTTTGTGGGAAAGAATGGTATCATAAAGAAGTCGAACACAATGGTTTTGCAAGAAATGTGTATTTTGTGGACTTCAAATTTTTTTCTCATTGTTTTTCTGTTTTGCACAGTACTTACATAGCAATTTCACTGAATGCTTAGCGCTTATTTTTCATTATTCATCTTAGGATCTCAGGTTTCTTATTAGTCATTTCCCCAGGGCTACTGTTAGTAATATACTCTTTTATGGTGCAGATTACTCTTTATAGTTTCCTGGAAGTGAGGTTTGCTGTGCTGCTGTTGATTTATAAATTTTAATTTAAGAGCTTAATATTTTGAGAAATCACCATATCCATTCATATATTAGGCATCATTGTGTAAATAATTTAGCTCTTTCTTGGCGAGTAAATAGCACATTGATTCAAAATATGTTTATAAAATTAATAAAAATCCATGAATAATTTTCTACTTAAAATATTACTGTCTTCAACTTGATAAATAAACTATCTCAGAAAACTTGAGATCGCACAGGCGCAACTATTAGATTTAGTAGTACAAGCTCCTCATTTTAAAAAGTTGCTCTATAACCCTTATTTATTTTGGAAAGTCAAAACTACCTGAAAAGGGAAAGAACAGTACTGCAAACATGCCTATGCTTGTCTTTTGGAGCCACTAACCGTGGACACCATGCCACAACTTATCCACCCCTTCTTTTCCTCTCTCCCTCTAGAGAAAGTAATTGCTTTTTACATAATCCACAAATATTTTATTTTTCAGGTACAAAGGAAAATTTAGTGCTTAATTGCTTTATTCCTTTATCCTAAGGGCTGTCTTTTTCTTGTAACATCTTTCCTATTATTTTGTGGGGGGAAGTAGCATCTATGACTTGTCTTAGAATCTGTAGGACATCTGAAAGATTTTTTAAAAACTGTAATTTTTTTTTTTTTTTTTTTTTTTTTTGTGACAGAGTCTTGCTCTGTAACCCAGGCTGGAGTGAAGTGGCACGATCTTGGCTCACTGCCATCTCCGCCCCCTGGGTTCAAGCGATTCTCCTGCCTCAGTCTCTTGAGTAGCTGGGACTACAGGTGCACGCCACCACACCCAGCTAATTTTTATATTTTTAGTAGAGATGGGGGTTTCACCGTGTTGGTCAGAATGGTCTCGATCTCTTGACCTCGTGATCTGCCCACCTTGGCCTCCCAAGGTGCTGGGATTACAGGCATGCACCACTGCGCCCAACCTGTAATTATTATATAGTAAATTTGGATGAGAATTATGAAGATTGTTGAAGGTTCACTTAGATATATTCATAGTAGTCTCTGACTTTGTTTTCCCTGTTCAAGTTTAAATGAAGTGTATCACATGATTGAGAAATTGTGTCTATATTTTTGAATATCCTTACTAAGACTTTTGGCATTGTGAGTGCAATTTCTCTTTTATTTTTGTATTCCTAGCATCTGAAATATATCCAGGCACAAAGTTCAGTAAATACTTACTGAATGAATGTATAATTGAATGTCACAAATGATATTCATAATAGAGTTTCCCATGAGTTCTAAAATATGTTATTGGCGATGCTTTCAAACTTGCTGTTTATTTTATTTTGGTGACTTTGACTTTTTACTTGGGGTGGTGTGGGTTTAAATGCAAAATGAAAGCTCTCAATCATTATGGTGGAGGCAAACTGTAAAGTGCTATATTTTTTCTTTCTGTTGTTGTATCCAATCTAATAAAAAGTTGATTGTATGGTATTGAAAACTAATTAATTTTGCTTCCAGTTTCTTTGAAGTTTGCAGCCTCCTGAGATCTAAACTTTATTCCCCTAAATCAATGATGTAATGGAGGACTGATACCTTTCCTCTGAGACCTCTGAGAAATAAGAGTTTTTTTGCAATGTTTTAAAATTTTTCTTCTAATCAGTTTTACCTGCAGTGTTGTACAAAAACAAGCAAATTAGTTGTGTGTGTGTGTGCTTTTTTTTTTTTTTTTTGAAATGGAGTCTCGCTCTGTTGCCCAGGCTGGAGTGCAGTGGTGCGATCTCAGCTCACTGCAACCTCTGCCTTTTGGGTTCAAGCGATTCTCCTGCCTCAGCCTCCCAAGTAGCTGGGACTACAGGCGCATGCTGCCATGCCTGGCTAATTTTTTGTTTTTTAGTAGAGACGGGGTTTCACCATGTTGCCCAGACTGGTCTCGAACTCCTGAGCTCAAGTAATCCACCCGCCTCAGCCTCCCAAAGTGCTTGGATTACAGGTGTGGGCCACGGTGCCTGGCTGCAAATTAGTTCCAATATTACTAGGTGGAGTGTAGGATTAAATGATATTATTTTAAAATTGTAATAATTAAAACTCATTTAAATGTACCAACCTGCATTACCATATGACGAAGATTATCATTAAATTTTTCTATTTGTAGTCTCTCATCACCAAAACTAGAAGCAGCTCTTGAGATGAAAAACCGTCCTTTAAAAAAAAAAAGGAAGAACAGTCAGACTAACAAAACAAATAGAGCAGTAGAGCTGACATTATTAAAGAAAACGCAAAACAAGCAAATCAGATAGTTGTTTCTTATATTACTAGATGGACCATTTGCAACTTAAAGGACTGGAAGAATTTGGTTTCAGTATTGTACGTTAAATGCAGACATTTAATCTTCAGATTAAGAAACTTTATTAAATATAAAAGGAATTAAAGCACAAAAATAAGCAAATTGGAGAGTTATTTCTAATAATACTAGATGTACCATTTGCCACTTAGGGGATTAGAAGAATTGGTTTTAATGTTGTACATTAAATATGGGTATTTAATGTTCAGATTAAGAAACTATTAAATGTAAAGGAATTAAATTTTATATGCGGAATTTATCAATGGATAGAAGGCAATATATGCTCAATTACTTTTAGGCGAGCAAGTTTGTTTTTTTTTTTCCTTTTTCCTTTTTTTTTGAGATGGAGTCTCACTCTCACCCAGGCTGGAGTGCAGTAACATAATCTCTGCCCACTGTAACCTGTGTGTCCCAGGTTCAGGCCATTCTCTTGCTTCGATCTCCTGAGTAGCTGGGACTACAGGCATGGGCCACCACACCCAGCTAATTTGTGTATTTTTAGTACAAACGGGGTTTCATCATGTTGGCCAGGCTGGTCTCAAACTGCTGACCTCAGGGAAGCCACTGTGCCCCCCCAAGTTTGGGTTTTTAATGCATTGGTCAAATGAGCCTATTTTATTTGAATAATAGGCATATTTTAATAGTAATGATTTAAATTATAGTTTGTGAACAAAATATATAAAGCAATAATTAGGTAAATATTTTTATTTTTAAAAACTATACTTTTATAATTACTAATTTTGATCAATTTTATAGAAGATAAAATTGTGATGATCTGTGTGGGTGTATGTGGGAGGCAATTGCATTTCAAGATGTGGATTTAAAATATTAAGCAGTGTTCTTGAGAATCTTCCTATTGGATGTTCAGTCTCAATGAGTGTATTTGCTGTAGTTCCACTCCAGTCATGCGGGTACTAAACCCTTTACATTTTTCTTTGCATCGTCTGACTTCTGAATCAAACAGATGTATTTTTATATTTTTACTAGTGGAATTAAGGTATAGTATGGTTGAAGAAATGGAATTAATTTTACTTGCTCTGTATGGTTGATTAAAATACCATATTTAGGCTGGGCACAGTGGCTCACACCTGTAATCCCAGCACTTTGTGAGGCTCAGGCGGGAACTCCCTGAGGTCAGGAGTTCGAGACCATCCTGGCCAACATGTTGAAACCTTGTCTCTACCAAAAATACAAAAATTAAGCGGGTGAGGTGGCTCACACCTGTAGTCCCAGCTACTCGGGAGGCTGAGGTGGGAGATTGGCTTGAACCCGGCAGGCAGAGGTTGCAGTGAGCTGAGATCCTGCCACTGCACTCCAGCCTGGGCGACAGAGCGAGACTCCGTCTCAAAAAGAAAAAAAAAAAAAGGAAAAATAATTCATATTTAGCAGTTGGTAAAGTATCGGCATTCCTGTTTCAATGGAAAATCTAGGATCTGGGAAGTTAAATAACTCATCCATGGTCACAGAGTTAGGGAGTGGAAAAGTTGCAGGTCAACCAAAATTAACTTAGTTATTTGTACATTGAGTAAAGTTTTTTTTTGCTTTGTTCAAAGTAAGCCAAAATAAATATTTAATTGATGTGTTTTCTTTTATAATGATAGCTCTGTTTGTTTTGTTAGTCTGACAGTTCTTCTTCTTCTTTTTTTTTTTTTGCAGGGATGGTTTTAGATTGTCTTCTCAAGAAGCTGCTTCTAGTTTTGGCGATGATAGACTACTAATAGAAAAATTTATTGATAATCCTCGTCATATAGAAATCCAGGTTGGTACATTTAGAATGCTTTTTCATTACTGTGACTTTAAAATAATATCATTTAATCCTATTGGAATGATCTTTTCTTCCATTTACAATGATTGTGAATTGTTTTGATACGTACAAAATAAATAGATTACCTGCCTTTGGAATCTGTTGTACTTTCTGTTAAAGTGCTAGGATGCTGCTTGAGATTGGGAACGATAACAAAAATCTACCTCCAAAAAAAGCATTCCCAAGATAGCTAACCAGGCTATGTCATTCCAAGACTGGGCCATTATAGGGCATTTTTTAAAAAAGAAAAGTGCCTGACCTGGACTCCTGTACTACTTCAGTTTACCAAATGTCCATATAGCTTGCTATGACAGGCGTTCTGCGAGGAACTGGTTGTATAGAGATCTGTAAATCATTTCTTCTATTCAGTTTAGGATATTAATCCTTAAAGTGGTAAGACAAAATGGGTTTTCTAAAATAAAACAAGGAAGAAGACAAGTCTGTTGAAATTTTCATTTGCCTGTTGAAAATGCCTTCATGCTAATTTTATACATTATGATTATGAATTGATATGTAATAGCTAAAATTGATTTTAAAAAATGTCAAATTAGAAATAACGAATTTTAAGTATTTTTTAAAATCTTAATTTGGTGTGGAGAGAGAACCAGATAAATAAAAGGTTTTTTGTTGACCTTGTATTTTCTGACAGGGGCATGATATAAAAAGTCCTAGATTCTGTCAGTTTGTTCTTTAAGTTTAATGGTCACTTTACATAGATATTATTTATGGGTAGAAAATCAACATTTAGATCCTCAAATTTTCTAAAGTGAGAAAAAATATCCAAACTTATATAATCAGTTGGATGTTTTACAACATTGAACACAGTTTATTTCCGAGGCTAGCAGGCTTTGTTTTTGCCTTTTTAAAAAGATTTTCTAAATTGAGATATTGTATATATATGATATCTGTATATCATATATATATGTACAGTGAAATCCATAAATCTTAAGTGTACAATTCAAGACAATTTCTATACACACACATCTAATTGTATAACAACCATCCATATCTAGATAGAGAATGTCCCATCACACCTCTTCCCAGTCCATCCCTACCCGTGGCCACCAAAAGTAACTGCTGTTCCTATCTGATGTCATAGATTAGTTCTTAAATTGTGTAAATGAAATCCAGTGATGTACTCTATCTTGTCTTCTTTTTCACACATCATCGTGTCTTCGAGATTCTTCCCTGAGGTTCTGTTGTCCTTTGCTTCTCAGAATTGCTCTGTGCTCCTCCATTGTTTGACTCACCTGTAGTTTATCCATTTTCCTATTGATGCATCTTTTTAGTTTCTTTATATTAGAAATAAATTGCTGTGTCTTTTTATGAACATATATACATCTCTCGGATAGACTGAGGAGAGATATTATTGGATTACGTAGTAAGGTTATTTTTAGTTTTAGTGGGTACTCTGGTTGTACTAATATATACTCCCACCAGAAATACATGAGAGTTTCCATTAATGCCACCCCTGCCAGCATGTGATATTTTCAGTTTTTAAAAACGTTTAGCCATATTAGTGGACTTGTGATGATATGTCTGTTTAATTTGCATTTCCCGGATGAATGATGATGTTAAGCATCTGTTTATAAGCTTATTGACCATTTGAATGGCTTATATTGTGAAGTGACTTCTCAAACTTTCATCCTTGCCTTCCTTTTTCAAATTAGATTTTTAAAAATTATTGGAATGTCAGAGTTCTGTATCTATTTTGCTTATGAGTCGTTTGTCAGATGTATGTGTAGTGTATCCTTCTCCCTTCATGCGGCTTGCCTGTTCACTTTGATGATAATGTCTCTCAAAGAACAGAAGTTCTGAATTATAGTGAAGTCAAGTTTAAGTCTACTTTGTGTACCCTAGTTAGGAGTTTTTTGTTTTAGGTATGATATTTAAGTCTGTTACTCTCCTTTAATTATTATTGTTTTGTTTGTTTGGTGTGAGGCAGGGTCAGAGTAATTTTTAAAATTCTGATATCCACTTTCTCCAGCATCATTTATTGCAGTGACCATTTGTTGCAAATTAAGTGAGATTTTGTCATTGTCTTAACTATTTTGCTTTTATAATGAATCTAGAAACCTGATTCTGTAAGTGGTCTAGATGTATTGTTTTTCTGCAGATACTTTTGATTCTTTTTAGGTTATTTGAATTTCCATGAAAATTTTAGACTTCACTTGTCAACCTGTTCCCCCTACAGACACCTATGCCTACACCCACCCACTCCCACCTCCACCTCCATCTCCACTCCCACACACCCCATCTGATGGGAAATTTGTATTTGGGTCGTATTGAATCTAGAGATTATTCTGGGGAGATTTGACGTCTTAACAATGTTGAATTTTCTTTTCTTTCCTTCCTTCCTTTCTGCGTTCCTGCCTCCCTGCCTCCCTGCCTCCCTGCCTCCCTTTCCCTTCCTTCCTTCCTTCCTTCCTTCCTTCCTTCCTTCCTTCCTTCCTTCCTTCCTTCCTTCCTTCCTTCCTTCCTTCCTTCCTTCTTTCTTTCCTTTCTTTTCTTTCTTTCTATCTCTCTCCCTCTCTCTCTCCCTCTCCCTCCCTTCATTCCTTCCTTCTTTTCTCTCTCTCTCTCTCTCTCTCTCTCTCTCTCTCTCTCTGTCTCCCAGGCTGGGGTGCAGTGGTGTAATCATGGCTCACTACAGACTTGGCCTCCCAGGCTCAATCAATCCTTCCCCCTCAGCCTCCCCAGTAGCTGGGACTGTAGACGTGTGCTACCACACCCAGCTACTTTTTGCATTTTTTTGTAGAAACGGGGTTTTGTCTTGTTGCCCAGCTGGTCTCGAACTCCTGGGCTCAAGTGATCTGCCTGCCTCGGCCTTCCAAAATGCTGGGATTCCAGGCATGAGCCACCGTGCCCAGCCTACAAAGTTGAATTTTCATGGATCCATGAACTGGAATATCTCTTCCATTATTTAGGTCTTGTTAATTCCTTTCAGCACTGTTTTGTATTTTTGAGTGTAGAGGTTTTGTGTATCTTTCATTAGATTTATTCTTAGATATTTGAGGCTTGCGTTATGTGGCATAGTCTATTATAATAAAGCTTTTTCAGGAAGCAGTATAGCTTAAATACTGTTATAATTTTAGATACTGTTATAAACGTTATTTTCTATTATAAATATTATTTCGGATCTGGTATCTTTGGTAAATCCACTTGTTTATTTTGTGTATTTTGATGACCTTTTGCTCAGTGACAAGCCACCCCAAATGTGGTGATTTAAAACAACATTTAAGGCTATGCAAGAATTTGAATATACTTAAGATCACCGAACTGTACCCTTAAAAATGGTTAAAATGGTCAATTTTTTGTTATAGTATGTTTTCCCACAAAGCACACCACAACATTTAACGATTCCTCATGATTCTCTGGGTTACTTGGGTTCAGCTGCCAGTGCTTTTGCATCACACATTGTTCTCTGGGGCAGTCGTTATACTGTGACTTGACTGAGTGTCCCGTGTTAGGTGCCCTGGAAGGATGGTGTAAAGCCTGAGCTCAGCTGAGACACTTTGGTGGGCAGTGGGGCCTCTGTCTTTCTCTCTGTGAAGTCTTGGGGTATCTGTACATGTCTTCTCCATGTAGCATTTCTACAAGGATATCCAGAATTCTTGTCACTGGTCAGAGCTGCTTGAAATCACTGTCCTACCCTTTGAAAGTTTAGGCTCAGAACTGGCACAAAATGACTTTTGTTGCATTTGCAAAGTTCCTTCCCAGTCTAGAATCATTGCTGGATGGGATTATATAAGGGTGGGACTACCAGGATTTGTGTTGTACATGGAGTCATCTTTGGATACTACCTACCACAACCCATTCTTTGGCCCTCAATGATCATGCCCTGTCATAAACAGAATACATGCAACTTCCTTTCCAACTTGGTCCAGGTCTGGATGCGACTTTTTTTTTTTTTACGGAGTCTCGCTCTGTCGCCAAGGCTGGAGTGCTGTGGCGCAATTTTGGCTCACTGCAACTTCTGCCTCCCAGGTTCAAGTGATTCTCCTGCCTCAGTCTCCTGAGTAGCTGGAATTACAGGCTTGTGCTATCATGCCCAGCTAATTTTTGTATTTTTAGTAGAGGTGGGATTTCATCACGTTGGCCAGGCTGGTCTCAAACTCCTGACCTCAAATGATCCACCCACCTCAGCCTTCTAAAGTAGTGAGATTACAGGCATGAGCCACTGTGCCCAGCCTGAGACTTCTTATGTATGGTCCTTCAAGAACAGTTCTTCTGGTGCAAATACCTGAATTTAAAGTCTCATATTCATTCATCCAGTGTGCAGTGATGAGAAAAGGATATGACACTCCAATAAATACCCCTATTTGACACAGTTAAGAAAGGGAGGCACACAGTAGTCATTGGTTCTTAGCAATTGAGACTCAGCATGAAAGCCGAGAGATCCCTTTTGAGGTTCTTGCTGTCGTAATTTGGCTGAGAAAATGATGGTGGTTTGGGCCATAGGGTTGGCAGTGGAAGTGGTAAGATGTGATTGAATTCTGGGTATTTTGTGAAGGTAGACCAGATTTTCTAATAGATGGATGTTATGTACAAGAAAAAAAAAAAAAATAAGGTGATTTTAGGGTTTTGGCCTGAGAAATAAGAAGAATGGAATGGCCTTTTACTGAGATAGGAAAGACTGTGAGATGTGCTTGTTTCTGAGGGAGGAAATCTGGTTATAAAGTTGAACAAATCAAGGTTGAAATGCCCATTAGATATCTAAGTGTAGGTGTTGAGTAGACACTTGGCTCTTTAAATCTGTAATTTAAGGGAGATACTTAGATTGTCCTTCTTGTAAGATCCTAGGGGCAGAATTAATTTTGTCTTTCACTGTATTCCCCATCTAGCACTTGTTCACACTACTGGAAGACCACTTAGGTAGGCTGTTTTATCTTTAACTAGTTGAATTTCCTAATAGGCCATGAGGTCCTTAAGCATAGAGAGTAGGTCTTAGTCATTTGCTGTCCCCAGCAACCAGACCATTGTCTTTCACTTTACTAATACTCAATAAATGTTTGTTATTTTGTGTTAAGTAATTACATATCTAGATCAGCTTTTTAGTTTATTTTATTTAGCCATAGCATACAGCCTGGGTGATACTTTCAAACATAGGTGAAAATGCCTCCCAGTAACTTAAGTAGGCAACACAGATGTTCTCATATCTGATCTATACTTGGAAGGGTTTTTAGTTTACTTTTCTTTAGTTTTCACTTATTTATTTGTATTAGGTAATTTCTGCACATGATAAAGGGTAATCAATAAAAAGTAAGCATCCCTTTTACTCTATTTCTAAGTCCTCTAGTTTCTGTCCCTAAATGCAGGCACTGTTACTGTTTCTTGGCTATTCCTCTGTACATAGTCTATGAAGTATATATATGTGTGTGTCACCTATTTTTTTTCACATAAGCCATTATATACTATGTCCTTTCCACAATGAAACTGCACTGGCAGCGTGAATGGCACCTCTCTTTGTGGCGTAAACCAGTATTTCTCAACCAGGGCACTACTGGCATTTACTGGGTTGGGTATAGGGATACCAACGGGCTTGCATTATGTGACATAGTCTATTATAATAAAGCTTTTTCAGGAAGCAGTATAACTTAGAGATTTTTCTACATTCAGTATGTGTAAACCTATAAATTTTTTTTAAAAACTCATGATGCATTTAAGGATTAACTGCTCTTAAAAGCAGTATTTATTTATAATGTTTTCTGATTACGTGGCTTCCTCATTTATTTAATGGAATAAATAATCACCAAATCATTTTTGTTGAATGCCTAGTAAGTGCACAGAATTTTTAAAAAATGAACTGGGAGACTATACAGAATTTAGAGAACAACAAACTCTTGATTCTGTATATGAATCTGATATTTTATAGTTGGAAGTATTTCTGAGAATTCATGGTTATTTTGGCTTTATTGCATGGAGACTGTCTACTTTTACTTTTCTTGTCAACTAGAATTTAAAAAGAGGTTGAGAGTTATTTTAATGATTTCAGATATGTTTAGATTTACTTCATGCAGCCACCTTTGAGTCTTAGAAGATTCCAACTTATTGGCATTTTATTGCTTTATGTTTTCCTTCATTGCTTGGAATCATTCTTGAGTTTCAGAAAGGGTTTGTTCCTAAAAATTAACTTTACAGTCATATATTAACTATTTATTTTACATTTTACCAATTATAACCATAATATTTATTTATTTGTTTTTTTTCAGCAGCCATATAAAATATTAAGACTGATACTATCTGCTGTTTATAATGCGTGAAGAAACAGAATGACTTGTCCAAAGAAGTTGCATAGCTGTTTGGAACTAAAATTAGTGCCTGGCCTTTCGGCTTCTAAAACAAATCTTACCTCTGTAAATCTAATATATGTATTTGGAAGTATAGATCAGCTTCTTAAATCTGAAAATAGATTGGTCCATTTCTGAAAATCAGATGTTCTAGGCAAAAACTTTAATAAAGAGCTGCTTTTGAGTTTCTGAATTTAGCTGAAAAAGATACATATTAAATTTGAATTTCAGATCAACAATGATATTTTTAAATCATTGTTCCATGTAGTACTTAGGACATAGCTAGAAAAAAATTATTCATTGTTTGTCTGAAATTCAAATGTAGCTGGATATCTTGTATTTTATCTGGCAATCTCAGCTTATTTTCCATTACAGGTTGAATATATCTCTTAACTGAAATGCTTGGGACCAGAAGTGTTTCAGATTTCAGAATTTTTTGGGTTTTGGAATATTTGCATTTATACCTGCTGGTTGGATATCCCTAATCTAAAAATTCAAAATGCTCCAGTGACCATTTACTTTGAGCATCATGTCAAAAAATTTCAGCTTTTGGAGCATTTTGGATTTCAGATTTTCAGGTTAGAGATGTTCAACGAGTATCGCAAATGGGAAAAACTATAATGTGTTGTATATTAACTCCAGACCTTTTACCAGTTTCCTAGAACAAAAATAAACCACAGTAAAGACATCCATAGATAAATAACAGATTACGTATTGGATGTAAATGCATACAGTGTCATTTCCCAATCAACAGACATTTAATAATGTTAACTTCAAGCAGATGTTTGTAATAAAGCTGTGGTGGCAGTCCTCAGCAACATTGACATCCAGTGTTTATCCCCTTCACTAACACTCAGCGTCCTTCACAAAATTTGTACAACTGATTCTGATATTTTACTCATTGTATTTGAAAGGTGATATGAACACTTTTTCCTCAAATCTTTTTGATAAAAATGTTTTATTGAGCTTTGGAATAATAAAGTTTTCCTCTATTAACATGAATCAAAATAATGTTTTGAGAGGTATGTATATACTATGAGGTTTGAGTATTAAAAACCAAGAGATGTTGCATGGCGAAAATATTAATCATCATCTACCTTGTGGGTGTGGTTATATGGCTTTTCAAATGGTATTGCTCTTTCAGGTTCTAGGTGATAAACATGGGAATGCTTTGTGGCTTAATGAAAGAGAGTGCTCAATTCAGAGAAGAAATCAGAAGGTGGTGGAGGAAGCACCAAGGTAAGTCTCTCCCAGGGAACGTTTATAAAGCGACTGCTTTTATGCATTTCATTCATTCACTCATTCATTCATTCAGAGACAGGGTCTCACTCTGTTGCCCAGGCTAACGTGCAGTGGTGCAATCACAGCTCACTGCAGCCTCCACCTCCCAGGCTCAAGTGATCCTCCCAACTCAGCCTCCCATGTAGCTGGGACTACAGGCGAGTGCCGCCATGCCCAGCTAATTTTTGTATTTTTTGTTGAGATGGGGTTTTGCCGTGTTGCTCATGCTGGCCTTGAACTCCTGGCCTCAAGAGATTAGCCCACCTCAGCCTCCCAAAGTGCTGGGATTATAGGTGTGAGCCCCTGCACCCAGCCACATTTCTTTTTGTATTTGTTTGCTTTATTGGCTACAATTGCACTAATGTTCATGTGGACTCTCTTACTGCATATTTTTATAATTAAGAATTTGTTACTTGATTTCTTCAGTGCTTTAATGTATAAAAATGAGAGAATACTTGAAAAAGAAATGGGTTTTTATTAGAGGAGAAGTTGGGTAGACAACCAGCTATGCCTTTGGCAGGCTTCTAGGAAGTATGGAACCTGATGGTATTTCACGGGATTTCTGAGATATATGTCTTCTAGACTTTCATGTTGGTGAAGGGTTCATAAAGTTGGTCCTGAATTTATCCTACCATGAAAGGCTTTTGGAGTGTGGTTCTTAGAAATTCCCTGAATTATCAGAGCCACTTTGGGTACTTCTCCAGGGCACCTTTCATGAGTTTGGTGTATGGAGCCTCATTTCTTTTTTTTTTTTTTTTTTTTTTTTTTTTTTTGTGAGACGGAGTCTAGCTCTGTCGCCCCGGCTGGAGTGCAGTGGCCGGATCTCAGCTCACTGCAAGCTCTGCCTCCCGGGTTTACACCATTCTCCTGCCTCAGCCTCCCGAGTAGCTGGGACTACAGGCGCCCGCCACCTCGCCCGGCTAGTTTTTTGTATTTTTTAGTAGAGACGGGGTTTCACCGTGTTAGCCAGGATGGTCTCGATCTCCTGACCTCGTGATCCGCCTGTCTCGGCCTCCCAAAGTGCTGGGATTACAGGCTTGAGCCACCGCGCCCGGCCTGGAGCCTCATTTCTAATTTGATGCTAGTTTGCTATTTAGATATACTTTGGTATTCTCTTTGTTCTTAAAAATCCTCAGGTGAGTGTTCCTAGTAATTTTAAATTACCAGACACTAAGAAATATAGCTTATTGTAGCTTTAATCAGCCGAGCTAGCATATCTTGATATAATGCCTATATAGTTTCTGAAAATAGTGAGAATGTGAGTGTATTTTTAATCCCAGAGTAATGGTAAAAATTAAACTCTATTTTAGTTATGTTGGTTTTTAAAAATATAGCATGGTGTATTAGTTTTAAAGCATGGACCCCAAATCCTTTGACATTTTTCTCTTTGAGCAGTGAGGGGAAGGATCAGTGTTCCCTTTTCTTGATTCTGTGCTCTGTGAATGCTTGACCCATAGACTTCCTAGAAGTGATGCTATGCCAGTTTCCAGCCCAGGCCTTGGGAAACTGCCAGCGTCCACTTCCTGTTCTCATGGGCTGCTTGTGCTTACACGCCAGCCAGTATGCTGTGAAGAACTGTGTAGCTTACATAAGATGTGGCCATCTAGTTCTCAAGGCCCAGGACCAGGATGTAAGAAGGGAGGAAGAAGAAAAGCCAAAGGGAATCCTCTTCCTGTGTCTTTAGGAAGATCCTGGAAGATGCCGAAGCTAATTACTTGGTGTTAATCTGAAGTGAGACACTTAGCTAGGGAGACTTATAAATATCTTTTTCTTAAGAAACCGTGTGCTGAGCTAGAACTAATTCTGTAGTACTGTAATACTGTAGTATGGAAGAAGGCGAAAAAGGATACCGGTAGAACAGTAAGAGTCTTCAACACACTTGTCTTGTAATTTTCTGTTTCATTGACTGCATTATCAATTCCAATTCAATTAACATTCTGTTTTTAGTCAAAATCTACTCAAGTCTTACCTGGGATAGAAATCTTTCCCAGACTGGGAACTTTGAATCATAAAATCTGTTTGTTTTTTCTCTTTGTCTAGAAATGTAAACTTCTCATAATGAATACCATATCTACTTATTTAGAGAAAAAAAGGAAAATTTACAGCAGTAGGAATCAAAATGAAAAAACTAGAACTAATCATTAATACTGACTTGATACGTATTTGTACACTGTGAAATGTTAAAATAAATGGAATGTGCAGTTTTCAGTTCCTAGAGTAAGAATTGCCTGGGCACGGTGGCTCACGCCTGTAATCTTAGCACTTTGGGAGGCTGAGGTGGGAGGATTGCTTGAGCCTAAGACTTTGAGACCAACCTGGGCGACATAGTGGGACCTCGTCTTTACAAAAAAGTAAAAAATTAGCTGACTGTTGTGGTATATGCCTATAGTTCCAGCTACTTAGGAGGCTGAGGTGGGAGGATTGCTTAAACCCAGAGGTCGAGGTTGCAGTGAGTCGAGATCATGCTACTGGATTCCAGGCTGGGTGAGAGAGCAAGACCCTGTCTCAAAAAAAAAAAAAAAAAATTAATTAAAAAAAAAAAGAATCTACTAATGTGCTTTGAGGGCAATGCTAGCTAGGGTCATTCATATCTCTGGGTATCTAGCAGGGCTTTTGAAAAGGACAAGGGCAAGATCAAATAGGAGAAAGAGAGTTTCACTCAACTGCACTGAGATTCTCCAAATGTTGTGATATTAATTGTTAGTTGGTTTTTTTTTTTAGTTGCATTAGTTTTGTCAGCCAATTATTGAAATGTCATCTATGTCTATACATTAGCTTAATGCAAACTGTATTATCGATAAGATTCAAAACACTTAAACCCATTGTTTTATTCTAACGTCACCAAAAGGGAGACAGTAGGAAGTACACTTCCCACCTGTGAACTGTTCCCCCTCCCCCACCCCAGGCCAACTTGAATATATTCAAGGCTCTGAGTCTAACTAGCAATCTATATGAAATAGAAATGTAATGTGAGTGTTAAAAGACACCGTGGAGTTGCATGCAGTTGAACCAAGAATGGGAGGAATGAGACAGTAAAATGACCAGATCCTTGGCCAGAAAATGGGGAAGGGGGCATTCTGGGTTAAAAGAGTCTTAAGATACAAAAACCAATCAAATGCAGTTTTGGACCTTATTTGGATCCTGATTCAAAGAAATCAACTGTATAAAGGTATTTATGAGACAGAGAAATTTGAATACCAAGTGGATATTAAATGCTTTTAAGAAGTGGATATTAAATGTTTTTAAGAAGTTCTTGTTTTTTGTATAGTTGTGTTACAAAAGAGTACTTTATCTCATAGAAACAGATAGGTATGTTTTTACAAGTGAAATGATACCTAATTTGAGATTCACTTTAAAAACAATAAAGGGTGGGCCTGGTAGAGAAGTGGGCATGTAGCACAGATAAAGCCAGAGTGGCTGTGGATTAATAATTACTATATATCGGAGGCAGGTTCATGCAAGTTTATTATACTATTCCATAATAAAGCTTTTCTAGCATGTTGTCTCAGTCCTGCTCATTTGAGAATAATTTTAACCCACAAGTAGAAAAGTAGTTAAGTTTTGTTTCTCAGAGTCTTTCTTTCATAGAAGCAAAATCTGTGAAAATGCCGAAGTGGTTTGATGATATTTTTTCAGGGTTTGTTGAAATCATTTTAGCTTAACTTGCCTGCCTGAAGGTGGGTTTGGTATCCTGAAGCCAAACATGCAGGATTTAGTGGATATATTGCTGATTCTTGTTATTCGTGGCGGCTATGTTCTCCAAAGTCACCTTGGTTACTGAATTAGTGTACACTGAATAATTGCCCCAGGGGAAATACAGTGTTAGGTTCCTGTGAGCCTTTGCTCATAACATTTTCCTCAGTGGATTAACACATAATTTTGTTCTATGTGTATTTCTTATTTAATATCTGTGGTTGATTCATTAACAGTGAACTCACAATCCTGGCCAACAAGACTCTAACACATGCCTGAGTGAAGCTTATTCCACACACATTTTCTCCAGACAGTATTTCTTGGCCTTCTTGCACATGGAAACCCCAGACAGCACCTAAGCACAATGCTTGGAGGGCCATTTCACGCAGTGAAATGACACACACACACACAAACACACATAAATGCAAAAAAAGTGACACTAACTAGACCTTGAAAAGGACGCTTGTTATAGTATGAGCATTGAAACAGGAAGGGAGAGCATCACCTTGTTCAGCCTTAGCATGCTGGAGTCTCAGATTTTTCACCTCTCTGCACTTGTTCACAAAGGACCATGAAAGTGCCTTAAGTATTGATTTTGGGGTTACAAATAAATTTCAGCAAGTAGGCACATTTGTAAATATGGACTCTATGAGCAATGAGGATTGATTGTGTATGTTAGTTTCTAAGAAGTTATTTTTCTCCCAGTTTTTGGCTCCAAGCAATTCTGAATATATATGTAGATATGTTAAATATTAGAAGTTGAAGAGATAACAAGAATCAGCAATATATCCACCAAATCCTGCATGTTTGGCTTCAAGATACCAAACCCACCTTCAGGCAGGCAAGTCAAGCTATACTTTGTAAATGGATTGAAGTTGCAGAGTAATGTGAAAAGTTCAAATGTTAGTTTTATACAAATCCAAAGTTGACTTATTTAAGCATGTTATGCTTAATAATATAGTCAACATATATTATAAAACGTATATAAAGCATCATATTTTGAATTCTTAAATTGATATACATGATCTATTTCTGAGTAAACTTTAAGAAAATGTTTATGTAATGCACACAAAAGATAACTTGATTTTTGTCCAAAATGTAAACAAACACTTTTTCTATATATGTAGCATTTTTTTGGATGCGGAGACTCGAAGAGCAATGGGAGAACAAGCTGTAGCTCTTGCCAGAGCAGTAAAATATTCCTCTGCTGGGACCGTAGAGTTCCTTGTGGACTCTAAGAAGAATTTTTATTTCTTGGAAATGAATACAAGACTTCAGGTAACAACAACTGTTTTTTATTCCTCTCCATGCTTCTGTACTTTACCCTTCCTTCTCCACCCCTTTTTGTTTTGTAAAAGTTAAAAAATTAACTCCGTAAAGTGTTAAATATTTAGTTTTTATGCTTGTGCTAAGACATCTGTTAGGAATGACGGATAAGTATCCCTCTAAAGTTCAGTATCTAGACCTCTGCTTTGTCACTGTTAATACTTTATGTTGGAAATACCACTTTGTTTTTTTCTTGAACCTTTCTAGATGAATTGTATTTGTCAGTGTGTATGTACTGTTAAGAGAAATTACTCTAGCTATTATAAATAGGAAGTGATTCAGTGATTACAAAATCTTTGGAAGGATGGAGGAAGGAAGGGTACCCAGAATGAACTTCCGGAGTGACCCCCACTGCTGTACCACCCAGCCAGGCTCCCAGAGGAACCGGCACCTCTGCCACAGTGAGGAGGTTGAGAATCAAGTGGCTGCTCTTGGAACTGTTGGCTTTGGGGGACATATTCCTTAGTTCTAACCAAATCTCAGGAAACTACTGGCGTTGTAACTGGTGGCTTTATTTCCTTCCTTCTTCCCTTTTTTCTTTTGTTTAAATTGTGAACTCTACAGAAACATACATAGAACACAGGTGTATAATTGAACATATTATTATAAGGCAAAAATCGATGTAAACATCAACTGGATCTAGAGGTATTTACAAAACAGCCAGCTCTTTTTACACCAACCTCATTTTCTTCCCCTTCTCAATGATTCTGATTCCCCCTCCATCTTCCCTAGAGCTGTCTCCTGTCTGACTTCTCAGAACCTTCAGTTTTCATATCATTCTTCCTTTGAATTATACATACCTAAGCAGCATTATTGCTTTTGTTTGTTTTTTAAAACTTTATATTAATGGGATTGTATAGTATTTATTCTTCTGTGCCTGGCTGGCTTCTTTTTTCAGCATAGTATTTGTGAGATTCATGCTATTTCATGGAACTCCTGTATGATACGTTTTCTAAGAAAATGCCACTATTTCTTTATCTATTAGATTTCTATAGATAGTTTATTTCTAGTTTTATGAAATTTGTGTTGGTTTGCTAGGACTACCATAACAAATGATCATAAACTGTAGCTTAATACAACAGAAATTTGTTCTCTTACACTTCAGGAGGCCAGAGTCTATCATGCAGGTTCCAGCCGAGTGAGTTCCTTCCTGGGGGGTTGGAGGGAGAATCCACTCCATGCCTCTCTCCTGGTTCTGGTGTTGCTGACAGTCCTTGGTGTTCCTTGGCTTTGGCAGCATAACTCTGATCCCTGCCTCAGATGTCATGTTGCCTGCTCCCTGTGCATCTCTGTGTCCAGAGTTCCGGTTCTCTATAGGGACACTAGTCACGTTGGATTCAGGACCCTTCCTATTTAGTACGGCCTCATCATGATGTGATTACCTCTGCCAAACTCCTGTTTCCAAGTAAGGTCATGGTCACAGGTTGTAGGTGGATGTGAATTTTGACAGGACACTCTTCAGTGCAGTACACCATTCAAACAACACATGTGGCCTACAGAGGTAAATAGATTAGTGCTTGCCTAGGACTGGGGTGGGCGAGTGGGGGAATTATGGGCTGATGACTAAGGGGTGGAGTAGGACAGGAGAGACTGAGAAAGGCATACTTATGCCTAAAAACAGTGTCAGCTCTTCTTCTGTTAGGCCTTTGGGGGACGGGGTGGGTGGCAGGGCGTGTTGAATCACCGCAGGCATGAGCTGGGTCGAGCTGAAAGCATTCCTGCTGTGGTTTTCACATGTGCACCAAGGGGCTGCTTGTGGGGTTTCTGCATGCCTGCTTCATCCTGAGTTTGAGGGCTTGCCTCTGACCCTGTGCTTCATGGGAGCTGTGTCTTTATGCCTGTGCGTCTTTCCCAGAGGGAGACTCCCGTGGGCCCTGGTTAGCCCTTCCGTGGGTGCAGGAGGGCTGTTTTCTGTTCCCTGTGCCCTAGTGGTAGACAGACCTTGTGTCCTTGAATTTTGAGGTGAGTTCCGCGGTGGCCCTGCCGCTCCCCAGCAGTCGGGAAGCTGATGGTCTGGGCTCCAGGTGGATTTCTACCTCTTTCCTGATGGTTATCTTTCGCATGCTGTGGCTTTCTTCATCCTTTTACTCTCGACCTACCTGTATGAAGACAGTTCACATGTGCCTCTGTAAGCAGTGTGTAATTTTTCAGCCCAGTTTGATATCTTCGTCTTGTGTCTTGACCATTTGCTCCTTAGAAAGTTAACAGAAATGCTGGTATATTTGAGTTTAAATTTCTAATTTTAAAAAATATTTTCTTCTTGTACAATCTCTGGTCTTCTTCCTTTTTTTCTTTCTTTTGCAGTATTTATCATTTAATTTTTTTCCTGTACAAGTTTGGGGATTATAAATACTTCTGATCTTTTGGTAGAACCTCTACATTACAACATACATCCTTAATTTATCAAAATCTGATAACAGTATGTTTTCACCTGAGCTACCAGACTGTACAAGGGAGCTTAGAACATTTAAAATCTGTTTACTGTCTCCTGACTTGAGTACAATTATCCCTCAAGGCCATTTCTCTTATTATTTTAGTCATCATTTATTCCATTCCTCCCACATATTTATGTTTTGTTTGTCTTACTTTGTTTCTGGTAGTTTCTTTTAGAGGTTTACTTGTGACAAACTCTTTTTGTTGACAGCCAATGACTTTATGTTGCCTCGTTCATGAAATGTGTGTTTACTCCTCTTAGGCATCTTGGCTGTGTGCAGTGGCTCACCCCTGTAATCCCAGTGCTTTGGGAGGCTGAGGTGGGAGGATCCCTTGAGCCCAGGAGTTCAAGATCAGTTTGGGTAACATAGAACCTGTCTGTACCGAAAAAAAAAAGAAAAAGAAAGAATTACAAATCTTAGTTTGGCTAGTATTTTTTTCAATTTATTGAAAATATTATTTCACTGTTTCTGGCGAGACTTCCCCACTCATTCTGTATTCTGCTTATTTGGACATAATTGCTTTTTGCTTTTGGTAGCCTTTATGAATTTCTGTTTTTCTCTTAGATTGTCTTTAACTTTTCGCTGATTCTCATACATGTATACACGGAATTTATTGAATATTTTGTCTGTAGATTAACGTCTTTTAATATTTTTTTGGAAATTCTCCACCATTACTTCTGGAACAATCACACACACACACACACACACACACACACACACACACACACGAATAAACCTATAACTTTCATTTTAGACCTCCTTAATATATCTCTTATGTTTCTTATGCTCTCTTTGATATTTTTCATCTTTTTTGGAAAATTTCGTCTGTCTTTCTTACCTTCCCTTATGCTGTATTTAATTAATTAATCACCCATTGAGTTCCTGATTTCAGTTGTTTATATTTCAGTTCTGAAATTTCTGTTTGGTTCTTTTAAAAGTATGATTCATTGACTTTTATCTTTTCTTGTCTCCTATTTGAATTTTCAATTTTGACTTTTATTTTTTGAACATAATTAGCTTATTTGTTTTGTAGTACGTGTCTGATATATTGACATATGACGTCTTATGACTACTTCTATTACCTGTTTTTTGTGCTGTTTCTTGGTTGTGCTGTTGAGTTCCTGTTGAGCCGTGTTATTATACTGTCATATACAGTTATTTTAAAAATTGTTATTTTATTGATTAATTAAAACCCAGGATGATGGATTCTTTCTTACAGAGATTTTTCAATTTTTTTTCTGCTGCATGCCTATGGACAGTAGTATTTTGTGACTACAGCAATCTAAGCTCAAAGTGTAAGGTTTCTTGAGCTCCTGAAGGAATATACAGCCCAGTTGCAGTTCTAGAGAATGGTTGGTTTTATTCCAGTTCAGTCTTGTCTGTAGGTTGCATTCCTTTATGGTGCCCATTGAAAGTGGGGGTAGTTTATCAGGGTTCTTTGATAAACTGATATTTTTGGTGGCCTCCTGTCTTCATGGTTATGCTTTTGATTTCTTGATACCACCAAAAGTATAGCTAATATTCATAGTCCTTTTTTCCTGGAATGGCAAATGACTTTAGGGCAGAAATGGTGTTGGGTGTTGGGTTTGCAAATCTGTGTTTTCATCTTGGTTTTGGCTGATTCCTTCCTATATTCTTACCCTGTAATGTTTTTAAGAAGACCTCCCGCATCTCCCATTCCCACCAATTGTTTTCTAGTCCCCAGTAAGCCCAAGTTCCAAGCTGATGGCTTTAGAGATACATTATGCCTATAGATTAAATAAGTTTGTGTCCTGACTTTCAACACCCCCCAAAAGCAGTGAGCAGGTGGTGGAATGACAGTCTGTGCATCACTGCTACCTCACTTTTCCTTTCCATATTTCATGCATACGCACTTGATTGACACATCCAGAACCTCATGCAGTCACATGGAAACCTCAGCTGTAAGGGAGTCTGGGAATAGGGTTTTTAACCGTCTGTATTCTGCAGTGTAAGAGTATACCCTAGAAGTAGTTTGGAGGGAAAGTTGACTGCCAGCCCACCATTTTCACATGAATATAATCACCACAATTTTAATCTATAAGTTTTGTGTAAAAAGTTAAAAACATTGCTGTATTTTCATTGTAAGGTATAACTATCAAATAATGGGGCTGATTTTCATTAAGTGTGGCAGAAGCGATCTATCTAAATGCATTTTGAGACCAATATTGTAAATACTTGTAGCATTTTTATAGATAGTAGCTCAGTAGTTGTTGCTCAAAACTCATACTTCCTTTGAAATCACCTTTGTAGCCTATATTTTATTTTGTGACTATCTTTAGAAGTGACAGAATTTTTCTTTTGAAGATTAATTTGATTTTGATTAAAATATATCTTTATAACTAAGTATATCTAATTAGATAATTAGCTGGGAAATCATGTTTTTGGTTAAAGTGAAGACTTTATTTTGTCATAATGAGAATAACAGCTTATAATTTGATTTTGAAGACAATTTGAGATGACTGCAAAATATTTGTTTTCTTTTCCAGACCCAAGGGATACAAGATTTTTTAATTGAGGTAGTTATCAGTATTTATGGAATTAACAAATGGGCAGTTTGTTACTGTGTTCTTATGTTATCTTTTTTTCCCATTTGTTTCTGGCTCATTTATCTCAGGTTATAAGTTTGTTCAAGTTTGTGCCATGGTCATTTCTGTTATAAGACCCTTTGGTTGAATTTTTTTTTTTAAACGGAGTCTCACTCTATCAGCAGGCTGGGGTGCAGTGGTGTGATCTCAGCTTGCAAACCTTCGCCTCCCAGGTTCAAGTGATTCTCCTGCTTCAGCCTCCTGAGTAGTTGGGAGTACAGGTGTTTGCCACCACACCCAGCTAATTTTTGTATTTTTAGTAGAGACGGGGTTTCACCATGTTGGCCAGGATGGTCTCGATCTTCTGACCTCATGATCTGCCCCCCCCGTCCGCCCCGGCCTTCCAAAGTGCTGGTATTACAGGCGTCAGTCTCCGTGCCCATCTTGAAGTTGATATTTTTATCAAATAATTCTATGCAGTTGGTCAAGGCTATCTAAGTACCTATGCTTTGTATATTGGATAGCTTGCTAGGAAATTATGTTCTATACCCTCTACTTTATTTCATAATGGCCCCAGCACGCACGAGTATTGTTGCTGGCAATTCATATATGCCAGAGAGAAGCCATAAAGTGCTTCCTTTAGGTGAAAAGGTGAAAGTTCTAGGCTTAATAAGGAAAGAAAAGAGTCATGTGCTGAGGTTGCTAAGATCAGCGGTAAGGATGAATCTTCTATCGGTGGCATTGTGAAGAAGGAAAAGAATTTGGTGCTACTTTTGCTGTCAAAAGTCAAACTTCAAAAGTTATGGCCACAGTGCGTGGTAAGTGCTTAGTTAAGATGGAAAAGACATTAAAATGTGTGTGTAAGACATGAATAGAAAAGTGTTCTAATTGACAGCAATCATATTCTATACTATCCACAGTTTCAGGCATTTGCTGGGGACCTAGGGACATGTCCCCCAAGGATAAGGGAGACTACTATGTATGTAATTTGCTGGGATAATTTTAGTTTCTTATTTTATTGAATGGTAATACTCAGAACTTATAATACTTCATGTGAAAAAATCTAGTGGTTCATAAGAGTCTACAATGGAAAAGTTACTCTGCATACCACACTTTTATCACAGCCATTTATTTTTCCTCTGTCTTTTTTAATGTATTAATTTGTTTTTTTAATGTATTAATTTGGGAATATTCCATGCCTAATTTAAAGCATTATCTTTTTCATTTTAATGACTTTTAATACCGAGTCATAGGGATGTAACAGTCATATAATTTCACCAGATCTCTATTGATAATTTTCCCAGTATTTTGCTATCCCAAATAATGCAATTATGAGTGACCTTTTATATCCACTTTGCACGTGCAGAAGAAGAATTGCTGGGAATATATGTGCTTTTATAAATTAGCTAAGTTTTATCAGTTTACCTCTTAAAGGAGAGCTTGTTTCTTCTCTCCCTGGCCAAAAGTGTTTTTTGCCTTTTGATCTTTGTATGATAGTGAAAAATGGTATATTGTTTTCATTATTTATCATGATAAAGTTGAATTTTTCTTTATAGATTCATTTATATTTCCTTTTCTGGGAATTGACTGTTAGGTCGTTTGCCCTTTGGGTTTTCTTATTGATGTGTAGGTGTTTGTTTATTTTCGGGGGACATTAGCCCTTTGTGGTATTGTCAGAAAGGAGTGGCTTTGTGAATATTTTCATAGGTCTACAGAGCAGGTGCTTTCTGAGCAAAGACCCTGGCAGTTGGATTAAGGGGTAGCAACCCTAAAGGCAGAGCCCTTGAAGCCATTTGTTGACAGCCCAGGCTGGTAAAATAGAGAACTTCCCCTTCTCTGCCCCTCCCCAGAGAGCTGTGCTGCCTCTCCACATCACCCTCTCACCCCCCTCTCCCCACCACCGAAAGTTGAGGAGGGGCAGATATGCCAGCAACTCTTCTACAAGCTCTGAGTTTGATAGTCTGAGCTTTCCTTTCTTTCTTTTTTTTAAAAATTATTTTATTTATATATATTTATTTATTTATTTATTTTTAAAATATTTTTTTATTATTATACTTTAAGTTCTAGGGTACATGTGCATAACATGCAGGTTTGTTACATATGTATACTTGTGCCATGTTGCTGTGCTGCACCCATCAACTCGTCAGCACCCATCAACTCGTCATTTACATCAGGTATAACTCCCAATGCAATCCCTCCCCCCTCTCCCCTCCCCCCTCCTCATGATAGGCCCCGGTGTGTGATGTTCCCCTTCCCGAGTCCAAGTGATCTCACTATTCAATTCCCACCTATGAGTGAGAACATGCAGTGTTTGGTTTTCTGTTCTTGCGATAGTTTGCTGAGAATGATGGTTTCCAGCTGTATCCATGTCCCTACAAAGGACACAAACTCATCCTTTTTTATGGCTGCATAGTATTCCATGGTGTATATATGCCACATTTTCTTAATCCAGTCTGTCACTGATGAGCTTTCCTTTCTAGAGGTGCATACTCCTCTGCATGTGTGGGAGAAGCAGGCCATTAACTACGCTGCCCCATGGGGAAGTGGGGTATGAGGAATGGGCCTAAGATGTTCTGTGAGTAAACAACTGCACTGATCTATGATGCAGCAAAAAGCTTTTTTTTTTTTAAAATATGATTTTCTTTTTAATTCTCAGCAAGGCAAGGTTGTTCTATAAAAGGGTGTGCCCTTACAGATGGAGCAATGGTGAGCACACACTTAGACAAGGGAGGGGAAGGGGTTCTTATCCCTGATGCACATGGCCCCTGCTGCTGCATCGTTCCCCTGTTGGCTAGGGTTAGACCACACAGGCTAAACTAATTCTGATTGGCTAATTTAAAGAGATAAATTGGATAAGGTGGAGGATAGTTAAGGGAGGAGAAACCTTTTTTTTTTGTGTGTGTGTGTGTGTGTGTGTGTCCTGGCAGGGTAACAAATACATGTATGAAAACATAACAGATACGATTTTTAGGTATTTTTCCTTATCTATTGCCTTTTTAACTTTGTATATATTTTTTCTTCTTATATAGAAAGTTTTTATTGGTATGCAGTTTAATTTTTAAATCTTTTCTTTTGTGATTTCTGGCGTGACATACTTAAGCTTTCTGTGCTCTATGAGAAATCAAACTGTTTTCTTTCATGTTTTCTTCAAATATTTAATCTTCCATGGTGAAATCTTCATTTGGAATTCATTTTATTTTATTTTCCAATGACTACCTGATTGTTCCAACAATTATTGAATAATCAGTCTTTTCTGTAATAATTAGAAGTGCTATCTACATTACATACTGAAATCGCAGATGTATGCAGACCTATTACTTCACTCTTCTTTTTTAAATTTTTCTGCTTATTCATCTCCTAGCACCACACTGGTTTAGGTATTATAGCTATATATTATAGAACAGTATCTAGTAGAACTATTCCTTTCTCATGACTTTTATTTTTCCATGTGAAAAATTAGCCTATAGATTAGCTTATTATATTTATATTTAACAGAAGAAAAAGAAATTAGAATGACGGAATTGCTGGACTATCAAGATAAATGTTTATCACTTTCCACAGATATGTTAATTCCTAAAATATGTTCTTTTTTTCCTTTCCAGTGACATGGAACTAAAATATGTTCTTAATAAGAAAAGTGATTATGAAAAACATTTATATATTTTTCATCATTTTTCTTCATATTTCAACCTGAAAGAGTATATTGTTTCTTTTTTACAAACGTAATGGAAATTGGCATGCTTATATTTAATCCTGCTATCTTCCTAACTCTTAATGTTTGCTTGTTTTATTATTAGTTCTATGTGATTGTAGCATTTCCTTTCTTTTCTGTAGGCATGGTTCTCCTAGAGCTTTCATCTTACTTGTGTATTTTATCTCTTTATGGTCACTGTCAGCATCTCACCATAGCTTCATGATTAATGAGTTCTTTATTTTGATTCATTTTATATAAAGTTAGGGTTTTTTTAATCAAAAATTTATTTTTTAGAGATACCTGTGGGTACTGTATTTGAATTCTTAAATGGGTAATAAGGTTACCCTTATATTTGAAATTAGAACTCAGATGCAAACCATTTGATACTGGTATCCTTCATGATTGTAGGACTTCAAACATCTTTCTGTGGTAGACCTTCAGAATTTTATGAGGGAGTATCATCTATTAAAATTTAAGATTATCAATTGTTTTATTCAATTCCTCTATATATCTTTTCTTCTTTTTCTTTCCCTTTAAAAGTTGAATCTGTTTAAGAAAGAGATAGGTGGAGTTTTCATCATAATTTTAAAAGCTAACTTTGTTAGAGCATTTTGGGTTTATAGAAAATATAAGTACAGAGAGTTCCCATATGCCCCTCCCTCACCCCACACCATTTCTCTACTCAGTGTCTCATGGTAGTGTGGTGCGTTTGTTACAACTGATGAGCCAATATTGATGCATTGTGGGTTTTTTGTTTGTTTGTTTGTTTTTAGAGATGGGGGTCTTGGTGCCACCCAGGCTGGAGTGCAGTGGTGAGATCCCAGCTCACTGCAGCCTTGGACTCCTGGGCTCAGGTGATCCTGCCACCCCAGCCTCCCAGGTAGCTGGGACTACAGGTACACGTCACCACGCCTGGCTAATTTTTGTATTTTTTTGTAGAGACGAGGTTTCACTATGTGGCCAGGCTGGTCTCGAACTCTTGGGGCCTCTGTCTCCTAAAGTGCTGGGATTATAGCCCTGTGCCAGAGCACCTGGTGATACATTGTTTTTAACTAAAGTCTGTAGTTTACACTGAGGTTGCTCTTTGTGTTACACAGTCTGTGAGTTTGGACAAATGTATCTGCCATTATGGTATCATAAGAATAGGTTCATTGCCCCAAAAATCTTTGTATCCAAGACATCTTTGCATTTTTTTCCTTCTTTCCTTCTTTGGTTCTTTCCGTCTCTCTTCTTTCCTTTTCTTTCCTTTTTCCCTTCTTTTCTTTCCCTTCCTTCTTCCTCCCTTTGTGTGTCTGTCTCACTTTCTTTTCCTCATTGTAATTTTCACACATACAGAAGTACTTCAGAATAGCAACAGTAGTAGAATAGAGCCCCAGGAATCTTCAACCGGCTTCCTATTTACTTCCCAGTGTTGTTTCAGGTATGCCTTCTTTTTCTCAGTTGTTCTTCTCTTGGCTGGGGTATTTTAACACAGATATCAGACATCATGTAATTTCACGTTATACTGAAGTATGTCTTTAAGTTTTGTCTGCATTCCTAATGCATATTTTTACATATTTGTGTGCAGCGTCATTTGATGTATGTGAGTTTATGGCTCTTGTATATGAATTATGTGCCTTTTTTTCTTTCCTGAATGTTCATCTTGTTTAAATTTTTTTTTTTTTTTTTTTTTTTTTGAGAGGGAGTCTCCATCTGTCGCCCAGGCTGGAGTGCAGTGGTGTGATTTCGGCTCACTGCAAGCTCCGCCTCCTGGGCCGACGCCATTCTCCTGCCTCAGCCTCCTGAGTAGCTGGGGCCACAGGCGCCCGCCTCCGCTCCCGGCTAATTTTTTGTATTTTTAGTAGAGACGGGGTTTCACCGTGTTAGCCAGGATGGTCTCGATCTCCTGACCTTGTGATCCACCCGCCTCAGCCTCCCAAAGTGCTGGGATTACAGACGTGAGCCACTGCGCCCGGCTTGTTTAAATATTTAATCTCAAATCCTACTCTGATTCATATCATATTGTATCTCCTCCTTTTTTTTCTGGTCCTTTATTTTAAAGCCTTCTTTATTAGTTGTTTTGTTTTTTTAGTTTAGAAAAAATTGTGTGTGCGTATGTATTTGTATACAGCAGGTCTCAACATATTTCCCAGGCTGGTCTGGAACTCTTGGGCTCAAGGGGTCCTCCTGTCTTGGCCTCTGAAAGTGCTGGGATTACAGGAGTGAGCTGCTGGCACCCAGCCTGAAAAAATTTTCTAAGAACCTAATCCAACATTTTCTTTTAGTGTGAAAATTTACTTCTTCCCATTTTAAATACTTGATTTTATTTATTTTATCTTATATTTTAAATGTTTTTTTCTTGTCTTCTATTTTGTTTTTCCTTTTCTGTTTGTTGCTGAAATAATTGTTAATTATCCCTTTTGTTTCCCATTGATAATTTGGAAATTCTATTGTCCTTTAAAATTTTTTTATTGTTCTATTCAGACAGACGTTTTCTCTATCATTCGTAAAGATGATGTAACTAGTTCCCTCGACTTTCCAACACTGAAGATTTGCTAAGATAATTTAATACTTCTGAGCTATTTTTGACTTTCTTTTGTAGTTTATCTCTTGTGTTTCCAAAGACCTTTTTTAACTCCTATGTATACAGCTCAGACACATCTTTCATTATTTGCTGTGTCTTCATCTTTCTTTTTTGAGATTTCTGCCCTAGTTCATTTGTTTATGTAGCGCATATTTTTCGTGAAATTTCTTCAGTAGAATTTGCGGAATATACACTCTGAAATGTCACATCCTCAACTATGTTTCTTTAGCCCTGAAAGGGGAATACTGTTTTGATTGAGTGCAGGATTCTTGATCAAGATTGGGTTTCGGTTCTTGGCTTTCAGGAGTATGTGAATTTCAGCTGTGTTCTAGCTTCTAGTATTATATCTGGTGTCATTCTCATTTCTTTCCCATTAGAGATAATGTAGTCTTGCTGTCTGAAAGTTTGCCCAATTTTTTTTTTTTTTTTAATTTCTCTCTCTCTCTCTCTCTCTTTTTCTCATCCTGTCACCCAGGCTGGAGTGCAGTGGCATGAACTTGGCTCCCTGCAGCTTTGACCTCCTGTGCTCAAGCAGTCCTCCTGGCTCGGCATCCCAAGTAGCTGGGACCATAGGTGCATGCTGCTACGCTTGGCTAATTTTTGAATTTTTTTGTAGAGACGAGGTCTCACTTTGTTGCCCAGCCTGGTCTCAAACTCCTGGTCTCAAGTGATCCTCCAGCTTGGCCTCCCAAAGTGCTGGGATTACAGGCATGAGCCGTTGTGCCTGGCTCTAATTTTCTTTTAATCATTGGAATTCAGGGACTTTTTTTCCAACCAGGATATGCCTTGGTGTGTGTTTGTATACGCTAACCCTGCCTTTTAGTCCATGCCCTTTTTCAGTGTTCAGGTTTAAGTATTGCTTCATTTCAGAGGAAGTTTCTTCTGTTATTTAACTATTTCTTTCCCTCAGCAATTTTCTTCTCCTTGTGAAACTTTTAGTTTTTGCAATTTAAGTCTACTGGATATATTTCTCTTATGATAACTGTCATTTTGTATTTATGCTGTGTCTCTTGACATTATTTCTTTATTGATCTTCCAGGTTACTAATTCAGGTTGCAGCAGTGATTATCCTCTCCTTGAAGTAACTGACTAAATTGTGCAATTGGGAAATCCCATTGTTTTAGCTCAGAAATTCTAATTGTGCATTACAGTTAGCTCTCCTTACCTACTAGTTCTGCATCTGTGGATTCAATTAACTGTGGCTTAAAAATTTAAAAATAAAATAAAAATATCAATTCAGCAATTTAAAAATGCCAGTAAAAACACAATATAGCACAGCAACAGCTTATATAGCATTTACATTGTATTACTATAAGTAATCTAGAGATGATTTAAAGTATATGGGAAGGGCTGGGTGCTGTGGCTCATGCCTGTAATCTCAGAACTTTTGGAGGTTGAAGCAGGAGGATTGTTTGAGCCCAGGGGATCAGTGCTGTGATGAGCCATGATCATGCCACTGCACTGAGCTGGGGCGACAGATCAAGACCCATTTCTTAAAAAAAAGAAAAGTGTACGGGTCTTTTGATATGCGTAGGTTAGATGCAAATACCATGTTATTTTCTATCAGAGACCTGGGCATCTGTAGAGTTTGGTATTCACAGGGGTCCTGGGACCAATCCCCTGGGGAGATGGAAGGAGGACACGGGGTGTGTGTGCACATGCACATATGTGCATTGCTACTCCTTAAGTTTTTAAGTGCCTTTACTGCTTTTTTGGTAAAGTTGTATTTTCCCTGTTCTTCAGCAGCTGTGTTTCACTTGGCCTGTGTAATCAGTATTCTGAATGTTTTTTTCTTTCTCGTGGTAGTAATCCCCCTGCTGTGGTTTTGCTGTGGTTGTTTGGGGGTTATCAGTACTGAGTTCTGCTTCTTGAAATATTCTAAGTGACAGCAGCCCTTCAAATGGTTGAAGACACAACCGTATCTCCTCCAGAGGCCTGGAAGAGCATATGTCTCCTAGCGTTCTCATCTCAAGGACAGAATTGAGCTAATTTTTATTGACTAGTTGGATTCCTGGGCAAAGAGACCATGGACCCATCTGGAGCCTTTATTGACTTTTCCCCCAAGGTCCATGACTCTTTGCAGGCCAGTCTATGTCCTTGATGTGTTCCTTTCACATTCTTCCCCTAGAGTTCTCTGAAGCTAGTCTCCAGTTTTCATTCAGCCAGAGAGGGAGAAGAGCCTGTTCCCAGTTCTTGGCTCTCATCTTCTCCCTCGATCTTGGTGCTTCCCGTGTCCTCAGCTGCTTGGTAACTCTGGGGAGATAGACAGCATGGAGTTTGGAGTGGAGAGATGGGAGCCAGGCTGGTTTTGACAGGATCCCAAAGCAGGAATAGCTAACCTGGGTTATCTGGATCTCTCACGAGCTTTAGGGAAGTCTGTAAACCCTATGAAGTCAGATACATAGTTTTTTATGGAGACATTCAGTGAGATTCAAAATTGTAAAATGTTTTAGAACAACTGTAACTGACTAATGGAGAACTCATTTAATCATTGTTTTTCTTAATTGCAAACATCTACTATTTTCACTCAGAGCAAGTAAATTCTAGTTCTCTTCCTACTTAGCTGTATGACCATAGGCAAGTTCCTTAACTTCTGTATGTTTTGATTTCCTCATTAGCAAAATGACATTAATTGTAGCATTTGCTGTATAGGATTGTCAGCATTAAATGAGTTAATATAGTTTAAATATTCAAATTAGTACCTGGTTTATACTGAGCACACATTCTTTCTGCTGTGAGTATCTTATCCATAACATTTGCATGCTGTTTGTTATATATTGGTTGACATTTTTATTCTTACTGTTGTCATTATTATTAACATTATTGCTATTGCTATTGTCGTTAATATAAAGCCTGTCTGACATCTGAAAAGATGGCAGACTTAGCCACATATTAAATAATAACTGTCTCTCATTCTTTTGTCAGTTAACTGCAAAATTACTGTTACATGTGAACAAACATATTTGAAATATTAACTGCTTTTAAAGAGACCTCCTTTTTGTTAAAGGGTGTTTGTGTAAGAAGAGTCTGGGAGGAAAAATGGAAACTGAAATCTTTTCTTCCAAAAATGAAGCTGATAGAGAAAAGTATTTACTACATGGCTTAGGCCTTTGTGTTAAGATTAATATTAGGACCCTTAATAATACACATTTCCCAATTCATATGTGTGTGTGTGTGTGTATGTGTGTGTGTGTGTGTAATTAATTTCCAGATGCTAGGTTTTTTTAGATTTAAATTTTTTGGAAAAGCAACCTCTGTATAGTCTACAAAGGCTATAGAAGTTAGAAAATTCCCAAATAGAAAGGAATAAAATCTTAATAAGTAATTAAAACCCCAAACATGGTCAGTCGGCTGTCCATATCTTTGAGAACAGACGGGTAAACTGTCCCACTTTTGTTAGCCTTAGTCAGTTGCTTATATTGATTGGTGCAGTGGAGGAGGAATCTCCTCTTACCATGGAAGGAAAGCTACAGTGCAATTGTTGAAATTCTATGAAGGCCATACACTCTAATCTCATCAGGGAGAATTCTGCATCACAGGGAACCTTTATATTCCAGAAGGATTTCAGAAACTTTTTTTGCAACTTGATTTTGCCCTTTGGTGTTGCATTTGTTTAAAAATTAAGAACTATTGCACCCTAAATTCTGGTTTATAACAATTGACTATAATTGAAAAAATACCATATTCTAATTTCAGAGTAGTTTTGGATTAAAAAAAAATATTTCTAGACTTGCCAGATGAAAAGATTTTGGTCTTTTATGGAGTTGGAGTGTTTGGTAGAAAGAATGAGGAGAAATTATTGGGAAAAGGATTTCTAACTAATTGTCAAATTTCATTCGTGTCAGAAGGGACATTTTGGATGTGAGCAAATGTTGACCTTTTTGATTATATTTAAAGTGATAGAGGCCAGGGCTCTCAGGCTGTTTAGAGTAGGCCAGAGTTGGGATGTTTTGGCATATTTTGTGCTGGGAAACTGAGAATGGAAGGTATGATGTGTTATACTCTTCCTTATTGTTTACTAAACCTTAGTAGAAAGTTGAAGGAAAGAAGTTCTTGGTGTACAGATATGTATAGGTAAGCCTTTCAGGCACTTACAATTGGGATTTTGTTTTAAAGCATATTGTAAATGATCTTGCTGTCTGAGTTCTAGACTCTTGATCTATGTTTAACTTTTTAAAACTGGTCTTTGTATTAGTTTGCTAGGGCTGCCATAACAAAGTATCATACACTGGGGTGGCTGAAACAACAAAAATGTGTTTTCTCACAGTTCTGGAGGCTGGAAGTCCAAAATCCAGGGGCCAACAGGGTCGGTTTCTTTTGGAGGCTGTTCTCATTGCTTGTGGGTGGCCATCCTCTCCCTGTGTCTTCATGTGGCCTCTCCTCTGTGCCTTGTGTTGTCTGGGTCCTGATCTTCTCTTCTTACGAGGATACCAGTCATGCTGGATTAGGACCCACTCTAATGATCTCATTTTAACCTAATCACCTCTTTAAAGACCATGCCTCCAAATGTGGTCAACTCTGAGGTAGTGGGTCTAGGACTTCAACATAGGAATTTTGGGGCAGGGGGGACACAGTTTAGCCAATAACAATTTCCTTATCGTTTCTTCATGTGATTATTATTCTTGGGGTCATCAGGGGAGCCCTATAATAGAATCTGTTCAGTTTTTATGGTCACTCTTGAATATAACCATTATTTCCAAGGTGAGTTTATAGGAGTGATGTGTTGGGGCCTATTTCCCAACATGCTTTTTATCCTTGAGTGCTGTGGATCAAAATCTAATAACTTTAGATCTTTATTTTGAAATCCTGTATTCTCAGGAGGTAGAGCTTCAGAATTTTAGTAGGTACATGCTAGATTCCGTTCTGTGAACAGAAAGAGCAGAATCTTTCTGAACAGACAGAGCAGAACCAAAAATAATGGCATTGACCATCCTTTCAGGCTGGAATAGCAACAAACTACAAAGACAGAGGCCTATTATGCCAAACACTTATGAAACTGAATTTTATGTAATGGGACAGTTTCCTCATATTTCAATGGGTAATCACACTAAACTACTTTGCTAAGTTGAATCCAGCAAGTTCTGCTTACAAAAGATAGCTTTCAAAAAAAAAGTCTTTGTAATATCTGTCAGTTTAGATGGGATATATTGAATAAAAATGTCACTTAAAATTTTGTTAATTTAAAAGAACATTATTTTGATAACAAAAAATTTCACCATTCTCTCACCACACCGTATCTTGAGAGCAATCTCCTATGCCTTCTCTATTAAATGACAGTGATGTATTGAAGAAGTTTGTGCATGTGTGGAAGGATTTTGTACATTTCAAAGTGCCACACTGATGTTGCTTATACTTATCTATGGTGGGCCTTACACTTTTAGGGGCAGTTTCTGCTTTGACTAAGCAGCTGGGCCACTACTTACCAGCTACCAAACAGTTCTAACTGCAAATATCCCACTGTTGAAGGAATTTTTAATACTTCTCATCAGCCTCCTCCTCACAGTGGCCAAGTTAATACACAGTGCATCCTTCTGACTTCTTTTTACATGTTGTGACTTTTCTCCTTTTCCCTTAAAACTAACTTTCCTCAGTTTTAATTTTTCATTTCAAGTCAACTCAAGTATATAATTAAAATTTCCTTGAATCTTGCTCCCCTTCAGGATGACTTGCCTGTTACTCATTTACTGATCCTGAAAGTGTTAGGAATTATTAGGTAAACATCACAGTAAAATATTTAAAAGTTTAGGTCAGAGGAAACATATCGCACAAACTATCTGCTATTGTATAACTATTTTTATTTAACATAGTGGGAGGATTCTGACAAGAATGTTGATGAAGTCAGATGTCTTTATTTTTAATGATGTTTGGTGATATGAAAAACAAGTCTTTCTAGGGACACTATTTTTATTTCTAGTAACTTTTTTATTTTTTATTTTTTTGGGGCAGGGTCTCAGTCCCATCTCCCAGACTGGAGTGCAGTGGTTCGATTTTGCCTCACTGCAGCCTCGACTTCCCAGGCTCAGGTGATTCTCCCACCTCAGCCTCCCAATTAGCTGGGACTACAGGCTTGCGTCACCATGCCTGGCTGAAGTTTTTTGTATTTTTTTTTTTAATGAAGACAAGGTTTTGCCGTGTTACCCATTCTGCTGTCAAACTCCTAGGCTCAAAATATCCACCTGGGTTGTCCTCCCAGAGTTCTGGGATTATAGGGGTGAGCCACCATACCCTGCTATATTTTTCTTAACTTTAAATTTTGAAATGAGTTCAGACTCACAGAAAAGTTGTAAAAATATTACAGGTAATTTCTGAATACACTTTGCTCATATTTACCATATTTGCTTTATCTTTCTATCTGTATCTGTATTTACTGGAAACATTTCAGAGTAAGTTGCAGGCCTGGTGCCCCTTTACTCCTAAATATGTCTGTACTTCCTAAAAACAAGAACATTTTCTTGTGTAACTATAGCACCATTATCAAAATCAAGATTTGAACATTAACGTATTACTGTTGTCCAATTTAGGGACTATATTCAAATTTCCCCAGTTGCCTCATTAATGCCTTTTGTGGTAAAAGAAAAAAAGAAATCTGGCTCAGCATCCTGCATTGCATTTAGTTGTTATATCTCTTTCTTCTCTCTCAATCTGGAATAATCCTTAGTCTTTTGGTCAGTTGTGATCTTAACATTTTTTAAGAGCATAAAGCATTTATCTTATAAAATGTCACTCATTTTAGGTTTGTCTCTTTTCTTGTGTACTAGATTCAGTCTTTGCATTCTGGGCAGGAATACTGCAGAACTGACACTGTCCGTCTGTGAGCACCATGTTGGTAGCATGAAGTGTCTCTTTATCCCGTTATTGGTGGTGTTGGCTTGGTTAAGGAGGTGTCTCTGGCATTTCTACACTGTAGACTTTCTATTTTTCCATTTGTCCTTGATAAAGTATCTTATAGGGAGATACTTTGAGACTCTGTAAATAGCCCAGCATAGTTTCACTCACTAGCTTTAGCATACTTCCTAGTTTGTATTTAATGAGGAATAGGCTAAAGATGACAATGGCAGTATCAGAGTTTGTTGTTATAATTTTTAGAATCATGACGTAGGTAACAGCACAGTGCCAAGGAGATTTAGTTTTCCTAAGCTTATTCTGCTACCGAAATGAGATACATTAAGCACTCAGAGATGAAGCACAACCTAATTTACCTCACAGTTGCATTTGACAAGCTTAGTTATATTTTGGGAAATAAATTTGAAGCAACAGATGAGCAAGAGGGAGTGGTAAGAGGTTTGGACACAATGCTAATAGTGACAGCTTGATGGTGATTAAGAAGACAAAACTAAATTAAAATAGCAAGTAGATCTATAAAAAGCCAGCCGATTGTTACCATCTAGCGTAGGTGTATGGAACTAGACATGTTTATTCTAGTACATGAGGATGATAATGGCATGGGATATTATGAGGCATGATTATGTCCTATAATGTGGCATTTGATAATTTTTTGTATGTGTTTGAACAAAAGATTCATGGTGAGCTATCGATGTAACCGATACAAATGAATTTATCAACAACTGTTAGACTCTGCAGTGTGGCACTCCCTTGAGAAATTTGTCTTTGAGGACTCAGGTATTATGACTTGGTAGGGCTTACTCCTTTTTTGTGAATGGGATTTTTTTTTTTTTTTTTTTTTTTTTTGCGTGGGGGTTCGGGCTTACTGTTGCTCACTAAATCCCAAGATTTATATATTCACATGCTAATATGTTAACAATGCAAAACAGTGCTCTCTGGTGGATCCCTGATTTGTGTGCTTTTTAGAATGAGCGCATTGCTGTCGGGTAGGAAAAACATATGAAACCAGGTTCTAAAATATTTGTGTGTTGAGGATGGAGTAACAATAAGGAAATTCCATCTTGTATTTTGAATGTTTTTAAGGCCTTGTTTCCAAAAGCGTGTTCCATGGACTTGGCAACTCATAAAGGTGCTTTGCAAAAGGAGGAGGAAGTGCTGCACAAGGCCCTTCTCTAGGAGAGTCACAGGACATATGGGCATGCTAATGACAAGAGTCTTTCCTAAACAATCTGTTGAACTGAGATTAACCCGGTGTTTCCCAAATGGAAGTGACACAGAAACCTTTTCCCCCCACATAATAGCCCTCACAACAGATGCTTATTAGCATCAGACTTCTGTAGTTACATTTTTCTTCTAAGTGGGACAAGATGAACTTGTTGGTTTACCACACTCTAATTTTTGACTTTTTTGTTTTTTTATTTTTATAACCTTTTGGTCAAGTTAACCATCTTTTCCCTCCCTTCCTTCAGTCCGTCCTTCTGTCTGTCCTTCTGCCCTTCCTTCCATCCGTTCTGCTGTCCCTCCCTCCCTCCCTCCCTCCCTCCCTCCCTCCCTTCCTTCCTTCCTTCCTTCCTTCCTTCCTTCCTTCCTTCCTTCCTTCCTTCCTTCCTTCCGTCCTTTTGTTCCTTCATATAACCCTGTTCTATCACTTAAGTATTGAGCTTAACTTATAGAGAGAAACCGTTGCTAAGCATTTGGGAATAGAGGGATATTTGTGATTATTTAAGCAATGTTGTACTTATAAGATTTCTGGTAATAACACAATCTAAAGGAAAGGTTTCATATCCTGTGGAGTAGCTTTGGAATCCTATGTATTTAGAAGGATTTCTTTCGAAAATGTTTAAAATTTTAAGTTTTACTTTAAAGAAGTTGATTTCTTTTACCTGGAAAATTCAAGCAAGTTAGACTATTTTGTGGACTTATGCAGTACTTGTCAAAAGGTAAATGTTTTTTAAAATTTCTGTTAGTAAGGATTTTACCTTTAGCAGCTTGTTATTTTAGTTATCTGCTTAGTTGCTTCTAATTTGAATTACTTGTAGCTCCCTAATTTAGACTGTAAAATGTTATGGATCTGTTATATGACTTAAGTTTAGAACACAGTGGGTCTACTTTTGGATCACATTCAAAGTGGATCTGATGTACCTATTTTCCTACACAGTTATAGATCCATCTTCAAATTTGGATCTTGAAACCTTGATAGTAATATACTTTTAAAAAGATATGTATACATAATTGTATAGCCATTGCATATACTTTTATGCATACATTTCTTTCATATATATTTCTGTCAGGAAGATCAGGAAGATAACGTCATCTCTGCAGTGAGATAAGTTCCAGCTCCATCTCGACCACTTACTATAGGTGTGAATCTGTATTTGTTGTTCATTCATTCAATATATATTTATTTGCCTTGTATATGGTATATGCTTATATGGGCACTGGTCATAGAAAGAGGAAACTGAATGGTTCACTTAACTCTTAAAATTGTCTTTTTGTCTATCAGGGATGTGTGAATAGTATTGATGTAAAGCACTTGGCACATAGTAGGTTCACCTCTTTTTTTTCTTTTCTTTTTTTTTTTTTTTTGAGATGGAGTATCGCTCTGTCACCCAGACTGAAGTGCAGTGGTGCAATCTCGGCTCACTGCAACCTCCTCCCGTGTTCCAGCAATTCTCGTGCCTCTGCCTCCTGAGTAGCTGGGACTACAGGCGTGTGCCACCACACCTGGCTAAATTTTTTTATTTTTGGTAGAGACGGGGTTTCGTCATGTTGACCAGGCTGGTCTCAAACTCCTGACCTCAAGTGATTCTCCCGTCTTGGCCTCCCAAAGTGCTGGGATGACAGGCATGAAGCACCACACCCATCCAGGTTCACCTCTTGAGTAGAGTGCTGAGATGCTTTCTCACATGAAATTGGTTTCTAGTAATAATAGAGGGTTTCTTTTTTTTTTGCTAGTTACTTTCTTATTATATTTATCTTATAGAGTCTTGGTTCTTACAAAATCATAATTTGTTTTCAAAGGTACATATTTTAAACTACCTAATAAGATCTTTATTTAGTGTCACATTTATTTTACGAAGGGTAGATGCTTATTTTAGTGATGATTTGTCATTAAAATTATGTCAAAATGTCTTAAAATGTTGTTGAAACTGTAAACAAACTCATAACACACACAAAGCTAATTATGGATGCCATCTGTTTATTTTTACAAAGCTTTTTTTTTAAGACTATGGCATTGTCTGCTTATAATAAGCTTCAAGATTATTATAATGACTAAGTCCTGTCCTTCAATTAGTGTAGTTGAAGATGGGAAGATAATTCGTTTGTTCACTGACCTTTTCCTGTGTCAGAGTGTATGAAGTATGACATGTCATGATAAAGAAACTATTGTGAAGTGCATTTAGAAGATACTTAGTTTTTATGAGAAAAAAATGACATCAAAGCAGCAGATGCGGCCAAAGTTTTGTTTAAATTCTTAGAACTTATTCAAGGTTTTAGATGAAAGGTAGATAATTCACTCTTTCCCAGTGACTTAAGTGGAATTAAATTCTTAATTATTAACTTAAATTCTTAAATTCTTAACTCAAGGTTAAGAATTTCTAAGTGATCCACCAAGTTTTTGTTGACATGTATCCTTGTTTGTGTATCTATAAGTCAGCACATGTTTTTGTACATACATATCTCCTGTGTTAGTGCAGAAGGCCAGGTACTTGCATGACAGCATCAGCCCAAGTAGTTATCAGCAATTTGCTGAGAGGGCAGAGCGATCACACTGGCTCCGTTTTGCAATTGTGCCTGCTAAGCATTACCCAAGTCAGTGTGGAGGGAAAGCAACCTGAAGGATCCATCTGCTCCCTTCTGCTACGCTGCCTTGATGCAAGATTACACTAATCTGGCTGCTTGTCAGGACGGGTTAGTGAAAGCATGCAAGTGGGTGAGACTCAGGGTGGACTAACGCTTTGGAAAATCATAAGCTGCCCCTCTGGATGCCATGTTAAGTGCAGCAGAATAGGTTGATTATCAACCACATCGAAGATTGCAGTGAAATAAATGTATAGTTTTTTGGTTAAGAATTAGTTTCAAAATTAAAATTCTTAAATATTGTTGACCACAAATAAATCAAAATTGAGAAAAATAATACAGATAGTTTACAAATACTTTTAGGCGTTAGTTTTTTTTTTTTATGATTTGTGTATTGTGTTCATTCTTTCATGTTATTCCCCTAGCTCAAGAGTTTTTCGTCAAGTATGTTTAAATGTTACATCTAATTAACTTCATTTTACCCAAAAACTTTTGTGATTTTTCTTGTTTCTATTTATTTATCTTTTTCTACACCTACTGACTGGCAGACCTTGGCTTTGCAGGTTGAGCATCCTGTCACAGAATGCATTACTGGCCTGGACCTAGTCCAAGAAATGATCCGTGTTGCTAAGGGCTACCCTCTCAGACACAAACAAGCTGATATTCCCATCAACGGCTGGGCAGTTGAATGTCGGGTTTATGCTGAGGTAAAAATGAATGGTGTTGGGAGGAAGGATGGTGGTTGTGTCCAGAGTCATGAGACCTGGTATAGCCAAACAATGAGGTAAAGTTAGGGTTTTATAACGTTGCCAACTATTGGATTGTGTAATCCGTAATTAAACCAGAAAAAAATTAGATAATTTTGACCTAATTCCAGATAGTTTTAAATAATTGGGTTTAGTTAATTGTCATGTATTTGTAGATGGGGAAATAGCTACCAATCCTTTAAGAGGCAACAAAAGCATTAGTTAAATATTCTTGAGCTTCAATGGACCATGGTTTTTGTTTTGTTTGCATTTTCTTTGTTTATTTTCAAACAACACTAACAAGAAGTAACATTTATTTCCACGGGTTTTTTTTTTTAAATGCCCACCTTGGGTACACATTAGTTGTTGATCGGATACTTAAAAGTTTTCCCAACATTGTTTTTTGTATAATTTTCTCCTTTATTATTATATGAAAATAACAATCAAAATTTAAATTGTAAAGCTTTAAGTAAAACTTGTACTCTTAATTTATAATTTTAATTATGGGTTTTACTCGTAAACTCTCAGTTCAGTACTTTTAAATGCTTTTTTCAAATGACTAAAACAAGAATGCAAGGTAACATTTGTACTATTTTTACTTTTCGACAGCAAAAATGTCTGTCAAGATTAAAAATAAATCAATGTCTGTATTTAAGAATACTGAAAGCTGGTTTGAAATATTTTTCAAGGAGTTCAAAAATATGTTTTGGCATGACTGTATTGCTTTTGCTTTTTTCATATTTTAAGTAGTATTGCTTTCATTCTTATGACATTGAACCTGTTTATTCTGATGATCTAAGTTATTTACAAATGAAGTACATATCTAGTAGCATGTGCAAAGTTTTTTTTTTCAGGTCTTTATTTGAAGAACCCAAATTCTCAAGTTTTACCATATGTGAGCTGTTTGAGAAGTAAGAAAAACAAATATCTTTAGTGTACCACATTTGTTGTTCTAAACTTGAGTATGTTTTGATGTAGGGCCTAGGTTATTTTATTTTTTGCCCAAGGCATTCTAAGAAGTTTTATAAAATGTTGGAATTTTACCAATTTCAATAAAGTATGAACAAGGTCAGGCTAAATTCTGCTTACAGTTCTGTTTGATTTTTAAGTACATTCTAAGTTGTCTAGAGTAAAAGACAATAATATTCTGAAATCTGTGATTTGGTAAATACCATATGTCGAAAATAGACCTATAAATGGTTCTTCATTGTGTAAATATTTAACCTTACTTGTGCTGATTTATATTTCAAAGACTGTGCTTCCTTTCCTTTGAACTTTCAGGACCCCTACAAGTCTTTTGGTTTACCATCTATTGGGAGATTGTCTCAGTACCAAGAACCATTACATCTACCTGGTGTAAGTCATTAAGCTGTAATACCAGCTGAGGGGTTACACTCGTGATTTATGTCATACTTTTATGTTAAAGCATGTCAACACCAAAGGGTGTAAATTGAAGGACAAGTGAAATTCATGGGAATCATGGTTTTTGTGTTGAAAACAAATTTTTTTCAGTATTTTGCGGTATTCAAGAAAGTCAGGAGCCACTGGACAGGGGAAGCCTGGAGACATCTGATGATATAAATGATAGCTTACAGTGTTCCCAATTCTTTTGAAAATTATAATAAAAAAGACTGTGAATCCTAAGAATGAGAAATGATGTTTTGTGTTACAATTTAATCTTTTCAGTGAGTCTAATCCAACCCTGCTATATAGTCACTTGTCAAGAAATTCAAGCACAAAATCAGTTCCTTAATTGAAATTTAAGGAAATTGAATTGATTAAGGCAAACAAAGTGTGTCTCAGTCTATTAAACCTCATGGACTTTAAGGAGTACATATTATTTATATCAGTTGAAGAAAAGTGACCACTGTCCATTTTATTCCATAGCTCTTCTATATTTAATAGCTATTTTAAAAGTAGTTTTTGTTGCAAAAAAAGAACAAGGACATACCCTTTTTCTTAAGGTAATAAGCCCATATATATATGACATTATGTTAGCTAGTAGATGACAAGGCTGTACCATCTGTGAATATTCAGATTATTCATTTTGATTACTGGCATGAAGATGGTGAAAGATTACAGGAAGAATTCTAAATCTGAAGATGTTATTGGATATATGATTTATTTCACTTTTTAAATTGTTTTTGCCCATGTGCTTTCTAAAGGGACTTGACCCTTTCTAGGCTTGGAGACTCCATGCTGTGTTCAAAGCCAGAAGGCAGAAAAAAAATTGTAAAGATTTAACAGGCATTATGTGACGTTAAATAGCAGATGAGAAAACAAGTATCATAGGGACATATCTAAATACTTCTTTAATCAAACAAAAGAAGTATTAAATAAGAATTCATAATGATTACTCTAGTCGTTAGAAGTTTTCACCATGTTGTAATAGCTAACAAGATGTCAAACATTTTGCCCTTGCAAGTTTTTGCAATTTGCAATTTTCAAATGTGAGACCTGTTGAAAGTGCAAGTGATAATGGACAAACTATACCCCCTACAGTCTTCGTCCCACCAAATCTTTCTTCAATTAATGCTGCAGCAGGAGTTTTATGTAATAACATTTGCAGTTGTGAGCCATCCATAGAAAGAAAAAACAATTAAAATGCCTTAAATGTTCTGCTTACTGCTGTTATTTGCTTGTGTGAATGTTGCATGTCAGCTAAATGGACCAAGGAATAGATAAAGTGATTGGGTGCCGGAGAGTGCACACTAAGCTTTGTCTATCATTATTGCTGGGAGCAATCAAATTGATGTCAGCAGGACAGTAGATGCGTTGACAGCTGTAATTATGTATCTCCATGGTGATCACTTTTGGCCTGTCATGGAGGCCCACAAGTCCCCTCCCTTGGAAGCATTTAATCAGATTGGGCTGTCACTTGTCAGGTAGACATGGCGGGCTGGGAGTTGTGTTTAGGGGGAGAGGTGAATTGAGAATGAAGGGTGGGAGACGTCTGATAGTTTCACAGGGTCCACTGTGGTACTAAGGACAGAAATTTTAATTATGCGAGAGGTTTCTGAGCAATGGTTTGAGAATCTCGTACAGAGGTGCTTGGGTGTTTTGTTGTGGTTGTTACTGTTTGTTTTTCTTCCTTGCCTTATTAAAACTAGAGCAGTCAGTTTACCTTAGAAAACAATTTTTGGCTCTTACCATTTTTGGTCACAAGAATGCATGCTTAAGAGCTAACTTATGGTTTGTACTTTTCACATGCTTCATTAAGGCTGACATTTATTAATATGGCAGAGGTGAATATTTCCTTTTTTATTTTTGATCATCATCTTTTGTAAATTTGTTATTTTCAGACCACAATTTTGTTCTGCTCAGAAATTTGGTTCTGATTTCATTTGACTTTTTTCTTAAAGCTTTCAGTGCAAATTTGTATAGCCTTTCATGGAGGAATGGAGACTTGATCTGACTTCACATTGGTTGTTAAGAAATAAAAATATAGCTGATTATTACTTGGAAAAAACAGCATAAATAGTAAATTATAAATCAGAGTTTTCATACTGTGGTACAGTTTTTAATTGAAAATACTGATTTGCTTCTATAAAGATACATGTTTATTATATATATCTTGATTTTATCCTGTGTATTTTAAAGTTAAGATGATATAACTTCTGTGATCATAATATTAGTAAATAACACAGTTACATTTAAGAGCTCTAGGTAACACCTTATAGGATGATATTATTCAAGGCAACAGAAGTTTTAAGTAAGGAACTATAGAAGAATGTAATAAATATTCTTTATTGTCTATGTTATTTTATTTGTGGGTTGAACATCTAAGTTCCTCCTAGCTTAGTAGCAGTTTATATAGCAGATGATAGGATGTAGTTAAAGTCAGAAATTTTAGAACTTGTATCAGTCTTATTTGATAGGATGTAGTTAAAGTCAGAAGTTTTAAAACTTGTATCAGTCTTATTTTTAAACACAGCATTAGCAAGCATGCTATGGTTTTAAAGATGACATAGTGGTCAAATTAGCTCTTTCACTTTTTGGTATTAAAATTAAGAAAATGAAAACTCACAGTTATCTTTTCTGTTTATGTAACCTGATTACTAGTTGCCATTTTGGGGCTATTTAATGTGGGGAAAAGGTAGATTGTTATTTTATTGCTTTTAAAGCTGCTCCATTAATTTTTTTCTAGTTTTTGTCAACACTGTGAATTTCATAGAACATCAGTTTATGTCCTGAAATATGTTTTCAGAAAATAGAAAGCCAAGTATATTTCGTAAGTGTGCTGAATGATTTTTGTTTAAAATTAAGATTTTTGTGTATGAATGTGAATACGAACACAGATATCTGTATTTTTGTTTGTGCTTGCAAATACAGAAATAAAAGCCCCTCAGGTATGTTATAGTGTTCCTTTTACAACCTTACAAAGAGAATAATAGTAGTGTGAATTTTAAGAAAATGAAACTATAGCTTGTCTTCTGATGTCACCGTATAATAAAGCCATCATTATACCCTCATGTGGATATCCTAGACAAGAGGTTCTACATGTGGTCCCTTGATAATTGCCTAAATTAAAATATTAAAGGCCTAACAGCCGCTGTGTTGACCTTTTTCTGCCTTGCTGCAGACAGATGAGCTGCTGTTTATTAGGAAGGCTTCTTCCCACAGGTGGAAGGCTACGTGAGCTTCCGCTCTTCTCTTCCCACCCCTTTACAACGTTGGGCATCAAAGTCCTGCTGTTCCAGCAGCTTTGATTCAGTTCCTCCGTCCTCAAGACCCCTAGGATGTGCCTGACGGTCTGAAGTATTTTGATTAGCTTTTAAATACTTCAGATTCCAAAACTTCTTTCAAATCATTTAATAAATATTCTGTCCTCAGTAACTGCTCATTTTTAAAGTTTTGCATGGCTAACCTCCGTGCCTTGCTGCTGGTATCAAACTGGGAAATGAAAACAAGAATCAGCGATGTACTAACTCACTCGTTGGCTGGTTAACAGCAATCAGCCTCTTCAAAAGAATATTTTGAACTTGTGCTATCCCCCTACCCCACACCCCCTGAAAATCACAAAATCAGAACTCTAATTGGGGCTTTACAAAGCAAAGCCATAGGAAAAGCTGTGTAAACATTAAAGCCTCAGGGGACCAACACTAACAGAAAAATAGTGTTTTACAGTGGAGAGGGTGAGGCAAAAAAGGAAAGTGTTACAGACATGAAAGGCCCAGGCCCACGTTCCTATGGAGCTGAGGAGCAGGCTTGACTAGGGGCCTCACTGGCAGGCTTAGAAGGGTCCGGTGGGGAGTGCAGTTAGCAAGGGCATCGTCCATGCCATGCTTCAGCGGGAAGACGCCGTCAGAGAGCCACAGCATCCTGGCATAGTGATATAGGAAGTCTTCATTTTTTATTTTTTTTGCTATTTCTTAGTTTCTTCATTCAGTGGCAGACCAAAAAATGTGTTGCATTGCGTATTAACGGATCAAGATTTTAGGTTGTTTTCCTATTTTCCAGAACTTAAAATGTTATGTGAGATTGAAATTCTCTATCCATTTTCTCCATGGAAATGAAATTTGTGATTACAAAAAAATATCTACACACTATGAATTACTTTTTTTTTTTCTCTTTTTCTCCCAGGTCCGAGTTGACAGTGGCATCCAACCAGGAAGTGATATTAGCATTTATTATGATCCTATGATTTCAAAAGTTAGTTTAATTTCTTAATGGATTATTTGATTTCTTCTGAAAAATCAGTGATATTTAAAAAGTCTGGAACTGGGCCTTTATCTGCATCATATGCTATGAACAACTAATTATGCACTGATGTAATGCGAAAGCAGAGCAGTTTTTTCTCTTGAGAGAAAGTTCAGCATTATGTTAGTTTGCAGTACTCCTCCTCCCCAACTATGTCATATCACCACCATCACACATGTGCATGAACGGTAGTAATAATAAACATCTAACCAATGGTGCCACCCTAACTCATCGCAATGAGAAGGAATTAAGGTTTCTTTTTTGGCCATTGGCAGAAATTACCTGAGATGACAGTAAGAATGAATGGCAAGAGTTGGGCTGATAGGCAGTGTTTGTTAGAGTACTTTTTGATCTTTTCAGTTTTTACAAATTTCCAATTACGTAAGTAGATTTGATATAAGAGTATAAGATTCATTTTGGCCACCTGTCTTTTTGAAGTTTGACTTTCCAGAATAAATGAATTGAATTTTTGGATTTTTAACCTTGAATTTTTGCATCTTTAAATGCATAAAACCTTATAAAATTTAAAATGCTGTAATAATTAAGATTGTGGATTTTATTTTTATTTTATTTTTTTTTTTTTGAGATGGAGTCTCGCTCTGTCCCCCAGGCTGGAGTGTAGTGGCGCGATCTCACCTTACTGCAAGCTCCGCCCCCGACCTCAGCTTCAAGCGATTCTCTTGCCTCAGCCGCCCGAGTAGCTGGGACTACAGGCTTGTGCCACCAAGCCCAGCTAATTTTTTTACTTTTAGTAGAGACGGGGTTTCACCTTGTTAGCCAGGATGGTCTCCATCTCCTGACCTTGTGATCCGCCTGCCTTGGCCTCCCAAAGTGTTGGAATTACAGGCGTGAGCCACCGCGCCCGGCCAGATTATGGATTTTATTTTGAAAATCTGTGTTCTCTGAAGTGATACATCTGTATTGAGGAATGATTTCTTTATTGAACCCTGTTTGTCAAGATGGCTTTTCCCCAAGTGTCCTTTTTAATGTTGTCGTTGCAGTAAACAAACCATTTTTTTTTTTTTTTTTTTTTTTTTTTTTTTTTTTTTTTTTGAGACGGAGTCTTGCTCTGTAGCCCGGGCTGGACTGCAGTGGCCGGATCTCAGCTCACTGCAAGCTCCGCCTCCCGGGTTTACGCCATTCTCCTGCCTCAGCCTCCGGAGTAGCTGGGACTACAGGCGCCCGCCACCTCGCCCGGCTAGTTTTTTGTATTTTTAGTAGAGACGGGGTTTCACCGGGTTAGCCAGGATGGTCTCGATCTCCTGACCTCGTGATCCGCCCGTCTCGGCCTCCCAAAGTGCTGGGATTACAGGCTTGAGCCACCGCGCCCGGCCTAAACAAACCATTTTTTATCTTTCTTTTTTCAGTTAAGGTTTTAGTGCTTTTTTTTTAAATGATAGAGCCTCACTTTTTCACCCAGGCTGGAGTACAGTGTCACAATCTTGGCTCAGTGCAGCCTCGACCTCCCAGGCTCAAGCGATCCACCTGCCTTAGCCACCCAAGTAGCTGGGACTACAGGCGTGTACTACCATGCCGGGCTATTTTTTTATATCTTTTGTAGAAATGGGGTTTCATCATGTTGCCGAGGCTGGTCTTGAATTCCTGAGCTCAAGCAATCCACCCGCCTCGGCCTCCGAAAGTACTGGGATTACAAGCGTGAGCCACCGTGCCTGGCCTAAGTTATTAGTAGTATTAAAATAAAGTTTAGGTCTTTTGTTTATTAGAGAACCACCATTTAATTTAAAAATAAAACTATGTAAAAATATTGTAGGTTGATTTTTAAATACTCAATTTTTAGATGAATGTTTTTCTCTTCAGAAAAATGGCCTACAAATTAATTTTCAAATTTGCTTGATATTGAAGAGCTAGTAAAACCTACTAAAATAAAGACAATCTATAGATTGGCTAAAATAACTGTCAGAAAAATCTTTAATGAATAGTTAAGGTCTTATTTCATTGCTAAATTATAGAGATACGTATAAGTAGGCACTAAATCATGTAGAATGGTAAGACTTTTCTGTTTTTTTGATTTCTGAAAAAGTACCATTTGCTTCTGTATATATTATGTGTAAAACTGCGGATGATTTCTAAGTCGTCTTCTTTCTTTATACTTTTATTTTTGAGACTTTACTTTTTTTGTTAGTTATGAAAGTGTTAAGGGCTGGACACAGTGGCTCATACCTGTAATCCCAGCACTTTGGGAGGCTGAGGTGGGTGGATCACCTGAGGTCAGGGGTGTGAGACCAGCCAGGCCAACATGGCAAAACCCTGTCTCTACTAAAAATACAAAAAAATTGACTGGGCGTGGTTACACATGCCTGAAATCCCAGCTTCTCAAGAGGCTGAGGCGAGAGGATCGCTTGAACCTGGGAGGCGGAGGTTGCAGTGAGCCGAGATTGCGCCGCTGCCCTCCAGCCAGGGCAAAAGAGCGAGACTCCATCTCAAAAATAAAAAATAAAAAGTAAAGAAAGAAACTGTTAGCTGTTCAGGGTATCAAACTTGGAAACCACAGAAAAATAGGGAAAAAATGTCTTATCTAATCTTCACCACTACCCTAGATGTTCAAATCCTATCTCAAATATTCACATTTAGCTGTATCTCCTTTTAAATTTTTTCTATACTTTGGTTACATTTTTGTTTTTGTAAAATCACTCTTTACTATGATAATGAAATGTAGGAGAAAAGTCTGAAATAGCTTGATTCTAATATTTATATACTTAAAAAATCATAATTGACATATTGAAAACTGAACTATCATAAAATTTCAAGATATATTTAGATATCTGTTATGAAATATTTTAATTTTTACTAAAATGAATCATTTAACATTGTTCTAAATATATATATATTGAGTTTTTTGTTTACTTGTTTTTAGCTAATCACATATGGCTCTGATAGAACTGAGGCACTGAAGAGAATGGCAGATGCACTGGATAACTATGTTATTCGAGGTAAAAACAAAGATTTGCACTCGTTGGTTATTATATATGGTGTCCAGTTCCAGAGAACAGCCTCGGTTTACCAATGAGAATATGGCACGGCACATTTGCTCACTGTGTGCTTAAAGAGAAATAAGAAAAGCTTCCATCCATCAAACCACCATACTAAGTATAGGGGTTTCATTTTCCTTGGCACTCCTATACTTTACATCTACTTCTTAAGTTATTAAACTTACAATGTATGATCTTTCCTAGGTGAGCATCTAATATTTTGTGGGTACAATTATGTATTGTGTGTGAAATGAGAGCCTTCAAAGTAAAGAACCACTGACCAGTGCAGTTTGAGAGCAATTTTGCTAGATTATTGTGTATGGAGTGTCTGTTGCTGTTGTTGTTTTAAAGTAGAAAAGTTGAAAATGTATGGTGATAGAAAGTGTAGTGACCTACATTTGACCAATTTGGGGAAAGAGGGAATAGCTCTTTGCTTCTGTGATTAGAACACATTACAGACTGTCTTCTAGGAAGTGCAGTTTTGTTACCTCCTGTTCATATATGATAGTTCTAATGCCTGACAAAATGCGAGACTACCAGCCTTTAGCATGTATGGTGATAAATGAATTAGAAGCAGCCATTACATTGAAATAAAGTACAGTTATGCTTATACCCCTAAGGAATTAAATTACATTCTAAATTTTAGCAGCTTTCCATTAATAATGAAAAGCTTACTTTAGTGCAACATAAATCATCATCTTCAGAATAACAGGCTTTAACACCAGACTTAAAATATAAGTTCACACTAAATTGTGAAAGAATAGTGTGGTCAGAGAGCATTCCATAGGCAAGACTGGCTTCTGTATAGTTTTGTCCTTTTCTAGTGGCTCTCTGGATGTAACAGTAGGCAGGTAGGCTAGATTTGAAGGCTGAAGTGGTACAATAGTAGTGGAGTAAGACTGCACAGTCCCCTTCAGGACCAAATGGAACTTTTTTGAAGGTTTTGAAAGTCCTCTTTTTGCAGTAGACAACTTTTAGTACCCAGGAAATAGACTGAAGCTTTGTGTGAAAAAGAAAAAGTGCTTTATTTTCAGGGCACATCCTTCTCCGAGACAGGAAGCCCAGCTAAGCAAAGGAGCATGTCAGGCCTTTGCTTTACCTCCCTGACTGAGTACCTTTGTGCAGTGAACCATTTGTACAACTGTACAGTAGTACCCAGGGTAATCAGTGACTGTATTTTCACATCTACCTTTCCCTGCTTATTTTTATCTAATAATATTGAATTACATCATGTAATCCACACTTGCCCTTGCCTTTTCTCTTTGAGTTTTTCCCTGTTAGATCAGGAGGCTGTCTTCCTTCCCATCCCCCACCGCCAACTCCCCCCTACCTTTTTTTGAGATGGAGTCTCACTCTGTTTCCCAGGCTGGAGTGTGGTGGTGCAATCTCGGCTCACTGCAGCCTCCATCTCCTGGGTTCAAGCAATTCTCCTTCCTCAGCCTCCCCCCTTCCCTTTTAGCATTACCCTTTTTTCTTTCCATTTGTTAACTAACAAGTGATGGAGATTCTAATTAATCTTGTGTGCTAGTGATTCATCCTTGTGAACTAAAGAAAATTAATAAGCTTTTGGCCGGGCGCGGTGGCTCACACCTGTAATCCCAGCACTTTGGGAGGCTGAGGCGGGTGGATCACTTCAGGTTAGGAGTTCGAGACCGGCTTGGCCAACATGGAGCAACCCCATCTCTACAAAAATACAAAAAAATTAGCTGGGTGTGGTGGTGCATGCCTGTAGTCCCAGCTACTCAGGAGGGTGAGACAGGAGAAGCACTTGAACCAAGGAGGCAGAGGTTGCAGTGAGCCAAGATTGTACCATTGCACTCCAGCCTGGGTGACAGAGCCAAACTTCACCTCAAAAAAACAAAAAATGAAAAATGAAAAATAATAAGCTTTCAAGTGAGCCTAGGTGTAACTTAAAAGAAAATCAGCAACATTAATATCCACAGCATCTAAAAACTGGAAAAATCCCCTTCACATTCTTTCTAGCTCATTTTCTACTTTTTTTTTTTTTAAGCCTTGATTATGGAGTATTTTCTGACTTCATAACTTTGCTGTTTTCACTGTTTTAAGCAAATGCATGTTTTCCCTATAAACCCAACGTATGTATTTCTCTATATAACCAGTACACCATGGTTACATAGGCCTTGAGGAGGGCGTCTTTTTTCTTACAGAAGTAATATTGCTGTGGAGAGGCCTTTAGTGCGTATTTGGGACACACGTTCAGTTTATGTGAGTTTATCTATGTGTATCTATATATGTGAGTTTAGAGAGACATAAATAAGTTACTTGGGAAGATTATTCCTGGAGGACATTAAAGTATTTGTAAGCACATTCTATGGGGATTTTCTTCCTTTTTGTCTCTGCATTTTTATTGTGGTAATTGAAATACTAGATTTTGGTTAATTTAAGTTGTACTCTAATGTGCTTGAACAGTAAATCCATGAATTTGAGAGTCTGAGTAAGAATATTTTGTCAAAACACATCTCTGTTAAACTTTGATATAATACGACATAGTGGCGTGACGTGGCATCTGGGCAGTTTGTCAAAATATTAGATTAGTTTTGGTGCAAACTAGAAGTTATTTATCTACTCTATCTGGCTTCTGAAAGGAGTATTCTCTCATATTTACATGAATACCCTGTCATGTTTTATACTTAAATGAACATTTTTCCACTAATTTGCTTACTATACTTTATAGGTTCACCAGTTACTAGTTTTTAAGTGACTGAAATACAAAGTAGGCTTGCCATTTTTCTCCTAACTTTATACGTGTCACATGTAAAAAATGTGTTTCGTTGTATGGGTAGATTTTTCCAGGCTTAGTCTGAAATTTTGCCGTTGAATTACTGTGATGTAGTAGACAGAAACCAGACAAAGCTGGGTTCGTCGCCCCTGTCCTGATGCCATTTAATAATAATGTGATTTTTGGCCAGGCGAAGTGGCTCACACCTGTAATCCTAGCACTTTGGGAGGCTGAGGCGGGTGGATCGTGAGGTCAGGAGTTCAAGACCAGCCTGGCGAAGATGGTGAAACCCTATCTCTACTAAAAATACAAAAATTAGCCAGGTGGTGGTGTGCGTCTGTAATCCCAGCTACTCGAGAGGCTGAGGAAGAGAATTGCTTGAACCCGGGAGGCGGAGGTTGCAGTGAGCCAAGATTGCACCACTGCACTCTAGCCTAGGCGACAGAGTGAGAGTCCGTCTCAACAACAACAATAAAAATTAAAAAAAAAAAAAAATTATGTGATTTTTGTCAACTGACTTTGTCTCTCTGATTCTCATACTCCACATTTGAAAAATGGAGTGATAGTCTCTGCCGTATAAATTACTGGTGAAGATTAACTGAGGTTAAGTATATAAAGGGCTTGGCACCACACTGGCTTATGTTGTTCAATAACTTTAGTTCTCATCCTTTCTTCCTCTCTCCTCACACTTATAAAACCATATATTTAAAAATCAAGGCCAGGCGTGGTGGTTCACGCCTGTAATCTCAGCACTTTGGGAGGCTGAGGAGGGCAGATCACTTGAGGTCAGGAACTCAAGACCAGCCTGGCCAACATGGCGGAATCCTGTCTGTAGTAAAAATACAAAAATTAGCCAGGCATGGTGGTGGGTGCCTGTAGTCCCAGGTACTCGGGAGGCTGAGGCAGGAGAATCGCTTGAACCCGGGAGGTGGGGGTTGCAGTGAGCTGAGATCACGCCACTGGCACTCCAGCCTGGGTAACAGTGTAAGACTCTGTCTCCAAAAAAATAAAAATAAAAATTGTGTGTTATAAATCACATTATCAATCCATTAGTCATATGAAATTTACTAAACCAAAGATAAACAATATTGAAAGACCATTTTAGGTAATTTCAAATACTGTGTGCTGAAGTTATATGCTTTCATTGTACCCTGTTCAAATACTTCTGCAGAGCATTTACCATCACTGTAAAATTAAAGTATTAATTGTGTACTTAACTGTGAAATGTTGCGTTATCCTATGAGAATATTAGGCACATGAGGACACTGATGATCTTTATCTTGTTTGCATGCATATTACTGGTGCTTAGCAGTGTCTGACACATGCTAGATGATTAATAAATGTTTGTTGGATGAATGAATGAGTGAGCGAGTGATACTATCCCTGATTTCAAGGAATTACTAATATACTTGATGTGAAAAACATATGAAAAGATAAGTATAATATTAATATAGCTTCATAGGTGCCACAATAGGGGATTGAAAAAGTGTAGTGGGAGTTTAAGAAAGAGGCTAGCATATCTTTCTTTTCTTACCCCTCTTGGTCCTTTGAAAGTAAAGAGTACTGCTTTAGGACTCAGGGGTGTCTCTGTATCTCTTGTCGAGAGTACCTCACTTTGTTCTGCCTTCAAATGATCCTCAGAGTGGCAGCATTTTTAAAAAGACTGGTAATGTCCTGTGTAGGTGACCTAAAGGGGATGGACACACTCAAGCATCTTTGCAGTATCGCTTGTTACAGTATTTTAGGAAAATAATCTGGTGTTAGATGTTAAAATAAAAGTACATGCCCTCTGACCCAGCTGTTCATCTTTTGTAAATCTTTCCTGTAGAGTTAAAAAACTGAATTATGAGCTTGTTCACCATGACGTTTACAACAACATTGTTTGTAGTAGCCGAAATGCTGATCAGCCACAGTGTCCACTAAATGGATGAATGACTGAGTAAATTACAATGCATTATTACTGTAAGACACTACGTAGCTGTGACTTAAAGACCTGTCCGTATGGATTGTTAAAGTAGAAAAGCAATTTGCAGTCAAGTGATATTCTCATATCACTTGAACCATCTTCTCATCCTAAAATACTTTAAATTGTGTTGGATGAGCACAGAGAAGGGTGTGGACATCTACATATCACAATGATTTCTTTTTTTAAGGTCAAAGGATTGATCAAAGAGGGGTTTTTCTTGGCACATTTCTCTTAGACTTTTTAATTTTAGGTATTTTCAAACCTATAGAAAAGTTGAATGAATCGTGCTGTGCATGCCTGTGTTATCTTCACCTAGATTATTATTTAATTAACTTTTTTGATATTTGCTTTGTTTTTCTACTTCTCCCTTTGTTTGCCTTTTCCTCCTCCTTTTTTAATCCTTCCTCTTTCCTTTCCTCCCTGCACTCTCTCCTCTGTTTTTCTCCTGATCCATTTGAAAGAAGGTTGCACACATCATGGCACATCACTCCTGAATACTTTACCAGGCTTCTTAAGGGGAAGACCATGGTCCTGTAACTGGATTTTTCTTGTGTGCTGCACAGATAAGAGTCAGTTTATTGAGACAGCATTATTGCAGTAGAGAAAGAGTTTAATAAACACAGGACTGGTTAAACGGGAGACTGAAGTTTTATTACTCAAATAAATTTCCCCCAAAATTTGGAGGCTAGGGTTTTTAAAGAATAATTTGGTGGGCAGGGGGCCAGGGAGTGCGGAATGCTGACTGGTTGGTTTGGGGATGAAATTATAGGTGCTTGAGGCAGGGTCTTCTTGCTACTTTCAGTTACTGGGTAAGATCACAGAACTAGTTGAGCCAGTTTACTGGTCTGGCTGCATGACTCCTGAGCCGCCATTTCTAATGTTAGTTTCACAAATGCGGTCTGTTCCCCAGGCAAGGAGGGGGTTTGTTTTGGGAAGGGGCTATTCTCATTGTTTTACAGTTAAAGTATAAATTAAATCGTCTTATAGTTAGCATGGCCTACACCCAGCAATGAACAGGGGCAGCTTGGAGGTTAACAGCAAGATAAAGTTGGGTAGGTCAGATTTTTCTGAGTGTCATAATTTTTGCAATGGCCATTTCATTCCTGCAAAAAAGTACAATACCATCATTACACTCCAAGGAAAATTGACAGCAACCTAACAGTTTCATCTCATGTCTTGTCCATATTTAAGTTTGTCCCTCAGAGTCTTTTTTTTTTTTTTTTTACTATTTTTTAATCCCATCTGTGGCCCAAAGTTACACAGTGTCTTTGATCATGTCTCTTTATTGTCTTGCCCTCTTTCGTATTTCATTTCATTAATTTTCGGGAGAGTTTACTGCAGTTGATTTGTAGAATGTGGCACATTCTAGATAGAAAGTGTCAACATTGGTTCAGTAAAGGCACTTGTGAAGTGATTCCAAGGATGAGGGTTGTAGGTGGTAATTTGCAATGTCACTCTCAGAACTCACGGAAACTCTTTGCTTACTATTATCGGTTTATTATAAAGGATACAGCTTGAGAGTAACCCAATGGAGGAGATGCATAGGGCAAGGCTTTGGGGAGGGGTGCAGAGCTTCCATGCCCTGTCCAGATGCCCCACCCTCCAAAACTTCCATGTGTTCACCAACCCACAAGTCCTCTGATCCTTGTCTTTGGGTTTGTATAAGGCCTGACTAGGTAGGCATGATCGATCCTATCAATCTGCCATTAGTTATCAAGTCATTCTTCAGTCCCTCTCCCCTTTGGAGGGTGGGCATGGGGCTGAAAGTTCTAACTCCTTAATCACATGGTTGGATCCTCTGGCCATCTGCTCCCATCCTCCAAGAGTCGTCTCATTAGCATAAACTCAGGTATGATTGAAAGGAGCTTGTTATGAATAACAAAAGATGCTCCTCTCGCAACAGTCATTTCTGTGATATTCTTGCCAAAGATGTACAACCTGAATATAATCATGAGGAAATATCAGACAAACCAAATTGAAAGACAATCTACAAAATAAATGGCTTCTTCTCTTCAAACATGTCAAGGTCAGGAAACACAAGAGTTGAGCAACTTACGTAGATCAAAGGAAACTAAAGACACATGACAACTAAATGAAGCGTGTGGTCCTGGTTTAGATCCTGGACCAGCAGAAAAATGTTTTTCTTTTGTAGTAAGGGTCAGAAGTGGGACAATTGGTAAGATTTGAATAAGGTCTGTAGATTACATGATAGCAGTGTCAGCATTGTTAGGCTTGTCTGATTTTGATCTTTGTACTGTGATTATAGAAGAGATATGCTTTGCTTTTAGGAGATGTACACTGACATATTTAGAAGTAAAATGACATCTTGTCTGCAACTTACCTTCATATGTTTCAGAAAGAAAATTATGTATCTGTGTATAAATAGAAAAAAATAGTGACCAAGTAAATAAATATGATAAGATGTTATTTGTAGAACCTGCATATATAGTAATTCTGTTTACTATTTTTTACATTTTGAAATTATTTCAAAATAAAAAGTTTAAAAAATAGGGAAGAGCAAGTACCCACCCCCACTCTCCACTAATATTTAAAGAATAAAAACAGAGATGCACTTGGGATTTTGAACTTAGATATTACTTATCTGGCTAATTCTGAAGGATAGGCAGGTTTAAAAACTTGCTTTATGAAGGGCAGAAAAGGTAAGACAATCTACTGTCTTGTTTGGTAACTGCTTAATTATTCAAATATGAATATTTTTTTCCTGTGCCGGTTGTGAACTTTTGTTAAGATAGAGAAACTTCGAAGCAAAAATGTAATTCAGTTAAAGTGAATTTCGAAATCCTCATGAAATAAGAGTGCTTTTGGCCTCTGTTTGATCCTGGCAGCATGTCTAGCTGATGTCTGGGCAGTGTTTTGGAACCAGCAGGCAGTCAGGGGAAGGCCACTCCTAGGGGCCTCTTCTCTGTGGCCTGGTCGTGATTTCCCATACAGATGGGACCTGGTGAACTCTGCCAGAGGTCATCCATGACTCCCAGTCCACACCTCCCAGTCATAATTTTTACGAGTATGTGATGAATAATATCCTTGAAGTTGTAAACTAACTCTCAAAGAATACCTCTACTGTCCCCATACTATTTAAACAAGCATCTGTTCAAATAGTGTTGTCTTTCCTGGGATGTGAAAGAAAGAAACTAAATGCAAAATGGTAACTTTCAAATCTGTGTGATACTGTTTAGTGCTTCAGTGATTCTTCCCATCTATCTGATCTTTTGAGCTCTGAGATATAAAATAATTTTCTGATTATTACCCTCTTTTGGCTTTAGGATTAATTAATGGACAGTAGTTTTGGGAACAGTTAGTTGAGGCATAGGTGCTTGTTGTCTGCCATGAGCCATTATCTCACCATATTGGCCTTAGGAAGGAAAAAAAGATAACGATTTAGTTTTGCATAGTCATATATAACATTTTATTTAGAAAACATTAAAGAGAAAATGGTTTTGTGTTTTGATTTTATTCTTAAAACATCATTTAGTGAGATGAAAGTCTGTATTTTTATGCTGTATTTGCTATTCAAGTAGAAAGATTTTTTAAAATTCCATGCTTCATTTATGTGCTTGATGGCTCTGTTCTTTGATATCCAAAATGTAAATTAATATTTGCTTTCAATTCCTTTGAGTTACATTTTTCTCAAATCAACACCTGTTTTTCAGCTTTGGATATGGAGGACAAATACAACATATCATTTATCCTGTGAAACTGCAAGCATGTTAACTTTCTGAATGTTATCAGTCACAAATTTGGGGCATCAGAAAATAATCTCTTTTTCGTTCAAATTATCATTAACTATTTCTGAAAGCTATATTGTATTTTAGTGATGACAGAGTTTGGTTCCAACTATTTTAACATTGGCCACATAGGGAGCTAAAAAATTTATACCAGCAATAGGCTGTAACATGAAAGCCAGTAAAGTTAAATATGAAATATTAAGTATATATTTGAATAGTATTACTTCTTTCTTTCTTTTTTCTTTTTATTTTGACATGGAGTCTCACTCTGTCACCCAGGCTGGAGGGCTGTGGCACAATCTTGGCTCACTGCAGCCTCTGCCTTCCAGGTTCAAGCAATTCTCCTGCCTCAGCCTCCCAAGTAGCTGGGACTACAGGGGTGCACCAGCCACAACACCCAGCTAATTTTTGTATTTTTAGTAGAGACAGGGTTTCACCATGTTGGTCAGGCTAGGCTCAACTCCTGACCTCGAGTGATCCACCCGCCTCGGCCTCCCAAAATGAACTGTACTATTTCTATTTAACGAGGGGAGGGAAGTTCAAAAATCCTGAGACTCTTGCTACCTTACCTACTGTTTTGCAAGAACTCTTGTAAATTGAAATATTCTGAATTATTAATTTGTACATAAGATCAACTTTTTTGGTAAATTAAATTGTTGATGTACCTTGGTTTAATAACTTTCATCCCTTTCAGTCCCTCCCTTAGCGTCTTATTTTTTCCAGAACTTTTTTTTTTTTTTTTTTTTTTTTTTTTTTTTGAGACGGAGTCTCGCTCTGTCGCCCAGGCTGGAGTGTAGCGGCCGGATCTCAGCTCACTGCAAGCTCTGCCTCCTGGGTTCACGCCATTATCCTGCCTCAGCCTCCTGAGTAGCTGGGACTACAGGCGCCCGCCACCTCGCCTGGCTAGTTTTTTGTATTTTTTAGTAGAGACGGGGTTTCACCGTGTTAGCCAGGATGGTCTCGATCTCCTGACCTCGTGATCCACCCGTCTCGGCCTCCCAAAGTGCTGGGATTACAGGCTTGAGCCACCGCGCCCGGCCCCCAGAACTTGATTTATTGTAATATATGAATGATTTGCATATTACTAGTTTTATTTCACATTTCTCTGTCTCACCCTGTTTTGGATTCCTTCACATATGGGGGATGTTCCCCCCATAACTAGAAGCGTCTGTTTTCTGATGTATACCATCGAATCTGCCTGCTTTTCTGAACCTTAATCATTCAGACATCATCTCACAGGCATTGCAAATTTAACTTGTCCATGAATCTCCTATTTTTCTCTCAACCTGTTTCTTCTCTGCAAATGGCAACTTCTCTCATGTTGCAGAGTCACAACTTTGGGTGTTGTACTCATCTCCCCATTCTTTGTAGCTGTTGTTGTTGTTTTGAGACAGGGTCTCACTCTGTCACCCAGGTTGGAATGCAGTGGTGGGCCCAGGGCTCACTGCAGCCTTGACTTCCAGGGTTCAGCTGATCCTCCCACCTCAACCTCCTTGGTAGCTGGGACTACAGGCACACACTAGCGTACCCAGCTAATTTTTTGTATTTATTGTAGAGATGGGATTTTGCCATGTTGCCTAGGCTGGTCTTGAACTTCTGACCTCAAGTGATCCACCTGCCTTGGTCTCCCAAAATGTTGCACTTACAGGCATGAGCCACTGCACCTGGCCCTCATCTCCCCATTCTTGCCATCAGTCCCTGCCTGCCTCCTGAATATCCCTCAAGTCCAGCTACTTCTCCCATCTGTATTGTCAGTGTCCTAGCTGTGGACCTCAGCCTTGCCATTTTTCAGCATATCTCCGCAATTGTCCCCTGAGGAATTTTTCAATCTTCCCTCTTGCCCTTCCCCAGTCCCTTTTCCATATAACAGCCTAAGTGATTCTGGATTGTGTAAATCTAGTCATACCTGCCCTGCTTCCCATTCTAGTTGCTCTGATGGGAATGTGAAATCTGTGCATGGCCTGTCACACCCTGAATGCCTTTTGGCCTTTTCACTGCACTCAGCACCATTCTCTCCTTTGCTCATACTCAGACCATGGTGTTTTCCTTTCATTCCTCTCCACAGGAGTACCTGGTGGTAATCATTTGCTTTTTACCACAATGAAATCTCTCTCTCTCTCTCTTTTGTAACCAGAGATAGGGCCTCTCTGTGTTGCCTAGGCTGGAGTGCAGTGGCACTATTATAGCTCACCGCAGCCTCAAACTCCTGGATTCAAGTGATCCCCCTGCCTCTGACTCCTGAGTAGCTGGGACTACCGGTGTGCCACCCTACCCAGCTTATTTTTAAATTTTTTGTTGAGGTAGGGTCTTACTACGTTGTCCAGGCTGGTCACAAACTCCTGGCCTCAAGCAGTCCTCCTGCCTCAGCCTCCCAAAGGGCTGGGATTACAGGTGTGAGCTTAATTCCTCCCTAATGTTACCATAACCTTAGCTACTCGTCTTTAGGTCCTTCTCATCTTTCTGTTTTCCTTCCCAGCCAGGAAAATCTGTGTAAGTCTCAAATGCTTTCCTCTTTCTGAAACACCAAAGCTGTCATTTCCTATGCAGGTGAACCTTTCTGGCAAGTGATACCTCTTTTCTTTTTCAAAAGCACTCTAGTTTGTCTCTTTGTGAAACATGATCAAGGGATTAATTTCCCATGTTTTATTTAGCCTGATCTCTTTCAAGGAGGTTTTTATGTTTTTGCCTGCCTAATTGTTCTTTCTAAGCATACTAGCATATTGCCTTCAATTGCTCTTCATTTTCATCTGTCCAAAAGCAACACCACATTTTTTCAATGATTTCTTAGGTATATTGATGTCATTGGAAATTTCAGATGACTTCTACTATGTTTCTCATTTAAAAAAAAAAAACTTACTAAAGCCCTCCGAAACATCAGTTATTGTATGTGGACCAAGTAAATCATTACCCACAGGAGAAGCATGAAATAGCTGTGTATATCTCATGGGCATGCGCTATAGAAGATCTGTGTGTGTGTGTACATAAAGCAATCTATAAGGTATCTATATGTATGTAGTGAACGATATGATCGATTCTGATATATGTAACTTTTTCTATGGAATATTCATGTATCTAAAGGAATAGGATTAATTTGAATTTGTGAAAGTTTTCTAAATGTTTTCAGGTAGTTTTGATAAATTGAGATTAGCTTTTATAAAATTTAGATATATAGCATCTGTTGAGTCAGAAACGGAAATGCTCAGGATTTTCCATATGGTTGTGGATATGGTCTAGTATAAAAGAGATGCACAGGAAAATGCCTGGGCAGGTATATGTGTTAAGCTTTTATCATTGGCTAGCTTAGAGATGGAAAGTCATATTGAAAAGGTGTGCCCTGCTCACTCAGACACATGCACTAGGGTACAGGATAACCTGCTGTAACAAAGACTTATAAATCCAGTGGGATAAATAAGAGAGACATTTATTTATCTCTCATGTAACTGTCTGGTCCATGCTGCTAGGAGGGCAAGTCAGCCTCATGAGGTCATTCAAAGATACACACACCCATCCTGATGTGCCACTCCATTTGAATTTCCAAAACTGAGTTTCTGCCATGTTGGAAACTCATAATAGGAGGAGAAGAAAGGAAGCCCAAGCAAGCAATTTTAAAATAAGTGAGTGAGTCAGAAGTTGCGTACTTCACTTTAGCTTACCTTCCTTTTTCTAGGAATTAGTTTGTCATGCCTAGCTACAAGCTAGATGGGAAAGTAGAGTCTGTGTCTGGGTGTCTTTTACTCAGCCAAAGCTCTATTACTGTGGAAAAATGAAAAGCAGGTTTTAGGAGAAACTAGCAGTCTGTCACAATAAACCTCTACATCTTAAAAACTGTTTATATATAATTATATATATGTAACGATTGTGATGTATAATGTACTAAACATTAGGTAAACTATTCACTCTCTCTGGATTACAATTTTCTTTTTTTTTCTGTTTTTTTTTTTAAATTTTTTATTTTTTTCTTTTAGAGATAGGGTCTTTCTCTGTTGCCCAGACTTGGGTACAGCGGTGCAATCATAGCTCACTATAACCTCGAAGTCCTGGGCTCAAGTGATCCTCCTGCCTCAGCCTCCCAAGTACCTGGGACTGTAGGCATATGACACCATTCCCAGCTAATTTCTGTTTTTATTTTTTGTAGAGACAGGGCCTTGCTGTGTTGCCCAGGCTGGTCTTGAACTCCTGACCTCAAGTGATCTCTCACCTTGGCCTCCCAAAGTGCTGGAGTTAAAGGTGTGAGCCACTGCACCCAGCACAGTTTTCTCATTTTTAAGGTCCCATTTATCTTTGTAGTTTACTTATTCTATTATTAGTTGCGCAGTTTGCCAAGAGCAGGTACCATATTGTGTGCTCTCATTTTCCTTCCCATGGTATCTAATTGCTGCATGAGTCATAGGTGTAGAATAAATGTTGATGGATATAGATAGGTTTGCTCAGATTAAAGGGCTAGGTAGTAAATGTTTTAGACTTTGTGGGATACAAGGTTTCTGTTACAACTGCTTGACTCTACTGTTAACAACATGAAAACAGCCATATGTAAACAAACCAGGCTGGCTGTGTTCTAATAAAACTTTATTTACAAAATAGGTAGAAGGCTAGATTTGGCCTTCAGGCCGCATTTTGCCAACCATTGTGTTACAAGAAAGTTACACCTTCCAAATAGATATAGGTATAAACTTAGATTTCAGGAGCCTTTTTTTTTTTTTTTTTTTTTTTTTTTTGAGATGGAGTCTCACTCTGTCACCCAGGCTGGAATACAATGGTGCGGTCTCAGCTCACTGCAACCGCTGCCTTCCGGGTTCACGTGATTCTCCTGCCTCAGCCTCCCGAGTAGTGGGATTACAGGCGCCTGCCACCACACCTGGCTAATTATTGTATTTTTAGAAGAGACGAGGTTTCACCATATTGGCCAGGCTGGTCTCAAACTGCTGACCTCGTGATCTGCCCTCCTCGGCCTCCCAGAGTGCTGATATTATAGGTGTGAGCCACTGTGCCTGACCAGGAGCTCCATTCTTAACAGAAAACAAAACTGGAAGTTAGATAGGTCAGTGCTGAAGCTTAGGATGCAGGAAAACTTATGTCTGATGTTTCATTAATTACATTTTGTCTCATATTCTTTGTTTATTCCCATATAACAGGATAGTAATATTCTCTTTTGAGAGCCTGGCATTGCATTAAGCATTATCTCATTTATACCTGATAACAATTATGCATAATAGGTTCTATTATTGTTACCAGTTTACAAATGAGGAAACTAAAGCTTTGAGAGGTTAACTAACTTAGGTAAGAGGTGGACCTGGTATTTGAACTTGACTATCTGATTCTTTCCTTACTTTTTGGTTATTGTTGCAAAAGTGGGGGTTCTGTGCAACTTTAATAGTAAGATCAGAATCATAACTTGTAGGTTTCTTATGCAGCCTAATGGTACAGATTAGAACCATACAAAAGTGGACTAAAGAAATAGGAAGGAATGAACAAACCTCTGTTTACTTTGACTTCATCTGTCATGCTGGAGTCACCTGCTCTTCTTGTGGAAGCCTGATGTAATTCCTGCCTTCCCTGGATGTGACATGCTTCCTCCCATTTCCTTTCATTCCTGTGTAACATCTTTGTAATCTGGATGACCAAGATTAGATACTTAATTCTTCATAAAGCCTTCCTGCACCCTCGAACTCTCCCAGCACTCTTAGTATCCTCTTGTGGCAGTTACCTGTTTGATTTTACAGTTGACCCTTGAACAACACTGGTTTGAACTGTGCAAGTCCCTTTATCCTGGATTTTTTTTTCAATAAATATATTCTAAAATTATTTGAAGATTTGTGACAATTTGAAAAAGCTTTCAGACAAACCATATAGCCTAGAAGTACCAAAGAAAGAGAAAGGTATATCATGAATGCATAAAATATAGAGAGATACTAGTCTATTTCACATTTGCTATTATAAAATATACACAAATCTATTATAAAAGTTAACATTTATCAAAACTTACACAGAGACCATACATGGTGCCATTCAAAGCAGAGAGAAATGTACACAAACAGTAAAGACACAGCATGAAATCATAACCACATTAAGCTTCACTGTAATACATACTGTACTACTGCATAGTTTCAGAGCCACCTACTGTTGCTATTGGAGTGAGCTCAAGTGTTGCGAGTATCTGCTTAAAACACCGTGCGATGCTAATCACCGCCGTGTGATGAGTTCTCTCTCCAGTAAATTGTGTATGGCAGTAAAAAGTCATCGCTTATGGTTCTGGCGTATTTTTCGTCATGTTTAGTGCAAACCATAAACCTTGAATAACACCATGGAATCCATACAAAGTGCTACTATTAATGCTGGAGGTCCTCCCAAGAAACAGAGAAAAGTCATGACGTTACGAGAAAAAGTTGAATTACTTGATAATGTGTGGTAGCTTGAGGTCTGCAGATATAGTTTCCTGTCATTTCAAGATAAATGAATCCCATGTAAGGACCATTGTAAAAGAAAATAAAATGAAATTCATGAAGCACTTGCTGCAGCTACACCAGCAGGTGTGAAAATCTTGCACTTTTTGTGAAACACTTTTCATTTCATATTAAAGATGCAGCTTTTATGTGCGTGGAGGATTGCTATAAGAAAGGCATTCCCATAGACTCGAATATGACTGTCTATGGGAAAAGTGAAGTTGTTATATGGCAACTTGAAGCAAAAGGAAGGTGGAGGGATATAAAGCTGGATAATGTATTGCCAACCAAGGATGGTTTGATAATTTTAGAAAGAGATTTGGCTTTAAAATATGAAGACAAAATGTGAAGGGGAAGCTGCTTCTGCCAACCAAGAAGCAGCAGATGAGTTCCAAGACACCGTTAAGAAAATCATTGAAGAGAAAGGATATCTGCTGAACAGGTTTTTAATGCAAACACAAGTGCCTTATTCTGGGGGGAAAAAAGCCACAGGGAACATTTCTTAGTAAGGAAAAGAAGCAAGCACGAGGAGTTAAGACAGTGAGGAATAGGCTAACTCTGTCTGTTGTTCTGTGCAAAGGCAGTCAGGTTTATGATCTGCACTTATCTGTGAAGCTGCTTATCTCCTGGCCTTGAAAGAAAATGATACGCACTGGCTGCCAGTCTTCTGGTTGTACAACAAGAAGGCCTGGACCGTGAGAACCCTTTTTATGGATTGATTCCATTGATGCTTTGTCCCTAAAGTCCGGAAGTGCCTTGCCAGTAAGAGACTGTCTTCTAAAGTTCTTTTGATATGGACAGTGCCCCAGCCACCCAGAACACATGTTTAACATCGAAGGCGTTGAAGTGGCCTGCTTCTCCCCAAACCCAACAAGTCTAATTCAGCCTCTAGCTCGGTATTGTAAGGACCTTTCAGGCTCATTATTCACAGTGCTATATGGAAAGGATCATCGACACCGTGGAAGAGAAAAAGCCTGGAAAGATGACAGCACTGAAGATGTATTGTTGTCATATAAAAAGCTGTGAAAGCTATCAAGCCCAAAATTTTTGCTGGAGAAAACTTTGGATGTTGTGCATGACTTCACGGGATTTGTGAAAGAGGCAACCAAGGAAATCATGAAAGAGATTGTGGATTTGACATGAAAGGTGGAGTGGGGGGTAAAGGGTTTTAAGGTACGGATCTTAGAGGAATCCAAGAGTGAATAGACACTTCACCCAAGGAATTAACAGAAAATGACTTGATGCAGATAAATGCTTCCTAATCAGTGCCAGAGGATGGGGAAGAAGACATAGAAGAAGCAATGCCAGAAAACAGGCTCACATCAGAGTGTGGCAGAAGGATTCTGATTACTCAAGACTGATGTTGACTTATTTTATGACGTAGACCCTTCTGTGATACTGGCAGTAAAACTAACACAAACAGTGGAAAAGGGATTGAACTCATATAGAAACATTTTTAGAGAAATGAAAAAGCAAAAGCCGAGAAAAATTACGAAGTATATTCATAAAGTTATACCGAGTGTGCCGCCTCTCCTACCTCCCCTTCCACCTCCTCCACCTCTCCTGCCTCTGCAACCCCTGAGACAGCAAGACCAGCCTCTCCTCTTCCTCCTTCTCCTCAGTCTACTCAACATGAAGAGGAGGAGGAAGACTATTACGATGATCCACTTCCACTTGATGAATAGTAAACATATTTTCTCTTATGATTTGCTTCATAACATTAGCTTTATTGCAAGACTACAGTATTTAATATATATAATGTACGAAATGTGTAATCGACTATATTTTCAGCATTGATTTCAGTCAACAGTATGTTATTAGTGTTTACTTTTTCGGGGGCATCAAAAGTTATGTGTGGATTTTTGTATGTGCAGGAGGTCGGCACCCCTAACGCTCATGTTATTCAGTCATCACCTGTACTTTGAAATTGTCATTGTGTACTAGGCTCAATTTTTGTCTACTAGATTACATGCATCTTTAAAAAATGACTTATTGAGGTATACTTGACATAATAAATTTCTAATATTCAAAGTATTCAATTTTATGAGTTTTGACATACATATCCACCTGTGAAACCATTACCACAGCCATGGTGTTGAACGCTTCTTTCACCTCCAGGAGTTTCCTTATGGTCTTTGCCATTTACCCTCCCTCTACCCCTTTCCCAGTGTAATCGCATGATCTGCTTTCTGTCGCTGTAGGCTCGTTTGCATGTCCTAAAATTTTGTATTAATGGAATTATACATTATTATGCATTATTTTTGGTCTTGCTTTTTAAACTCAGCATAATTATTTTTAGATTCATCCTTGTTATTTCATATGTTATTGACTCTTTTTGTGTATATGTGGAATAGAATTCCATTGTATGGACAAACCCACTTTTGTTAATTCATTTGCCTGTTGATGGAGATTTAATTGTTTCTAGGTTTTGATTATAGTAAATAAAGCTGCTATTAAACTTTGTATGTAAGTCTTTTTATAGACATATGTTTTTATTTAACTTGACTTAATACACAGGAGTGAGTTGTCTGAATCAGTGAGTATATGTTTAACTTTTCCAGAAACTACCAAACTGTTCCAAAGTATGTGTATCATTTTATATTACCACCACAGTGTGACAATTCTCCTTGTTCCATATCCTGACTGGCACTTGCTATTATCTGTCTTTTCACTTTGGCCATCTAAATTGGCATATTGGTGGCAGCTCATTGTATTTCTTTAACAATAATGATGTTGAAGAATTTTTCCTATGCTTAGTGGACATGTTGACTGTGTTTTTTTTTTTACTTGGTTTGTTTTTTGTCTTATAATTGTGTTGTAAGTATTCTTTATAGATTTGTAGATACAACTCCCTTGTCCAATATATGTATTGTGGGCCAGAATTGGTGGCTTATGCCTGTAATCCTAGTACTTTGGGAGGCCAAGGTGGGTGGATCACTTGAGCCCAGGAGTTCGAGACCAGCCTGGGCAACATAGCAAAAACGTGTCTCTACAAAAAAATATAAAAATTAGCTGGGCGGCCGGGTGCCGTGGCTCATGCCTGTAATCCTAGCACTTCAGGAGGCCAAGGCGGGCAGATCACGAGGTCAGGAGATAGAGACCAACCTGGCCAACATGGTGAAAACCCATCTCTAGTAAAAATACAAAAATTAGCTGGGTATGGTGGCGTGTTCCTGTAATCCCAGCTACTCAGGAGGCTGAGGGAGGAGAATCGCTTGAACCCGGGAGGCAGAGGTTGCAGTGAGCAGAGATTGTGCCATTGCACTCTAGCCTGGCAACAGAGCGAGACTCCATCTCAAAGAAAACAAAACAAAACAAATTAGCTGGGCATGGTGGCATGCACCTGTGGTCCCAGCTAGTTGGGAGACTGAGACAGGAGGATCCCTGAGCCTGGGAGTTTGAAGCTTCAGTGAGCCAAGATTGCACCACTGCACTCTGACCTGTCTCAAAAAATATATATATATATAGTAATAATAATATATTTAATGTGAATATTTTCTCTCAGGCTATAGTTTGCCATTTTATTTTCTTAATTGCCTCTTTTGAGGAGTAGACTTTAAGTTTGATGATGTACAGTTTGTCAATATTTTTATAGTTCATGGTTTTTGTGTACTAAGAATCTGTTGCCTACGTTAAGGTAACAGATTTTTCCTCCATATTTTCTATTATAGTTATTAAAATAGTTTTAGGTTTGTGATTCATTTGGAGTTAATTTTTTGTCTGTGTTGTTAGGTATTAGGGTTGAGGTTAATTTTTTTTTTTTTTTTGAGATGGTGTCTAGCTCTTTCGCTGAGGCTGGAGTGCAGTGGTGTGATCTCGGCTCACTGCAACCTCCACCTCCCAGGTTCAAGTGATTCTCCTGCCTCAGCCTCCCAAGTAGCTGGGATTACAGGCACCTGCTACCACGCCCAGCTAATTTTTGTATTTTTAGTAGAGATGGGGTTTCACTGTGTTGGCCAGGCTGGTCTTGAACTCCTTACCTCATGATCTGCTTGCCTCGGCCTCCCAAAGTGCTGGGATTACAAGTGTGAGCCACCATGCCTGGCCTTTTTTTTTTTTTTTGGTCCAAATGGTTAGCTGGTTGTTCTGGTACCATTTATTGAAATGACATTTATTAGGTTGGTGCAAACGTAATTGCTGTTTTTGCATTGCTGAAATTTGCTGTTTGATATTGGAATACATTCTTAAATAGATGTGGTTATGTTATACATCATTTTAATGTACATTTCTCACTTTGTTTCTTTTTTGCTAATGACTTACTACTTGCTGTTTATTTTATATTTAGAGTATGGAAATAATGTTAGACAAAAAGCAAATCTGAGCAATTTTCTTATTTGAGTTCAAAATGGGACGTAAAGAGCAGAGACAACTTCGCATGTCAGCAACGCATTTGACCCAGGAACTGCTAATGAACATACAGTGCAGTGATGGTTCAAGAAGTTTTGTGAAGGAGATGAGAACCTTGAAGATGAGGAGCTTAGTGGCCAGCCTTTGGAAGTTGATAGCAACCAATTGAGAGCAGTCGTCAAAGCTGATCCTTTTATAACTACATGAGAAGTTGCTGAAGAACTTAGTGTCAACCATTCTACGGTCATTTGGCATTTGAAGCAAATTGGAAAGATGAAAAAGCTCCACAAGTGGGTGCCTCATGAGCTGACTGAAAATTTTAAAAATCGTCATTTTGAAGTGTAGTCTTTTCCTGTTCTACACAACAATGAACCATTTTTTGGATTGTGACATATGAGGAAAAGTGGGTTTTATATGACAGCCAGCGATGATCAGCTCAATAGACCAAGAAGAAGCCCCAAAGCACTTCCCAAAGTCAAACTTGCACCAAAAGAAGGTCATGGTCACTGTTGGGTGGTCTGTTGTTGGTCTGATCACTAGAGCTTTCTGAATCCTGGTGAAACCATTACATCTGAGAAGTATGCCCAGCAAATCTATGAGATACACCCAAAACTGCAATGCCTGCAGCTGGTGTTGGTCAATGGAAAGGGCCCATGTTTTCTCTATGACAGCACCCAACTGCACGTTCCACAACCAGTGCTTAAAATTTGAACGAGTTGGGCTATGAAGTTTTGCCTCATCCGGCATATTCACCTGACCTCTTACCAACTGACCACCACTTCAAGCATCTCAACAACTTTTTGCAGGGAAAATGCTTCCACAACCAGCAGGATGCAAAAAATGCTCTCCAAGAGTCCGCCAAATCCCAAAGCATGGATTTTTACGCTACAGGAATAAACAAACTTATTTCTTATTGAGAAAAAGGAGCTGATGTAATGGTTCCTATTTTGACTGATAAAAATGTGTTTCAGCCTAGTTTTGATGATTTAAAATTCATGGCCCCAAACCACAATTACTTTTGCACCACCCTAATACAGCCTGTTGACTTGACTTGGCAATACCAAGCTTCTTAAGTTTATATTTACTATTTTATTGATACCACAAGTTCAGATATTTTTTGTTGTTAATAGAAGTCAAGGAAATAAGTAATCTTGAATGGTTTCTGCTAGGTCATAGAACAATGATGATAAATTTCCCCACATTATCAGAATTCAATTTTTCACTGATTCATTTTTCTTCAATTTGATATCATTTTACTTTTAGGTGTTACACATAATATTGCGTTACTTCGAGAGGTGATAATCAACTCACGCTTTGTAAAAGGAGACATCAGCACCAAATTTCTCTCTGACGTGTATCCTGATGGCTTCAAAGGTTTGTATGCAGTAAAAATATTTTAGTGTTTTAAAGTTGTTATTTTTATACTTTATTGTAATACATAATTTCATTCTATTTTGAAATTAAAGCCTTTTGGCTTATATTATACTTAATTAGCATTTTTAGAACATGCAAGACTGTTTACATTCATGATTTTGAGTATTTATGGGTGACTCATGAGTGTGATAATCTGCAGTCTTGTGGAGGGCAGAATTCAACCATATGGAATGTTCTATGAGTCCAGTGTTTTGAAGCAAAACATGTAGATAGATGATTAGCCTACCTTTTTGGTTTCTGAAAATCAAATCAGATTTGTATTTTCTACTGAGGTGAGTATATAAGGAACTCTTCTAAAGTGATTGTTAAAAGATATGTTTATGAAAATAGCACAGAATATTTCAGAAAACCAAATTGTAGTCCTATTAATGAAAATCTAGGAAGATGATGATTTTATTCTGAAAAATGAAGTTTTGAATAAAGTAATGAGTGGAATGTGAAATTAACACTGCAAAGTTCTCAGCGAGCATTTCCAGGTAGTAGAAAAATTGCTCATCAAGTGAGAGATAGAGAAAACCCTTCAGTGAACATTCAAAATATAGTTAACATAAGATATAGAAAGATAAACAAGATTTAGAATAGAAATGTTAACTTAATAGAAATGTTATTCAGGTGAAAGCCTCTACATACATTTTTAATGAGCTAGTGATGTATGAAGGTTAGATAGTCTGTCCCACATTTCAAGTGTTCTTTATATCCATTAAAGTGTTTTAATGTAAAATGACTCACATTCATGTTAGGAGCTATGTATAGATTCAGGTCAAGTTGATGTCGTCGAGTTGTTGAATGCATTTATAAAGCAGTTTTCCACTCAGAATTTATAATACAGAGTTTTCATAAGACTCAACAGAGATAACTGATTTGAATATTCTTTTAAAACTGTAGTGTTATAGAGTTTTATCACTAGTATTAAGGCAAATGAAGAATGGCTCTGATTTGGGATCTTAAAACAAAAACTAATGATTTATTAGATTGTTTTTCCTAAACTTTTGAATTTTAAAAATACAAAATAAAATACAACCAGGATAGTAGTTTTATACTTTCGTGATTATTCTTTTAGTATTTATTGGTTTAATGAGGCTAAGAACCCCTTAGGTCATTGCTTTTCATTTTATCCCTAGCACAAAACGTAATAGATACTAAGTATTTGTTGAATTCATGAAAAAAAGAAATCTTACCCATGGTATTGATGAGAAAGGATTACTTTGGATTTTTTTTTTTTTTTTTTTTTTGAGATGAAGTTTTGCTCTTTTGCCCAGGCTGGAGTGCACTGGCACGATCTTGGCTTACTGCAACTCCACCTTCCTGTTTCAAGCGATTCTCCTGCCATAGCCTCCCGAGTAGTTGGGATTACAGGCGCGTGTCACCATACCCGGCTAATTTTTGTATTTTTAGTAGAGACAGGGTTTCATCATGTTGGCCAGGCTTGAACTGGATCTCCTGACCTTGTGATCTGCCCGACTCAGCCTCCCAAAGTGTTGGGATTACAAGCATGAGCCACCGTACCTGGCTGCTACTTTGGATATTTTTAATCATTTATACATGTATCCAGATAACCAGTTCTTTCTATTTTGATACTAACATTTAGTTTCTTGCCCTTCCTAAAATTTTAATTAAAAGTTGTAGTACGTTTTGAAGTGGACTTAGGACTTCCATGTTTTCATGTCTGCCTGGCTAATTCAGTGATAGTGATAAGACAGGAAAGAGTGGGCAGAAGGAGAAAGCAGGGAAAAACTACAGAGAACCTTTAGAACAAACGTATGCGTGTATGGGTATTTATATAGATACACATATACACATTTATATATAAGTCTCTATATATGTATGTATGGCAAAGTATCCCAGAGAAGAAGAAAATGGGGCATTTAAATTTTCTAATCAGAGTTGGTTACTATCTGCTGGACTTTTAGCAATAATAGAGAATCCTCTAGACAAGGGATCCCAAATCCTCTAGACAAGGGATCCCCTTCAAACTCAGAAATGTACTTAAACCTAAGTATTGCAGTTTTCTGTGATGCATATAATATATTACATTTCTTTTTTGGTAAGGAATTAACAGCTTGGACACCATAATTTTGTTTTTTATGCTTAGACCAGGTAGGAACACAATTTTAAAAATTGTCATACATTGCTTTTAGCAATTACTTAGTTGCAGCCTTCATTTTACATGTGAGGAAACTAGAGCTCTGAGATATCTGTAAAGCTAAATGACCAATAAGATACTAATGCCAGGAATTGAACCTAGGCTTATTCAACTCCTATTTGAGTAGTCTTTGAGTTATGCTGAGATTCAAATTCATAAATCACAAATGTTTTCAATCAGGGTTTGTTACTTGTTATATTGCCTCTAAATATTTTAGAAACACACTCCTATATTTGCCATTCTTAATATCTCCCTCTTATTTTATTTTCTCGTTATTTTCATGTCATTTGTTCTTTGAATGGTTACTGTCTCTCATTCTTCTTCAGATTGCAGTTTTTTTTTTTTTTTTTTTTTTTTTTTTTTTTTAAGATTGCAGTATTTCTCATTCTCCATTTTCCCCCCAGATCAGGTCTTAGATATATTAAACTGTATCGTCTTTGACTGTTTGATATATGTGCCCTAGAGACCACAGGAAGTGGTAACTACAGTTAATCCAGGATCCTCTCCATATGTTTGGGGCCAGGTCATTTTGCCCCTTTGGGGTTCCCCATCTGCTTCCCATCTGTCCAGCTGTCCTAGGCACTATTCATAGGCAAGCACCTATTTTTATGACTGCATTAACATTTTCTATTGTATATGTTTATTATCCCACATTTATGTGGATGTAAACTAAGACAGTTTTACTAGAGATTCTTAGAGTTAAACTTTGAAACGATTACTTCTAAAATTAAAAAATAGGATACATGAGAAATTATTCCTGTCATTTCTTTAGATGTGAATGTTGAAAAGCTGTTTCCCTTGATTCTGAAAAATAAATGGAATATGAGGAAGAAGATATTTTAAGAACTATAATTTCATTTGGCCTATAATGAACATTTTGGGCTTATTTCTCTGATACTTCCCTATACTTCAACCTCGAGCCTCATCAAAAGAAATTGTCAGATTTTTCTCTTTCTTTTAAGAAGTTACAGATCTTCTGGTAAAAATTTCGTTCAACACAGAAAGTATATAATTAATTATACTTCTGATTTTTCCGTTGAATTTAGTCAAGTATGTCTACACGTTTAAAAATACTACTATGATATTTGGACTGAATTAAATCATTAATTCAACAAATAATTGGTGTAGGCTGTAGAAGAAAATCAAAGATGGGTATATTTTACCTGCTCTTAATGAGCTGACATCATGAGAGAAATAGTCATGTAAAGTACCAACTGTACTACAGGACAGGATAAAGTAAGTGCCTGGTAAAGATGTAAGCAAAGTATCTCGATAGAAGAGCAAAAACAAAAACAAAAAAAACGAAAACAAAACGAAACAAAACAAAAAACACCCAAAACCCAGTTCCATTTGAGGGAATCAAGAATGACTTTAAGGATGAGGTAGCATTTAGACTATTGGAATACCTCTCCACGGACTCTCCATGGGAGCTGGGCTGCACTTGTGAGAGCCTTGTGTGCACATCTTCATAAGCCAATCCCCTTTGAAGTTGGTGGTTTGAAATCAGCCATGAAGAATGTATTTACTATAAGGAAATTGGTTGTACCCCGTGGCTTTTCTCCTTCCCACACACCTCAGTTGTTTGTTAAGCATTTACCAGCAAACCACTGCCTGACTCTTTGGCCTGCATATTGAGCAGAGTCCCTGGTGTGAAAAGGAAAGGGATTACTCATCTAGGGAGGAAGACCTAGAAGACTCACTAAGGACAGGTGGTGCTCAGTTTTAGAGCTGCTGTTGTAGGAGGCAGATGACTGTGCTTACTGAAAAACAGGAAGAACACTTAAAAATACTGAATTAGAGGAGAAAGACATAATGAACTAAAAATCTGTGATTTTTCTAAATAAAACAATTCAGCAGTCAATGTGGAAGGTAGGATGGTCACTACTAAGATCCAAATTAGTGACTCAAAGGAATAAATAGAAGTATCTCAAAATATGTAGCAAAAAGGTAAAGAGAATGAAATCATGTGGAAAATGATAAGAGATATGGAGGGAAGATCCAGAAGATTTTACACATAAATGCATACTAGGAGTTCCATGAAAAGAAAAATGGGAATGAAGGATATTTTTAAAGAAATAATAGAGAATGTTTTCTCACTGTTCTTAAGAAAGTGTTAGGTACTCTTGGAAAGAGTCACTGAGATTCAGACAGGATTAATTTAAAAATTAACTCCACTAGGCATATAAAAAAATACTTTTTTAAAGCTTCCAGAAGAAAAGAAAGAAGATGCAAGGAATGTACAGTGAGATTATGTTCATACTCTATAAACTGGAAGTTAGAAATCTTAGAATAGTGTCTGCTACATAGGAAGGAATTTGACTCAAGAGTACTATACCCAGCTAAGATATCGTCATCAATATAAACAAAGTTGTTTTCAGTTAAATAAGGATTCAGAACTATTTTACCATATATATTCCTTTTGAGGAAATTGCTAAAGAAAATACTTTAACCAGTTTTGAGGTAAGATGATAACTTAAAAATATACACATTTTTTTGCCCTATCCCCAAATCTACTGACTTGAGTTTTTTAAAGACACAGCCCACTAGGAAAAAGAAAGGAAATAGCATTTGGTAAAATGAAAAGCTGAAAGATGATTCTTAACTGACTTAGTAACCTAAGAAAGTTGAATCCTAAGCTGACAATGGAGAAACTGAGAAGTAACTCATTACCACTGCAGAACCCTTCAGACATCTCAATAATTATTAGCTCCAGGTACCCTGGGAAATTCCTAAAGAAGCACTACTGGCCTAAAATCTCTGTAAAGTTTTCTCCATATCACTTCCTTCACTCTTCAGAGTAAGGCGACTCTCTCTCCCTCATCCTGGTTAAAGCTTTCAGATTCTTCTCTGCAGAGAATAAAAACCAGCAGGTACCAGGCACAGGAGGACAAAGAATTGAGGGAACATGGACATACTAAATGTGACACTCCCTGTCCCAGCCTTCATTCCTCAGTTGGTTACCAGGATACTGGCAGACACACAGGTACGCACAGACATGAGAGTAGAAGATCCTTGAAAAATCTAACCCCCAGCGAGATTACCTAAAGATTCCCCAACAAAATAGTCCAGCCACATTACCCTACAGACAAAGCTGCCAATGGTCAACAAGCCATAGCCCACAAAGAGAGAACAGGCCTGGCTCAGAATCAGGACCTCTATCCGCATTATTTAATACAACACTATGGCCAGGTGTGGTGGCTTATGCCTGTAATCCCAGCACTTTGGGAGGCCAAGTGGGGTGGATCACCTGAGGTCGGGAATTCGAGACCAGCCTGACTAACCTGGAGAAACCCTGTCTCTACTAAAAATACAAAATTAGCCGGGCGTGGTGGCATGTGCATGTAATCCCAGCTATTCGGGAGGTTGAGGCAGGAGAATCACTTGAACCCAGGAGGTAAAGGTTGTGGTGAGCCGAGATCGCGCCACTGCACTCCAGCCTGGGCAACAAGAGCAAAACTCTGTCTCAAAAAACAAAAACAAACACACACACAGAAAAACCAGAAAGCACTACATTTAATGGGAACCAATGCATAGCTGTTAAAATAAATGGTAGACCTAAAACCACTTGGGAAATACGCAGGTCAGGCTTCTTGAAAACTGCATCATGCCAAGGAGGGTGGCCAGTAGCATCAGGGTCATAGTGGCATGTCACAAAGCTTGTGGGTGCTGCTACATGGATTTGAACTCCAGTAATTAGTGGCTTAATGAACAAAGAGAGGAGATAGTAAACATATAGGGGTTGGGACTTTTACTTGAAATTATCTCCCCAGAAGTTTAAGAAGGTAATAGTTGTGAGGAGGAAGTTTTTCTCATTTCATCACAAATACTTATAGAGCCTGTTGGATCAAAGGTTGTGCTCTAGGCTCTGGGAATACAGAGGTAAAATTGTCAAAAAGCCTAAGGCTTTTAAAACCAAGAGCTGCAGCTTTTTCCAGACATGTCCTCACTGAAGAGCCCACTGTGCCCAGCCTCATTGACAGCGCAGTGGAGGCTGTAAGCTTGAATGCTGTGAACGTTCCAAGCTGGGTTTAAGAAAGCCTTAGAACTCCATCTAGACCTGTAACAAGTACAAGTGACTTGCTCCTCTGAGGAGTGCTTGAGGCTACATGTGTCCCGCATGTGGGTCTGGAGCGCTCAGTCCTTCTGCCTCCTCAACACCTGTATTCCACATGCACCCAGCAGCATCTTCTCAGTCTTCTCCGTCAGATTTGGGGGAGAGGGGAAACCAAGTGTCGGATTACAGCACTCTTGGTTTACTTTCACACTCGCTGAAAGGGGTGGGAAGAATTGGAGAGCTTTTTAAATATGCACTGTGCCCCCAAGTTTCAGGTGCGTAGGATTCATCAGTAAACAGAAAAAGGAGCTGCCCTCATGGGACTTACATTCCAGCAGGTTAGCAGGCAGCGTGCATTCCCAGCTCCCCTCATGGCAGCCAGGCAGGGTTTACAGATTAGAAGCTACTCAGAAAAGGGAATGAGGTACATTCGCCTTAGCTTACTAGCCCAGAATGCAGTGTCGGTGTGTCTGACTCAACACCAAACTGGTCCACCGCCCCCAGAAGGCAAACGGGAGACCATTCAAAGGGAGCTCAAGGTCAGAGCCAGGGAAGACATGCCTTACTTAGTATCAGGCTGCAGGGGAGCTTGCAGAGATCGAGGCCACTCTGGCCCGTGATCAGGAGTAGCATTATGCTAGAATCGTTATAAGAATAGGTCAGTTATGATCAGACTTCTTATACAGAGCCTGTTGGAACCGAGTACCCCCCTTTTGAAGTGGAATAGCAATAAAATGCTTGAAGTTGATGTGCATCATATCAGTTTGCGTGGGAGATGTTATGAATGATGGTCCATTTTATTTGGGAGACCGCTCTTGATATTGCTTGGATCCGGGCACTAACAGTTGGTTAGACCAGATGAAATACTGATTGAGCATCTTGCGGTGAATGGGTTCCCCTAATGCACTGCCTCTTCCCTTGCTGATGGTATATACTGTGCATATGTGTCTAAAGAACTGACTTGTAAAGGACTTTGATTGTGAACCACCATGAGAAATACATTTTACATCCTGCCATAGTATACACGCATATAAACACACACAACATTGTCATGTAAAATACTGTGTTTAAAGTGCTCTGATAATTTGTCTTGCTGAACATGACACATTAAGCTGGCTTCATGAACTACTAAACAGTTTCTTTACACAGTTTGATCAATATCAGTCCAGAACAGTTGTATTCAAAGTGAGATCTGACTGGTAGCATCAGCATCACCCTGGAGCTTGTTAGAAATGCAGATTATTACCCCTTGCCCTCATACCTTTTACCAGTCAGTCCGCTGGTGAAGCACACATAGCACCTTTAGTCCAGGTGATTCTGATGTTTGGTGAAGTTTGAGAAGCACTGGTTCTTTTTACACTCCAGAGAGCTTTTGTGATTATATGTATTGATATTTGCCACATCATAAATTAAAACTGAGGAACTTGAAAATATTTACTCATTTGTTCTGAAAGTAGTAGTAATAAATCCATTATGTGTTGACATGAGAGCAGTGATGTCATCACACAATATGTGTCCCTTGGATCTGGGAACCTCTGCGGTATACTCTTGAGAAAACTAGAGTTAAAAAAGTAAATACATTTTAGTAGTTGTATGAAAATCGTTTGACCTTGGAAGGACTCCTGGGGACTTCCAGTTGTTGGCAGGTCACGCTATGAGAACTGTTCTTCTCAACTATGTGTTTTGACAAGACTGAGACCAAATTTTTGTAATACTTCTCATATAGAATAATTATGTAATCATATGGGATGTTTTCATCACTGCTTAGGTGTCTGGGGAAAATGAGGAACTTTCCAATGCCCATAAGAGTATGGTTTATTAGGCCATCGTGAGGATCTAGTATTGAATTCCCAGAACCAGTTGGTAGATCCCATATTTGTATTATGTTTTATGTAATGTCCAGGTTTGTCTCAAAGAGGGTGGCTTACCTGTGCTCTCCTTGCCCTTCAGGGAGCAGATAGATTACTTCCCTGTGGAAAATTGTGCTGTAGATATTGAAAGCATTTGTATCTTTTTTGTATTTTTTTTTGAATGTTTTTAGTCTTATTTGTATTTTGAGTGATTTTTAGACATAATATTTAAATTACTTCATTTCTTCCAAATAAGTTTAGGCAACTAGTTTTTTTTCTTTTTTTGAATCGTACATTTGTTTCTTGGTATCTGTGGGTGATTGGTTCTAGGACCCTTTCAGATACAGAAATCCACAGAAGCTGAAGTCCCCGGTGTTGTATTTACATATAACCTAACACACATCCTCCCTGTACTTTAAATCATCTCTAGATTACTTATAATGCTTATACAATGTAAATGCTACATAAATCATCGTTATACTGCATTGCTTTGGGAAAAATTACAAGAAAAAAAAGCCTGTACATATTCAATACAGACAACAATACATTTTTTTTTCCTCAAATATGTTCAACCTGCAGTTGTTTGAATCCATGGAGGGTTGACTGTAAAAGTAGCACCTTATGGCTGATGAGCCACCATTCAAGTTGCTCATACTGTCCTATTTAATACTCTACTGTCTGTATGTAGTACTGTGGTAAATAAATAGTTTTAGATTTGTGATGAGGTTACAGAGCTGTCAAGGGACGTTTTAACCTATAGACCCTGGAGTATTAGAATCCTACCTTGACTCACAACCTTCTTGAAGAATTATGCAAATTCTTCAATCAGTCACTCACCCCAGGCCTTCGCGGCCTGCCGACTATTCCAGGTCCAGCTGTGTAGTGGTAGGAAGATAGTATGAGTGAGAGGAGGAGAGAGATTGGTTGGTTGATTGGGATTCATGCAGAGAGGCAGAAGAATCACGGCGTGATATTCTTTGGATCTTCGCACTAGAAAGCATTGCCTTGTCTGTGTCCTTGACCAGCCGCTCTCCTTTTCTCCAGGGACTGGGGCTTCTTGCACGCTATCCTCACTTTCCTCAGCAGGGAAGCTGGGCTGGGAAGGTACAGAGAGAAGCAGATGTGAGGAGCTTATGCTTTTCCTGGAGATCTCTGTGTGGATTTTTTTTTTAAATTGTTTTTGTTCTGTGCATCTGTTTAATATCTTCTTTCCCAAATTAAACTTCTTTCCCAATATAAACTTCCTGTGGGCAGGATTTTGTTGTCTTATTTGAATGGTATTGTTCCCTCAACGTCCACACACCCCAGTGCCTAGTACAATCCGAGCTGCATAATAGATGCCCTATAAAATACTTGTTTGAGTGACTAGTAATTCTATAGGAGAGAAGCACAGATGTTAACATATATGATTGATTGATTGGTTGATTGATTTCCCTCAGGGCACACGCTAACCAAGAGCGAGAAGAACCAGTTATTGGCAATAGCATCGTCATTGTTTGTGGCTTTCCAGTTAAGAGCACAACATTTTCAAGAAAATTCAAGGTATGGTAATCATTTAAAACAGAATAAATGAGCAGAACTATATTGATAATCCAGTCTACATAGGAAATAACTAATAAAAGATGTGGCTGATCTCAGTTCTAGAGATCTTATGGGTCTTTGGAGAAGTATAATAAAGTCACAGTGTATAGATATGATATTGCTTACATTTTGTTTAAACAAGTTTTTTAAGTTCAGAAAGGATAAAAGGATCTTGGCCCTTTTAATTTGGACCTAAGAAGGTATTCTGAAATCCGATGGGAAATCCGTTCGAGTAGTTAGTGTTTATGATTTCTGTTTTATTTATGTATCTTGAAAAACATTTGGAGAAGTATATTAAAAGTAGGAATGAATCTCAGCAGTTAAAAAAATATATATCAGAAACTAATGAAGACACAAGAAGGAATTAACACCAGGTTCAGCTAGTCGTTTGTGAGGCGCACGTGTGCCTTTTAGCTTCCTAGTGACCCAGGTAAAAGGGAAACATGCTTTATATCCGGATAAATAGAAAGAAAACCTCAATGTCATTGGTGCTTCTAGAGAGAGGATTATTTATTATGAATGTGTGTTTACTTGCTGGAGCAATGCCTTTAAAGGAATCATGCTGTTGATAAATTGTTACTTCAATTTCTTTTCCTTTTTACTTTTTCACAAGAGGAAGAACAAAGATTAAAAAAAAAAAAAAAGATGGAAGGTGACCAACTAGCTTTGAAAAGCACAAATCAGAAACTGAAATTACCCCTGAAGAATTAGGCAGAGGAGAAACTAAATTGGATTTAGGCTGTATCTTAGTGGCTAATGCGGTTTTAATCCAAAATTCTCAGTGTAGTTGGTACTCTTCACTTATTCTCTTTACCTAGAAAGAATAGGAAGCTTACAGTGCATCTTTGTAAAAGTTATGATTTGGTAGCTACCAGGGAGAGATGAGGGGATATAGAATATCAGTAAATGACTGAATGACTGGATAGAGGAAGAAAATCGTCAACAGAACCATGAATATGCTTGTACATCTGTTTAATATCTTCTTTCCCAAATTAAACTTCTTTCCCAATATAAACTTCCTGCGAGCAGGATTTTGTTGTCTTATTTGAATCGTCTTGCTCCCCCCGTGTCCGCACACCCCAGTGCTTGTTGTTTGGTTGTTTTTTCTCCCTATAGTTGTGCTGTCTAGTATGGGAGGCACTAGCCATGTATGGCAATTAAGATTAAAGTGAATGGAAGAACCCTTTTCAAAGTCACCTGAAATGTGGCTACATTTCAGCTGTTCCATAGCCACACGTGCTTAGCAGCAACTGTTCAACTCAGAGAGCCTTTCCACCGTGGCAGAGAGCCTTTCCACCATCAAGTTCTGTTGGACAGCGTTTGTCTGGACGGATGTGTGTGTAGGAGAGAATGTTGCTTTTGTTTTAAAACCTGAATTTCATATTTCTTATTATTCTTTTGATAAATGCAGTATTCATATCCTAATTACCTTCAGATGTTATTTGGACCTTGATTATTTCAGAAGTTCTGAGTGTAGATAAATATGACTGGTATGATTTTTAAGAAATGTATGCAAGTTATTTTCAGAGAGTGCTGCCTTACTGTGTGGAAGAATCTGAAAAGGGCTTAAAAAGATGGAGAATAAAAATTACCTGTCATCGCATGATTATTCAATAATGTTTTGGTAGAATCCCTTCAAAGTATATATATATGTATATATGTGTGTGTATATATGTGTTTTTATATACATACATGTAGCATTTATACTTTGCATAATTACAGTCATCCTGGGAATATGGTTTGAATTACTTGTGCAGGATAAACAGCAGTATATTAAACACCCATGCACTCATTATCTAGCTTCAACAACCGTAAAAAATCTACCTTCCTTGTTTCATCTTTACCTCTACCCACTCCACACTTTCACCATTTGTTAATTTTTTAAGGTAAAATGTACAAACACACATATACACTTCTTACCTGTACAGTTTTTGTTTTTGTTTTTTGAAACAGAGTCTTGCTCTGTTGCCCAGACTGGAGTGCAGTGGTGCAATCTCAGCTCACTGCAGCCTTCATCTCCCGGGTTCAAGTGATTCTCCTGCCTCAGCCTCCCGAGTAGTTGGGACTACAGGCATACGCTACCACATCTGGCTAATTTTTTTTTGTATTTTTAGTAGAGATGGGGTTTTACCATGTTGGCCAGGCTGGTCTTGAACTCCTGACCTCAGGTGATCCACCCACCTGGGCCTCCCAGAGTGCTGGGATTATAGGCATGAGCCACTGCACCCAGCCTTACCTGTACAGTTTTAACAAAGGGATACTTGTGTGTAACTCAGACGACTCTATCTTCTATCTTTACATCATCTCTTCCAGTGCACTCCCTGCCTCCTTTTGCTTGTGGTGCTACCTGCAGTGCAATTTCTTCAGATTGTTTTCTACTAGAAAGTTTGGTAAACTTTTTTTTTCTTTTCTTTTCTTTTCTTTTTTTTTTTTTTTTTTAAGAGAGATGAAGTCTTGCTTTTGTTGCCCAGGCTGAAGTGCAGTGGCATAGTCTTAACTCACTGCAGCCTTGAATTCCTGGGCTACAGTGATCCTAATGCCTCAGTGTCCCTGGTAGCCAGGATTACAGGCACATGCCACCACGCCTGGCTAATTTCTGTATTTTTTGTAAAGATGGGATTTCACCATGTTGTCTGGGCTAGTCTCGAACTCCTGGGCTCATGTGATCCAGTTAGGCAGGCTTGGCCTCCCAAAGTGCTGGGATTACAGACCTGAGGTAGGCGAAACCTCGTCTCTACTATAAGTACAAAAATTAGCCAGGCATGGTGGCGGGTGCCTGTAATCCCAGCTACTAGGGAGGCTGAGGCAGGAGAATTGCTTGAACCCGGGAGGCGGAGGTTGCAGTGAGCCAAGAACGTGCCACTGCACTCCAGCCTGGGCAACAAAAGCATGACTCCATCTCAAACAAACAAACAAAAATAAGCTAAACAATCTAATAAAAAACGGGCAGTAGGTTTGACATAGACTTTTTATAAGAGAAGATAAATGAATGGCATGTAAGTTCCTGATAAAATGCTCAGCATCGTCAGTCAGTGGAGAAACAAAATCACATATCTATATCACTACACACCCACTAGAATAATATGCATCAAGTAGTGAATGGATAAATAAAAAGTGGCATATCCATACCATGAGCTTATTCTGCAGTAACAAAGAATAAACAGCTACATTCACTAATGTGTGTAAATCTCAGAAATAACATGTGAAGAGACAGAAACTAGATAAAGAAGACTATGTAATGTATGACTTCATTTATTTGAAATTTCTAGGAAAGGCAAAAAGTATAAAGAACAAAAGAAAGATTGGTGGTGGTCTGGGTATGGGAGCAAGATTGACTGCACATGAGTTTTATTGTTCTAAAACTGGATTGTGGTGATGGATGTACAACTATGTAAATGTATTACAATCTCACTTGATCTTAGCCAAAAGGCCGAGAAGTGATATAAATGTATTACAATCTCATCAGAGATTGTAATATAAATGTACAATTAAAATGTATAGATGTTATTGGCCAGGTGCAGTGGCTCACGCCTGTAGTCCCAACTTTGGGAGGTCAAGGCGGGCTGATCACATGAGACCAGGAGTTCGAGACCAACCTGGCCAACATGGTGAAACCCTGTCTGTACTGAAAATACAAAAATTAGCCAGGCGTGGTGGTGCATGCTTGTAGTCCCAGCTACTCGGGAGGCTGAGGCAAGAGAATTGCTTGAGCCTGGGAGGCATAGGTTGCAGTGAGCTGAGATCACGCCACTGCACTCCAGCCCAGGTAACAGAGTGAGACCCTGTCTCGAAGTAATAAAATAAAAAGTAAAATGTATAGATGTTATACATGCAAATTATATCTTAATGCAACTTTAAAAAGCTGTAAATGTAGGTACCAACAAAGGGCTTGAAAGAGGTGGGGAGTATTATGAGAAGTTAAGATGATGGAAGATACATGTAAAAATAAATTGTATTTGAAACTTGAGTAGAAACAAATATTAAAGAGTCAGGTTACTGACGTGGAAGACTTGGTGGATGGTGGTAATAACAAAAGTTTAAGAGCAGCTTTGAAAGGAAAATATGAGAAATTCCATTTAGGGAGTTGAGTTTGAGATCCTTGACAACCATAATTGTAGCTCCTAAGGACTTAGCAATATGATATATCCCTATCCCTTTGACTGTTTCTTCTTTAATAATAATATATATGCTCCTTTGAGCCCATTAGGAAATGGCTTCGGGCATGCTTTTGTACTCATTAATTCAATGATTTTTTTCATAATAATCAAATGCACACAGTTTTAGACTTCAACTGTATTCCTTAAAGTGTACTCCACAGAGCACTAGTTTGGGGGAGGTATTAAAATGCATTACTTAAGAAAATGTTTCTGTGTTTAAATAAACATGGAAAATCCCTTGTTAAGTTGGAAACCTCTTAGAGACTGTCATACAGGCACACCTCATTTCATTGTCCTTTGCTTTATTGCACTTCTCAGATATTGCATTTTTTACAGATTGAAGGTTTATGGCAACCCTGCATTGAGCAAGTCTTTTTGTGCTGTTTTTCCAACAGCATGTATTCACTGTCTCTTTGTCACATTTTGGTAATTCTCATAACATTTCAGACTTCGTCATTATTATCATATCTGTTTTGGTGATCTGGGATTAGTGATCTTTGATGTTCCAATTGTAATTGTTTTGGGGTGCCACAAACCATGCACATGTAAGATGGTGAACTTAATTGACAAATGTGTGTGTTCTGATTCACTGACCCGGCCATTCCCAGTGTCTCTCACTCTCCTTGGATCTCCCTATTCCCTGAGATACAGTAATATTGAAGTTAGGCTAATTAATAACAAAGCAGTGGCCTTTTAAGTGTTCAAGTGAAAGGAATAAGTAGCACATCTTTCACTTTAAATCGAAAAGTAGAAATGATTAAGCTTAGTGAAGAAGGCATGTTGAAAGCCGAGGCAGGCTAGGCCTCTTGTGCCAAACAGTTAGCCAAGTTGCGAATGCAAAGGAAAAGTTCTTGAAGGAAATTAAAAGTGCTATTCCAGTGAACACATACATGATAAGAAAGTGAAACAGCCTTATTGCTGATATGGAGAAAGTTTTATAGGTCTGGACAGAAGATCAAACCAGCCACAAAATTAACTTAAGTGAAAGCCTAATCTAGAGGAAGGCCCTAACTCTCTTCAGTTCTGTGAAGGCTGAGAGAGGTGAGGAAGCTGCAGAAGAAAAGCTTAAAGCTGTCAGAGCTTGGTTCATGAAATCTAAGGAAAGAAGCTGTCTCCATAACATAAAAGTGGAGGGGAAGCTGCAAGTGCTGATGTAGAAGCTGCAGTAATTTATCTAGAGGATCTCACTAGGATCATCGATGAAAGTGGCTACACTAAACAGCAGATTTTCAACATAGATAAGACAGCCTTCTATTGAAAGAAGATGCCATCTCGGACTTTCATAGCTAGAGAGGAGAAGTCAATTCCTGGCTTCAGAGCTTCAAAGGACTGATGGTAGGGGCTAATGCAACTGATGACTTGAAGTAGAAGCCAGTGCACATTTACCATTCCGTAATCCCTAGGGTCTTTAAGAATTATACTAAATCTGCTCTCCCTGTGCTCTAGAAATGGAACAACAAAGCCTGGATGACAAAATGTATGCTTACAGCATTATTTACTGATTATTTTGACCCCACTGTTGAGACCTACTCTCAAAACAAAAAATATTTTTTTTCAAATGATTGCTGCTCATTGACAGTGCACCTGGTCACCCAGGAGCTCTGATGGAGAGGCACAAGGAGATTAATGTTGTTTTCACGCCTGCTAACACAACGTTCATTCTGTAGCTCATGGATCAGGGAGTCATTTTGATTTTCGAGTCTTATTATTTCAGAAATACATTTCACAAGGCGATAGCTGCCATAAATAGTGATTCCTTTGATGGATCTGGACAAAGCAAATTGAAAACTTTCTGGGAAGGATTCACTGTTCTAGATCCCCTTAAGAACACTTGTGCTTCAATGGGCAAAATAAAAGATCAACATTAACAGCAGTTTGGAAGAACCGGCTTTGAGGTGTTCAAGAAGTCATTGAAGGAAATACCTACAGATGGGGTGGAAATAGCAAGAAAACTAGAAGTAGAATCTGAAGATGTGGCTGACTTGCTGCAATCTCATGGTAGAACTTGAATGGATGAGAGTTGCTTCTAATGGATGAGCAAAGAAATTTTGCTTAAAAAGCAAAGTTTTTAAGATGGACTCTACTTCTGGTGAAGATGCTGTGAACATTGTTGAAAAGGATTTTAGAATATTACATTAACTTAGTTGCTGAAGCAGCTTAGAGGATTGACTCTAATTTTGGAAGAAGTTCTACTATGGGAAAAATGGTATCAACAGCATAACATGCTACAGGGAAACCTTTCATGAGAGGAAGAATCAATTGGTTTGGCAAACTTTATTGTTGTCTTATTTTAAGAAAGTGCCGCAGCCTCCCCAGCCTTCAGCATCCATCAGCCTGATCAGTCAGCAGCCACCCTCTACCAGCAAAAAGATTATGACTCATTAAAGGCTTAGATGATGGTTAGCATTTTTTAGTTATACTTTTTTTTTTTCTTTTTTTTTTTTGAGACAGAGTGTCGCTCTGTCGCCCAGGCTGGAGTGCAGTGGTGTGATCTCGGCTCACTGCAACCTCCACCTCCCGGGTTCAAGCAGTTCTCCTGCCTCAGCCTCCCAAGTAGCTGGGACTACAGGCGCGTGCCACCATACCTGGCTAATTTTTTTGTATTTTTAGTAGAGACGGGGTTTCACCGTGTTAGCCAGGATGGTCTCGATCTCCTGACCTTGTGATCTGCCTGCCTTGACCATCCAAAGTGCTGGGTTTACAGGTGTGAGCCACTGTGCCCAGCCTAAAGTCCTTTTTAATTAAAGTTTGTACATTGGTTTTAAGAGCTATTGCATGCTTAATAGACTACAATACAGTGTAAACATAACGTTATACACATTGGAAAACTAACAAATTCATGTGACTTGCTTTATTGAAATATTTGCTTCATTGCAGTGGAACTGATCTCACAGTGTCTCCAAGGTATTCCTATATACTAAGATGCATTCTTAAACTCTTCAAGAGCAGAATATAGTTGGACTGTTACCTAAACTCTTTTTTTCTTGTGAAAACCTTTTTCCTAAAAGCTCTTTGAAAAATTAATATTCCAATGAATGGTTTTGGGAAACACAGAATACTTTATATTATGATTTATAGTGTTTTAGATAGTTCAAACACTAACATTCCTTAGAGATTGTTGAAATATTTAGGGCAATTGCTTTATAAAGTAGAGGTTAAGAAGCAGTCTTACTTTATAGTCTTCTGCTAATTTCTAGCTAAAATTGTAAATGTGATAATTGCTACATTAAAAAATTTAAGTATCTGATTTTTGAACTCATCTTTTATAAATTAGAAACAAAATATGTATTTATGAACTATGTAGACTGCGAGTTCACTTATCCAGATAATTGCACATTTATTTCCTATACAGCAGAAATTGTTCATTTTTGGTGAGTTTATTTTCTTTTGAAAAAAAGGTACTATCACTTATATAGTATTATTTGTTGTAAAATTGCTTATTGTAAAATTTATTTTACAATTTATTGTAAAATTGCTAAATTGTAAATTGTATTGTAAATTGTAAAATTTATTGTAAAATTGCTACAACCTATAACAGCGGAGAGCTGTAACATTTAGCAAATATACTATGCTTCTTCACGAAGCGTAATCTTGTTTAGCTAAGTGAAGCTGTGTTTCTGGCTTGCTTTCTGAGGAGGTCCCTGACATCTACATCATGAAAGCTGATGTAGGGTGTTTGAACCTTCGCATTTTGGCTTTAGAGTCATGTTTTCACAATCGGCTTGGGAATGGAGTCTAAGAGTCACCCTCCAGGTGTGGCTCTGTATTGCTTTGTCATGGGTGTGTTCGTGAAATGTTTTTCCTTCCAAACCAGTAGCCCACAGCCCTTCCTTTGTGTTGCTTGTTTTGGCTGCTGATCTTATTTTTCCAATTTCTCTATGGGCTTCACTCTTTCATCATTTATGACTTGGAAAAACACATTAATAATACATACCCCTAGTGTTTGGATAGTAAAATGATAGTGGTACATTTTAGAAAAAAAGAAAAGTTAATGTCAGAAATAATAGCAATTTTGGGGGGGGGATGAATATAAAATAAATTTGATGAACTCAATTTTTTACTGACTTACCATGAAGGTTTCTTTTTAATTATTCTTAAACACTTATATTGACAGAAATGAATCGTTAAAAGCTAGTTATATTAAACAATCACTTTTTTTAAGCTAAAATGATTTTGTTGAAATTGTAGTTTGATATAATAATTTGTTTCACTAACTGGTAATGATTGGAAGAAAAAATAGTAAAGGTAACGTTTTACTCATTTTTAGTGATCTTTATTTTTGCTCAAAATGTCTGTTTTCCTTAGATCCAGATGTTGTTCTTGGATCTGGATTCAGCTTTCTTGAGAATCAGGATAACTTACCCCAGCTCGAGTACTGCCCGTCATCCCCAGGCATCTCGGACAGTAGTGAAGATACTGTTTTGCCCTCTCTCAATTTCTTTACTTCCTCCTTTCTCCAGTGTTATTTCTTCATCCATTCCTTTCTTTTGTCAGGTTTTTGTAGCTAGACAGATTGTCCTTTATCCTTGCTTCTGCTCTGTCATTCAGCCTTCCTAACTTCCTAGTTATTATCTTTCTGCTGAGTTTCTTGCTTTATCATTGTAATGATCACCATTTCTAGGGCTGAACCAGCCAACTTTCTCGATAGTAGAATGTCTGGTGACTAAATTGTCTTTCTAGTAGAGGGCTGCTTCACATTCCTGTTACTTTGCGGGTTTTAAGAATCAGGCAGGGGGCATGCCTCAGAGTAAGCCCTGACTCCCTTTTAGAGGTCAGTTCTCAGGATTGAGCCCTGCTGAGGTGGGTGTGGACAGTGTTATCTCTTTTCATATGTTAAATATATTTTAAGATGTTTGAAAAGAAATGTTGACCTTGTGGGTCTTATAAAATCATCTTTTATTGCAGATATATAGTAAATTCATTACATTTTGTTGACCTGTTTTTGTTTTCTTCTTTCTTCCTTCACCCATTTTGCACTTCCATAGAGGTTATGGAGGATATGTTTAGAATCCTCATTTTTAAGCAAACAATTAGAAAAAGTTCTGCAATGTTGATGTCTTTAATCCACTTGGAATTCACTTATGTGGACATTATGATGTGGGGTTCTTCTTTGTGATTTGGAAAGTTGCTGTGTTTATAAGACATTCTAGTCCACTCCCCCCAAATTAGTATTTGTTTATAATTCCAAGGTTGGCAAGACAGAAATACATGCAAGTTATACATATTCTCTCTCCTTCTCCCCACTGTCTTCCTCATTCACGTGGGTATGCTTGCACACATGAACATGCACCCCTGCATCTATGTAAATAGGTATGTTGTATTAGTCCATTCTTAAATACCTATAAAGGCATACCTGAGACTGGGTAGTTTATAAAGAAAAGAGGTTTAATTGACTCATGGTCCCACATGGCTGGGGAGGCCTCAGGAAACTTACAGTCATGGCAGAAGGTGAAGGAAAAGCAGGCACATCTTCACATGGGTGGCAGGAGAGAGAGAGCACAAAGGGGGAGGTGTTGCCTACTTTCAAACAACTAGATCTTTTTGTGAGTACTCACTCACTATCACGAGAACAGCAAGTGAGAAATCTGCCCCCATTATCCAATCACTTCCCACCAGTTTCCTCCCCCAACACTGGGACTTACAATTCAACCTGAGATTTGGGTGGGGACATAGAACCAAACCATATAATATATATAAACATGTAAATACATTTTGTACATTTTGTGATATGGTGGCAAAACTAGAATTTAGAGTTATAAGTCTAGATTTTAGTCATAACTCTACTGCTTATTAGTAATGCGAGCTTAGGTATGTATTTTACTTTAAGCTTACCTATAAAATGAGAGTAATCTATATTCTGTCTTTTTCATATGAGAATCATTGTTATTGTATAATTACATTTCAACACCCAGATTCTTTACCTCATTGTTATAAAGAAATAAAAAAGAATCTATAATATATTGTAGTACACAACTAAGTAAATGTATTATGAATAAACCAAAAGGAAACCATCAAGAATAAGACGCCGTATTTTTTACTTCTTTATACAATAGCTGTACATATATATGACAAGAAAGAAAAAATCGGGGTCTAGTTTTCTTCCGTGAAGTAAATAATGAGATGTTTTATGTTATATTCCAGTAAATAGGACACCATTAAAGTTTGTTTTTAATGTTATTTAATAAATGTATTTCTTTGTGGGTTTTTATTTTGCTTTTATGCTTAAAAAGCAATATTTTCTACCTAAGATTTTGTAAAGTATTTACTTATATTTTTATTTCTGGTCTTTTGGAAGTTTCCTTTATTATACTGGTATTTCATATTTCAAATTTATTATGTGTGATGATAGGAGATTGAGATCTGATTTTATTTTTTCGTATGGTTAACCAGTGGAATCAGTTCCATTTATTGACTTGCATATCCCTGCCTTTTTTTTTTTTTTTTTTAAATTAGAGACAGAGTCTTACTATGTTGCCCAGGTGTGAACATAGCTGATTGCAGCCCCGACCTCCTGGGCTCAAGCATTCCTCCCACCTCAGCCTTCTGAGTAGCTGGGACTATAGGCGTGCCCCATTATAGTAACTTTTCTCTTGTTTCTAGAATGGCAGTTACATTACCTCCTGAGTCACTGGGGATGTTTGGGTATGGATAACAGAAACCCTGATTGAAACCAATACAGTTTTCATCTCATATAGAATTAAGGGGTTCAGAAGATATGAAGGATGAGGCTCAGTATGTTAGTCTGCTGAATGCAGCTGGAGAGGAGTAAGCAAGCTGTCGAATAGTAGGAAATGGAGTTGTGTCAGATGGACTACTGTCAAGGATTCCTGCTCTTAACTTTGAGTGAAGTAGGGAGCCATTGCAAGGTTTTGAGCAATGAAGAGTGTGAGCAACATGTGTATTCACAAGATCTTCCTGGCTGCAGTGTTGTAGTTGACTATAAGGGAGTAAAAGGGGAAGCTGATGCCAGAGAGGGTAGGGTCCTAGGCCTGAGCCCTGAGACTCTTCAGTATGAGAAAGCTGGAAAGATGAGGAGGATTCAACAAAGGAGACTTGAGAAGGAGATAAGTGGAAAACTAGGCCTGGGTGGAGTTCAGGGAGCCAAATGAAGAAAGGGCAGCAGGGAGAAAGGAGTGTTCAACTGCAGTGTGTCAGATGGGATGGAGAATGACCACTGACCTTTGAACAATGTGGACGTCACAGGAGACCTGACTAGAGCAGTTTTAGGGGAGGCACATGGAAAGTGGGGCTTAACTTCGGATTGGTGGGGGTTCTAGAAAGAATGGGAGGGAGAAACTGGAGATTATAAATCCCAGCATCCCTTTTGAGGACTGACCTTTTTTTGTATATACACACAGTCTAGTCTTATTTTGATTTTACCAGAAAATGGGCCAATCTTTTAAAAGGATGTCTTTTTAAAAAATGCATTATTACGCTGTCATCAGTTTCCCATGTTAAATATTCTTTGAAAAAGTGGTTTTCAAAGACTATACAATGTTAATATCTTTTAATAATTTAACATATGATGGAAAATCTTTCTCTGATAGAACTGACAAATCCAGAGAATGAATTTACATTAGGTCATGTTATACTAGTGGTCACTGATATTGCAGGGTGAGATGTGTACTCCACATCCCTTAAATACTGAAAATGCATACACTGAATTCTCTATGGCTTTTATGGCATTTCCTCTTTTCAGTGATTCAGGTTGGGAAAATTAGAGTCACCTTTGGTTCTTTTGGCTCCCTCATATGGCACTGAATTGTTAGAGCAGTTGGCATGGTGCAGTGGATGGGACAAGCACTAAGCAAAGTGTCAGGACTCAGGATCTGGACCCAGCCCCACTGCCATGTTTCCAGGTTCCACAGGCCCTTGTGCACAGTGATTCAGCTTTTAACTCAGTTTTCTCTTCTGAAAAATGGCAGTGTTGAATTGGATGATTACTGAAGCCTTTTTCAGCTCTGATGCTATTTGAATTGCATGAAGTCACAGGTTTTACTTTCTGGTTTCTTTTTTCTTTTCCTTTCTTTTCTTTTCTTTCTTTTTTTTTTTTTTTTTTTTTTTCGAGACAGTCTTGCTCTGTCATCCAGGCTGGCGGGCAGTGGCGTGATCTTGGCTCAGTACAGCCTCTGCCCCCTGGGCTCAAGCAATTCTCCTGCCTCAGCCTCCCAGGTAGCTGGGATTACAGGCACGCACCACCACGGCTGGCTAGTTTTTGTATTTTTAGTAGAGACCGGGTTTTGCCATGTTGGCCAGGCTGGTCTCAAAATCCTGACCTCAGGTCATCCACCTGCTTTGGCCTCCCAAAGTGCTGGGATTACAGACATGAGCCACCGTGCCTGGCCACTTTCTGGTTTCTACTTTATCCTCATAATTTCTCTCTTGGTATTTGAGTGGGGGTTAAAGACTCAGAAAAAGAAATGACTTCACTATGGCCTATAATATTGATGGAAATACTTCAGCCTGAAAAGTTAAAATAAAGCACTCACTTTTGTGGAGGATGACTTTGGCTGCATGGAATCAGTGTACTTTGTGCTCAGGCTTAGTAGCACATATCAAGTATCGTGACTGGCTACACAGCCTGGTGTCAGTTTAACTCTTTCAGCCACAGTAACATAACGGGAAATTATTTTCACTTGGGTTCTCTGTATGTGCAGTCATTGTGTCTGCATTTGTATTGTATTATCTTTCCTCATCTGGCTTCCTGATAAAATGGAGAATCGATTTTTTAGTGATTTCTGCCTAGCAGAGACAATTATCTGTTTATTTTCCTTGGCCTTTCCTGGTTTCAGATACAGAATTTATTCACCTGTTATTAAATTTTTCAATTAGATGATAAAAGTTTAAGGTTTTTGAAATGTGATCTTAACCACTAAAAGATGGGTGGGGAGAGAAACACAGAAAAAACTAACCATGTGAAAATAGTTCCCAAGAAAAAGCAAGTATTGTTGAACGGGTGCATATTGGCTCTTTTGCTAAAATGTCTTCTGAATTAAAAGAACATGTGAAATTAGAACACATTTATACATCAATGAAAATAAAACAACTTATCATAACTCGTTTCATACTCTCAGATAAGCCACTTCACTGTGACAATGAAGGTGATGTGATACCTGACTATACAATAAAAAAAATAGCACTTTAAGTATATATTTACAAATGTATGTATACACTCTTTGTCTTTGGAAATATCTACTTTCATTTGAGCAAATAAATCCCCTAAAAGCAATAAGATGAGATAAAACATTAACTCAATCATTATCATTTAGGCTTGCCTCACTTTTTACTATGTCTGTTACGATCTTTTCAGTTACTTAATATGACTGTGTTTAAGACAGTTTAGAAATCTATGTGAGATTAAGTACAAGATACTCGGTGGATAAGAAAGCATATTTACATATTTTTGCTAACTATTATATTGTAAAATATTTTTATTTTGATCCTACTGTATGAGCTGTACAGAATAGCCTGATTATTGCCAGAGAATTTCTCTGTTCCCTGCAATGATTCCAGAAGCTCTTGCACACTTCATCAGTATTATTGTAATTCTTTGGCTGCAGGATATTTGGCAGCTGTTGCACCCCACTGGCAAATCCTATTCATACTTCTTTCCCATTCACCATTGCCATTGGAGAATTGATTTCTCTCTCCTCTACTCTAACCTTTCCCAATTCATTTTGGATTGTTCAATGTGAAACATTTTAATTTCATATCATACAGCTATTCAGCTTACAGTCCCTTTTTTAACCTGTCACCAGGGTAACAGCATAGCATGCTTTCTTTAGGCAATCAAGTTTTTATTTCACATGCTTAATGTTGCATTAAATGTTTGCATTTTGTTTAACCCCCTTTAAATACTTTGAACTCTGGATATGTTTTATAGGATAATGAAATCCTTGATTTTTGAATTGAAACTAAATCAGCACCATCAGTGCATATATAATAAAATGTCAAAAGATTAATTTACATAATACAAAGATTATTATTAAAAACCCAAGTTAGCTGATCTGTGTAAGGCAATTTTCTGCAGGTAATGGAGGAATATTTGTATATATTATAATATTTGCGTTCAGCCTTGTTCCAAAAAAGGATTTAAAAGTCGTTTAGAGATTGTCAGTGAGATAAGTATAAAACTTAAAAGAGGAATATAGATTTGGTGCAAATGGGAAAATATATCTTTTGAACCCATTATTTGATTTTTCAGTATAATGCTTTTTTTCTCTGTTCGTATATATGAAGATTTGGTTACTTGATTTTTCAGTATAATGCTTTTTTCTATATTTGTATATATGAAGACCATAATGATTTATGCATGTGGCAATGGGTGAAGTAACGAGATGTACTAGAGGGAGATTAGGCATCTTTTCTAGGAGACTAGTGTGGGCATTATGTGCTTTAACATCTCTTCATCAGTTTACTTTTCCCTAAAATAATAACCTTTTCCTTAAAACCTTTTCCTTAAAATAAAAACCTTTTAAAATAAAAACCTTAAAATAAAAACCTTTCCTTAAAATAAAAACCTTTTCCTTAAAATAAATAATTTAATAATAATAGATTATTGAAGATAAAAATGCATATGTTTAGATAGTGATTATTTGGCTTGAATTGGATAGACCTCAGTTTCCCTGTATGGAGCTACCTAGTCATCTTTTCAGCCTTATCCGCAATAATACGTTCAATGAAATTTGTTCTGTGAATAAATCCTGTGATATTTGGAAAATACTGAGAAATGTGTAAGACAAGGTAGAGCACAGACTAGCAAACCATGTTGTTTGAAAGCATTGTTGTTTTCAAGGGTATTGTCAGTATACTAGCTGTTTCAATGTTCTTATATTCCATTATACAATCAACAAAGCTTTCACATTAATCTACAGGGTAAACACTGATTTAAGCTATCTGTTCTTTTCTTTTAAACCATCTTTTAATAAGTTCTTTTTTACAATAAATATGTGTTTATTATCTTATTCTTGATTTTTGTTTTCTTTGGAAATTCTGGTTTCTTACAGTGTATCAGACTATTCAGAAATGTTGAGTATTCATATGCAACTAGTGGCCCTGAATGTAGATAACATTAGTCTAGATGACCAGTGTTAATGATCATCCACAAACATCACCTTCTTTTAGTAAGTTTCTCAATATATATTTTAATGATGATAAGCTTTTACCTTCAGAGTTAGAGCTATCAGATCATTCCAAAAATAACAAATAGTACTCCATGTGATAAGATGTATGTGCTGGCTGGGCGTGGTGGCTCACACCTGTAATCCCAGCACTTTGGGAGGCCGAGGCGGTCGGGTCACGAGGTCAAGAGATCGAGACCATCCTAGCTAACATGGTGAAACCCCGTCTCTACCAAAAATACAAAAAAATTAGCCAGACATGGTGGTGGGTGCCTGTAGTCCTAGCTAATCGGGAAGCTGAGGCAGGAGAATGGCATGAACCCAGAAGGCGGAGCTTGCTGTGAGCCGAGATCGTGCCACTACACTCCAGCCTGAGTGACGGATCAAGACTCTGTCTCAAAATAATAATAATAATAATAATAAAAATAATAATAATAATAATAAAACCATGTGCTTACAATAATAATGAAACAGTCTTTGACCTTTAGGAACTGTAACATCAAATGGGATAGATAGACATGGAGCAGAGAGTTAACTATTCTGAAGAATATCAAAGGGGAAAAGTCCAGATTGTTGTCCTGAGGAAGGGGAAGGAATCTCATTTCCAGATTTTCCACATAATTTTTTTTTTTTTTTTTTTTTTTTTTTTGAGACGGAGTCTGGCTCTGTCGCCCAGGCTGGAGTGCAGTGGCCGGATCTCAGCTCACTGCAAGCTCCGCCTCCCGGGTTTACGCCATTCTCCTGCCTCAGCCTCCGGAGTAGCTGGGACTACAGGCGCCCGCCACCTCGCCCGGCTAATTTTTTTTGTATTTTTAGTAGAGACGGGGTTTCACCGTGTTCGCCAGGATGGTCTCGATCTCCTGACCTCGTGATCCGCCCGTCTCGGCCTCCCAAAGTGCTGGGATTACAGGCTTGAGCCACCGCGCCCGGCCTTTTCCACATAATTTTATCTAAGATGTCAGTTTTCAACAAAGAGTTATAAGACGTGTAATGGAACATGAAAGTGTGGCTCATTCACAGGATAAAAATAAGCCAATAGAAATGTCCAGGAGAGAGCCTAAATTTTGGACTTACTACACAGCAACCTTAAAAAACCTGTTGTAAATACATTCAAGAACTAAAGGAAATGAGGAATGAAGAAATAAAGGACAGTATGGCAATGATGTTTCACTAAACACAATATCAATAGAGAGAAATGATAAAATAGCAAATAAAAATTTTTGAGATGAGAAGTCCAAACCTAAAGTGAAAAAGTACATTAGATGGACTCAACAGTAGATTTGAGCTAGCAGAAGAAACAATCTGCAGATTTGAAGATAAGTCGATTAAGATCATCCAGTGTGAAGAACAGAAAGAAAAATGGAAAAACAACAAAAACAACAAACCACAAGAGCCTCAGAGATTTATGGTACACAATCAGTGTACTAACATACATGTACTGGGAGTCCCAGAAGAAAAGGAGAAAGAAACAAAAACAATATCTAAAGAAATCATGGTCAAAAATGCCTTAAATTTCCTGCTCATTCAAGAAGCTTCGTAAACTCCGAGTAGAATAAACTCAAAGAGATCCACACCTACACATATCATAGTCAAACTGTCAAAAACCAAAAAGAATCTTGGAAACAGCAAGAGTAAAATGATTCATCACATAAAAGGATCCTCCACAAGACTAGGAGCTCACTTTTCATCAGATACCATGAAAGCTAGAAGAGAAAGGGATTTTATACATAAAGTGCTTGGGGAAAAATGCCAACCAGAAATCTTATGGGTAACAAAACTGCCCTTTCAAATGACATAATAACATTCCCAGGTAAACAAAACCTGAGGGAATTTGTAAGACCTGCACTACAATAAATACAAAAGGAAGTTCTTAAGACTGGAATGAGAGGATACTGAACAGTAACTTAAATACACATGAAGTTATTAAGAGCACTGGTAGGCTGGGCATGGTGGCTCATGCCTGTTATCCCAGCCCTTTGGGATGCCAAGGTGGGTGGATCACCTGAGGTCGGGAATTCGAGACCAGCCTGGCAAACATGGTGAAACCCCATCTCTACTAAAAAAACAAACATACAAAAAAATTAGCCAGGCATGGTGGTGCATGCCTGTAATCCCAGCTACTTGGGAGGCTGAGGCACGAGAATCGCTTAAACCCAGGAGGTAGAGGTTGCAGTGAGCCGAGATCATGCCACTGCACTCCAACCTGGGTGATAGAGTAAGACTCTGTCTCCACAAAAAAAAAAACAAAAAAAGCACTGGTTAAGAGAACTACATTGGTAAACATAAAATAAATGTGTTATTTACTTTGTACGTTTTTCTTCCTTTTCTGATTTAAAAGGTGACTGCGTAATGTAATAATTGTAAATTATTGTGTTGTTGGGCACACCATGTACACAGGGTAATTTGTATGACAATTAGAAGACAAAGGAGGGTGGAGCAAATGAAGCTATGTTGGATGTCATTTTCTATATACTATTCCAATTAAGTTAGCATCAACCCAAATGATATTGTTTAAAGGTAAGGTGATAATTGTAATGCCCAGGGTAACCACTAAGAAAAATAACTTTAAAAAGTGGTAATATTAGTAAAAGAAAAATCAAGGGAATTAAAATGAGACAATAGAAAACGTTGATTTAAAATAAGGCAATAATAAAGGAAAAGAGGGAGAAAAAAGATATGACATATAGAAAGTGAAAAGCAAAATGGTAGATGTAAATCCTACCTGATGGATAATTGATTATATTAAATGCAAATGGCTTAAGCTTGTCAAGAGCAGATACTGACAGAATAGATTTAAAAATATGATCAAACCATATGCTTTACAGGAGACACACTTTAGAGTCAAAGGCATAAATAGGTCAGTTGTAAAAGGATGGAAAAAAGTATCAGACAGACATTGTATTTGTAATATTATTATCACCATTTTATTATCAATAATGCTGATATCAGACAAAATAGCCTTTTTTTTTTTTTTTTTTTTTTTTTGAGATAGGGTCCTGCTCTGTCACCCAGGCTGGAGTGCAGTGGCATCATAGGTCACTGCAAGCTCAAACTCCTGGGCTCAGGTGATTCTCCTGCCTCAGCCTCCTGAGTAGCTGGGACTACAGGGCATGCCCTAACATTTGGCAATTTTTTTTTTTTTAATAGAGATGAGGTCTTGCTATGTTACCCGGGCTAGTTTTGAACTCCTGGGCCCAAGTAATCCTCCCACCTCAGCCTCCTGAAGTGCTGGGATTTTAGGCATGAGCCAACACACCCAGATTTTTTGTATTTTTTTTTTTCTTCGAGACAAGGTCTTGCTCTGTCACTCAAGCTAGAATGCAGTGGTGTGATTATAGCTCATTGCTGCTTCTAACTCCTGAGCTCATGTGATTCTTCTGCCTTAGCCTCCCAAGTAACTAGGACTACAGGTGTACCCCACCACGCCCAGCTAATTAAAAAAAAATCTTTTTAGAGGTAGGTTTTTCCTTTATTGCCCAGGCTGGTCTTGAACTCCTGACCTCAAATGCCTGGACTCAAGTGATCCTTCCGCCTCAGCCTTCCAAGTAGCTGGGATTATAGGCATGAGCTGCCAAGACAAAATATTGTTCAAGACAAAATTATTGCTAGAGACAGTGATATTTTATAATGTTAAAAGGGTCAGTCCATCAGAAAGCCATAACAAGTATATATATACACATACCTAATAACATAGTTCCCAAAAATGTGAAGCAAAACTGACACAGAGAGAGAAATAGACAATTCCACAATACGTCACTTTGAAAAATGGGTAGAACAACTAGACAGAATATCAGCAAGGAAGTAAAAGTGTTGGACCGCCCTATAGACCAAATAGACCTGACAGAAATCTCTAGAATAATCTCTCCAATGGCAGCAGAATATACCTGTCTCAAGTGCCTGTGTAACATTCTCCAGGCTAAACCATATTTACCATACCGTAGCACACCATTTACTAGAATTGAAATCATATAAAGTATGTTTTCTGACAAATTAAATGAAATTAGAAAACCACAAGGAAAATGTGAGAAGTTCATACATATGTGGAATTAAACAGTGTACTACCAAATAACCAATAGATTTAAAAATTTACAGAGGAAATTAGAAAATATTTTGTGGTTAATATAAACAACGCGGCCGGGCGCGGTGGCTCAAGCCTGTAATCCCAGCACTTTGGGAGGCCGAGACGGGCGGATCACGAGGTCAGGAGATCGAGACCATCCTGGCTAACCGGTGAAACCCCGTCTCTACTAAAAAAAATACAAAAAACTAGCCGGGCGAGGTGGCGGGCGCCTGTAGTCCCAGCTACTCGGGAGGCTGAGGCAGGAGAATGGCGTGAACCCGGGAGGCGGAGCTTGCAGTGAGCCGAGATCGCGCCACTGCACTCCAGCCTGGGCGACAGAGCGAGACTCCGTCTCAAAAAAAAAAAAAAAAAAAAAAAAAAAAATATATATATATATATATATATATATATATATATAAACAACGCAACATCTAAAAACGTGTGGGCCGCACATAAAGCAGTGCTTAGAGGGAAATTGAGAGCTGTAAGCACATGTATTAAAAAAAGAAGAGGCCAGGCACAGTGGCTCACATTTGTAATCCTAGCTCTTTGGGAGGCTGAGGCGAGCAGATTGTTTGAGCCCACTGGTTCGAGAGCAGCCTAGGCAACATGGTGAAACCCCATTGCTACAAAAAATACAAGAATTTGCTGAGCATGGTGGCACGTGCCTGTAGTCCCTACTACTTGGGAGGCTGAGGTTGGGGGATTGCTTGAACCCGGGAGGCGGAAGTTGCAGTGAGCCAAGATCGTACTGCTGTACTCCAGCCTGGGTAGCAGAGTGAGACCCTATCTCGAAATAAAAGAAGAAATAAAGCTGGGTGTGGGTTTGGTGGCTCACGCCTGTAATCCCAATTCTTTAGGAGATTGAGACTGGAGGAACACTTCAGCCCAGAAGTTTGAGACCCCATCTCTACAAATAATAATAATAATAATAATGCTGGGTGTGGTGGTACACACCTGTAATTCCAGCTACTCAGAAGGCTGAGGTGGGAGGATTGGTTGAGCCCAGGAAGTCAGGGCTGTAGCAGTGAGCCGAGATCATGCCACTCTACTCCAGCTTGGCTGACAGAGTAAGACCCTGTCTCAACAAAGAAAGAAAGAAAGAAAGAGAGAGAGAGAGAGAGAGAGCTCGCGAGTAGGGGGAGGAGGGAGGGAGGGAGGGAAGGAAGGAAGGGAGGGAGGGAGGAAGGGAGAGAAGGAAAGAAAGGATCAATTACCTTATCTTCCATTTTAGGAAACATGGAAAAATAGAGCAAACAAAAGCAGAAGAAATAAAATACTGAAAACTGGAGTAGAAGTAAATGAAATAGATACTAGAAAACAATAGAGGAAATCAATAAAAGCAAAATGTGTTTGTTGGAAAGATCACAGAAATGACAAACCTATAGATCGGCTGACCAAAAGAAAAAGAAAACTCAAATTGTAAAATCAGGAATAATAGGGGGTATGCCTACTGACCTTACAGAAATTCAAATGATTATAAGGGAATATTATGAACAATTGTTTGCCAATAAACAAGATAACTTAGATAAAATGGAGAAATTCATAGAAAGATACCGACTGCCAACACTTTCTCAAGAGAAAGTAGGAAATCCGAATAGACTTATCGTAAGTAAAGAGATTGAAGTAATCATTGCAAAACTTCTTAGAAAGAGCTCAGGACCAGATGACTTCACTTGTTAAAACAGTTAAAGGAAAATTACTTAATGCTAATCTTCACAAACTCTTCCAAAATTCCAATTTACAAGACCAATATTATCATGATTCCAAAACCAGATAAAGTCATTGCAAGACGAAAACTAAAGGCTGATATCCTTCATAAGTATTAATGCAAAAATACTCAACCAAATAGTGGCAAACTGAATCCAAGAACATATACAGTGATATACATCATAACCAAATGAGGTTTCTCGTTGGTTTAACATACAAAAGTCAATCAATGCGATACATCATATTAATAGAATAAGAGACAAAAACCACAGGATTATCTCAAATGCAAAAAAAAAAAAAATTCTGACAAAATCCAACAGCTTTTCATTATGAAAAACACTCAGCCTACTCGGAATAGAAGGCAACTTCCTCACACTGATGAGGAGCATCTATAATAAACACACACCTGAAAATAAGGGCATCTAGATTGGAGAGAAGTCAACTTATCTCTTTTTGCAGATGACATGATCTTATATGTAGAAAATCTTGAGGAATTCACAAACAAATCTGTTAGAACTATTAATGAGTCCTGGAAGGATATAGGATACGAGAATGATATGCAAATATCAATTTTTGTTTTTATACAGTGGCGTTGTACAAGCCAAAAATTAAATGAACAAAACAACTCTATATAGCACCAAAAAGTATACAATACTTAAATATAAATTTTTAAAAAGAAATGCAATACTTGAACACTGAAAACTATAAAATGTTTTTCAAATAAAGATGACCTAAATGAAACACACCCTATGTTTTGAATCAGAAGACCTAATATTGATCACCAAACTGATCTACAGATTCAGCGCAATCCTTACTAAAATCCCAGCTGCATTATTTTTGGAAAAATAGACATCTGATTCCAAAATTCATATGAAAATGCCTTTGCATTGTAAAAAAGGAATAAAGTTCAGAGGCTCCTACTTCCCGATTTCAAAACACTACAGAGCTACAATAATCAAGACAAAGTGGTACTGGCATAAGGATAGACATGTTGATCAATGGAATAGAATCGAGACTCCAGAAATAAATTGTTATACTTATAGTCATTTGAGTTCAATAAGGGTAGGAAGAAAATTCAATGAGTTAAGATTAATCTTTTCAGTAAATTCTGCTTGGGCAATTGGATATGCACATGTAAAAGAATGAAGTTGGTCTCCTTCCTCACACCATACATAAAAATGAACTTTAAGAATCATAGACCTAAATATAAGAGCTCATACAGCAAAATTCTTAGAGGCAAACCTAGGAGTTAATCTTTGTTCCGTTTGGTCAGGTAATGATTTCTTACGTAAGATGTCAAAAGTACAGGCAACAAAAGAAAAGTTAGATAAATTGGACTTCAGAATTTAAAACTTGTGCTTTAAAGGACATGATGAAGAAAGTGAAAAGACATCCCTCAAAATGGGAGATAATATTTGCAAATCATGTATATTTAATAGTGTCCTTTATCTAGTGTAGGGAATTCTTACAACTTAATAATAAAACAAATGATCCAATTAAAAGATGGGCAAAGGACATGAATTAAAAATTTTTCAAAAAAGATATAGAAATGACCAATAAGCCTATAAAAGGTGCTCTGTATCATTAGTTGATAGGAAAATGTAAGTCATAACCACAATGAAATACCACTTCACACCCACAAGGATGGCTACAATCAAATACACAATAAATAGTTGGTGAAGATGTGGAAAAATGGGAACCGTTACATGTTCCTCATGGGAATTTGTGACTACAGTGATATGAATTTGGAAATAATTTGACAGATTCTTAAAATATTAGATGATTACCACATGACCTAGCTATTCCACTTCTTGGTATATACCCAAGGGAAATGAAACCTTGTGTCCACAGAAATGTTGTACACAAATGTTTATAGTGGCATTTGTCCTTATAGCCAGTGGAAACAACCCTAATGTCCTTCAAATGATGAATTAGTGTTTAATAGTAAATAAAATGTGGTATGTTCATAGAATGGAATATTTTTCAGCAATAAAAATAAATGGGGTATTGATATTTTCTACAACATGGATGAATTTTGCAAAAATGCTAAATGAAATAATTCAGTCAAAGTAGATCACAAATTTTCCCAGAATAAGCAAAGCTATAGAAACTGAACGTACATAACAGTTGCTTAGGGCTGTGGAGGGGAATGTAGAGTAACTGCTGTCGTATCTACTGTTTCCCTTATGAGGCAATGAAAACGTTTTAAAGTTGCTTGTGGGGATGGTTGCATAACTCTGTGAATATACTAAAAACCATTAACTTGTTCACTTCAGATGGGTTAAATGTATGATATGTGAATTTCATCTCAAACTGTTTAAAATGTTTATCGTCTGTTACGCATTTTATGTTTAAGAATTTGTTTTCCTAATGGTATAATAGAAATTTAAATTTTAGGAATTAAATGAGGCATTTCTTCCTTCTAATTTAATGCGAGTCTTTAAGAATATTTCTTTTCAAATTGTAAAATATGTTTCTATGTCTGCTCTCAATTTAGTTCAAGAGTAGCTTTTGGGGGTAGCAATGTCAAGTGTTCCTGGGCTACCACCTGGAAGGTGGAAGTAGTAAATGTAGGTGAACCCCCATTCTTCCGTCCTTTCTTTCCTCTTCGCCTTGAAATGCAAGTGACATAAAGTTAAAACAACACAGAAAAGTTTCAGTTCCTACAATGGCAGTGTGGTGTATTTTCAATGAATTCCTTTCCAGATAAATAATTATAAACTCTGGACAAAATATAAAACACAACTATTTGAAGGCTGTCGATGTACAACTGAATACGACCCCTAAAAGAAGAAAACTACACCAGTGAGATGCACATATATGTGGCCTTTCTTCTGAAAGCAGTCACTATTGCATGCATTAAGGCATGGCTGGAACTCAGTTATTGGTTTTAGGTCTCAGAGAGTGATGTTCAGTGTTGTCAGAACTGCTGGAAATTAAGCAGGGATATCATGGCAAAAAGGGAGCAACAGAGTGAAGAGTTCCATATGTGAATTCAGGTTCTCTCAAATTGTTGGCTGACCCTAGAAATGTACGTAACGAAGACCCCAGGGATCCCAGAAGATCCCAGACCTGCTGGAATGCTGAGTGAACTGAGCTAAAATTTCAGTTGCCTACCATGGTTATGATAATGTTGGAATCTGAATCTCATCAATTTGAGATACTTGTAAACACCTTGAGCTTTCCATTAAAACCCTGGAAGGATCATGCCTTGGGAGAAAAGACTGTTTCTGGAATAAATAGTTTGGACTTTTTATTTATCGAGAGCAAAACCAAATAGTTCCTAGCACAACATAAAAGTGAGCCTCCACAACTTCAGGACTAGTAACTAGTAATTTAACTGCCTGCTGTAATAAAAATCCGTACTTTTCAGAGGGAGATAACATGATGAGTGAAGTCCGACAACATCCCCACAATACAGTTTACAATAAACATTTACTTGGCTTGCAGTTTAAGAATAAAGACAACTGTAATTGAGAGGAAAAGCAGTCAACAGAAATCAACCGTGAGATTACAAAAATGTTTGTTTCATGGGTAAAAGCTTTAAAGTAGCTATTAAAATCATTTTCAAGTATTAAAGATGAAAATGAGGGAAAAATAGGGAATATCAGCATAGAAATTGAAATTAAAACACATTACTAAGTGGAAATTCAAGATCTAAAATGTCCTGTATCTGCAATAGATAATTTGCTGGATAGGCTGAAAAGCATACTGGTGATGGCAGAAGAAGGAATAGGTAACCTTGAAGATAGAATAAGAGAGATTATGCAATCTGAAAAAAGAGAAGGAAAAATATGTTTTAAAAAATTGAAGAGACACAAAAGGACAAAGGAAACTTTTGGAGGTAAAATATGTGTATTACCTTGATTGTGGTGGTAGTGTAATGACTGTATGCGTATGTCCAAACCAATCAACTTGTGTGCATTAAACATGCAGTTTTTTAAATGTCAAATACACCTCAATAAAGCTGTTTAGCCGAGGTGGGCAGATCACCTGAGGTCAGGAGTTTGAGACCAGCCTGGTCAACATGGTGAAACCCTGTCTCTACTAAAAATACAAAAAAATTTGCCAGGTGTGGTGGTGTACGCCTGTATTCCCAGCTACTAGGGAGGCTGAGGCAGGAGAATCACTTGAACCTGGGAGCTGGAGGAGGTTTCAGTGAGCCGAGATCGTGCCAGTACACTCCAGCCTGGGCAACAGAGCAAGACTCCTCAAAAAAAAAAAAAAAAAAAAAAAGCTGTTTAAAGAAAAAAGGAAGACAGCCTTGGTGACTTGTGGGCACTGTAAGTTATCAGGAAGCATGTATTAGGAAGCACAAAAGGAAAGGCTAGAGAGTGAAGAAATTTCAGAAAAAATATTTAATGTTGTCTTCTTAAGATTGGAAACAAGACAAAGTTGTCTGTTATTATCACGTTTGTTCAGTATTATCCTGGAGATCCTAGCCAGTGCAGTTGGAAAGAAAAGAATAAAAGGAATAGAAATCAGAAAGGAAGAAATAATGTAAATGTTCTATTTACAGAGGACATAATTGTTTGCATAGAAAGCCTTATAGGAATCTATAAAACTGTTGCTGGAACTAACAAATTTAGCAAGATCACAGGATAAAAAGGCAGTCAAATACAAGTTGTATTTGAATAAAGTAGCAACAATGAAAAAATGAAAATTAAAGTTTCACTTAACAGCGTAAAAATACTCAGGCAAAGCAAACAACCTCACTAGTTAGAGTAGGAAGGCATGCAAGAAATAACAGAGCCTAATGATTGCAAAGGAAGCTTTCTACACCTTACTTGTGTGGAAAGAAACTCTAAGGAGTCTGCCATACAATGAATAAAACTAAGACAAAAATAGGCATAAAGTTAACAAAAGAGATTAATGACTACCACACTTTACGAGATAAATTAAAAATCAAAAGAAGTAAGAGTTATATCCTGCTCATGGACTGAAAGAGAAAATGTTAAGATGTTACTTCTCTCTACAGTAATATAGATTCAATGCAGTCCCAATCGTAATTCTATTGAGATTGTATCTCAGGGAGGATGTGGAAGAAGTTGGCACATTGGTTTTGAAGTTTCTATGGAAATGCAAAGGAACCTTGTATTAGTCCATTTTCACCCTGCTAATAAAGACATGCCTGAGACTGGACAATTTACAAAAGAAAGAAGTTTAATTGAACTTACAGTTCCACATGGCTGAGGAGGCCTCAGAATCCTGGTGGAAAACGAGGAGGGGCAAGTCACGTCTTATGTGGATGGCAACAGGCAAAAAGAGTTTTGTGCAGGGAGACCCCCGTTGTTTTTTTTTTTTAAATCATCAGATCTCGTGAGACTACTTCACTATCATGAGAACAGGGCAGGGAAGACCTGCCCCCGTAATTCAGTCACCTCCCACTGTGTCCCTCCCACAACACATGGGAATTCAAGATGAGATTTAGGTGGGGACACAGCCAAACCATGTCAGACCTAGAATAGCTGAGAGGAGCAAAGTTGCAGTACTTGGTCTACAGATTTTCCTGAAATGACCTCACGCCTGTCTCCTACCACACAGGAAAGTCAGAGATGCATCATAGATAGATCTACATGTAAAACTTCTAAAACATGTGACTATATCTTCTGAACCTTTGTATATAGATAAAAAACTTCTTAGCAAGGACACAAAGCACTAAACATAAAAGGAAAAATTAATGAGTTAGATTTTGTTAATATTAAAAACTTCCATTAAAACTGCAAAAAGATACCACTACATACCTATTAGAATGTCTAAAATCCAGAACACTGAACACCACATGCTGCCGAGGATGTGGAGCAACAGGAGCTCTCATGCATTGCTGGCGGGAGTGCAAAATGGTAAGCCGCTTTAGAAGACAGTTTGGCAGTTTCTTACACAGCACAGTCTTACCATATAATCAAGGAGTGGTGCTCCTTGGTATTTACCAAAATGAGTTGGAAACATAGGCACACACTAAAACCTGTGCGTGAATGTTTATAGCAGCTTTATTCATAATTGCCAAAACTGAGAAGCGATGTCCTTCAGTAGGTGAGTGGATAAACTGGTACATCCATACAGTGGAATATTAGTTAGCAATAAAAAGAAATGAGCTACTAAGGCATGAAAAGACAGAGTGGAAACAAATACATATTGGTACGGGGAAAAAGCTCACCTGAAAAGGCAGCATTCTGTATGATTCCAGCGCTAAGGGACACTCCAGAAAAGGCAAACCTGTGGGAAAAAGCTCCTCTGAAAGGCAGCATTCTGTATGATTCCAGCGCTAAGGGACACTCTGGAAAAGGCAAACCTGTGAAGATTGTGAGATCAGTGATTGCCGAGCATTCAGGGGAGGGAGGGGGGAATAAATAGGTGGAACAGCGGACTTGTAGGCAGTGAGACTACTCTGTATGATACTGTCATTCTGGGCACATTTCATTATATATTTGTCAAAACCCACAGAATGTGTCACACAGAGTGAACCTTAATGTATGAACTGTAGTTAACAGTGACGTATTGATACTGGCTTATCAATTGTAACAAATACACCACACAAATGCAAGATGTTCATAATAGAGGAATTCATGTGGGGGAGGGTGTGTGGGGATATTGAAATTTTGTTGAGTTTTTGTCAACCTAAAACTTCTTTAAAAAATAATGTCATAATTTTTTTAAAAATCTGCTGAAGGAAAGACATTGTTAAGAAAATTCGTAAGCAAACCACAGAGGAGGAGAATACTTAAACCTGACAAAGGGCTTGTATCCAAAATAAAGAACTTTCACAAATCAATAAAAATAAGGCCAATGACCTAATAAAAATGGGCAAAAACTTGAATATAAATGGCCACTGAGCACCATGAGGTCCTCAGCATTACTAGTCGTGGGGGAAATATACATTAAACTATGATAGGATGCGGTTTCCCAGTCTCTAGCCTGGCTAGAATTAGAAAGACTGACAATGCCAAATGGTGGCAAGGATGTAGAGTAACTCATTGCTGTGGGAACGTAGAAATGTTGCAGTCTTTTGGAAAACAGTTTAGCAACCCATATAAAATTAAACCTACATTTAGCTTATGACTTCTACTCCCTAGATTTTTTACCCCACAAGAAATGAAGACATACCTCTTTAAGGGGGGAAAAAACAACCATGCACAAAGAATATCTACAGTGGCTTTGTTTATAACAGCCCCGAACTGGAAACCACCAAATAGCCATCCACAGAAGGATGAACTCATTTTGGTGTGTTGGTGCCATAAAATACTTCCCAGCAAGAAAAAAAGGGTGAACTATCGACAATATGGATGCACCTCAGAAACACTATATTGGTCAAAAAAGCCAGAGTTTTTCTTTGAGTCTGTTCATGTGAAGCTCAGAACAGGCAAGCATAATCTCTGGTTGACTGTTAGTGGCAGGCAGAGCCAAGTGACTGGAAGGGTGAATGATGGAACTTAAGATCTTGGAATTTGACTGTATGTTAGTTGTGTAAGAGTAAAATTTAAAAAAAGTAACAGTCGCTGAAACAAAAGAGGGATTTCAGATATTTCTGCACCAAATTATGGTAACAATAATAACTAATTTAGCATTTATGTGCCAAACACTACTCTAAGCATTTTACACCTTTTATCTCATGTAAGCAGCATATGGGTTAGGCATTCTTATTATCTTTGTCTTGCTGATAAGGAAACTGAGGCACAAGAAGGCTAAGTGAGTTGTGGATGGAGGTCACACAGCTTTTGCAGGTCTGCACTTGGTCAGTGAGACATGGGGTCTGCTGGGGTGACAACTGTGCCACAGTGCCTTTCCTGGCTGAGCATGCCCAGTGTCTAAATTGAGAACCTCAAGCCCTTATCGGTGGAAGAAGGAAAGGGAGTATGCATACTATTTAAATATCTGAGATTGTGAGTAACATTACGTATTCTATCCTAGATTCAGATGTCATTTGTGTAATTATTTGTAATGCTAATAACACCAAACTTGGGGGTGTTCCCTATTTCTCAGCGTGATTATGTGATACAGACTCTTCCACACAGTCTCATATATTTGAACATACACGTTTTCAATTGCATGTAGGCAGAATTCTAATCCTCCTCTATGCCAGTTCCTAGCTTTGAAGAGGTTCTCTGAAAATGCTGCTTTTATCTTTCTTCTGCAGTGATGAACTTTAATGTTGGAGTGTTGTAAGTTCTCACATAATAAGGCTTAGATTTTTGTTTGGTTTGGCAGTAGACTTCTGTTTAAAATTCCTTTAATCTGTTCATTCCATGCTTTTTATATTCATTTTAATAACTGATGGCTCTGTGCAGAATTTTTTTTTTTATTTATTGCACTAGTAAAAAACTACTAAAACTTGTACTTAACTCTTCCTCCATCTCAACATGCTAAAAGTGAGTTTTCCAGTGAATTGCTGAATTTTTATCTTCCCTGGGAGTTGTTCCTCCCCTTCCCCAACCCTGGGGAAATAAGAAACAATTCATATACTAGATCTAAAGTTTCATTAAAATTGCTTATGCCCTGTCTCAGGCATTTTAAGTGGGCCATCTGTCTAAACATCTCTCTCTCTCTCTTTTTTTTTCTGATCATTTCCTCGACTTATTCATGAGCCATGGGAGGGCTCCTTTGTAGTCTCCATGTAGCTGGTTCTGTCTACCCCCACTGAATACATCTATGTGCTTGCATAACATATCTTTTCACTGTGCTGGAAATTCTCTGAACTTGGTTCAGATGAATGGCCCACTTTCTGAAGGCCTTTTTCTTCCTGCAAAGATTTGTATGCAGAAACTGACCTCAGTGGCCATGGAATGCAGCATATTATTCTCGATCATTTTACAGCCCACCCACTGTGAAAGTTATGATGAAGCATTTCTTAATGATTCCTTGACCATTAGCATTGTTTTAACTCAGTATTTTACGTCTAAAAAGGTGATGGCACAATCAAAACCCAGCTTTTTTGAGTGTCTGATAATTATGGTTTAAAATGCTTATAATCCTTTCTAACTGAAGATGCTGAGAGTTTTTATGTTTATACAGTCTTCTTTTAGAAAATGACATGTAACAGCAAAGTATTTACTCAAAACCTCCCTTTTGAGTAAAATATTCCAGTAAGTTAATGTATTAGTATTAATAGTGACAATCAGCTGACAGTTTTTCACCATCAAATATAAAAAATTTAGTTTTGTTGAGCATATTCATCCTGGCTGGCTGATGATAAACTGGACAGACCTGGGTTAGAGCTATTATTTTGTTTGCTTAGTGAGTCACTGTTTATGTGAATTCTTTTTTACTGGGGTTTTTGGGTTTTGTTTGTTTTTTAAAGAAATACTTGGTATCAGCTTTGCAGGTGACTAATACATTGCACAGATTAAATGTTTGTTCAGATGACAGCATCTTTCACTAGAAATATACTTCGTTAAAGGAAACTGTATCATTACTGTGGCGAGTTGAATGAAGTTCTAAGACCTTTTCCCTGTTGTCAGAGAGTTGTTCATGAAAATCTTCTTTGAGACTATTTTGAATTTAATGGATCTGTATAATTCTTTTCTAAACATTTAGAATATAATTATAGGTAATTGTTACTATCATAAATCTGTGCTGGTTAAATTAATAAGAATGTTTCAAAGTAAGAATTATAAATGTATTTTCAGTGATTTTGCAGAAATAGAGCATGTATTCTTTCAGGTTTGTATTTTTTTTATTTATAGTTTATTTCTATTGCAGAGCATATTTATATCTGCCATTTAACTCACATATATGCCCAACCCATCCATTTTATTTAAAACCAAAACAAAACTAGTTTCAAACTTATGTCAAGCCAGAAGGAATCTTTGTAAATTTTGTTTGTAGAAGAGTGAACTTACAAAGAGATTCCACACTTTTGACTCTTTTTTGGTATTTGGAGGTCTTTCACAGTGAAGCCTTTTTCCTATATCCTGTTAACATATCACCCTAAGAGAAATTGTTAGAAAAAGGCTGGGTACTGTCACTCACACCTGTAATCTCAGTACTTTGGGAGGACAAAGCAGGAGGATCCCCTGAGGCCAGGAGTTCAAGACCAGTCTGGGCGTCATAGCGAGACCCGCCCCTTCTCTTAAAAAAAAAAAAAACAAACCAGACCTGGTAGTGGCACATACCTGTAATCCCAGCCACTCAGGAGGCTGACGCAGAAGGATCATTTGAGGCCAGGAGTTCGAGACTGCAGTGAACTGTGATAGGGCCACTGCACTCCAGCCGTTGTGACAGAGTGAGATCCTGTTTCTTAAAAGGAAAAGAAAAAATTGTTAGAAAAGTGCCATTGCGGGAGTTAAGTGTGTAGAAGAAGCAGTAGCTTCTTATCACTTGCCTAGTTCTGATCCACTTTAACAGGTGTAGAAATGTTGGTTCAAACAGATTAAGTTCTCAGGTACATTGCTAGTAGAACAGGCTGAGATTTAGACCTGGATGTTTTAACTCAAAACCCTGTACTCCTTCCATAAGGTCCCTCCTGGGACAAATTATAATATATATGAAACAGATGTGAATCAAAATAAAACAATGGAAAAATAAATAGTACTTAGGTTTTGGAGATTGGCAACTATATGTCATCACCATCTATAAGGTCCCTTTCTGTGGGAAAATGGGTTCTGGGTTGGAACAGGATGTCAGGATTAACAATGTTCCAATGCCTCTGGAAGCAGAGACTCATTACATAACAGAAGGGATTCTCAATCCCTACTCCATCAGGCTGCTACAGTTTGAAAATTATTACAGCGTATGACATAGATTAAATGGAAGAAAGATCTCTTGAGTTTATGCTATAATTAATGAACAATTGGTGAGGGAGGCAATATTTTCCTTGAAGGATCTGTTAATGTGAGAAACAGAGAGATGAGATGAGGATCCAAAGTTTCTATAAAGAAAGAGGTTTCAGTTATAGGGGAAGTAAGAATATAGGCCAAGAACTGGGACAACTACTCATAATAAGAGCTAGCATGTATACACCTAATTTAATCAACACATCCCTATCAATGCAGATGTTATTATAATCTTTTATACATAAGGAAACTGAGACAGACAGTTTGCTCTGGGTTTTGTACCAGCTTCTATGAGTCATCAGGGCCTGAAATCAAAAACCACTGTCTGCTCTCTACCTCATGGTAGCTTGGCTAAGAGTCTAGCCTAACCAGATAGACAAATGAGAGAATAAGCAGAAATAAAATTGAATGCAAAAGGTGGGTTCTTACTTTTAAGGGCATTGAATGGTAGTTAGGTTAATAAAGATTTAACTTGGTGTGGGGTAGAAAACCATTCAATGATCATGAGCGAGGTAGTAACATAATTCTTGAGGAAAGCACAGATTTAAGAAAGTCAAGTTGCACGGTTGTCTAGATGTGAGGCTGTTTCTGCGATCACAGTACCCCTGTGAGACTGAAGTATTGACCCCATTCGAACTGAGCAAGATGAAGTCTAAATGAGATGATAGGTATAGTCCAGGGACACCCAGGGAGTATCCAGGAGCTTGGGGTACACGCTGCTCCTGTCACACCTGCGCTCTGTCCCCTGGGCAAGTCAGCCTCCCCTTCTGCACATGCTTGGTGCATAGTAGACACGCCTGACATTCTTTTCTACTTATCCCTCATCTCTTTGTCTACATCCTGTGCTAGGAGCTGGAGATACAAAAATAAGGAATGATTTTGGTATTTTAGGAACAACCAGGACACTGGGAGACAAACATATAAACAAATAAATGCCCTGTAGAGTAAAGGTGCTAAGAAAAAAAGAGGCAATGCCGGCACAGAAGCCCTCTCTTCCCTTCTTCCTTTCTGTCCAGACCTCCTTTTCATTCCCTCTCCTCCTCCCCTCCGCACTGTGTGTTGTCTCCCTCAACTCCCCCACACCCCCATTCATTCATACTCTCTTGTGTGAGGCTCTATCCCCTCAGACAGTTCTCGTCACACTGCCAGAAAGAATCTTCCAGGCCTGTGTTGTACAGTGTGCATTGTTGTTAATGCATTTTTTTACTTTTATTTTTACTTCTGTGGTATTTAAAACATATCCTTATCTTCAGAATGATGCAGATCAAGAAGTAGTAGATCAAATACAAATATGTATTTAAATAATATTAATCATCGGATATTGAATCTAGAGGTGATTTGATTAGAACCATAGTTTTTTGACTGACTTTTTTTAATGCGGAATACACAGAGACTTCTTTTGAAATTTGGTGGGTTTAAATGAAAACATAACTTGGAACATTTTTTCAGAACTGTGGTTTAAGCTGACACCCAGATACTACAAAACGCTGATGTTTCGTGCTAAGTAAATATTACTTCACAAGTATAAATATGCAATACTTAAATTAGGTTAATTCTGAAATCATTAAATTTTGTTACTTTAGAAAGTCGTGGGAAACATTTATATTCTAAAAATATTTTTGTGTTTGGCTGCTTGATACAGATTTTCTGAACCATGTAATTCTGATCATATGCAGGACAAGACCCGTATGATAAGACTAACATTGTTCATAGATATGGAGTCCTTTTTGGGGGTTTTAGGTGATGGGGAAAACCAGGGCTAGAAAAGAAATAGCGTGTAAGTTTCCAAGATGAGGACTGTGTTTTATTTCTCTGTGGTGCCCCAAAACTTAGAGCCAAGTACTTAGTGTTTGTTGAACTCATAAGTCATATAGGTTTTGTGTGTGTGTGTGTGTGTGTGTGTGTGGCTATGCTTTATTGTAGCAAAATTTTGATATTGTCCTATTATATAATAACATAATAAGTGGGTATCTGAGTAATGTTTAAATTCGTTTTTTAAATTTCGTGAATTTTTAGTAATAACATTATAAAATAAGTATAGTTTTTTTGTTTTTTTGTTTTTGTTTTTTGAGACGGAGTCTCGCTCTGTAGCCCGGAATGGAGTGCAGTGGCCGGATCTCAGCTCACTGCAAGCTCCGCCTCCCGGGTTCACGCCATTCTCCTGCCTCAGCCTCCGGAGTAGCTGGGACTACAGGCGTCCGCCACCACGCCCGGCTAGTTTTTTGTATTTTTTTAGTAGAGACGGGGTTTCACCGTGTTAGCCAGGATGGATCTCCTAACCTCGTGATCCGCCCGTCTCGGCCTCCCACAGTGCTGGGATTACAGGCTTGAGCCACCGTGCCCGGCCCTAGCTTTTTTTTTTTTTTTTTGCAAAATATAATTATATCGGCTGGGTGTGGTGGCTCACGCCTGTAACCCCAGCACTTTGGGAAGCTGAGGCGGGCGGATCATGAGGTCAGGAGTTCAAGACCAGCCTGGCCAAAATAGTGAAACCCCATCTCTACTAAATATACAAAAAATTAGCCAGGCGTGGTGGCGGGCGCCTGTAATTGCAGCCACTTGGGAGGCTGAGGCAGAAGAATCACTTGAACCCGGGAGGCAGAGGTTGCAGTGAGCTGAGGTCATGCCATTGCACTCCAACCCGGGCGACAGTGCAAGATTCCGTCTCAAAAAATAATAATAATTTTAAAAAATTATATCCTAGCTAATGTACTAAGGTATTATTTTTCTAATTGACATCATGAAGAAACATTCTATATTATCTTATAAGTAGAATAATGTAGGGAGAGGTTCATTGTTTAATACATTTTTAGTCTCATCACCTATAAAGAACAAAATGATTTTCTAGGCCCGATCATGCTGACTCAGTAATTCATTTTATGTCTCTGAAGCTTAAGGCATGGCATACTTATTCATTTCATTGTAATTTTTTTTAAAAAACTATTTTGAATAGTAACCAAATATTGAAAAAAACTAATACTGCTTCAGGCAGACGAATTTGTGAATGACTGTAACAATTAAGCAATTCAAATTCACAGAATAGATGATGATTCTTAGAATAGGTGTTTAAAATGTTCTCAAATACATTCTATGACAGTTTTACCCTGCACACTTTATATAAAAGGGAAATTAGTTTATTGAGAAATAATAATATATAATTATTAACTCTTTTTCTTTTCATTCTACTTTAGAATGCCTATTATTAAACCAGACATAGCCAACTGGGAGCTCTCAATAAAATTGCATGATAAAGTTCATACTGTAGTAGCATCAAACAGTGGGTCAACGTTCTTGGTGAGTTTTCTTTCTTTATTTTCTTGGTAATCTTGATATTATCTATGAATATTTAAAGCCATTTTTAACCTGTTCAGTGACTCTTATCTTTTGAATTTATGGCACCTCTGTGTACTTGTTTCATCTTCTTTAGGAAGCTGAATGGAAATGGAAATTTTTTGTTCTCTTATGCTAATTAGGAGATACATTTCCAGATTTAGCCACATCCTAAACTCACTTTCTGATATTTAATTCATTTTTCTTTTATGCTATGAGAAGTAATACTTTCGCCTTTGTTACAGAGAAGAGCATTTTGAATTACAATTCCAAATGTGTGATAGTGGTGGCAGGTAACTATCCTTTTAAAACAAATAATCTGAAGCCTCATGTAACGTTATCTTTAGATCTCATGTTGCGAGATGCTCTTGAAGCTAAATTTACCTCTTTAATTGACATTCTTTTTGTTTTAAAGAACTTAAACCCCTTGGATATAGTGTCCAAGACAGAACTGCTATAGTTGGAATTCTAGTCTATAGTGAACAATATTACACTAAGATTTCAGTGTTTATACTGTAGTATGAGTGATATGTTTAAACCTGTGATTCGAGTGTGCCAAAAAATACCATTAAGAGTTGCTATTTTAAGTCATGCCTTCGTATTTTCAGCCTGAACTCAAGGAGGTTGCTATTAATATATAGTATAATGAATATTCTGTTTATCTACATTTCTCTTCTAATGGCTAAGTTGCATTGAAATGTCATTTTGTTTTGGGGAAACAAGTGAATTTTTATCAGAATATTGAAATAGGATGTGAACATCAAAATAATGTAATTTCACACAAATAAGACCTGGTGTGGCTTGAGAGGGGTGTGGCAGTTTCTTGATCTCAGTGAGAAAATATCACAAGTCGAAGATTCATGAGAATTCATTTATTCCACAAATTATTGTGGCATGCCTACTGTGCGCCAGATCAGTTCCACGCTGTTGTCCTGGGGAAGCTGACATTCTTGTATGGTGTCAGACTCACGAATCAATGATGTCAGTCCATGAACTAAGGGTAATCGCCTTGGTTTTCTTTAAATATTGTGACTCACTATATAAGCCAAAATTGCTAAAATGTTAGATACTGAAAGAGACTTCACTCAGCTCTCTTAAAATGAAAGCTATGATGGAGTTAAACAGCTGTCTCATGAGATCCTGTGTGACTCTCTACATTCCACCTATTGACGTGGTCATTTCAGAAAAACAGCGTTCTAAGTGGACATTTAACCAGAGATCAGGTTGAGTAGCAAATTATAGGAAGTGAATAGTAAAGAGTATCCATATTACAATGTACCATTTTTTTTTTCCTGGGGGAAGATTACCTTTACAAAAATGTAGACTTTAGCATAATTTTCAGTTCTGTATTGAGTCACCACTGAAACCTTACTGTAATCTGATATTCTGATACAATGTTCTTTTAAGTAGTGCCTTGCCTTAATGAAGAAAACTGTCTAGATTACTTTTTAGAGCTGTTACTTCTTTTCCTTTTCTTTTCTTTTTTTTTTTTTTTGTTTTTGAGTTGGAGTCTTGCTCTGTCACCCAGGCTGGAGTGCAGTGGCATGATCTCAGCTCACTGCAGCCTCTGCCTCCCAGGTTCAAGCGATTTCTCCTGCCTCAGCCTCCCGAGTAGCTGGGACTGCAGGCGCATGCCACTACATCCAACTAATTTTTGTAGTTTTAGTAGAGATGGGTTTCACCATGTTGGCCAGGCTGGTCTTGAACTCCTGAGCTCAAGTGATCCTCCTGCCTCAGCCTCCCAAAGTGCTGTGATCACAGGAGAGCTGTTGCTTCTTTATGCTTGTTTTAGATTCCATGCTGAAAACTAGAGACCTCTGGCCTGACTGCATATAGCTTTAATTTTTTTCTGTAGAATTATCTCCAGCTTCACTTTTTAGCTTATGAGGAAAACAGGGCTGTTTTTAAAACACATCAAAATCAGTACATTAAAAATTTCCCTGGAAAATATCTACTTTAGTATATAGTATCAGAAATGATTTCCTATATTTATTGGCTTAGCTACTGTCAGAGCATCAATAGCCCAGTGAATAGCATATGCACATGATAGCGTAGCCCTTTTTCCTAGGCATATTTGAATTGAGCTACTTTCATTTGACATCAGTATTATGAAAGGAGGCAGGTTGAACAGCGTGGTGTAAGTAAAGGCTCATTGGTAGAAAGATTTCAATAGTATGGCACTATTGTCTGCTTTTAGGGTCATAGACGGGAGAGCTGTGATTGTTAACTTAGTTTCCCAGATCACCCACTGTCATATCAAGAAAAAAATTAGCCTACAGGTGACAAGCTAGGTCTGGGTTAATGACTCTGGAGATAGTGCAGGCACTACTTAGCACAGTGAAGCTTTAGGTGCCCCACATTTCTAGAGTTCTGTTTAATTTTTACAAGTTTAAATTATAAGATATTTCTAATAAGGAAAGTACAGCAAATGCTGCAGATTTTCCTTACGGATCTCCTATTTAAAAAGAAAAATGTATAGATTAAACTAAGTCCTGTTTTTACATCATCCTGTTCTACTTTCTCCCAAGCAGTGGCAGCTAACCTGAAGATGCTGTGTGTCCCTCCTGTACGTGCTGTTAAGAATTTTGGTACATATGTATATACCACAATAATGGTAAAAAGGAAAGTTGCAACAATATACGTAGTTAATGGCACTGTTTATGTAAATTTTAGGCAAAACAGTTTCATTTACAATAGAATCAAAAAGACTAAAATACTTGGGAATATATTTAACCAAGGAGGCAAAAGGCTTGTACACTGAAAACTACAAAAGGTTGCTGAAAGAACTTAAAGAAGACACAAATATATGGAGGGATATCTTGTGTCAGGGACTAGAAGACTTAATATGGTTAAAATATCAGTACCTCTCAGCTACTTGGGAGGCTGAGACAGTAGGTTCACTTGAGCCCAGGAGTTTGTGCCCAGCCTGGGCAACACAGCGAGACTCCATCTCTGGGGAAAAAGAAAAACGAAAGAAGGAAATGTCAGTACTACCTGAAGTGATCTACAGATACAATGCCATCCCTATCAAAATCCCCAAATACATTTTGTTGCAGACATAGATAAATTTATTTTAAAATTCATGCAATTTCAAGGGGGTCCCAAATAGTCAAAACAACCCTGAAATAGAAGGAGAAAGTTGAAAGCCTTATACCTCCTCATCTCAAAACTTATTACAAAACCACAGTTTTCAAAACAGTGTGGTACTGCACATATATAGACATATATATAGACCAATGGACTAGGATAGAGAGCCCATAAATAAACCCTTGTATGTCATTTGACCGGAGTTTCTAAAATATTCAGTGGAGAAAAGACAGCATTTTCAACATGAATGAATTTGGGCCCTTTTCTTACGCTATATACAAAACTAACTCAAAATGGATCAAAGGCCTAAATGTTAGAGCTAATGCTATAAAATTCTTAGAAGAAAACACAGGGGAAGGCTGGGCACAGTGGCTCACGCCTGTAATCTCAGCACTTTGGGGCGCCAAGGCGGGTGGATCACTTGAGCTGAGGAGTTCAAGACCAGCCTGAGCAACATGGTGAAACCCCCTCTCTACTAAAAATACAAACATTAGCTGGGCTTGGTGGTGTGGCACACACCTGTAATCCCAGCTACTCAGGATGCTGAAGCAGGAGAATCTCTTGAACTCAGCAGGCAGAGGTTGCAGTAAGCTGAGATCGCGCCACTGCACTCCATTCTAGGCGACGGAGTGAGACCCTGTCTCAAAAAAAAAAAAAAAAAAAAAAAAAAAACAGAAGAAAACATAGGGGAAAAGCTTCATGGTATTGGATTTGACAATGGTTTCTTAGACATGACACCAAAAGCACAGGCAACAAAAGGTAAATTGGACTACGTGAGAGTTAAACACTTCTGTACATGAAAGGAGAATATTTTCCCAGAATTTTCATCCCTCCTTTAAAATTTTTCATTATAAATACTATATAAATGTTTCATGCAAATATTTTCTTCCATTCTGTGAGCTGCCTTCTTACTCTGTTGACTGTCTATACTCTGACAATCAACAGAGTAAGATGCAAATATTTTCTCCCATTCTGTGGGTTGCCTTCTTACTGTGTTTTTTCCAAAGTAACCACTCTGTCAGAGTACAGACAATCAACAAAGTAAGAAGACAACCCACAGAATGGGAGAAAATATTTACAAGTCACGTAGCTGATAAGAGGCTGTTGTTGTTGTTGTTGTTTTGAGGCAGTCTTGCTCTGTCGCCCAGGCTGGAGTACAGTGGCACAATCTTGGCTCACTGTAGCCTCTGCTTCCCAGGTTCAAGTGATTCTTCTGCCTCGGCCTCCCGAGTAGCTGGGTTTACAGGCACATGCCACCACACTCGGCTAATTTTTTTTGTATTTTTAGTAGAGATGGTGTTTCACCATATTAGTTTCGGCCAGGCTGGTCTCGAACTCCTGACCTCAGGTGATCTGCCCACTTCAGCCTCCCGAAGTGCTGGGATTATGGGTGTGAGTCACCATTCCCACCCCTGATAAGAGTTTAATATCTGGAATATATAAATAATTTTTTCAACTCAATCGCAAAAAACACAATTAAAAATGGGCAAAGGACTTTCATAGACACTTCTCCAAAGAAGATATACGCATGGCCAATAAGCACATGACAAGATGCTCAGTATCACTAATCATTAGAGAAATCCAAATCAAACCTACTACCTCCCACCCATTAGAATGGCTACTATCAAATAGAAAATAAGTACTGGTGAGGGTGTGGAGAAGCTGGAACCCTTGTGCACAGTTGGTAGGAATATAAACTGATGTGGTTACTTGGGAAAAAACAGTATGATGGTTCCTCAAAAACTTAAAAGTAGAATTATATACTAACCTTAGAAAGTTGGAAATTCTGACATGTGCTATATAACACACATGAATCTTAAGGACATTATGCTAGGTTAAATAAGCCAGGCACAAAAGGACAAATACTGTACAATTCCACTTATATGAGGTACCTGGAGTAGTCAGACTGATAGAGACAGAAACTAGAATGGTGATTGCCAGGGACTGAGAGGAAGGGCAATGAGGGGTTATTGTTTAAAGAATACGACGTTTCACTTTTTTTTTTTTTTTTTTTTTTGAGACGGAGTCTCGCTCTGTCGCCCAGGCTGGAATGCAGTGGCGCAATCTCGGCTCACTGCAAGCTCCACCTCCCGGGTTCACGCCATTCTCCTACCTCAGCCTCCCCAGTAGCTGGGACTACAGGCGCCCGCCACTGCGCCCGGCTAATTTTTTTCTATTTTTTAGTAGAGACGGGGTTTCACCATGGTCTCGATCTCCTGACCTTGTGATCCGCCCGCCTCGGCCTCCCAAAGTGCTGGGATTACAGGCGTGAGCCACCGCGCCCGGCCGACGTTTCACTTTTTAATATGAAAGGTTTTCTGGAGGTAGATGGTGGCGATGGTAGTAGGAAAATGCAGATGTATTTAATACCACTGAACTGTACACTTAAAAATAGTGAGGATGGTAAATTTTATATGTATTTTACCACAAGTAAAACATATACGAAACAATTCAAATCAGGGTTGTGGCTGGGTGCAGTGGCTCACGCCTGTAATCCCAGCACTTTGGGATGCCGAGATGGATGGATCACCTGAGGTCAAGAGTTCGAGACTAGCCTGGCCAACATAATGAAGCCCCATCTCTACTAAAAATACAAAAATTAGCCAAGTGTGGTAGTCCGCGCCTGTAATCCCAACTACTTGGGAGGCTGAGGCAGCAGAATCACTTGAACACAGGAAGTGGAGGTTGCAGTGAACTGAGATTGCGCCACTACACTCTAGCCTGAGTGACAGAATAAGACTCTCTCTCAAAAAAGAAAAATAAAAATAAAATATGAGGGATGAAAATTCTGGGAAATGAATGCATGGTAGAAATAAAAGTTAAGTGAAGTATTAATAGTAGGAGAGGTGAAGTATTTTATGTGTTTTAGGTCTTATTCTGATTTCTGAATACAGCTGTCTGAATAATGACAGAATTAATTGAAAAGTATAAAACCTGCTAGACGCAAAGTGGAAATATTATTCAGCTTGTCATGGTGATAAACCCAAAAGTAACAAATAACAAACTGATTTTTATTTGTAATTATTTCCTGATTCCCTTCTGGATTCCCAGTATGTTTTCCATTTCTCTCTTGCTCAGTATAACACAAAACTGGTCAGGATAGTTTTTGACCAGGTACAGTGGTGCACACCTGTAGTCCATCCGCTCTGGAGAAAAGAAGTTTATGATGAATGAAAATATTTAGCACAGTTAATATCTTAAAGATGGTGAAAAACTAAATTCATGTTGAATATGATTCACCTGAAAGAATGAATTGAAAGAGGAATGTCAGAGTAGTCCTGATGTGTAAGAAAATTAGTTAGAAATTTGGCTTTTCTAGTGATGGAAAAATGAGCACTATGCATGCACTTTTTGAAAAGTTTTACCTGATGTTTCATGTTTACTACTGATAAACTAGAAAGCAATTATATATGATCCTATATATTGAATTGTTACAGTGGGCCAATGGTAGAAATTTTTGTAAGGACCTAAGGGTTTTTTGTGTCTCTGTCTCCTTCAGTTCTGCTCTGATCTTAGTTATTTCTTGTGTTCTGCTAGCTTTTGAATTTGTTTGCTCTTGCTTCTCTAGTTCTTTTAATTGTGATGTTAGGGTGTCGATTTTAGATCTTTCCCTCTTTCTGCTGTGGGCATTTAGTGCTATAAATTTCCCTCTAAACACTGCTTTAGCTGTATCACAGAGATTCTGGTACATTGTTTCTTTGTTCCCATTGGTTTCAAAGAACTTATTTATTTGTGCCATAATTTTGTTAATTACCAGTAGTCATTCAGGAGCAGGTTATTCAGTTTCCATGTAGTTGTGCGGTTTTGAGTGAGTTTCTTAATCCTGAGTTCTAATTTGATTGCACTGTGGTCTGAGAGACTGTTATGATTTCTGTTATTTTGCATTTGCTAAGGAGTGTTTTACTTCCAATTATGTGGTCAATTTTGGAATAAGTGCGCTGTGCTGAAAAGAATGTATATTCTATTGATTTGGCATGTAGAGTTCTGTAGATGTCTGTTAGGTCTGCTTGGTCCAGAGCTGAGTTCAAGTCCTGAATATCCTTGTTAATTTTCTGTCTCATTGATCTGTCTAATATTGACAGTGGGTTGTTAAAATCTCCCACTATTATTGTATGGGTGTCTCTTTGTAGGTCTCTAAGAACTTTCTTTATGAATCTGTGTGCTCCTGTATTGGGTGCATATCTATTTAGGATAGTTAACTCTTCTTGTGGCATTGATCCCTTTACCATTATGTAATACCCTTCTTTGTCTTTTTTGATCTTTGTTCGTTTAAAGTCTGTTTTATCAGAGACTAGGATTGCAACCCGTGCTTTTTTTTTTGCTTTCCATTTGCTTCGTAAATATTCCTCCATCCCTTTATTTTGAGTCTATGTGTATGTTTGCACGTGAGATGGGTCTTCTGAATACAGCACACCGTTGGCTCTTGACTCTATCCAATTTGCCAGTCTGTGTCTTTTACTTAGGGCATTTAGCCCGTTTACATTTAAAGTTAATATTATGATGCTAGCTGGTTATTTTGCCCGTTAATTGATGCACTTTCTTCATAGTGTCGATGGTCTTTACAATTAGGTTATGTTTTTGCAGTGGCTGGTACTGGTTTTTCCTTTCCATATTTAGTGCTTCCTTCAGGAGCTCTTGTAAGGCAGGTCTGGTGGTGACAAAATCTCTTAGCATTTGCTTGTCTGTAAAGGATTTTATTTCTCCTCCACTTATGAAGATTAGTTTGGCTGGATATGAAATTCTGGGTTGAAAATACTTTTCTTTAAGAATTTTGAATATTGGCCCCCACTCTCTTCTGGCTTGTAGGGTTTCTGCAGAGAGATCTCATGGGCTTCCCTTTGTGGGTAACCTGACCTTTCTCTCTGGCTGTCTTTAACATTTTTTCCTTCATTTCAACCTTGGTGAATCTGACGATTATGTGTCTTGGGGTTGCTCTTCTCGAGGAGTATCTTTGTGGTGTTCTTTGTGTTTCCTGAATTTGAATGTTGGCCTGTCTTGCTAGTTTGGGGAAGTTCTCCTGGATAATATCCTGAAGACTGTTTTCCAACTTGGTTCCATTCTCCCCGTCACTTTCAGGTACACCAATCAAACATAGGTTTGGTCTTTTCACATAGTCCCATATTTCTTGGAAGCTTTGTTTGTTCCTTTTCATTTTTTTTATCTAATCTTGTCTTCACTCTTTATTTCATTAAGTTGATCTTCAGTCTCTGATATCCTTTCTTCCACTTGATTGATTTGGCTATTGATACTTGTGTATGCTTCAGGAAATTCTCCTGCTGTGTTTTTCAGTTCCATCTGTCATTTATGTTCTTTTCTAAACTGATTATTCTAGTTAGCAATTCCTCTAACCTTTTTTCAAGGTTCTTAGCTTCCTTGCGTTGTTAGAACATGCCCCTGTATCTTGGAGGAGTTTATTATTACACACTTTCTGAAACCTACTTCTGTCAATTTATCAAACTCATTCTCCGTCAGTTTTGTTCCTTTGCTGGTGAAGAGTTGTGATCTCTTGGAGGAGAAGAGGCCTTCTGGTTTTTGGAATTTTTAGCCTTTTTGCACTGGTTTTTCCTCGTCTTTGTGGATTTATCTACCTTTTGTCTTTGATGTTGGTGACCTTCAGATGCAGTTTTTGTGTAGACATCCTTTTTGTTGATGTCGATGCTGTTCCTTTCTGTTAATTACTTTTCTTTTTAACAGTCAGGCCCCTCTGCTGCAGGTCTGCTGGAGTTTGCTGGAGGTCCACTCCAGACCCTTTTTGCCTGGGTATCACTAGCAGAGACTGCAGAATAGCAAAGATTGCTGCCTGTTCCTTCCTCTGAAAGCTTTGTCCCAGAGGAGCACCTGCCAGATGCCAGCTGGAGCTCTCCTGTGTGAGGTGTCTGTCGACCCCTGCTGGGAGGTGTCTCCCAGTCAGGAGGCACGGGGATCAGGGACCTACTTGAGGAGGCAGTCTGTCCCTTAACAGAGCTGGAGTGCTGTGCTAGGACATCTGCTGCTCTCTTCAGAGCCAGAAGGCAGGAACACTTACGTCTGTTGAAGCTGCACCCATAGCCGCCCCTTCCCCTAGGTGCTCTGTCCCAGGGAGATAGGAATTTTATCTATAGGTCCCTGACTGTGACTGGGGCTGCTGCCTTTCTTTCAGAGATGCCCTGCTCAGAGAGGAGGAATCTAGAGAGGCAGTCTGGGGACAGTGGCTTTGCCAAGATGCCATGGCTTTGTTTATACTCTGAGGGAAAAACCACCTACTCAAGCCTCAGTAATGGTGGACGCCCCTTCCCACCAGGTCGACTTCAGACTGCTGTGCTGGCAGTGAGAATTTCAAGCCAGTGGATCTTAGCTTGCTGGGCTCCATAGGGGTGGGATCCACTGAGCTAGACCACTTGGCTTCCTGGCTTCAGCCCCATTTCCAGGGGAGCGAACGGTTCTGTCTTGCTGGTGTTCCAGGCACCACTGGGGTATGAAAAAAAACTCCTGCAGCTAGCTTGGTGTCTGCTCAAATGGCTGCCCAGTTTTGTGCTTAAAACCCAGGGCCCTGGTGGTGTAGGCATCCAAGGGAATCTCCTGGTCTGTGGGGTTGCGAAGACCGTGGGAAAAGCATAATATCTGGACTGGCATGCACTGTCCCTCAAGGCACAGTCCCTCATGGCTTCCCTTGGCTAGGGGAGGGAGTTTCCTGACCCCTTGTGCTGCCTGGGTGAGGCAATGCCCAGCCCTGCTTCAGCTCGCCCTTCATGGGCTGCACTCATTGTCTAACCAGTCCCAGTAAGATGAGCTGGGTACCTCCATTGGAAATGCAGAAATCACCCACCTTCTGTGTTGATCTTGCTGGGAGCTGCAGACCGGAGCTGTTCCTGTTCGGACATCTTGCCAGCCACTCAATAAAAATGTCTTTTTACTGTTTTTGACTTAAAGCTGTTTTATGTGACAACAGTATAGCTACTCTGCTTGTTTTTGGTTTCCATTTGGATGGAACAATTTTTTCCATCCCTTTACTTCCAGTCTATGTGTGTCTTTAAGGGTAAAGTGTGTTTCTTGCAGGCAGCATATAGTTGGGTCATGGTTTTTATTCAGTCAGCCAGCCTCCATCTCTTAAGTGGAGCATTTAATCCGTTTACATTCTTGGTTATTATTGATGTATAAGGTTTTGTTCCTGTCATATCATTAATTGCTTTCTGATTGTTTTATGTGTTCTTTATTCCCTCCTGTTTCATAGTGTTTATCCTTGTGGTGGTTGTTTTCCTGCAGTGGCAACATTTGAGCCTTTTCTGTTCCTCATTTGTGTGTTTGCCTTACCAGTATGTTTTATACTTTCACGTGTTTTCATGATGGTGTATGCTATCGTTTTGCTTCCAGGTTTAGGACTCCCTTGAACGTTTCTTATAGGGTGGATGTAGTGGTAATGCATTCCACTGGTCAAATTCTGCATTTGCTTGTCTGGGAAAGACTTTATTTCTCCTTTATTAATGAAGGATAGTATTACTGGGTATAGTGCCATTGAGGGGCAGTTTTTTTCTTTCAGCCCTTTGAAAATATGATTCCATTCTCTCCTGGCATGTGAGGTTTCTGCTAAGATGTCCACTGTTAGTCTGATGGGACTTCCTTTATAGATGACTTGACACTTTTACAGTTTTTAAATCTCTGACTTTAGATAGTTTGACTGTAATATATCATGGAAGAGATACTGTTTTGTACTGAATCTGGTTGAGGATTTCTGGACCTTCTGTGTCTGGATGTCTGTGTCTCTCACTAGACTTGGGGAGTTTTCAGTTATTATTTCATTAAATAGTTTCAAGTCCTTTCATTATTTCTTTGCCTTTTGGGATACTGATAATCCTGATATTTGGTTACTTTATTGTGTCCCACATACCACAAAAGCTTTCTTTATGTTTTAAAATTACTTAAAATTTTTTTTGTCCGACTGCATTATTTCAAAAGACCTGTCTTCATGCTTTGAGATTCTTTCTTCTGCTTGATCTAGTCTGTTGAAGCTTTTGAATGCATTTTGCATTTCATCCAGTGAATTCTTCATTCCAGAATATGTCTGATTCTTTTTTATGATACCTATCTTTTTGGTAAATTTCTCATTTATATCCTTTGTTGTCTTTCTGATTTTTTTGTGTTGATTTTCAGATTACTCTTGTGTCTCACTATTTTTAGTATCAAAATTTTTAATTATTTTTCTGGAATGTTGTGAATTTCTTTTGGATGGGATCTGTTGCTGCAGAATTATTGTATTCCCTTGGAGGTATCATATTCCCTTGCTTTTTCCTGTTTCCTGTGTCCTTACATTGATATCTGAATATCTAGGGTAATATCTGCTTCTTCCAATTTTAGAATTTGCTTTCATAGGGGAAGACTTTTTCCAGAAGATGTATCCATGTTGGTTGGGTAGGGCCATTTGGCTTTGATTCTGGGTGCATGTGGTAGTGTAGTCACTGTATGATTTCTTTGGCTGTAAATAGCATCAGTGGTATCTGTGATTTCCTTAGTGGCTTAGGGTACTGTTATTAGTGGAGACCGTAATGAGGTTTTCTGGGGACAAGGATGCCACATGGGCCCATCTTTGGGCCCTGTTGGTGGCAGCGGTGGGCTATGTCTGTCCTTGGGCCCTGGGGTGGCATGTGCTGACACTGATGTTAGTGGGTCCAGGTGGGCAAATTTAACTAAAGAAGTACAGAACTTGTATTGTGAAACAAACCATTGAGAAAAGAAATTAAGAAAAATCCAAATAAATGGAAAGTTTCTTGTATTTGTGAATTGAAAACCTTAAGATGGCACTACTTCCCTGTATCAGTCTGTTCTCACGCTGCTAATGAAGACATATCCAAGACCGGGTAGTTTATAAATGAAAGAGCTTTAAAGAACTCATAGTTCCATATGGCTGGGGAGGCCTCACAATCATGGCAGAAGATGAAGGAAGAGCAAAGGGACATCTTACATGGCAGCAGGCAAGAGAGAGCTCTTGCAGGGGAACTCCCCTTTATAAAACCATCAGCCCGCCTGAGACTTATTCACTATCACGGGAACCACACGGGAAAGACCCACCCCCATGATTCAGTTTCCTCCCACTGGGTCCCTCCCACAACACGTGGGAATTATGGGAGCTACAATTCAAGATGCAATTTGGGTGGGGACACAGCCAAATCATTTAATTCCCAAATTAGTCTACAGATGCAACACAATTCCTGCCAAAGTCTAAGCTGTATTTTTCTCAGAGATTGATAAGCTGATCCTAACATTTGGAAAATATGGAAACTTAAGGGACCCAGAATAGTCAAAGTAATCTAAACACACACACACACACACCCCAAAACAAGCAAACAAAAAACACTCCAGTCATGTTGGCTCAGACCTGTCATCCCAGCACTTTGGGAGGCCAAGGCAGGAGGACAACTTGATCCCAAGAGTTCAAGACCAGCCTGAGAAATATAGTGAGACCCCCATCTCTACAAAAAAGTTTTTTTAGCTGATGGTGGTAGCATGTGCCTCTAGTCTCAGCTACCTGGGAGGCTCAGGTTGGAGGATAGCTTGAGCCCAGAAGGTGGAGGTTACAGTGAGCTCTGATCACACCACTGCACTCCAGCCTGAGATACAGAGTGAAACTCTGTCTCAAAACCAACCAACCAAACAAACCCACAAAAATCCAGAATTTATAACTCATATTTCCATCTTTCAGAACTTACTACAAGCAGCCTTGTAATCAAATACAGTGTAGTACTTGCAAAATGATTGACGTATAAATCAACAGAATAGAATTGAGAATCCAGAAATAAGCCCAAAAATGTATGGTCAGTTGATATTTGACAAAGGTGGCAAAATAATTCAATGGTGGAAAGAATAATCTTTTCAACAAATGGTGTTGAAACACCTGGGTTCACATGTAAAGGAATGAAGTAGAACCCCTACCTCATATTGAGTTAGTATACAAAAATTAATCCAAAATGGATTGAAAACCTAAATATAAGAGGCAAAACATCTTTTTGACCTTGCATGTAGCAATGGTAAAAATAGATGAATTGTTCAACATCAAGATTAAAATGTTTGCTTCAAAGGACTCTAACAGGAAATTGAAGACAAACCACAGAATGGGAAAAAATATTTGCAAATGAAATTTTCAGTAAAGCACTTGTGTTTCAAATACGTAAGGAACACTTACAACTTAACAATAAAAACAACCCACTCTAAAAATAGGCAAAAGATCTGAATAGACATTTCTTCAAAGAATATATGCAACTGCCAGTAATCTCATGTACAGATGTTCCGTATCATAAGGCATGGAGGGATCCAGATGCAAATCAAAACCAAAGTGAGATTGTCCTTTGCATCCATTACATAGCTCTAATTTAAAAAGTCAGGTAATAACAAGTGTTGGCAGGCCAGGTGTGGTGGCTCACTCATATAATCCCAGCACTTTGGGAGGCTGAGGCGGGTGGATCATGAGATCAGGAGATCAAGACCATCCTGGCTAGCACAGTGAAACCCTGTCTCTACTAAAAAATACAAAAACAGAATTAGCCGAGCATGGTGGCAGGCACCTATAGTCCCAGTTACTTGGGAGGCTGAGGCAGGAGAATGGCGTGAATCCAGGAGACAGAGCTTGCAGTGAGCCAAGATCGTGCCACTGCATTCCAGCCTGGGTGACAGAGTGAGACTCCGTCTCAAGAACAAACAAACAAACAAATAAAAAACAAGTGTTGGCAAAGATGTGGAGAAATTGAAACCTTCAAATGCTTTGAGCCTGGGAGATTGAGGCTGCAGTGAGTACAGCTGCTTTGGAAAACAGTATGGCATTTCTTCAAATGGTTAAATATCTGGGTTATTCAGAACCTTGGCTCTCTTTTATCAGGAATATTTAATCTTGAATGTTTATATAAGTATTTATGTATATATTTATTACTATGGTGAATGTATCTTACTTTTCAAATAATGTTGAAGCAAGATATTTCCGTGACCCCTTTGCGGGACCCCTTTGCGACGGGGTGCCTTGTTTAGTCAGCCTATAGCTCTTAACTCCTTGTGGGAGGGAGCACATGAGCGAACAACGTGGGAACTGTAGTGCAGGAGCACTGGAACTAGCCAGCTTTTTGGCACCAGTGGGATCAAACTCCACTCATTTGGACCTGTTGCATTCCACACCATGTAGGAGGGAGTGTACAGGTGAGTGGGTGCAGGAGCCAGAGCAAGTGCTTTTGGGCACCAGCAGGAGTGAACTCTGTGCAGGCCCTGGAGCAGCATCCAGGAGTGGTGCCTGTGACTCCCAAAGCCCCAGAAGGCATGTCACAGTGCTCTTTTAGCTCTGCTCTCCACGGGTGACTTAAATGTTAACAGCTCAGTGGGCCTGCGGCTGCCCTTCACCAGTGCGGGCAAAGGGCCAGTGTAACGGCCTTTTGTATCCACGCACCTGGCTCCTGAGCTCTTGTCTGGTGTCCAGGAAAAATGAGGTCACACGAGCTAATTGAAGGATGGTAAATGCAGGGATGATTTTATTGCTGATCAAAGTGCCTCTCAGTGGGAAGGGAGGGGAGCTGAAAAGGGGACGGAGGAGGGGTAGGTGATCTTCCCCTGAAGTCCGGCTGGATTCCTCTCCTGAGTCGCACCATCAGGCTGTCCCTCTGAAGTCAAGTCACTTCTCTCCAACATTCAGCTGCTTCTGTCTGCTGGTTGAGTCTGGGGTCTTTATAGGCACAGGATGAGGCGGGGTGCGGTCATGGGTAGTTTAGGAAAAGGCAACATTTGAGCTGGAAAACAGGGAGAGAAGTTCTCACTTCAGGCCACAGTCTCAGGCTTTTCAGCTTGAGGGTGGAACTTCACCAGGGACCCACACCTGTCTGCCTAGAATCTCTGCCTCCTGCCTCTATCATTGTATCAATATCAAACAATAGTTGTTGGCCTACATGTCAGTAATTTAAAGATGAATTAAATGGGTATATATGATAACATTCATCAGAGACCTTTAGAAATATTCATATTCTTTGGTCTACTATTTTTACTTCTAGGACATACTCCAAGCAAGCAATGAAAAATCGCTATTTCAACATATAATATTTTGTCAGGGAAAAAAATGAATTAAAGGCAGTTGGCCTTGGAAATATCCACGTAAACAATCTGTACTTAATTGTGGTAAAGGGAAGGCAGATTTGGAAGTAATTAAAATAATGTAATAAATGCATTAATAGAGGTGCCATCAACCAGTTAAATCCATGAGAAAGAAAGGCACTCAGCTGCCTGGGGAAAGGCAAGGATCTGGGAGAAGATGAAAGAAGTTCCTCTTGGGGGAGATGACTGATGAGTCACAGCTTAGAACATGTTTTTTACTGTATATAAGCCAGAACTTGCCTCAAAATTATTGTAGAAATAAATGAGGAGAAACATTAGAATGTGGTAGCATGGGGGAGAGCACCTCAGCCCCACAAGTAGCTGAGACCACAGAGGCATGCTACCATGTCTGGCGAATTTTTATATTTTTTGTAGAGAGAGTTTTCGCCATGTTGCTTAGGCTGGTCTTGAACTCCTGGGTTCAAGACATCTGCCCACCTCAGCCTCTCAAAGTGCTGGGATTGCAGGCATGAGCCACTGTGCCCAGCCTATGATTTCAAGTTTTATCCAAGCAATATTTTTTGAGAGCAATATAAGATTTGAGAATGGGTGTGGTGGTTCACGCCTGTAATCCCAGCACACAGAGAGGCTAAGGCAGGAGGATCACTTGAGCCCAGGAGGTCTAGACCAGCCCTGGCAACAAAAAAATGTTATATGATTAGCCAGTCGTGGTGGTACACGCCTGTAGTCTCAGCAACTAAGGAGGTCCAAGGGGGAAGATGCTTTGAACCTGGGAGATTGAGGCTGCAGTGAGCCATGATTGTACCACTGCACTCCAGCCTGGGTGAGAGTGAAATCTTGGACCCTGTCTCGAAAAAAAAAATAAAGATTTGAGATAGGTAAGCTTTTGTGTACAAGAGAGTTTGTGCTTTCATTTTGTTTTCTTTATAATGTTTGTTTTGGTTGATGGAAAATTGTTTCATCTTAGATGCCTGAGGTGGAGGGAGGGAATTGTTTTGTAGTATTCATATCATTGAAATTACCACCCTACATTTTTCTCCTCAACAAAAGAATATGTTGATGAACTAAGAATAAAAATTAATAACTACATATGGACGCATAATAGGAAATAATTATACACGCATTGTTTGACGTTTTTCTTCTCTGCGATAACTCACCCTTTCCCCTTTGTTCTACCACCATATGTTTTGTTCTGGATTTCTTGACTAAGAAAACATTCCACCATAGTTTCTTTTAATATTTAAAGAGCACTTTGAATTTTTGATTTTTTTTTTTTTTGAGACAGAGCTCATTCTGTTGCCCAGGCAGGAGTGCAGAGGCACAATCTTGGCTCACTACAACCTCCACCTCCCGGGTTCAAGTTATTCTCATGGCTCAGCCTCCCAAGTAGCTGGGATTACAGGCACGTGCCACCACGCCTGGTTAATTTTTGTAGTTTTAGTAGAGATGGGGTTTCACCCTCATGGCCAGGCTGGTCTTGAACTCCTGACCTTAGGTGATCTGCCTGCTTCAGCCTCCCAAAGTTTTGGGATTACAGGTGTGAGCCACTGCACCTGGCCAAAAATTCAATTTTAAGTAAATCTGTTTAAATGTTTTTGTGTAACATTTTCATAAAAACGAAAAATTCGATGAACTTAGAATATAGCAGTAATCTTCTGCACAAAATAATAACTTTGTATTCTCAAATACTAATATAAAGAATCTGTAATGTATCTTCATTAACAATTTATACATACATTTTACATCATAATCTCTTTTACTTTTATTCTATTAATAGACCGTAATACTAAATCGTGAAGTTACTGGAATTTTTATAGGAACATGGTAAGAATCATGTGGTTCTTTTAAAGAATTAATTTTGGAACATCCTTTGTTCAAAAAATAGAATATTATTATATCTATTCTTTTGACTCTGTTGTCAGTTTTTAGGATAGGCTTTTAATCTTGAACATGAAAAGGACATCAGTAAACAAGGTCAGTTAACTATTACATTTATACCTACTCTAGGCTTTTAGTTTAAAAATTACCTATGGCTTAAATACAGAGAAGGTAGACAGAAAAAGAAACCTTTTTTTCCCTGAGCATTTTAAAGAGAATACTACAGTACCATTAGAGGTTTATAGTAAAGGACTATTATTCTATTTAGAAAACTGACTTACAGTACATGACAAATGATGGAAAACTGAGGTAAGTTTTTTGAAGTCATATTTTATATTTTTATATTTTTATTTTTCAATTTGTCTTTTGCCAGAATTAAATGTTATGATCATTAAACTACTTCTCTTCTTTGGTAATTTTTTTCTTAGTCTTTCTACTCCTCTACCTTTAAAAAGTATGCTGAACAAAGCAGCAAAAGATATTCTATTTGAGGAAAATACCTATTTTCTGTCAATAGTTTTTAAAAATTAAAACATAATATTGCATAAACATGGAACTTCTTTTACATTGGCAAGAACTTCTTCCTTGATAAAATTATTTTTCCAATTGAAAAATTATTAGCATGATAAGTCAAGATAATGCTTTAAAATGTAAATATTTTCTGCAAAGAATGTAAAACTGTCATAAATGAAGGCAAACAGGTAAGCAAAAAAACCAGAGAGAAAATTTGCAATTCATTTTCCTCACAAAATAAGGGATACCCTTCATATATACAGAACTCTTACAAATCAATATGAAAATGAACAAAAGCCCTGGTAAAAAATATTCAGAGACAGTTTACAGCAAAGGAAATACGGCTCCTGCACATATGATAAAAAGTACTAAAAGCCACACACAAATTCAAGTTAAAATTATGATGAGATACCATTTTCCATGAACAAAATGAAAAATTTGTTAATTCTGTTTTGTTTTTATTTTATTTATTTATTTATTTTTTGAGACCAGGTCTTGCTCTGTTGCCCAGGTTGGAGTGCAGTGGCATGATCACGGCTCACTGCAACCTTGACCTCCTAGGCTCCAGTGATCCTCCCTCCTCAGGCTCCTGAATAGCTGAATAGCCTGAATAGCCAGCATGCCCGGCTCCTTTTTGTATTTTTTTGTAGAGACAGGTTTTCACAATGTTGCCCAGGCTGGTCTCGAACTTCTGGGCTGAAACAATCCACCTGCCTCAGCCTCCCAAAGTGCTGCAATTATAGGCGTGAGCCACTGCGCCTGGCCTCTCTTTTCATAAGATTGTAGAAACGTAAGCTCTCAAACACTGGTGGGAGTATAAACTGATACAACTTCCATGGAGAGCGATTTGACAAAATGAATTTATACTGTGTGTTATGTCCACATGTAGGAGATATGCAAGAATAGTCATGTTAGTATTATTTGTTACAGCAGAAGACTGGAAAGAACTAGCAAAAGGTAGTGGAAAGGTAGCTCACTCCAAAAGTTTTGCTTAGGGTTCCAGAGTTGTAGTAATTTCATTTGTCCTAAAACATCATGGGACTATTTTAGAGAATAGTGTGTTTCTCCCTACTATTGGTTTAAGGAAGAATGTCCAAAAGTAACTTACTGTACCAGTGTAACATGGTATCAAACTGCCTGTCAGACTGGGATAGTTAAATAATTACGATACATTCATGACATTGAAATGCTGTGCAATGGCACATGTATATGTATGTAACAAACCTGCACGTTGTGCTCATGTACCCTAGAACTTAAAGTATAATTTAAAAAAAAAATGCTGTGCAGCCCTTAAAAAGTTGAGAGTGTTTTCTATGTGCTGCTTTTTTTTTGTTTGTTTGTTTAAAGACGGAATCTCACTCTGTAGCCCAGGCTGGGGTGCTGGGGTGCAGTGGGGCGATCTCGGCTCACTGCAAGCTCCGCCTCCCGGGTTCAGGCCATTCTCCTGCCTCAGCCTCCTGAGTAGCTGGAACTACAGGTGCCGCGCCACCACACCCGGCTAATTTTTTGTATTTTTAGTGGAGACGTGGTTTCACTGTGTTAGCCAGTATGGTCTCGATCTCCTGACCTCATGATCCACTAGCCTTGGCCTCCCAAAGTGCTGGGATTACAGGTGTGAGCCACTGCGCCCAGCCCTATGTGCTGCTTTACCAAGTGACAGAAGCAAACGACGTTCATTGGCATAAAAAAGAATGTGTGTGCTTGTGATATGCACAGAATATCTTTGGAAGGAACCACAAGAAACTGGGACCCGTGGTTGTCTTTGAGATGGGGAGCTGGAGGGCTGAGTGCATAACAAGTGAGAAGGATACATCTCTTAGATCATATCTTTTTAGTATTTTTTGAATTTTGAACCCTACATGTGTATTACCTATTTTTTTAAAAACAAATTTCAAAATTGTGCAGTGGAAGGGTCTGTAAGATGGAGGAATGTTGAAATAATGGAGCCTTAATTACCTTTCAAGAAACTTCTGCAGTGACTTGGCCATCCAGGGAAGCAATCAGATGAGCAGCTGGCTCATTAAATAGAGTGTGCTGGTCCCACAGGTGTAAGTACACAAAACGCAATCACTGAAATTATTTGGCTAGCACTTCCAACTTGGAGACAGTTGCTGGAGATCACTTAATAGGCTGTGGTTACAGGTTGATCTAATCTGAATGAAGAAATTGGAAAAAGCAAAGAAAGAGCAGTAATATAGGTCAGAGTAAGGAAGGTGAGCCAGAGCAGTTCCTCCACAGCCTCCTGTTTCCCCTTCTGTAGGTGTATGAACTACCCAGAGAGATGACTATGAATATAGAAGAGTTGGAGAGACGTGTGTTTCCTAATAGCAAAAGACAGTGTAAGGGTAGCTCACTCCGAAAGTTTTGCTTAGGGTTCTAGAACTCGTAATTTCACTTGTCCTAAAACATCGCAAGCCTATTTTAGACAACAGTATGTTTTTCCTTACCCTTGGTTTAAGCAAGAACATCCAAAAGTAACCTGCTGTACCAGTGTGACTCCTTATCCCAAGCTGAAGAATATCCTTTCAAGGCAAATTCATCCGAAGCAGCTTGACATCTGATGGGGGGGGGGGTCGGGTAAACAAGGTTGTAGAGAAATCAAGTCTGAAGAGTAACCTTGCACAGCTTGATCTGTTTACTTTTTAAATGCAGCCTTGTTCAGTGGGTATGGCACTCTACTTTTGAACCATAGGACTAAATTTTCACAAAAATGTGAAGATCCTGCCCGTGTAATCTGGAAAATTGCTTGTCTAATTGGGTGCACAGCTGCACCTGTACCCTCTTGAATGACTCAGTCATGTTGTGCTCAGGGGCCAAGTAACTTGTTATGGTGCTAAGTGAAGAACAAATATACATAAAATTGAGTTACTTTGGCAGTGACAAACACTGAATGGTATTGGTTGTTATATTACAGTTGGCAAATACTATAATTAAGACTTCAAGTGATTTTTAGTATTATCCCTGGGTTCACTTTCTGAAGAATTTTATTTAGAATAAAACTTTCAGTGCTGATACTAGATATTCACCTTTAGTTCAGTTCAGTTTCATAAATCTTTATAAAATATTTATAGTAGTCAAGGAGCCTGTTACAGGTGCTGGCCAGTTTTCTGCAACAACAAAAAGTAAATTAAAGTTGGCTGGGTGCAGTGGCTCGTGCCTATAAGCCCAACACTTTAAGAGGCTGAGGCAGGAGGACTGCTTGAGCCCAGGAGTTGGAGACCAGCCTGGGCAACATAGTGAGACCCCGTCTCTACAAAAAAAAAAAAAAAAAAATTGGCCAGGCATGGTGGTACATGCCTGTGGTCCCAGCTACTCAGGAGGCTAAGGTGGGAGGCTCAAGTGAGCCTGGGAGGTCAAGGCTGCAGTGAGCTGTGATTGTGCCACTGCACTTTAGCCTGGGCAACAGAGTAAGACCCCATCTCAAAATAAACAAAAAATGTAAAACTCACAAATTTAAAAAATAAAGTTTTAAGTCCAGGTACGGTGGCTCATGCCTGTAATCCCAGCTCTTTGGAAGGCCAAGGCAGGTGGATCACCTGAAGTCAGGAGTTGGAGACCAACCTGGCCAACATGGTGAAACCCCATCTCTACTAAAAATACAAAAATTAGCCAGGTGTGGTGGTGGGCATCTGTAGTCCCAGCTACTCGGGAGGCTGAGGCAGAGAATCACTTGAACCCGGGAGGTGGAGATTGCAGTGAGTCGAGATTACAACATTGGACTCCAGCCTGGGTGACAAGAGTGAAACTCCGTCTCAAAAATAATAAAAATAATTAAAAAGTTTTAAAATTCACTTTGGTATGGTATTTTGACCCCTCAAAGTTGTTTATAAATAGAATGAACAGTGGAGCCATCTGTTAAAATGCCTTGGCTGAGTGACTCAGCCAGTAGATGAATTTTGACATATTTATAGCACCAGGCATTGATCATTTTAGTTGTAATATAACAGCTGTTTATTGAGCACCTTTTATGACATAGGTCCTGGAGAACCAGTGGTAATCTAAAGAGATGATACATCTGAATCCTCACCGTGTCATCTGTTGAGGGCAACAAGGACGAAGGCTGTGTCAGTACAGGAGGAAAACTGAGTGGTGACAGGGAGAGCAGGTGCTGTGGTGAGCATGTAGGGGAGGCCCCGAACTGAACAGGGAGGTGGTTAGGGGAGGCCTAGGAAGGAAATACTGGCCGGGCTGAGACCTACAGAGGAGGTTTGGGGGAAGGTAGGGGAAGGAGTCAGAGTATGAAGGCTTGCATAAAAAGTAGATACAGCTATAAAAAAGAACGAGATCATGTCCTTTGCAGAGACATGGATGAAACTGGAAGTCATTATCCTTAGGAAACTAACTCAGGAACAGAAAACCAAATACCGCATGTTCACACTTACAAGTGGGAGCTAAATAACAAGAACACATGGACACAAAGAAGGGAACAACACACTGGCGCCTACCAAAGCGTGGAGGGAGAGGATCAGGAAAAATAATGGGTACTAGGCTTAATACCTGGGTGATGAAATAATCTGTACAAGAAACCCTCGTGACACAGGTTTACCTATGTAACAAACCTGCACATGTATCCCTGAATGTAACATAGAAGTTAAAGAAAAGAAAAACACATACACACCAAAAAAAAGTAGAAAGAGAACTAAGAAAGTTATTTGTGTTTGAAGCAAGAGAGAAGTTGTGTATGACTGCAGCACAGAAAGCTTGAAGTGTGGGACCTGGTGGCAGGCAGGGAGGGGGAGAGGAGTGGTGAGATGGGAGGGGTAGGCCCCAGGGGAAGCAGCTGGGACCCGGCCATGTGGAAGTGCCAGCCCTGAACCTGGTCTGGATGTGTCTGGAGTGCAGTGGAGAGCCACAGAAGGCTTACCTGCAGGGAGACGGACAGAGTTGCCTGTTTGAGAGATCACTCTGCCTTCATGATGGAGAATAGGTTTGGAGAGACAAGACTGGAGGAAGAGGGCCTGCTAGAAGCAGTCATGCAGGTGAGCGCTGTGAGCCTCAGCCGCAAGTATTTTGGAGAAAAATGGATCAACGTGGAAGAGATTTAAGATGTAGAATTAACCGTGCATTTATTAAGCAGTAATAATATTAGCTAATATATATTTGCATATTTAATATGTGTCAAGCACTGTTCTAAGTGATCCACATGCAATATGTTATTTAACAACAATTGTAGTCAACATGTACAATCTACTTTCATTTCTATTCCAATCCTATAAGCATCAGTACTATTGTTAGTCCTGTTTTTAAGTATAAGGAAATTGAAGCATAGAGAGGTTAAGTCTAGAAAAATAGGAATACAATTTCAGACATAATTTTGAAGGGATCTGTGAGATACACAAGTGGAGATGTTTCCTGGGTCTTTGCATATGAGGTTCTGTGGCCCAGGAGAGAGTTTGGGGGAGATTTGGTCTCCAGTAGTATAAATAACAGTTGAACAAGGGGTTGAATTGAGGAGAAAGTAGAAGAGGGAAGAGAGCCAAGAAAGATGAAACCTTGAGGTACACTAAAGATTTAAAGGATGGGCAGAGGAAGAAGAATCAGCAAAGGATATTGAAGAGGAGCAATGAAAGAGACTGTGTCAAAAAACCCAAGAAGTTGTGTTGTTTCAGAATTTAAAGGAAGAGGCTGTTTTAATAAGATGAGGTCAGTGATGCCAGTGAATATTAAGAAGTCATGTTAAAACAAAAAAACAACTAAGGCTGAGATTTATCCTTTGGATTTAGCGAAAATAATTGAGAACAATTTCAGTGTTGTAATGAGGCCAGAAATGAAATTGTGGTGAGTTCAGACATTGAGATGTGGACAAGTGGAGTGAATGACTCTTCTTCGAAAGGCATGGTGGTTGGAGTGGGACATAGTGTTGAGATTGACTTTTTAAAGGTGGAATAAATTCTTAAGTGCTGATAACAGGTGCCAGAAGAAGGGAATTTTTGATGCTTAAAGAATAAGGAGAAAAAGAAGAACTAGGAGAAGGGCCTCTGTTCTGTTTTTTTTTTTTGGAGTCAGAGTCTCGCTCTGTCGCCCAAGCTGGAGTGCAGTGTCAAGATCTTGGCTCACTGCAACCCCTGCCTCCCAAGTTCAAGTGATTCTCCTGCCTCAGCCTCCCGAGTAGCTGGGACTACAGGTGCACGCCACCAAGCCCAGCTAAATTTTGTATTTTTAGTAGAGATGGGATTTCACCATGTTGGCCAGGATAGTCTCAATCTCTTGACCTTGTGAGCCATCACACCCGGCCTCTGTTCCATGTTTATATGAAAAGACAAAGGAGCGGGTGGAGATGAAGGGAAAGTTGGTGACTTATCCCCCCATGATGGCTGCTGTGGGGGAAGAGGTGAGGTGAGACTGGAAGGAGTTGATTATGGCATTAGAAATTAGAAGTACATGGAATGTTGTTGAGGTTGGGAGCAAGAACTGACTTAAACACAACTGAAGAGCTAGGCTAACCAAGCTTCCATTTGAAGTCGTGGAGCAGGAATTGATGGGATATCAATCCATGTGGTCAGATAGTGCAAGGCAGCTCTACATGCCCAGGAGGGCAGGACACAGGGAGGCCAGGCAGAGGGGTACCAGTGAGGGAGGTGGAGATGGGCAGATCCTGAAGGGCCTTTAAACTATGGATTTTGATTTTGTTATGAGGTTATTCATTATCTAGCCAGCTTTTTAAGGAGCTGTTTATAATTATGTTCTAGAGAATATGATTGATCAACAGGTGTTTCAAAAGTCTAAATTGTGTTCAAATTGGTATCTTGTGAGAATTAATAGAATACATACTTTGATGACTTTTGTAAATAAATACATTCACATATTTTCAGTAAACTCATGTTTGATATGTAATCAAATTCTTTTAGTCATGAATTCGAATGAGAGGTTTTTTGGGTTATTGTTACTGTTTTGTTTTGTGTTCTGTGTTTTTATATTCGGAAGCAGAATCAGCTTTTGGTCTCTTAAGTGACCCCTTAGTCACTTGCTGTCATATCATGATGTTCATTTCCATCATTGTGCTTATCATACACTTGACTTCTCGTGTTTACTTCTTTGTCCACTTGTTTAGTTTCAGCCTCTTCACACTAAAATATGAGCTTTGTAAGAGCAAGGACCTAGTCTTGTTCACTGTCACACTTCTTGTACTTCTCAGGAAATATTCATTGCGGGTAGGGTAGAGGAGTTGGGGAAGGAAGGAAGAGAGAGGACAGTGAAGGGAGGAAGGAGTTCAAAAACCTGCTTCCCTAGTGGTCATGGAAAGTCTTTAATAAGTTAGAATGTTGTCTCCAAAAAAATACAGGCAAATATGCATTGACAGTTGCCTTTCATACACCTTAGCAAACCAGTTAGTTACATAATAGGATATCAAAATTCAGTCAACGTGTTTGCCAGTTTAATTTGTTGTGATTAAAGAAAACAATGATTTTATTTATAAATTTAGCACCTAGAAAATGTGATTTCACATTTTCTAAAAATATAAGCATTATTTTCTAAAAAAATAAGCATTTTTTATTCTTTTTAAAATGGAAGAGTCAACAAAGTCTGCCTTCTTCAGCACAGTTTTTTCTCTGTCAGTAATGTAGCAGTGTGTTCATTTCCAGAAATTTATTCTCTTCTATAAAATTTTCTGTGACCTGTAAACTTTTGAATTGGAGTTAATTTACCAAACTGTCATGGAATTCCTGAAATTTCCTTGGGGCAGAAGAGGTAGCAGAGAGGCGGTAAGTGAGCATGTTTCCATTGTGTGAATAACAAGTAGGATTCCAAACAGAATCCATGTAGTGTTTTCATGAATTCACATTTGGAGAAAAAAGTCACAGACTTTCAAAACTTACAGGAATTTGGCCATCCTAGGGCAACTCCTCACTTAACAGCAAGAGAACACAGGGGACGAGAAGGTTGAGTGACTCACCCAGGGAAGAGTGACTCACCCAGGGAAGGTCGAGTGACTCACCCAAGGTTACTTGGTAAGTAAAGAGAGAAGCCAGAAGCCTGGGGCCTCCTGATGGCTCCTGCTTCTCTCTTTACTAAGGTCTTCTGCCATGGGAAGAAACTCTGAGTGTTAGCAACCATCTGGATGGTGTTAGTTGTATGTCTCTCTATGTATGTTGAAAACAAAATGTTGAAGAATTGAATTTCTCCTGTTTATGGATTGTGTCACATTTAATAGTATTCTTTAAGAGAAAAACATGACTGCTTAATATGATTATATGAGCTCACCATAACCAATGACAGGCAGAAAATCCTGGAAGGACAGACAATAACACCACGTTATCCTGTTGGGATAATAACCCAAATTCTGAATATAACTTTCTTCTACCACTTTAAAGGCCAAAAAATGGCTGTTAAATGTAGTATTTTTGTCAAACCAAGTTTTTAAAGTTTTAGCAGCTTCTTCTGCTGGCTTTTATTAACTACTAAAGAGTCTTTTTTTATTTTATTTTATTTTTTGAGATGGAGTCTCGCTCTGTCACCCAGGCTGGATTGCAATGGCACGATCTCAGCTCACTGCAACCTCTGCCTCTCGGGTTCAAGCGATTCTCCTGCCTCAGCCTCCTGAGTAGCTGGGATTACAGGTGCCCGCCACCACACCCGGCTAATTTTTGTATTTTTAGCAGAGACGCGGTTTCACCATGTTGGTCAGGCTGGTCTCGAACTCTTGATCTCAAGATCTGTCCACCTCAGCCTCCCAAAGTGCTGGGATTACAGGCGTGAGTCACCGCACCCCGCCTACTGAAGAGTCTTAATTGAACATCAAAATCCTGGTTTTGTTTATAAGGAAAAAAAGTTAACGGTGCAACCAGGACTAATTCTTTGATTAATTTTTTAACCACTTCTACTTAGCAAGTATATGAAACACATTAAAGACCGATGCATCTGTTTTGTTTTTGTTTTGAGATCAGGTAGAAGATCTACAAAATGAGTTGGAGGCTGGAAACAAATTTCAGATAGTGATAAGTAGAAATGTTCTGCCTTAACTCTGAATTTGTAGTCATGAAATAGTGCAAACTCTTAACATTACTTTTGTGGAGCTTTGTAGTCCATAAAAATAACATTGTTGTAGAGCCTCTCTGTGCGTCAGCTGTGACTGAGTGTTTTGATGTCTTAGCAAAAGGCAGAGGAGTGCTTTCCTTTGAAATGTGTGAGGCGGTTTGAGATGCAGCTTCTCAGATGGATTTAATTAGTCCTTCATAGAACTGGATGTCCGTTTGTTGCAGCTGAATTCTCATTTCATTCACCCATAACTAGAAACACCTCGCTTCAAACGGGTTTCTTCAAAGAAAGAGGGGTTTAGGGTTCTATGTTGTACTGCTTTTTGATGTTGGTTTCCCTTTAACTGAGAAGACCTTATGTTTATACAACTGTTATTATTAAGAAAACACAGCTTTCTTCACCGAGGTTCCTTTTGTATCAGCTCTGGTTCTTGGTGGCAGTCAGAGGTCTGTGGAATAGATCGCTGTCAGACTATCACAGCAGCTGTGTGTTTGCAGCGTTTGCTTACGAGAGGCATGAACTGAAAATAGGCATAAACTTGAGTAATTCCCTAAACCCAGAAGTAGAAGATAAAAACCAGTAACTGAATCTGGTAACAGGGTAGTTGTTTGTTTCAGAAGCTTATATTAACCACAAAAACAAAGTGAATCAACTAACAAGGGTTACCATGACCCAAACAGTAATTGTATTTAGATTCACTTTGCCTACAGTGCACAGGTCAGGTCTGCTTCTCAATAAATACATTGAAAGAATGAAATATATCCTTCATAGTAAAATTCTGTTTTTAAAAAATATGTCCTACTACTAATATTTTTAAAATTATCCCTAAACCTTCGCATTTCATTAGAATAGCTATTTTAATTTGCTCTGAAAATACTGCTTTCTTCTCTTTCCAGTTTGTGTGTCCCGGGTCTGGCATGCTCCATCATCAAGGCAGCTTTTATCTTCTGTGACCGTGACTCTAATTACATTTAAAATCAGAGGGTTGTGATCTCTCCCAGGATCCCGTTCATGTGTTGTGTTTAGGATGAAATGCTTCAGGGGTTTGGGGGGCTGTCCACTCATGGGCACAGGTTTGCATATCTAAAAGTTTCTTTGCTCTAATATCCTGATTTGTATAAAAATCCTGAAAGCAAATTTCAGAATTCTAATTATTATTCGCCTTTAAGGAAAGACAAAATTAATTTAGACTATTCAAGCTTAAAATTATCCCAAAGCCACAGATCACACTGAAAACACATAGGAATATAGCCCACAAATTATTCTGGTGTCTTGTTTCCATATTCCCTCCAAGAGTCTGTAGAATCTGCAGGCTTGTATTTCTGCCTTGTTTCTCAGCCATAACTGATCTTTTCCATCTTATTCACCAGACTCAGCACTGCGTAACTGTGGCAGTTTCTAAAACTCAGTGGCCAGGGATATACCACCATTGAAGAGATGAAAAATAATCAACAAAGGCTTAAAAAGTTTAAAAACTGTATTTGCAGCAATAATAGCAATAGGTCAGAAAAAGATTTCACTGAAGGGGCCCATATACAATTGGTTTTCCATCTCTGTATTCTTGATTGTGTGTTTTATGTCTCGTGAATATCTTGTGGAGTTCCTGATATTAAAAGAATTATGGGTGAGGCTCAGGAATATTTTGTTACATTTGTGTAAATTAAATGATTTTTTTAAATTATGGATGTGATTTAAATATTCTTTTAGTGGTTCTGCCTTTGGTACAGTGTTCCATGATTTTGTAATGTTTTTATTTGTTGAAAAAGCTCTAAAAATCTTAGTAGAAATATAGAATCTCAGAAGGCAGAACATTTGGTAATTATCTTTTATATCAATTTGCAAGACAACTTGTTAGGGAGCCCTATTTCTAGTAGTTGAAGTTAATAAGTAACAACTCACAGTGATCACGTTTTCTATCATGCAGAGTGGGCAGTCTTATAAAAAAGAAACGTCAGTCTTTTTGGATATAGGGACACAAGCAATCATATTTTTCCTCTATTATCTTCAGTTTGTAAAAATCAACCTATCTACCGTCAGCATTGACCCACAAAGTTTAGTTTGGAGTTACCTAAGGAGATGGTAGAGATGCAATAATGTAACATATGCTGAAAACAATTGTCTTTGAAGATAGGGAAGCCTCTGTCACTTACCAGTTGTGTAAAGTTGGAAAAGTTACTTAGCCTCCCTGAACCACTGCAGCAGTGGTGTTTATCTGAATGTTGGCATGGAGGAAAACCCAAGGGTCACGAGGCAGGTGAACTTGAGTTTATATGCCAATCCTGAACCTGCTGGCTGTGGAATCCAGTAGAAGTTAGTTATCTTTTCTTAGCCTTAGTTTTCCTTATCTGTAGAATAGGGATAGTATTCTCCAGGGTTTTTGTAAAAATTAAATGAGATTTTGTATAAAGGCTCTAGTACAGTGGCTGATGTCATAAGCACCTCAGAAATGATTTCTCTTCCCTCTAAAACATGTATATTTTGCTTTTTAAAAGAAGCTAAAGTAGCTTTTACTTTGCAAGAAGTTCTTTTCCTTGTATGAAAAATTATTGGAAAGTGTTAAAAATAAGACAAAAGGGAGCCACAGTGGCTCAGGCCCGTGGTCCTGGCACATAAGGAGCCGAGGCTAGGCGTTCAAGGCCAGCCTGGGCAATATAGAAACCTCTCATCTATATAATGAAAATAAGACAAAAAATAAAATGTGCAAACATATATTAGCAAGACTTGTCTGTACTGATTAATATTTTTACATTCTAATATTCTTTGTTAGAATTGTATTTATTTTATGAAACCCCTTTTGAAACTACAGGAGACTACCTGGGAAGTAGTTATAGAGGTAATCATCGTGTCTTGGTGATTCCCTTTGGGAAATTTTGTTGAGTGAGGCTGGTGAACCTAGGAAGCTGCTCCCTCTGCCTCCCCATTTCCGCCCCAGGGCCCTGCTGTGGGTCGAAAGCCCATATAAACCTGCAGTTTCCCTTTCTTCCACGATAGGGCGCACCTCCACTGTTAGGGTACAGGGCTGACTGGCTCCTGCCCTGTGGGAGGTTTGACCCTTGTCCGTTCAGAGGCCCTTCCTTATTCATGGACACTCTACTGAGTGTCTGTTGCAAACTCTGGTATAAACCCCAGACATCGTGGATTTACCACACTGATTATTAGAGTGGCCATTATTTGCAATGAAATAGTGACCCTTGCCATTGTGTTTTCCTTCCAAATAAACTTACTGACAAGTATCTGCATTGGCTGGGTCGAGGTGTCATCAGATCAGCCTAGGGTTGGATGTGCTGTTTTGCTAGCTGTGGACCCCTGAGCAATTATTTAACTTCTCTGAGTGTCAGATTTGTCATCTATAAAATGTGGTTAGTAAGTCTCCATTGTAGGATTGTTCCTAGGATTCTATGAGTGTGATGTGTATTAAAATACCTGATTGATATTAGGGCCTCAGTCATGTTCCTTTCTTTGCTTTAGACTCACTTCTCTGAAAAAGCAATACAATGTTTATAGTTGGCGGAAAAAAAATCCCAAAGAGCCTTCATAATCTGGATATTACCACTATTGAAATTTCTATTTTTATTCAGTGTTTTTTTAAGGTATTCTTATTTTTAAGAGAGGAAATTATAAAACATGCCATTTTCTAACTCAGTGTTTAAACCTTAAAAAAAATAGACATTTCTTGAAATGTTAAAATAAACTTATGGCTTTTTGAGCATGGCTGTGTGTGGCTGTATTTGCTCTTGGCTGTATTTATCGTGGCAGCATGGTGATGGGTTTTTACTTGTTTTATCACTGTGGTTTTTATGAAGTAAACACTGTGTTTAGCTGTGTGATGTGTAACTATCATTCAGAACAAGATTAAGGAAACTAGATGGAGGTTAAACATAGCACAATCCTCTGTTGTAAATAACCATAGACAAACTTGTGAGCAGCTACCAAATTCCCCAGTTGGACAAAAAGTGCTTATGTTTACCTTTGAAAATCGAGTGATGATGATTTGAGAACTGGCTTAAGTCTCTTTAATCGTTCAGGTTCAGCGTGATTAATAGAAGAGTTGTTTTAAATGTTTTTGTGATTAGTTTTGAAACAAGGCTTAGAAGGATTTATGATTTTGTTTACAACCAGCTACTAAAAACACCAAGGAAATGTGAAAGCTGGTAGTAATTGGTGAGCTTGCTGTGAGTGGGTGTTGTTTCCAGTAGTGTAACTTAACAAAGATTGAAGGAAGCTCTGTGCCGTTTTATTTCATACCACTGGTTTAGGTGCATTGATATTTTAACCAAAATTTTAATCTAAATCAAGCTTTTTAGGTTCAACCTATTCCATTGGGTTTTAAAGGATCATATATGCATACCACAGCACACCTCACATTGAGAACGTTACCTCAATGGGAAGGTCGTTTCATTCTTGGTTGAGTATAGCATTCCAGCTTGTAATTAAGCTGCAATACAAAAAATATACGCACTTACTAGAAGGATATTCTTGCTAGCATTCTGTATGTATCATTTGCTTATTCAAGCATATAAAACTTCAACAAGAGGAGGTAATTTTGCTTAAATTTCTTGATTTGAATTGTTCCGCTGTTTGGCACTGGGTGGAAAAGGGAAAAAAATCATATTGAAAGCATTGTTCTGTTAATGAAGTTGCTTGTCCTTTTTTGTGCCAAATTTGGCAGGTAAAATTACCATTTATTCTACTTGCTAGAGCTGGAGAATAGACTGTTGAGGAAAAGTAGCAATTTAAGTAATGACACTACATAGAATGTGCTACATTATATACATCTCCCATACTTTTAGATATTGACATGCAATTTTTATTTCTCTGTAGTAATGCACTTTGTCTTTAACTACTGTATTACTTCCAGTAGGTTTCATCAACTACTTGCAATTTGCTTCAATTGTGAAATTTAAAAATATACTGTTACTATTAATTATAACAAATCAAAGTGAAGCATTTTGATTTAAGAGAAAATTAAAGATTGCTGTATTTTGTTCTGGATATTTCAGAAGTATTGTATTCTTTTTAATTCTGAATATTTAACATAAAAAAGATGAAATAGATGCATTAGTTAATTTGAAGAAATACAATAAAATTTGAGGTATTCATGGTTTTTTCCGTGTTAAATATGCTTCGCTTATTTATATTTGCCTTAATTTTTGTTTTGTAAAGTATAAAAGAGAAACTTTAAAATCTTAAAAATGGGAAAATATATAAAAATATGAATAGGTAATTTTAAAAATTACTCATATATTTAAGTGAAATGCATAAATTTAGCATTTGCTAAATTTGAGATATTTTATTTCAAATTATTTGTAAATATATTTTTGTTTGAAGTTAATTTCTAATTCACTAAGTTTCCTATAGATTAAATTTTCGTTAGTTGTAAAACTTCAGGCTTAAAAAAAGTATTATTATTGTTACAGTTTACACCATAGTGGCTAAGCTTGACCCTCCTCCTTAAAAGAAATTGAAACTAATTTGCAAAAATATATTTTTTGAAAAGCCAATTGGTGAATTTATAGACTTGCAAATGTTAATTCAGGAACAGAGTTGAGTATTGCTGGAACTTCTAACCATCATTCATTTCTTTCTGCCCACTAAACTAACTGGTAGGCAGGTGCAGATGTTACGAAATCTAACATCGCAATTGACACTAATTGGCATAGTTGTTGGCAGTCTTATCAGAAAGCAAAGGGCTGAATGGTTGAATGGGTTTAGAGAACTTGAATGGTAATAAGCATTTTTATATGCATCTTGAATTACTTTTGTGACCCAGACTAACAGGAACACTTTATTCTGACCTCATTCTTCAATGAATAGAAATTGTAGAAAGCATAATATGCAATGTATGTGATGACTGATTGTTTTTCAGGTAACCTTTTACAGCTATCTGCTCTGTTGCCTACTTCCCCCACTACTTCCCTTCCCAGTGCTCAAAAAAACCAAAGTACTGTAGATGTGTGGAATAAAAAGGAGATAACGACCACTAATGAATATTGAATTAGTTTATTTGAGTGGTTTATTGCCAAAAGCTTGAACATGTCGTAAGAGTTTAGGCTAAACTTAAGAAAAAGTATTCATTGAATTTATGGATAAAACAAAAAGACGACTGGGACTTGCTTCTTAATGGTCTTGGAGCAGGTGGCTGAATCAATGGGGATATGGATGAAACAGAATTGACTTTGAGTGGATAAGTTTTGAACTTGGGTGATGGATATATAGGGGGTTATTAAACCATTCTTTCTGTTTCTATGTATGTTTGCAGTTTTCCAGAACGGAAAGGTTGTTTGTTTTATATGCACGGTGACTTCACCCTCTGCTGTTGTCAGGTTTTTTTCCATACCTGCCAGTTCCTTTCCCGGATCTGCCTTTTCTCCCCCAGTCCCTTTTATCAAAAAGTACCCATCTAAAGTGAGAACTACATCACCTGACAAGCTAATCTGTGTGCTTATGTATACATGAGTTATTTTCTAGGCAGTGTGGATTTTAATAGGAGCTTTCTAAAGACACTGCCTTAATTAAAGGAATGGTTCTTAGGTTGGGAATTATAGTATTGGGGTGGGTCTTTGTGTCTATATGTGACTATATGTAGACCTCTCTTCATACTTACAGAAGGGTTAAGTGATAATTTTAGGTGTAATGTGATGATTGATCTTTCTTTCTTTCTTTCTTTCTTTCTTTCTTTCTTTCTTTCTTTCTTTCTGTCTGTCTTTCTGTCTGTCTGTCTTTCTGTCTTTCTGTCTGTCTTTCTGTCTTTCTTGACAGAGTTTTGCTCTTTTGCCCAGTCTGGAGTGAAGGGGCATGATCTCAGCTCACTGCAACCTCTGTCCCCCGGGTTCAAGTGATTCTCCTGCCTCGGCCCCCTGATTAGCTGGGATTATAGGTGCCTGCCACCATGCTTGGCTAATTTGTGTATTTTTAGTAAGAGACGGGGTTTCACCATGTTGACCAGGCTGGTTTTGAACTCCTGACCTCAGGTGATCTGCCTGCCTTGGACTCCCAAAGTGCTAGCATTACAGGCGTGAGCCACCGGCATGGCCTGATTTTAGTTCTTTATGTTAGTGGTAATGATGTCTTTTTCTTCTGTAGAAAAACTTTCCAAAAAGAAGTGCTTTTTTTAAGGACGTTTTAGAATGTGTTCAAAATATTGATCTTTGACTAAGGAGAGGAAGAAAAACCAAGATCATATTTCAGACTATTGTTTCTTTTCCCATGGTTTTGGCTTATCCTAAGAATTGACTTGACTTGTTCCCTTTTTTATTTCAAAGTAGCACTGTTTGAAATATTTTATATATTTTTTTATAGCTTTCTAAGGAATTAAACTCTAAAAACACTTTAACTGTTTTTTTGTTTTGTTTTGTTTGTTTGTTTTGATACAGAGTCTCGCTGTGTTGCCCAGGCTGGAGTGAAGTGGCACAATCTTAACTCACTACAACCTCTGCCTCCTGGGTTCAAGCAGTTCTTCTGCCTCAGCCTCCCTAGTAGCTGGGACTACAGGCGTGCGCCACCATGCCTGGCTGATTTTCGTATTTTTAGTAGAGATGGGGTTTCACTATGTTGGCCAGGCTGGTTTCGAATTTGTGACCTCGTGATACACCTGCCTTGGCCTCCCAAAGTGCTGGGATTACAGGTGTGAACCACTGTGCCCCGCCAACTGTTTTTTTTAAATTGTATCTTGGGACACCTTCAGGAGTAAATGTAGCTTGCTCATTATTTTTTTACCATTCCCAGTCATTTTCTACTCTTTCCTTATTAGTTTTCAGTTTGGCCATGTTCTGTGTACAGTTTCTGATAAGTGCTACCACAGCTGATACATATTAGACACACTGTTTTTCAAGACTCCTGGAAAAGTGCCAATCTTATTCTCCTTTCAGTTTGGGAGCACAGTTTCACAAATAATAAAATAGTCTTACTTTGTTTGCAGAATTAGAAGGATTTATCTAACAACTTGAATAGATAATTTTATTTTTGTAGACATGAAAGCGAAACCTTAGTATTGGGATATAATTTTAAGTAGCATTTTAAATTTATCTCGCAATTCTTTCTTATTGCCTGCCTTTCATTAAATGAGCTATAGTAAGTATGCGTGGGTGTATACGTGTGGGTGGTGATGAGATGTTTACCTCTGTGTGGATCCCTTGTAGATTTTGTATTGTAAAATTGCATAATGGAGTCCTTTATATAGCTAGAATAACTGTAATCTGCTATGGTAAGCGTATACGGATTTTTAAATACAACCATTATAAATACTTTATAGGACATTACAACTGAAAGTATTTTGACTTAAAAGTTGTTTTATTAGTCTTACAAAAACTATGTTGGAGAGTTGTTTTTTTTAAAAAAAGAACCATGTTGTCAGTGGTCAACAATCAAAGGTAAAAAACACTTAGCTGGAAAACATCCATTAAGATAATGGATTAAAAGATTAATTAATCCATTAAGATTAAGATAATGAAATAAAACATCCATTAAGATAATGAAAGTGAGCCACGATGCTTGTGTCCGTTTTGATATTTTAGTTTAAAACATAGCTTTTCAGTAATCCTATAATTATAAATATCAGTTAGATTTTCTAACTTAATTAGATAATTTTTATTTTAATACAATAGATACTTGTCAAGGATCTGTCGTTCTTCAAGATCAGGGCACTGTGCTAAGTTCTGCATGAGGGACATGAAGGAATAATGCCCGCCCTCGTGAACTTCCAGCCTAGTTTGGAGGTGTTGAGATTAATACAGTAATGATTGTAATATAAGGCTTATTCTGATAAGTACATTGAGATATAAAGTGTTACAGAAATTCAGAGCAAGGAAAGACCCAGCCCTATTTAGCAGTGGGCAAGGGGTGGTATGAGTGGGTGGTATTGGCAGGGGCAGGGGGCGTGAGGCAGAAAATCAAGAGCACACTGAACAAAATGAATAGGATGGGTGGCAGGTCACGGAAGATGGGTGGTAGAATTCTGTTAGGCTGAATTGGCTAGTCCAAGTTTAGAAAATAGTAGGACTAAAGTTTAGGAAATAGTACCTGTGCACATTTGCTGAATGTAAGAGAAAGTGGGAAGGAAAATGGAAATGATAGTTAGATTGTGACCATTAGTACAGAAGACCCAGAGGACCATGTGGAGAACTTAATTTTTTTTTTTTTTTTTTTTTTTTTAATTAAGCAACCAAAAGCCAAGAAGGATTTTGAACTGAGAAAACTTGTAAGACACAATAAAGCCACATTTGTAACTGGTCTGTGGAGGTGAATACAACTGTAGCAGGTTGGAGATAGGGCTTTGGGAAAGTTTTCTCGTTTGATGGGGTTGTCAGTAGTAAAAGCAATGGGAAGGAAGATAGTTCACATTCAGCTTAGAAGTTGATAACAGAATTTGGGGAGATAGACGAGAGAGATGTCAGGCAATAGTGGAAGGGAAAAGGACCAAACAAACAGCATTCAGTTATTGGCATGTGTGTTAGGCCGTTTCTCACACTGCTGTAAAGACATACCTGAGACTGGGTAATTTGTAAGAAAAAAGGTTTTAGTTGGCACATGCTTCTACAGGCTGTATAGGAAGCATAGCAGCATCTGCTTCTGGGGAGGCCTCAGGGAGCTTCCAATCATGGTGGAAGGCCACAGAGGAGCAGGCACCTCACATGGCGAGAACCAGAGTGAGCAGAGGTGGGGATGTGCCACACACTTTTAAATGACCAGATTTCACAGGAACTCAGAACAGGAGCTCACTAAGGAGATGGCCCAAGTCATTCATGAGGAATCCACCCCCATTTTTGCAGGACTTTTTCTTGGTTCAGCTAAGGATGGGGTTCTTTGTCCCACGGCCATGAAAATTCAGACCCACAGACAATTTGAATGGTGAGTAAGACAGGGTTTTATTGGGTGAAAAGGGAAAAAAAGGGAGGAACAGGGACTCTTAAAGGCCAGAGTCCTGCTAGAGTGCTTCCTGCCTGCAGTTTGAATGTTTGGTTCCACACAGGGAGATAGGAGGGGCCAGGTTCCTCCCTGCTGCAAACACGCGAACTTTCTGAGGCCCCACCCCAGTGTGCAGGCTGGTTGGAATTTTTCCAAGAACCCCCCCCCCCCCCCCCCACCTGGCTGTCTCATTCCCCTCCCCGTGAAGAAGTACATCTAACTGCCGTTAGAATAAGGACAAAGACCGATCTTAACTGCTTCCTGCTGACAGGGGATGCCGTTTTGGGGAAACTGCAGAGATCCCTCAAAGGCCTTAAGGGTTCCCAGCAGAAGGGGCCATCGTCAGAGTCTCTGGTTGCATGACCGTTTGGAGTTTGATGGCCGAGGGCAAGAACAGATAAACTGGGTTATTAGAAAACATGTATCAAAACAAAACAAGAGGAGGGGTAAAAATAGCTCAAAAATTAGGCCTTTTACCACTTTGCACAGGGAAAAGGAGGCCAAAAGCCCGACTGGTCAAGAAAACTTCACCCTTTTGCTAGCATGTTGGGCTTCTGGGTTCCCTTCCCCTGAGCCCAGTCCTAAGCCAACCCATTTAAGGTTTGGGAAATTAACTTTTTCCAGCTTGGAGGATGCATCTGAGGTGAGTGTATGGTAGTATAGAGACACAATTACCTATTTGTGAAGAGAGAACTAAGGAGGAGAAAGAAGAAAAGAAGGTGTTTGTTTTTGTTTCCCCCCAAAGGAGTCCCAGGGGTTCAGGATGCATTTGAAAGGGATACAGACTGAAGATGAATGGCTACCTATCTAGAAAGAGGGGAGCAGGCCTCCTTCGTTCTCTTCTTTTCCTGGCAGATACCCAGGGTAAGAGGGAGAGAAGGGAGAGCATCGTCTTTCCCTTCTTCTGTCCTTGCATCCCGAATCCCAGCAACCTTGGCAGGTGCTGCCATGGGTGTCAAATCAACTTGCACCCATGAAGCACGGGACCTAAAGGGTGAGAATCATCCAGTCTTACCCACGTATGCCGTATCTCCCTTGCTGTCAGTAGCTTTGAATTCTCTATGCCATGAATACTAACATGGCCTTTATCCATGAAACAGGAAGCTTTGGGTTGGCTTAACTGGCAAGAATCAGCCACGCTCACCTGTGCTGTGCCTTTTAACCTCTGTTGTCATCTGCCTCTGGATCCCTTATATCCAGTTTTCTTCCTAGGGCTTTGACCCGAAGCTTGGAATTGAGTCTGGAACACAAATGTGTCTCGGGGGCAGTTGTGTGGACTCCTTATCGTAAGCCAGACACTAAGGTGAAACTGTGGAACTGAGTCCACCTCCAACAAGGGAGAGAAAAGCATGTCTTGCGACACACCCAGATAACTGGCGGCTGTAGTTATGCTTGCTAGGATTTGGGTGCATGGTGCTTGGCTTTGGTTAGCTCCCTTTGTCTTTACCAAAAGGAAACCTAGGAGTGATGGGCATCCTATTTATTCCCATCACCTGGCAGGATTTACAGGATAATTGCTCAGAACTAGAATATTGACTCAGACTTTTACATTACCCATCCCTCTTGTTCTTTCTGAGCTGCAGCCAGAGATTACTGGTTGATTCACAGGAGCAAGCAGGGTTAGTTTTAAAATGTAGGTGAAAACTGAAAAACAACTAGTGAGTTTAGAATTTAATGACAAATGTAGGATAAGTTTTGGAATATAATTTCTCTCCAGTCCTCATTTTTGTTAAAAAAAGAATTATGATAGAACTGAGTGGTTTGCAAAGTAAACTTTACTCTGATACTTGGCCTGAATATTTGCATAAAGTGCAACAATAATAATTATCTCTACATAGGCCTTTTGGATTGGCTTTGATGGTATTCTGAGGAATCTCAGATAAGACCTTTTAAGCTGAGCCCAGCCATGGGTTTCTATCCTTAAATACTTGCGAGTTGGGTGATCCTCTCCTTTTAAGATCCCAAGATAAACTTGGAGCTCCTGGACCTGTTAGAAAGTGACATTCTTTTTTTTTTTTTTTGAGATGGAGTCTTACTCTGTCACCAGGCTGGAGTACAGTGGCATGATCTTGGCTCACTGCAGCCTCCGACTCCCAGGTTCAAGCAATTCTCCTGCCTCAGCTGCCCGAGTAGCTGGGATTACAGATGTGCGCTACCATGCCTAGCTAATTTTTGTACTTCTAGTAGAGACGAGGTTTCACCGTGTTGGCCAGTATGGTCTCCATCTCTTGACCTTGTGATCCACCCACCTCGGCCTCCCAAAATGCTGGGATTACAGGTGTGAACCACGACGCCCCGCCAGAAATTGACATTCTTTACTGACCACAGGTCAGTAACCCTGTACAGGTACTGCACAGACAAGGGTATGAAGCCAGTTTCCCCACTGGGCTTTTGTTGGCTCTGCAAGTCAAGATTGACTCCTTGAAAGGAAGCTACCTTTTCAGTCAAAGCCTTGGTAAATAACCACTTTCTCCAACTGTGTCCTGTTGCAAAGAAAAATGGATTCTTACTGCGCTGATACAAACAACTATGCTGTCATAAGTTAAGAACACTCACAGATCGTTTCCAAAGTCTAGAGGAACCAGGAAGAGAGAAACAAACATGCTCCAAACCTTCATCACAGGAGTGTATACCTTACTTAATTATTAAAGTCCGTAAATAGTTCAAAATAGGCCAGGTGCAGTGGCTCATGCCTGTAATCCCAGCACTTTGGGAGGCTGAGGCAGGCAGATCACCTGAGGTCAGCAGTTCGAGACCAGCCTGACCAACATGGAGAAACCCCATCTCTACTAAAACTAAAAATTAGCTGGACGTGGTGGCACATGCCTGTAATTCCAACTACTCAGGAGGCTGAGGCAGAAGAATTGCTTGAACCCGGAAGGCGGAGGTTGCAGTAAGCCGAGATTGTGCCACTGTACTCCAGCTTGGCTAGGCATCAAGAGCGAAACTCTGTCTCAAAAAAAAAAAAGGAAAGAAAAATAGTTCAAAATAAGTTTCCTTGACTCTGAAAAACTAAACAAGGATCAGCAATATGCCAAGCAGAAGTCAAAAAGTTTGCTTCAGGTTTCTGAGTTCACTCCATTAAGTTTTCTTGTTTTGCTTGATATTTGTGAATACTTCAGCTCTTTATGAGTCCTGTACTTTTTCCTCTATTTTAATGTTACAATCTCCAAAGTTACCAGAAGCCTGTATTTGAGAGGACGTGTTAAAGTTCTGTAGCTTATTATAAACCATCTTTTGAAAAGGATTAAAACAACACAATTGTCTCTGAATAGCTAAATTTTCAGGGTAGTTACAGTTAGAAACACAATTGACAAAGAAGTTTGGTTACCTCCATGGTTTACAATAACTTAACATAACAACCTTAATTATGATTGATAGCATATACTTGGACATTAGAATTTTAGAAATTCCATACAATTTGGGAACATATATTAGCATTATTCACAAAAATATAACCTAAAGAAGATTGAACATCATTTTGGCAATCCCATGTAACTAAACATGTTAAATAATCCTGTTTACCTCTTTTTTCTGAACATTCCAGGGGCCCTCTGGACTATCCAAAAAGCCAGGTGTCAGGAAAGACAATTTTGAAACTGAAGTTTGATTTTGAGAAGGCTGTTAAACGTTTAAGGTTTAAAACACTGTGTGTTATAAAATAGAATTCCAGATTACCATAAATTATTTGTTTTGCCAAAGTAATGACTCAGAAATTTTAAATAGGTAAAAACCTTTTATAACCCTTTACAAATTTTGCCAAAGAGCAGATTAGCACTTATGAAAACGTTGTTGTGTTTTTTTTTCCAATGCTCAATCTGCAGAAAAACCATGTAATACCTTTTGGAATATAGTCAATATGTTCACATAGAGAACCTCTTCTGCAAGATTCTTTTCCACAATTCTTCCACCACTTATTTGAACCTTCAGCTTTTTCCTAGTTTAAAACTGTCCTTTAACCTAGACAAAAGTTTATATTTTACTGTTTTTACATACCTTGCATGTAAATCTTAATTAAGTAGTCTTAATTACATGTTATAATGGTAACTCCTAACAATTTTTAACTTCAATTTAAAACTTGGGGCTGGGCACGTTGGCTGACGCCTGTAATTCCATCACTTTGGGAGGCCGAGGCAGGTGGATTACCTAAGGTCAGGAGTTCGAGACCAGCCTGACCAACATGGTGAACCCCTGTCTCTACTGAAAATACAAAAAATTAGCTGGGCATGGTGGCAGGTGCCTGTTATCCCAGCTACTTGGGAGGCTGAGGCAGGAGAATTGCTTGAACCCAGGAGGCGGTGCTTGCTGTGAGCCAAGATTGCACCACTGCACTCCAGCCTGTGTGACAGAGTGAGATTCCACCTCAAAAAACAAAAAACAAACAAACAAACTTGGTAAGTTGTTTTACTTGTTTAATTGTGTGCTAAGTGCTGCCAAGGTTTGCCTTCTTAATTAAGGTCATGGTTCATTCCATATGTCCCCAGGCCTTACCAGTTGTGAAGCCAGTAAGTCAAATAGTTCTCAAAACTCAAAAAGTAGTTTACAACCTGAAAACACTTAGCAAACTTTGTATCTAACCTGCATTATTTAGTCCACCTATTTACATTTTGACAACATCTGCTTTTTACCAATAATCCTTAAGGCTGTTTTTATTTCTCAATGATTAAAGTCACGTGAACTGTGCCCTATTTGACAGCACAGTGCAGTCAACAAAATCAGGAAGTTACTATTACTCCAGTATCACCATCTAGTTCACAAACTCTGTTCACATTCACTAAGGAGAGGGTCCTTGTACTGGGGAATAAATGCTGAAGTATTAAAGGGAAATCGGACAGGCCAGGCACAGTGGCTCATGCCCTGTAATCCCAGCACTTTGGGAGGCCGAGGCGGGTGGATCATGACGTCAGGAGTTTGAGACCAGCCTGACCAAGATGGGGAAACCCCGTCTCTACTGAAAAATACAAAAATTAGCCGGGCGCAGTGGCAGGCACCTGTAATCCCAGCTACTTGGGAGGCTGAGGCAGGAGAATTGCTTGAACCTGGGAGGCAGAGTGCAGTGAGCCGAGATCATACCACTGTACTCTAGCCTGGATAACAGAGCAAGACTCTGTCTCAAGAAAAAAAAGGGTAATAGGACATCATAAAATGTATTCTTTACTGCTCAGAAATGTTAACAGCTAGGGAATCTGGGTGAAGGGTATAAGGGAACTCCGTGTACTATTGCTATAACTTTTATGTATATCTGAAATTATTTTACAAGAAACGAACAAGATACAAAGAAATACTTCCCCAGGATGTTTATTAGAACAATAGAGGGTAACTATACCATTTTTCTATTTCTTATTAGGTGCAATAAAAGGATACTGGTAACTGTAAGCTTAACAGTTAAAAGTAAGGTCATGGCAGTGGCTTACAGGGCTGATAAGTGCCCTGTATACTCTCTACAAGTGCCAGTGCATGCTTGATTATGACTAACCTAATGGATAGTTTTTTTGTTGCTTTTTTTTTTTTTAAACCAGGGTCTTCCTTGAGATGTAATGGGCATAGAGTAAATGGCTGATTGTTAGCTTATTCCCTGGATGGATGTGATGAGTGGGTCTGGGGCATCAGTTTCTATATCTCACCTTTACCTATCAAAGAAATTGGGACAAACCACGATAGAAAACAAATGAAAAGAAAAAAGAGTTTTATTGTTCATGCTTACAAAAGAATCCTGTTAATAGATTTGTAATCCATCAATTATTTTGGTAATAAAATTGTAGTAGCAAATAAATTTAAGATACAAACATAAAACTATTAAATATGTTATTTGTATTATAATGTAAAAATATAATTAATATTTTAGTATGTACATATTAGGACTAATGTCACTGGTGGCCACAGAGGCTAAAAAACAGAATGCAAACCTGCTGGAAAATCCTTGGTAAATAGGAGCATAGAAAACAGAATATCAAATACGTTTATTGTTGGCCAGGAGAAATGGACTACTAGGGGAAATTCTGAGTGCCTAAGGATAGTAGTAGAATGCTAAACAGCTCACAGATAATAATATAAGGTAGGTTGGATTCACAAGAAACAGCACATCACAGTCGCAATATATGGGAATTAGGAAAAGGAAATACGTAATCATTTTTATGGAAGTCTTATAGTCCACTTAGATAATAGATGTGTTCTGTGGTGGTAAACCACCAGCTTAGGTAATGGGATTTATTGGGGGACATCAGTGGTAGCAAAATACATATGAAAAGCAAAAGAAATACTAATAGGAATCTGATGAAATTAAGAGGATAAATAATGGAAGAGATTAATGGAAGCACAAGAAAAATTGAAGAACAGTAAAAGTAGGTATGCTTGGAAAAGGAGAAAAATAGATCTCTAATAATCATTTTTGTGGGAGGAGTATAGAGCATCACTAAGTTGAACTGCTAGCAACAACCAGCATTTACTGAGGGCTTATTATGTACTAGGTGCTGTTCTAAGGGCTTGACTTCATTCCTCACAACCACTCCATGAATATGCATTTTACATATGAGAAAATGGAGACATGAACACATAGGTAACTTGTGGAACTGAGGTTCAAACACAAGCATTGTGACTATTGACAACAATACTGCATAGAAATGCAGGATTCCACCACGATCAGGTAGGGGAGGGAAAGGCAGTTTCAGTTGTTCTCTATGTAAGGAACTCATCTACCTGGAGTTATTCACTAAGCTGATATAATTTACAGTGTGATCTGCAGAGAATGACCTTATCACACCAATCCAAAAGAAACTACTACTATAATTAAACTGTGGGCAAAATAATGTAGGATATTTTTGTAAACCGTAAAACTGAAATTAAAGTTGTTACTGATCAATTAATGAGGTGATAATTAAACAGAAACTAGCCAACCTGACTGATTGTAGACCAGTACCTAAAATTTGTTTTTGCAATTCACATCCTTTGAGATATATTTAATTACATTTATAACACATGAATATTTAGTATAATCTTTTGTGACAGATTGACAGGTCTTCACCATCACTGTGTGTAATTCCTCATGATGTTTTTGTCATTATTACATATATATTTGGGAGATAAGGGCTGTTTCCAAGGTGATGGGGATAAAGAGCAAACTTACAAAAACTGGTTGCCTCCTTTTGTTTGTATAAACCACCATCTCATTTCCCTGTGGAAGGTCACTAGAGGTATGATAGCTCTATTTTGAAATAGTATTTTAGGAAATAGGAGAGCAGGGTAAAGAAAGCCTCCCCTTTTTGTGTTATCTTAAGGCTTAAAACTGTGTTATAGTTTCTACTAAAACATTAAGAATCATTAATTATTATAACAGCATTAAATTGTTTGAGTTTTGTCATGCTTTGCCTAGAAATAAGTGTTGAAGTGAGTGACTTAGCAGCGTTATTAGATCTATTAAATAATTGGAAATTTATGTGCTTATTGTCAGCATCTTGGCCTTTTAGAATTTTAAAGTATGTTTGTGCTTCACATCTCTAGTTGCAGTTTATGTAGAATTTAGTGAACTATAATAACGTTGGATGGTGGTAATATCACAATTTAATTAACTGCATAGAATACAAAGTTCTTTGTTAATGGGAAATGGGATATACCTCATCTATTTGATATATAATTTAATAATCATACTTTTTGTTAGCAGTAGTTAAGTGATAAGAACTAAAAAGAGCCAATAAACATCTCCATCTCTAAAACAGTCTTACAAGTATGCAGTGAGCATCTACTGTATACAAGCACTATGTCTTCATATTTAGATTACATTTGCTATTTTGCTTTTAACATGCGAACTTGGCCGGGCGCGGTGGCTCAAGCCTGTAATCCCAGCGCTTTGGGAGGCCGAGACGGGCGGATCACGAGGTCAGGAGATCAAGACCATCCTGGCTAACCCGGTGAAACCCCGTCTCTACTAAAAAATACAAAAATCTAGCTGGGCGAGGTGGCGGGCGCCTGTAGTCCCAGCTACTCTGGAGTCTCGAGGCAGGAGAATGGCGTGAACCCGGGAGGCGGAGCTTGCAGTGAGCTGAGATCCGGCCACTGCACTCCAGCCTGGGCGGCAGAGCGAGACTCCGCCTCAAAAAAAAAAAAAAAAAAAAAAAAAAAAAACCATGCGAACTTAAGTGAAATACTCTAAGGAGTATTGCAAAGTAATTGCCCCTATAAATTACATAATTTATATGGCTCTTTAATTTTTTTAGATTTAAAATGGGAGGAGGAGAGCATTGAATTGGAGTGTATTATTTCTAGGATTCTTTCTAGACCACAAGTTGAATCAGAAAACTGTGGCTCATGCCTGTAATCTCAGCACTTTGGAAGGCTCAGGTGGGAGGATTGCTTGAGGCCAGGAGATCAAGACCAGCCTGGTCACATAGTGAGACCACACCTCTACAACAACAACAAAAATTAGCCAGGCATGGTGGCAAATGTCTGTAATCCCAGCCACTCAACCAGCTGACATGGGCAAATTGCTTGAGCCCAGGGTGTTGAGGCTGTAGTGAGCTGGATCCCACCACTGCTTTCCAGCCTGGGTGACAGAGTGAGACTCTGTCTCCAAAACAAAACAAAGCAATCACAAACATACAGATCTTTTTCCACATTTTGTGCAGAACAGTAACTTTTAAGATACACCATGAAAGCCTATTAAAGAAGCAGGAACTAGTTATTCCTTTCTGAGAATTAGTTATAACTTGACCAGCAAATCGGTTTTTTATCCTTCATATCGTCTTCAGAAGTAGAAGCAAGACATATGATCAAAGTCTTTTTAAAAATAGTGGAGTAGGCCGGGCGCGGTGGCTCAAGCCTGTAATCCCAGCACTTTGGGAGGCCGAGACGGGCGGATCACGAGGTCAGGAGATCAAGACCATCCTGGCTAACACGGCGAAACCCCGTCTCTACTAAAAAAAAAAAATACAAAAAAAAAAAAAATAAATAGTGGAATACCTGGATTTTTGTTTTATATTTTCACTCTACACAATGCTAATCTCCTTAACATTTGATGACAAAGAAAGAACTTAGAATTTGTGTATGACAAAAAGGATGACTTAGGAGGTGAATCAAAAACACTTTTTACAGCCTCTGTCTTCCTAAAGTTTATTATTTTTGGAAATGGTTTTTTGGCAAATATTTTGTTTTGTAAATTTTACATTTCTAAAATTGAATAAAATTAAATGTTTAGCAGGTGCTTGTTGTAATAGAAGCTATGATATTTTAACTATGTCATGAGGTATCTCTGAGGAAGTGTTTCTTTTTTGTTTTTGAATGGTAAAGGATGTCAGTAATATCTCTCAAATGTCAAATTAACTTAGGGTGTGTACTTTCTTTTTCCCTATGATGACGTAGATAGGAAAATCGAATGTTCCAAACAACTCATGGAAAATGTTCCACTTCAGCGTTGTTTGTACCACAAATGCAGTGAAATGCTTTTAATGGAATCCAGAGTGATAGGTGCATTATGACATGTGGGGAGATGCCTTCTTGAAATAGGACATAAATCATGAGGTTTTTTTTTTTTTTTTGGTTGTGTGTTTTTTTTCTTTCCTGAGACAGAGTCTCGCTCTGTTGCGCAGGCTGGAGTGCAGTGGCATGGTCTTGGCTCACTACAGCCTCCACCTCCTGGGTTCAAGCAGTTCTCCTGTCTCAGCCTCTTGAGTAGCTGCGATTACAGGTGCCCGCCACCATGCCCAGCTAATTTTTGTATTTTTAGTAGAGACAAAGTTTCACCATGTTGGCCAGACTAGTCTTGAACTCTTGACCTCAAGCGTTCTGCCCACTTCAGCCTCCCAAAGTGCTGGGATTACAGGCGTGACCACTGTGCCCTGCCAAATCATGTTTTTGAACTTGTTTTGAATATTGTGTGTGTGTGTGTGTGTGTGTGTGTGTGTGTGTGTATATATATATTTTTTTTTTAATGGAGTCTTGCTCTGTTGCCCAGGCTAGAGTGCAATGGCACGATCTCAGCTTTTTGCACCCTCCAACTCCTGGGTTCCAGTGACTCTATCCTCCTGAGCTGCTGGGATTACAGACACCTGCCACCACACACAGCTAATTTTTGTATTTTTATAGAGATAGGGTTTCAGCGTCTTGGCCAGGCTGCTCTCGAACTCCTGGCCTCGTAATTTACCCACCTTGGCCTTACAAAGTGCTGGGATTACAGGTGCCTATGCCACTGTGCCCAGCCCATATTATGTATATTCTTTTCTTCTTCTTCTTCTTTTTTTTTGAGATGGAGTTTTGCTCTTGTTGTCCAGACTAGAGTGCAATGGTGGAACTCGGCTCACCGCAACCTCTGCCTTCCAGGTTCAAGCAATTCTCCTGCCTCAGCCTCCCGAGTAGCTGGGATTACAGGCATGAGCCACCACGCCCGGCTAATTTTGTATTTTTGGTAGAGAACGGGGTTTCTCCATTTTGGGCAGGCTGGTCTCGAACTCCAGTCTCAGGTGATCTGCCCGCCTTGGCCTCCCAAAGTGCTGGGATTACAGGCGTGAGCCACCGTGCCTGCTCCTGTCATGTATATTCTTATTATAAATAATTTTCAACCAAACTGATCTGTTCGGTTAAGCTGGAGAAAGTTTTCAGAAAATAGAGTACATTGAGATGAATTTCATGAACTGTACCCACCAAAGCCTTGTCCTAGTTAATTCAAATTTATAATGCCAATACTTTAAATTAGCATTTAGCTTTTAAGTGGTGGTGGAATGGTGAGACGCATGATGTTTTTATACCAACCACTGCGTGCTCCATGTCTTTTTTGGAGTTTACACTTTTCAAAAACAGGTGGCATTTCCATGTGTTTATTTCCCCTTTATCTCGGTTTTAGTGAGTGATTGGTTTCATCTTTACAAAGATTATTCTGGCTGTAGTGGGGAGAACCAGTTGGAGATATGGAAGATGTATGTGGGGAGGCCAGAGTATCGTGGCAGTAGGCCTCAGAGATGCAGTGGCCGGGGTTTGGGCTAAGGTGTTATCGGTGGAGACGGAGAGAATTCGCGGTATTTGAGAACCACTGCAGCCTCCATTATTTCTAATTCTGTGTCCTCTACCCTTCTCTGTCATCTCTCCACTGCCTCCCAGTCCCTTCCACGGTGCCCCCTGTATTGCCCACTTGCAGACCAACAGCCTTTTGTATCAGCCTTTTCTGGAATGTTCCAGTAATTACTTACCCTAACTAAAACCTTAGGGTAGTTTTGTTCTCGTACCACATGCACCTCCAAGACAGGAGGTGGGATTACTTTCCCTCCTCGTGTCATTCAGTACCACTGTTCCACTCTTTCTTGTAAGCCCTTTCTTTTTTGAAATCACATCATCAGTCTTCACTACCTCATCTTCCTCTTGGCAACCTTCAGTCCCCTTCCCTGTATCCCTCTCCCTGCATGTGAAGACCAGCAGCCAGTTCCTGGTCTGTCTCTCTGTCTCCATACAATCATTATTCCCTGTATTTTCTCTCCATTCACAGACACCACTCCTGTTTTTACATCCTTTATCCAGTTTAGATTCCCTGGCCTGGCATTATAGTCACTCACTCATGAATACCCTTAACTGCTTACTCCTTCGTTCTTCCACGGCCGGCTGGGCATCCTACACTGGGCAGCAGGGTTGCTGTTTCTCTGATAACTTCTCCTCCCTTTTCCTCAGGGACTCCTTCCTGTCTTCACATGTCCCATGTTCCTGCTCCAGCTGACACTACTTGTGTATGTCCCTCTTCTCTACACCACCAGGGCTCTAGATCTGATCACCATGACTTTTAGTTTTATTTCCTCTAATTCATTGTCCAAGCTATAGCCTGAATGATCTTTCAAAAATAGACAGTGTGGCTCACGCCTGTAATCCCAGCACTTGGGGAGGCCGAGGTGGGCGGAGGTCAGGAGTTCAAGACCAGCCTGGCCAACATGGTGAAACCCTGTCTCTACTAAAAATACAAAATATTAGCCAGGCATGGTGGTGTACACCTGTAATCCCAGCTACTCAGGAGGCTACGGTGAGAGAATCATTGGAACCTAGGCAGTGGAGTTTGTAGTGAGCCAAGACTGTGCTGTTGTACTCCAGCCTGGGTGAGAGAGTGAGACTCCACCAAAAAAAAATAAAAAAAAAAAGGACAGCAGTCAATGGCACTCTGCAGGTGGAACCCATTCATATTTCCCACTCCTGTCCCTGTTCTTCAAGAACCAGCCTCCCCTTCTCCTCTCTGCTCCATCCACACTGGTTTCAAACCAGTTCAGCTCTTTCTCACCTCAGGGTTTTCTTGTTTTTGTTTTTTTAAATATGATATTCCTTCTAGAATATTCCCACACACCCATCACTAGCACGCCTAACTAATTCCTATTCACCCTTCCAGTCTTTGCTCAAGATCACCTCCTCAGAGAGGTCCTTCTTTCTGCTGACAGGTAAAGAATAATGAGAATTCAGAAGAAGCTGTAGAAATCGGCTGGGCGTGGTGGCTCATGCCTGTAATCCCAGCACTTTGGGAGACCGAGGCGGGCGGATCACTTGAGGTCAGAAGTTCGAGACCAGCCTGGCCAACATGGTGAAACCCCATCTCTAGTACAAATACAAAAATTAGCCAGGTGTGGTGGTGGGCGCCTGTAATCCCAGCTACTCGGGAAGCTGAGGTAGGAGAATTGCGTGAACCTGGGAGGCAGAGGCTGCAGTGAGCTGATATTGTACCTCTGTACTCTAGCCTGGGCAACAGAGCGAGACTTTGTCTCAAAAAGAAAAAAAAGAAAAGAAAAGAAGTTGCTGAATATTTGTGACTTTTCACAATACAGTTTTAGTAACCAGATTATAGGAGGTTATGGGGAAAGGTGTACGGTAAGAAAATAGCTACAGAGAACTTGTTCTAGAATCTGTCAGAGAAAGGAAGAGACATGGAGCTGCGGAGTTCTGCACGTGTTTGAAAGCAGAGGCGAGGCTCCAGTGTAGACTGAAAGCTGGAGAACAGGGAATTTAAAAGGATTAACTAAGAAGCAGAGAGGGCATGAGATGTGAGTAAAGGAAAGAGCATGGCTGATGAGGGAAGCAAATAAGAGGACTTGGGCTTATGGCTTCGATTTTGGTAAAGAGAAGTTGTCGTCTGCTGAGAGTGCGGGTCAGGCTTCTAATTAATGTAAGTTTGGTGCACTTGAATCCTTGGTCGATATAAGGGCAAATTATAAAATCTTTGTTTACGTTAGTGTTGCTGCTAAACACCTCTAGTGTTGTGTCTTTGGATGGTTTATGAAATACAGAGTTTTTTGCATAATTTAAAATATTCCAGTGTTTTCACAGTGCTAAGACATTTTGATAATATTGTCTCTGCCTTGAAAGGAGCAGATTTTACTTGTGCCTCAGGATATTATGTCATTGATCACTTCACTTTTGGTCTATTTTTCTTTTTATCCCCACACTGAATTTGATTTGTTAGCTTTTATTGTCACTTAAAGGAAAAATCTTAAAAAGTTCTAACCTCAAACAGAGGTATGTGAGCAAAAAACTCACTTTATAATATTAGAAATAGCCATGTTAGAAATTAAATGTCTGTGGCCGGATGTGGTGACTCATGCCTGTAATCTCAGCACTTTGGGAGGCCAAGGTGGGAGGATTGCTTGAGCCCGGAAATTCGGAACCAGCCCTGGCAACATAGTGAGAACCTGTTTCTCCAAAATAAACAAATAAATGAATAAATCTGGAGGTGGTAGCTTGTACCTGTAGTCCCAGCTACACGGGAGGCTGAGGTGAGAGGATCACTTGAGCCTGGGAGGGCAAGGCTCAGTGAGCCATGATCATGCCACTGCACTCCAGCCTGGGTGACAGAGTGAGGCCCTGTCTCAAAAAAACTAACAAAGGGCTGAGTGCAGTGGCTCACACCTGTAATCCTAGCACTTTGGGAGGCTGAGGCAGTGGATCACCTGAGGTCAGGAGTTCGAGACCAGCCTGGCCAACATGGAGAAACCCTGTCTCTACTAAAAATACAAAAATTACCCAGTCTTGGTGGCATGTGCCTGTAATCCCAGCCACTCGGGAGGCTGAGGCAGGAGAATCACTTGAACCTGGGAGACAGAGGTTGCAGTGAGCCAAGAATACGCCTTTGCATTCCAGCCTGGGCAACAAGAGCAAAACTCTATCTCAAAGAAAAGCAAAAAACAAAAAACAAAAAAACAAAAAACCACAAAGAAATTAACCATCTAAATACATCTGAAATAAAAGGGCTTTGTAACTACAGAATTATAGATGTAGCAGAGATATTTGACCTTGTTAGTTCAGGTCTCTCTTTTTCAGATGAGGAAGAGAGATTATCTGAAACACATTGTAAAATTTGGTGTTATAGTTGAAGTCTGTAAATGAGAAATAGAAATTAGTATCCACCTGTTAACTAAAATGCAGTTTTGAAAAAACAGCTACTATTTATTGTGTGCCTACTAGTGAGAGGTCTGAAGTGGCTGCTGATTGCATATTATAATGACAGAGAAAATGAGCACACTTCACTTGAAAAAATTTTTTAGAGCAGACGTAGTGACGCGTGCCTGTAATCCCAGTATTTTGGAAGGCCGTGGTGGGCCAATCATCTGAGGTCAGGAGTTTGCAACTAGCCTGACCAACATAGTGAAACACCATCTCTACTAAAAATGCAAAAATTAGCCGGGCCTGGTGGCAGGCGCCTGTAATTCCCGCTACTCAGGAGGCTGAGACATGAGAATCACCTGAACCCAGGAGGTGGACGGAGGTTGCAATGAGCTAAGATCGCACCACTGTACTCCAGCCTGGTCCATATAGTGAGACTCTGTCGCAAAAAAAAAAAAAAAAAAAAAATTAAAGTACCGTTTGTATATACGGTAAAAAGTCCAAATGGATTTGTGGTGAAAAACAAGCCTCCCTTTCATCCCTGTTCCTTAGCTACTCTGTTCCTCTTAAGCATTTGTCCAGAGATACTCTTTGCATTTAAAAACACACACGTATATTTTTTTTTAAAAAAAGATAGCACACTGTATACACTATTCTGTATTTTCTTGAAAATGGTTTCAAATCAATATGTATAGAGATGACTTTTTTAAAAGAAGGGGCACTACGTTTTTACATTCTACAGAATCTATATTTATTTGTTATACTTTAAGGATACTTTTGCTGGGTATAAAATTGGGAGACATTTCCTTTTTTTAGTACTTAGACCATATTGCTGTGTGGTCTTCTGTATCTGTGTTGCTTTTGAGAAATTAGGCTGACCTGAGTTTTTTTCCTTTCTTATACATGATTTCTTATTTCTTATTTATTTATTTATCTATTTTTTGAGATGGAGTCTCACTCTATTGTGCAGGCTGAAGTGCAGTGGCGTGATCTCAGCTCACTGCAACCTCTGCCTCCCAGGTTCAATCAATTCTTCTGCCTCAGCCTCCCGAGTAGCTGGGACTACAGATGTGTACCACCACACCCGGCTAATTTTTGTATTTTTAGTTGAGATGGGGTTTCAGCATGTTGGTCAGACTGGTCTCAAACTCCTGACCTCGTGATCCTCCCACCTCGGCCTCCCAAAGTGCTAGGATTACAGGCATGAGCCACTGTGCCTGGCCCATGATTTTTTTATTTCTAACTTAATACCTCCACACTTTCTTTTCAGTCTTTGTCTTTTCCTTTTCCTTTTCCTTTTTGTCTTCTCTTCTCTTTTCTTCTCTTCTCTTCTCTTCCTTTCTTCTTTTTTTTTTTTGGACAGCATTTTGCTCTGTCATCCAGCCTGGAGTGCAGTGGCAAAATCATGGTTCAGTGTAGCTTGGAAGGCTTGGGCTCAAGCAATCTCCCCCTGCCTCAGACTCCTGAGTAGCTGGGACTACAGGCACTGGCCATCGTGCCTGGCTAATTAAAAACATTTTTTTTTTTGTAGACTGGGTCTCACTTTGTTGCCCAGGCTGGTTTCAAACTCCGGGCTTCAAGCAGTGCTCCTGCCTGGGCCTTCCAAAGTGCTGGGCTTACAAGCGTGAGCCACCATGCCTGGCCATGATTCTTTCTTTAGCCTTAAAGTTCTATAAACATAATCAATCCACAAATTCCAGATTTTATTTATTTTGACAGGTTTTATCCTATTATATATCTTTGAATGTACATTTGTTCTTTTTGCTTTGTGAGCCTCTTTGGAGAGTTACATATTCTTTCTACCCTGCTTCCTCCTCTATATCTGTTGTCTTCTCAGTAAATTGGTTTTATATTGTTAGTCTTATCTGTTTCATTTTATATGATTTCTCTGGTCCTTATCTTTCTTTTTAGTCACGTTTATTCTATTTTTGGTTGCTTCTTAATGTGGCTTTTATCTCAATAATGTTATTTTTCTCTCCATTTTTTTCTGAGTTCTATCAGCTTGACTTTCATTTCCTTCTGTTGTTGTATAATCTCGTCTTTGAACCTTTGTTTTTCTTCTTTGAGCTCTTTTTTTTTTTAAGAGGGGTCACATTTCCTATGGTTGCCTTTGAGACTTTGGAGAACTATTTATCTGAACTCTTCCTGTGTTTCTTTGAGTAGTTCTTGTGTTATATGCTGCTGATTTACCTCTTTCTGAGGTTTTTTTTTTTTCCAAATTGTATGCAGACATCCAGTATTGGTTGTTTTCTGAGTGTTGTTTATGTTGAAATAGGGCGGGAGGATGGGTGAAGCAGGCTACAGCCTTTTTTTTTTTTTTTTTTTTTTTTTTTTTTTTTTTTTGACTTATTACTTGGTCATTTCTCACCAAATCTGTTATTTAGTTTGAAAGGGTAGGCTGGTTCTTCATGTCAGAGTCTATCACGAAATGCTACCTCCACTCCACATCTGCCCCTTCAATCACCCTTGACTGAAGAGTTGCATGTGCACAGTGGATCTGGCATAGTAACAAGGATTCTTTGGTTCAGCCAGCCCAGCTTTCTCTGGTATTAACCCGTGGTTCAAAGAGACATTCTCTACTTCTCCTATGGCCTATATTTCCATCTGGATTCCCCGCTTGGATGCAGGCATCAGTAGAATCACTGTACCTCTTATTCGGAATTATGTATCTGTGTATCGCTGGAAGCCTGAGAAGGCCTGTGATGGCTTTCTGCACACTCCCTGTCGCCACTTAGTACTGGCAGATAGGTTTCAGCTTCTGATTTGGAGTCATGATGGCTTCCTTGTTTCAGTTATGTAGTGAAGTTGCAAATTTCTACTCATGATTCATTATGTAGATGACAAAATGTACTGTATTTTCTATCACCTATCGTCTTCGTCAGAGGCCCTCTACCTTTGGTAGTGGATGGTGGGAAGAAAAATATGAGAGTAAACAGGATCCTGGCCTCTGTTGGTTTAAACAGTCTCTTTGGGGTAATGTGTTTCAGTTTTCTTCTATCCCCAGCTTCCACTGAGGTGAGGTCTGGGAGCAGTGAGGGGGGCCTTTGGGAATGATGGTCAGATCTGCCTCACGGTGCTGGCGTGGGGAGAACGTAGACTCACACGTAGTCCCCCTAAGGCTTTGCTACGAGGGCCTGGGTTGGTAACCACTGAGAAATGACTCTCTCTGTTTAAGCTCTGAAAGCCTTGAGGAGGCTTCTGCTGTCCTTAAATCTACTACGGTCGGCCCTCTGTATCCATGGGCTTCGTGTCTGTGGCTCCAACCAACTGCAGATATTTGGGGTAGGGGGGCGGGGAGGGAAAGATTTGGATCTGTACTGAATAGTGCAGCCTTTTTTTCCCCTGCCTTTATTCCCTAAACAATAGAGTATAACAACGATTTAGATAGCATTTACATTGTATTAGGTATTATAATTCAAAGATATTATAGGTAATCTAGAGATGATTCAAAGTATATGGAAGAATGTGCATGGGTTAGATGCAAATACTAGCCCATTTTCTATCAGGGACTTGAACATCCCCGGATTTTGGTATCTGCAGGGCGGGGCGGGAGTAGTGCTCCTGGAACCCGTCTCCCATGGATTCCAAGGATCAACTGTATTTGCCTGCAATCGTGGTGTTCCCCATACTGTGTGGTCTTCATCCTGACCCAGATCTTCACTGGTCAGAGCTTCTGGATTCCTATCATGATGTACTTGGGTTATTTGCCCAGCCCCTCCCTCCAGCCATGCTGTGCTGTTGCTGCCACGCCATATTCAGAATGCCACAAAACTGAGCCCTGGGCTTCACTGCAAGCCTGCAGCCTCCCTTACACTGTGTCCCAGAAGCAGACCTCTCCCCTGGATATTTTTAGGGCACCTGATACATGTCAGAATGTTTTCAGCAATCTTTGTCCACTGCCACTCCCGACCTGTCCCCAAGGGTCCAGCAGAAGGGGAAATAGTGAGGTCTCTGATAATCTGATTTTAATGAGTATCTTTTAAGAGAAATAAGTGATAGTGGGGGAATTGTTAGGGATCATATATCATGGTTCTGCTGCAGGTTTATTTGGAAACTTGAGCAAGCTTAAGTATCCCCTTGTTAGGTTGTCTACCATATAATAATGTCATCTGTAAGCCTCTCATATTAAAGAGTTAGGGAATAAGCATCAGTGAGTGAAAGGAAGAAAACCATGGTACTTTCATTTTAAATTAGCTATGATTTTTAAATTTCCATTACTTTTATATTTATTTGGAAATTTTTTTTTTTCTTTTACGAGTATCCCTGTTTTGAAAGATTATGGGTCTTTTTTTGCATATTCATGAAAGATGACTGGATGAAGTCAGTCATTTATGATTGACAGAAATATGACAGAACTTTGCAAAGTTTGAATGGACTTTTGATATTCAACACCAAAGAATTCTGTCTAATTAAAGCTTCTGTTTAATTAAGATAACAATGCATAGTCCTTCATTAAAATTAACAGAGAAAAAGTTCTTCCTTGGTCCTTGGAGAGGATATTATATGCAAGCCCTGTTGTGTGGGTTGCAAGATGTCACTGGAATTTATATGCATTACTTGTCTAATTGCAGTAAATGTAGCATGTCCAGATAGGTTTCGAGTTAGAAGGCTGTTTGTTACTTACGGAAATCACTTGAAGCCTCAGTACCCAGAGGCAGCTGTTCACAGGTCCTTCACCTCTCCCCAGAGATGACTGGGAAGACGCTGTTGTTGGACCCTGTCTTTCATGGCTGGAGCAGTAAACATGACAGGTTGTTTGGGAGCCATCTGTTTAAAATGGCTGCTGCTTTGTATGCAGCAATGAACTTGAGATCAGTTTGCTGTCTTTCTTCATGGTAATGGTCTTATTTGGTGTCACAACAGGTGGAAGTTGATGGGTCGAAACTAAATGTGACCAGCACGTGGAACCTGGCTTTGCCCTTATTGTCCGTCAGCGTTGATGGCACTCAGAGGACTGTCCAGGTGAGTGTTGTAAGGATTTCCTTAGAAGGCCTCCTCAAGTCCAGAATCCTTGTCAGCACTTGTGTGGCTAATACTTACAGCTACAGGAGGGAAAAGCTGTATTTTATTCACCTTATGCTTTTTATAGTCGAAAACTTTTTCTTATCGTAGAGGATCTTAAGTGTTAACCTGAGCAATTAATGTTTTGTTTTTTCAGACAGTCCAAAAAGGTTCATGTATTGTACTTTGTTGTAAACAAGGAATTCTGCATGCTTTTCTAAAAATACTCGATTAGCTGTTTTTTCCCCCCCTCTGTGGGTTTTTAGTTGTAAAATACAACTTACTTTGTTACCTTTCTTTTCTGTGCAGTTGAAATTACGTAGTGTTAGGCTAGCAAAACACACGTTATTCAGGTTGACCTTCCACGGCTCACTGATGTCCTTTAAAAATTTAGTAATCTTAACTTATTAATCTTTCTTTTCACCTCAATATAAAATGTCCTGCCTTGAGGAGATGCCTTGGAACCCAGAGTCGATAGAATGTTTTTTGTAACCTGTGACTTCCATTTTAAAGTAGAAAAGTTATGAAAAGAGATTCTGCCAAAATCCTTCACCTTGCCTCCTATTTGAGGTTTAGTGTTTTAGAAAAACAAAAAAACAAAAAATCATGGAACATGTGGCTATCACAGGCTAATAAAAATCTAGTCCCACCCATAGCATTAAATGCTCATTCTTTGTTCTTTTTTATGAAAATGATCTTAACTTGATTTTATACAGGAAACTGGTTTTAAAACCCTTGAGAAATCAGGATAATCACAGATAAGACTACTTACTCCATACCTGATTCTCATCTACCTCTATGAGAGACTGGGGCAGAGGATTTCAGAATCCACAAAAAATATATGATGACTCAACTGATTTCTAAGTCAGTTTCAATTGATGTATATTATCTCTATGGTTCCAAGTAACCTTGAACTCTTGGTAATGAGCCCTATATTTTAACTTTGGTTTTATGACTTGTCCCCATATATTTTTTCTCATTTTTTAAATTTTCTAACTCCTGTCTTTTCTCATATTTTATAACTTATATTATATAACTTTATATAATATTATATCAGAATAAATAATGAGGTGAAATATTTTAAGACCGTTGAAAAAAATGTCACTACGTAATTTCACATTACTGAGATCCATGTATTATTGTGTCTTTAAAAACTGTGGTGCCTGGGTGCGTTGGCTCATGCCTGTAATCCCAGCACTTTGGGAGGCCAAGGCAGGCGGATCACCTGAGGTCAAGAGTTCCAGACTAGCCTGGCCAACATGGTGAAACCCCATCTCCACTAAAAATGTAAAAATTAGCCAGATGTGGTGGCAGGCATCTGTATTCCCAGCTCCTCGGGAGGCTAGGGCAGGAGAATTGCTTGAACCTGGGAGGTGGAGGTTATGATGAGCCAGGATTACGCCATTGCACTGCAGCCTGGGCAACAGAACAAGACTCTGTCTTAAAAATAAAACAAAAACAAATAAACAACCACAACAAAACTGGTTTTGTTGTTCTGGTTTATGTTCGATAGACTCTATAGTGCATTGAATGTGTTACGGCCCAGGTATTTGTCAGAGGGACATAGTGTTAACTCTCAGTAGTCAGAAGAAAGAGGTGCAAAGTCCGGTTATGCAGATTTTTTCTATTGTGATACTTTCATCATCCTTTTCAGTGACTGTGCAGATAGTTGCCTTGGTGGCACTTTTACATGTAGAATTTATAGCTAGATTAATATGGATATATATGTAGAATAATCAAAAATATTTTCCCTAGTGTAGGGATCATGTTCGGTAAATCCCTTGTTAATCTTGTACGTACTTTGCTACAAAAAGAATTAATGTGTCTGAAATAAGTGACCCCTTAAAGGCAGATCCCTTGACTCTTAGGAAGAGGTCATTGCATCAAGTTAAGTACTCTCTAATTGAAAGGAAATAAACTCAGTGAGGTAAATGGTGTACTAGGAAAAAAAAGTCATTTACCTAAAAAAAAAAAAAAAAAGGTAAGGAGAGTTTTTCCTTATGAAAGGGGGTAGATTTTATTTACTTTCTGTAGGCATTAGCATTGTGTTGACTCTTTCCAAAAATGTAATGTGGCCTCTGTGAAAATAATAACAATTATAGTAACAATAAATAACACAGTGCTTACTGTGTATCAGGTGTAGTTTTAAACATAGTACAGATATGAACTTCTTTGATCCTCACAATTGTATGAAGTAGGTGCTATTTATAATTTTATAAATGAGACAACTGAGGCTCAGAGAAAGTAAGTGACTTACTGAAGATCACCAGCTAATAAGAAGTAAAGCCATGTTTTTTTTTTTTTTTTTTTTAAACGAGACAGGATCTCGCTCTGTCACCCAGGCTGGAGTGCAGTGGCACAATCTGGGCTCACTGCAGCTTTGACCTCCCAGGTGACGCCCCCCCAACCCCCCACCTCAGCCTAGAGCCGTGATTTAAATCTGAGCAGTCTTGCTGTAGTAGGATCCTTGCTATCAAGCATTGCAAGATGCTGAGGCCAGCTGTGTAACTTCCTGGGCATCACAAAGCTAGGAAGAAGCAGAGCAGAAACTTTATCCGTGGCAGTCATGTGTGCTTCCCCCAACTATGCTATAGTAGTTTGCGATTTTTCCCATCAAATTGTTCTTCAAATTATAATTACCTGTCATTCATACTTTAAACCAGAGATGCTTAAACTTTAATGTGCTTTAGAATCAACTAGAAACCTTGTGGAAACTCAAGTTGTTGGACCCACCCATAGCTTACTCTGATTTAGTAGGTCTGGGCTAGGTCTGCATTTCTGGCAAGCCCCCAGGTAATGCTAATGCTGCTGATCTGGACCACAGTTGGACGCCTTCTGCTTTCAACCTTTGCAATCAGAAAATGAGCTGAGGAGTGGTGTGCCCCAGCAAGGGGGGTAGGAGCCGAGTCACACGAGCCTTATTAAGGACATAGGACAGGCTCTACTTTATCCCTAGGTCAGTAGGGACCCGTGGAAGAGCTTTCAGTAAGAAAGTGATGATTGAACAGAATTGTCGTTTACGACGTGCTTTTGGTTTTTGGCTGCTTTGTGGAGAGTGGCTTGAAGAAGGATGAGGTGAAGATTGGAGGCAAAGAGAGAGGTCAGCAGATGTTAGGGATTCGGAGGTGAGAAGTCTCAGCCCCTGCGGTGATGAGGGCACTGTGTGCAGAAGGGACCTGCAGGCGCGACAGGGGAAAGAACTGGTGGCTTTACAGTCGTCTGCTGATTTCTCTTCTGGCCACCGTTAGCATGGGCAAATCTCCACATTCTATTCCTGACTCCCCCTTTCCTCTCTCTGCTTGCTTCCTGGGCTGCATTGCTCCAAGAGTTCCAGCCTAACACCTCCGAGCAGATAGATATGAAATGCAATTATGAGTGTTTATGTATCTCTTTGCAATTGTTTATGGTAAATTCTGAGAAATAAGGAATGAATATTACCAAAGGTATTTTTCAAGTGATTTTACAGTAATCACTTGAAATTGATTACTGTGGTAATTGATTATTATAGTAATGGTAGCTATTTTAAAGTAATAGCTACAGTTCTTTTTTCTCTGGATTTTTGAGGATACATATAAACTTTATATTCTTAAATATTATTATTAAATATTACTATTAATCGTTAACTTGTATCATTAAATTTTATTATTAAACCTCATTTAATATAAAATAATATTTATACTATTATTATTATTATTTTTTTTTGTTTTTCAGACGGAGTTTCACTCTTTTTGCCCAGACTGGAGTGCAATGGCGAGATCTCGGCTCACTGCAACCTCCGCCTCCTGGGTTCAAGTGGTTCTCCTGCCTCAGCCTCCTGAGTAGCTGGGACTACAGGCATGTGCCACCACGCCTGGCTAATTTTGTATTTTTAGTAGAGACGGGGTTTCTCCATGTTGGTCAGGTTGGTCTCGAACTCCTGACCTCAAGTGATCCGCCCGCCTCAGCCTCCCAAAGTGCTGGGATTACAGGTGTGAGTCACCACGCCCAGCTTATTATTTCGTTTTATTTTTTTGAGACAGAGCCTCCCTCTGTTGCCCAGGCTGGAGTCCAGTGGTGTGATCTTGGCTCACTGCAACCTCTGCCTCCTGGGTTCAAACGATTCTCTAGCCTCAGCCTCCGGAGTAGCTGGGATTACAGGCATGTGCTACCACGCCTGGCTAATTTTTGTATTTTTAGTAGAGATGGGGTTTCGCCATGTTGGCCAGACTTGTCTCAAACTCCTGACCTCAGGTGATCCACCTGCCTCAACCTCCCAAATTGCTGGGATTACAGGTGTGAGCCATCGTGCCAGGCCAAAAATATGTTATATCTATACAAAAGCTAAAGAATAACCCAATGAAAACCAGTTTACTCACTATCTAGATTAAAAAAAAAAGAAAACAGGCTGGGCACAGTGGCTCACGCCTGTAATCCCAGCCTTTGGGAGGCCGAAGCAGGCAGATCACCTGAGGTTCGGAGTTTGAGACTAGCCTGACCAAGGTGGAGAAACCCTGTCTCTACTAAAAATACAAAATTAGCCAGGCATGGTGGCGCATGCCTTTAATCCCAGCTGCTCAAGAGGCTGAGACGGGAGAATCCCTTGAACCTAGGTTGTGGTGAGCCGAGATTGTGCCATTGCACTGCAGCCTGGGCAACAGGAGCGAAACTCCATCTCAAAAAAAACCCAAAGAAACATACACAATAAAAACAAAAAAAATTATCAGTGCTGTTTGTATCACTCTTCCTTGATTAAATCCTCCTTTCCAGTGTCCCTGAAGAATACCATTGTGAGTTTTAAATTGATCGCTGCCTTGCTCTTCTCTGGGGATATTTACGAATACACAAACACTGTGAGCAGTATCTTGTTGAACTGCTCTTGTTTTTGAACTTTGTAATTGCCCCCGTCCTCCCTGTGTTCTTCCGGAAGTTGCCTTCTCCCCACCAGCATGGTGTTTGTGAGCCTGGCCCATGTTGCTGCCTATAGCTGCAGTTTATTTACTTCCATCCATCATATTAATATACCACAAATTATTTATTCTCCTCTAAATAGACATTTGTGTTATTTTCCTTATTTTGTTGTCACAGTGATGCTTATATGAACATTCTACTTCCTGTTTCCTCTGTCAAGAGGAGGTTCTCCAGGTCATGTGCCGGTAGAACAGCCACACCGTGGGGCTTGTGTTTTCTCCTTCCTGCACGGCAAGGCCAGATGGGTTTCCCTGTGTGGTTGTACCAGCTTCCGTGCCCACCAGTACTGAAGATGATAGTCATAACGGGAACAATGAGCTAACCTTATTCTGCACTTACTATGCCCGGCACTGACTGTTCTAAGCACTTTGTATGTATGAATTTGTCTAATGCCCCCAGAAACCCAATAAAGTATGTACTAGTGTTATCCCTCATTTCGTATTTGGGAAAACAGAGGCTTGTAGAGGCTAAGTTGCTTTCCTATCTGGTAGTAAATGGAAGTGCCAGAATTTGAACCAAGGAATCTGTGCCCTTAACATTGTTTTTCACATCCCGGTGAACCCTTGGCATTCCCAAACTACTTAGGTTTTCCCCGACTAGTGGGTTTAGATGGCATCTCATTATGGTTTTAATGTATACTTCCCTGATTAGTGTGACAGTGAACATTGAAAATAGACATTTATTGGCAGTCTTGTTTTCTCTTCTGCAAAATACCTGCTCATGACTTTTGCCCACTTTTTAAATTGGATTGTCTTTTTCTTATTGACTCATAAAAGTTCTTCCTGTGTTATGGCTCCTAATCCTTTGTCATATGTGTTGTTAAAGTAGCTTGTGTTTTTATTGTTTTAAGTTATCCAAGTGAAGTTTTAAGACGAGATTTAATGTCAGAATTTGCAATATTTTCCTTTATGGTTTGTGTGTTTTGCGTTTGTGTAGATAATCCTGTTCTACTCCTAAGCTCACAAAGATACCTATATTTTCATTTAAACCTTTCTAAATTGTGCTTTTCAAAGTTAACTCCTTAATCCTCATGGGATTGACTTTTGTACGTGGTGTAAGTCATTTTACTTTTAAAATACAGATACCAGGCCGGGTGTGGTGGCTTAAGCCTGTAATCCCAGCACTTTGGGAGGCTGAGGTGGGTGGATCCCCTGAGGTCAGGAGTTTGATACCAGACCAGCCTGGCCAACATGGTGAAACCCTGTCTCTACTGAAAATACAAAATATTAACTGGGGGTGGTGGTGCACGCCTGCAGTCCCCGCTGCTCAAGAGGCTCGGCCCCTGTGCTCCAGCCTGGGCGACAGAGCAAGACTCCATCTCAAAAACTAATAAATAAATAATAAAATACAGGTAACTAGTTATGCCAGCACAATTTAATGACAGCCCTGCTTCTCTTCCCTTACTACCTTGCCACCACCTCACCTTTCCAACTCCAAAATTCTTTAAAAGCTTACTGTTTCTGTGATTCTCCATTAATTGTAAATAAAAAGATGATTTTTCACTTAATATGATCCTCAGTATATTTGCTTCTGTGAGCTCTCAGTCAGTTGCTCTCTTTCATTTTTTGTTAATCTTTCGGAAACCCTTAACCACTTAAAATAGTAAGGGGTGTGTGTGTGTGTGTGTTGCAAGCCAAGGGCATCAGATGATATTCGAGATACACCTTAGAAAAACATGTTTGTGAATCCAGAGGCAAATTGGGAAGCATTCATTTAGGGAAGTAATGAGAGCTAAACATGGAAAATAGGTTGGAGGAGCCAGATAGTGAATAAGAGCCTAAAGAATCTATGCTTTTCAGTCAGCAGTGGAGATATTAAAACTTTTTGCAGAGTAAAGTAACGTCCATCGAAGTGTCATTGTAGAATATTGATGTGTCCCCATAATAGAGGTTAAGGGATTGAAGGGTGAAGTAGAGATGGAGTTCATTTAGAAGACAATCCTATTACTGCCTTCATCCTCCACTGGGGTTCAAGCAGTGTAGAGAAAAAGGGGGTTGAGTTTGAGAGAGGCTGATGATGAAAACTTGACTCAATTCATTAAGTACTCTTTGCAGACATATGATGGGTACTATGAGGATCACAAAATTCTATCTGCAACATACACCTGGGCTCCTGCCTTGACCATTTGTCTTCTAGTGTTTTCAATATGAGTTGTTTTTCTTTTTTCCTCCAGCCTTGACTGTCATTCTTAGGTGGTTATTCCCTCAAGGCAAGTTTTTGAAAGTGAATTCTATATTATTTGCTTTTACAAACCAAGCTACCAACCATCTACTGATCTATAAAAACAGGTTAAAAAAACAGAAATTCAGTTCTGTGTTCATCTGAGATTAAATCCTCTGGTCTTTTGTTAGGGTTTTCTTTCTCTAACACTATTTTGTACCCTTAGCAGGTTTTTTTTTTTTTTTAAATTGTGGTAAAATATTGGTAGCATAAAATTTTCCATTTTAATAATTTTAGGCATATCAGTGGCATTAGGTATATTCACATTGTCATGCAATTATCACCGGTATCTGTCTCTAGAACTTTTTCATCTTCCCAGACTGAAGCTCTGTTCTCATGAAACACTGAACTCTCCATCCTCCTCCCTCAGACCTTGGCAACCACCATTCTACTTTCTGTTTCTAAATTTGACTACTGTGGGTATGGGTACCGCCTGTAAATGAAATCATATAGTATTTGTCTTTTGTGCTGGCTTATTTCACTTAGCATACTGTCTTCAAGGTTCATCCAGGTTACAGCATGTGACAGGATGTCTTTCCTTTTTATAGCTGAATAATATTCCATTGTGTGAATATACTACATGTTTATCCATTCATCTGTCAATGGACATTTGGGTTGTTTCTACCTTTTGGCTGTTGTGAATTATGCTTCCATGAGCATGGGTGTACAAATATCTGTTTGAGTACGCTGTTCTTTTGGGTATATACCCAGAAGTGGAATTGCTGGATCACGTGGTAATTGTATGTTTAATTTTTTGAGGAACCTCCATAGTTGCTGCATCATTTTACATTCCCATTAGCAGTGCACAATAATTTCAATTTCGTGTCATCTTTGCTAACATTTGTTATTTTTTGTTTTGTTTTGTTTTGTTTTATAATAGCCATCCTATTGGGGGTGAAGTGGTATCTCATTGTGGAGCAGGACTTATGTGGATAGTAACTGAAGAAGCAGCATTCTGAATACTTGTAGGATGTTTGTTTGTTTTTAACGCTTTATCTCAACTTCTTTCCTTCCCATATATAAAACCACATTCCATTCTAACAGTCTGTAATGTTGCTACCAGGTAATAAACAAGCTATATTGTATTTAGGAGAGGAGGATGTGTTTCAAAGTCTAGTTCATTGTAATATCAAAACTGGTAAAACCTCTCCTGTCTAAACTCAGTTTGACCTCACTGAGAAACCTTTAGTAGGGCAGAGGAGAATGTCACTTTCTTCTTGCTTGCTTTATATTGTAGGGGCAAAAGGGTGTGATCCCGCTCCTCCCCATCATAAGGGTGTCAATGGCAGACACTCCTATAACAAAAGACAGGTTAACAAGAGAAAAGTATAACTGATTTATTTAATCAAAGTTTTATGTGAGATGTGAGTCTTCAGAACAAAGATCCAAAGATACAAGGAAAGCTGTCCATTTTAATGCTTAGGTTTAATGAAGAATGGGCAGCCGTGTAAAACTGATTGGACAAAGAATATGAGTGAATGCTAGTAGGCTGAGGGGAACCCAGCAAGGCCTGTCTGTTCAGATCTTCCTGGCCTCTCTTGTACCATTTCTTCCTCCCAGGTATGGGACAAGACCCATCTGGGATGACGGTCTTATGACCTGCTACTGTTGGAGAGAAGGGTAGGCCAGAGAATTTCTTTATGGGCAGCTCTTAGAAAGGCAGGGAGGGGTTAGAGTCCTATTTCTAGTTTCATAGTTGTCTTTGCGGGACAGGAATTCTGGTGTCTGTGACTCATATCAGGAGAGAATCAGGAGTGAGAGACAGGAGGGCAGAAGGTCGGAGACCTTGGTTCTGAGGTTACTTCCGAGGCCTTCACTTTGGGGTATCATTTTCTGAGCCTCAACAACACCCTCTTCTACTTCAGAGCTGCTATATTGGGTCTCTCAGAATTTGCAGTATGGGGTAAAGATGAGAAGAGGATGGCAGGAAGAACCAGGTTGACTGGGGCAGAGGCAACCTGGCATTCATTCTCGTGGGCCATGGCAGATGTCCAAAGCTGGCAGGTAGCCCTGGGATACTTTCATGTGGATTTGGGGGAACTTCTCACCTGCAGAACATTAAATGCCTCCTGTCTTTTCCAGTTGCCTTTGGCCTCCTGAGCAACTACTGTGTTGACTCTGAATGGTCTCATTGGGCAGGGTCCTTCATAATGACCCCGCCGGCTTTTCTCCTGCACAATCCACATCTGGCCACAGGAAATAGTAATAAGTCCTTGCCTCACCAAACCAACAAAGTACAAGCTTCTCTTCTTGGTCTGTCACTAAGAATTCACATGAATAAGTGATTCTCATGGATTTGCTTTGACATAGCTTAAGGAGTTCAGCCTTAAATTCTTAGCTTAAGAATTCGACCTCCTCAAATTAATTTTCTTCGTTTATTCTTTTGAGGTGGAAGATGGGCAGTCACTGGTCTCACAGCTTCCTAGCACATTCTACCTGGTCGCCTTGGCTAGCATCTGACTTAAAGATATGTTGGTACTTGGCGTCTACTTCATTTTGTTGCTAAACGCCTATGAAAAGTAGTGTGTTAGTCTGTTCTTATATTGCTATAAAGAAAAATCGGAGACTGCATAATTTATAAAGAAAACGGGTTTAAATGGCTCACGGTTCTGCCAGCTATACAGGAAGTGTGGTGCCAGCATCTGCTCGGCTTCTGGGGAGGAAGGCCTCAGGGAGCTTTTAATCATGGTGGAGGCAAAGCAGGAAGAGGAGCATCACGTGGCAAGAGGAGGAATGAGAGAGAGAGAGAACTGGGAGGTGCCCCACTCTTTTAAACAACCAGGATCTACCTCCATGACCCAAACACCTCCCACCAGGCCCCACCTGCCATGTTGAGAATCACATTTCATCAAGAGATTTGGAGGGGACACACATCCAAACCATGTTAAGGAGGATTTAACTTCTTTATCTGATTAGATGAGTAAGTAGCTGGGAACGCAACTTACTTTTGTCTCAAGAATTAGCTCCTAATTCATCCAGTCCGATCACGTGTATTCATGTTCTTGGTTTTCATTGGTAAATTTCATAAGCTTAATATTATCCATTAAATTCCTTTAAAAGTAAGTTGTATTTTGGTGTATACTGTCACTGGTAGAGGGTCGTGACTGCAAGTTATCCAGGTTCTTGGCGTTTTGAACGAAGAATTAGACAAAATGTCCAGCAAAGTGAACAATGAAGCAACAACAGAACAAAAGCAGGGATTTGTTGAAAACGAAAGTACAGGTGGCCGGATGCGGTGGCTCATGCCTGTAATCCCAGCACTTTGGGAGGCTGAGGCAGGTGGATCTCCTGTGAGGTCAGGAGTTCGAAACCAGTCTGGCCAACATGGTGAAACCCCGTCTGTACTAAAAATGCAAAATTAGCCTAGTGTGGTGGTGCAAACCTGTAATCCCAGCTACTCGGGAGGCAGAGACAGGAGAATCGCTTGAACCCAGGAGGTGGAGGTTGCAGTGAGCCGAGATCGAGCCATTGCACTCTAGCCTGGGCAACAGGAGCGAAACTCTGTCTCAAACTAAAAAAAAAAATGAGAGAGAAAAAGAAAATGAAACTGCACTCCTAACCACAGGGTTAGGGTTAGGGTTAAATGAAACCCTAACCCTAACCCTAACCCTAACCCTAACCCTAACCCTAACCCTAACCCTGAGCTCAAGGGCCTGGATACAGAATCTTCTTGGGTCCAAATACCTGCTAGAAGTTTTCCATTGATTACTTCATACTCACCTCATGTAAATGAAGTGGTAGCCCATAATCAGTCTGATTGGTTGCAGAAAGCAACCAACCAGAGGCTGAAGTGAAGTTACAAAGATCGCACTCCTGTGCAAACATCTGATTGGTTGCAAAAACCAACCAGATGGGTAGGGTGAAGTTACAAAGTTACACTTCTATGCAAACGAAGACTTGGCCGGCAATCAGTCTGATTGGTTGTGGACAGCAACCATTCAGAGGCTGGGGTGAAGTTACAAAGTTGCAAAGACTGGACCCGCAGTCAATCTGATTTTCTGATTTGTTGTTGGATGGGAAATTGACTGTCCGATTTCCCATCTGCCACACAGAAAAGGTGGGGGTTTTGCAAAGGGAGTAGCCCCTGATCCTTTTGTTACTTAGGTGTGGAAAGTTAGGATTTTCCTTTCAATTTAGTTCTAGGAAGCCGGCTGAAACATCCTTAGGTTCCCTGCCTCCAGACCCTATTCTTCTGCCTCAATACTATCATTGGAATAATAAATTTCATAGGTTATTAACCTCTTTTAATTGATCTAAATCACCTGTTTCCTTGTGGATTTGACTTTTAATTCCCACTGCCCTGCTGACTTCTCAGCACGTATAAATGCTCAATAATTGGATGAGTAGATATGGGTGGGTGAATGGGTAAGTAGCCAGTCACCTTACATTATAGAATGTTTTACTGATTCTTCTTAGTTCCTGACCTCCCAACATTTGCGAAATCCATACTCCATTAGTGTGTGGCGGGTGGACCTCTCTTGATACAGAATAACCATGGTTTCCCGTGAGAGCAGCAAGAAACAAGGGGGCTCCCAAGGACTTACCACAGAGACGCGCCTTGCTCAGCAAGCATGGTTCTTTCCTGTTGGCCTCTGTGTGCTCTGGGTGGCACCTCGGCTGTTTGAGGCCCACAGTATCACCTATTGACAGGTGTAGATAGCTATTGGTAGTATCAATAGGTGTAGGAAAGGGTCTGCCTCTGGCTGTTGCTGATTTTTTCTTTCTCAAAGGCTTGTGCATGCCCTGGGCTTTCTCACTGTCCGTTGCTCGGTGAGGTCTACTTCATATCAGCTCTTACTCCCATATAACCACCCGCCTGCTTTCAATATGGTGGCTTTCTGACTTCAAGAAAATCATACTCTCGGAAAAAATCTAATCATTGTGGATAACTTTGAATGTGGAGCTAGTGATGCATTACCTGAGGGAGGAGGGACTCATATTTTGAAATGATAAAGAACCAGGGACGTAAACATTGAAAACTCTTGAAAATAATTAAAAGTTCTCTTCAGAATTTTAAAAAGTCTTCTTCTATTAGTTTAGCTAATAATTTAGCCAACTTTTCTTCAAATATCATTTAAGGAAAATGAAATAACTATTTTATATTTATTTGCTTTACTTTTTTTTTTAACTGGTGTTTGTTTTCATTGTCTATTTTCGTTGCAGAAATAGTCAGTTGGTAATGATGTTTATTAAATAGCCTTATCGAATAGAAACCTAACACAAGCCATATATATCATTTAAAATTTATTTGTTTTAATTAGCTTTTTTTTTTTTTTGAGATGGAGTCTTGCTGTGTTGCCCAGGCTGGAGTTCAGTGGTGCCCTATCAGTTCACTGCAACCTCCGCCTCCCAGGTTCAAGCAATTCTTCTGCCCCAGCCTCCCAAGTAGCTGGGATTACAGGCACCTGCCACCATGCCCAGCTAATGTTTTTATTTTTAGTAGAGAGGGGGTTTTACCACGTTGGCCAGGCTGGTCTTGAACTCCTGACTTCAAGTTATCTGCCCGCCTCAGCCTCCCAAAGTGCTGGGATTACAGGTGTGAGCCACTGTTCCCAACTATCATTTAAAATTTCTTAGTAATGATAGTAACAAAGAGGAAACAAGTGGAATTAATTTTACTAACACATTTTATTTAACCCAGTGTACCTCTGGAGACAAAAGTGATTCCATCTTGATTGCTAATCCACCATGTTTATTTTTTTTCTCTTGAAGGCAAACCTTGTTTTCTTAATTTAATTTATTTTTTATTTTACTTTTTTTTTTTTTAAATGATAGGGTCTTGCTCTGTTGCCCAGGCTAGAGTGCAGTGGTGCAGTCGTGGCTCACTGCAGCCTCAACCTCCCAGGCTCAGCTGATCTTCCTGCCTCTGCCTTCTGAGTAGCTGGGACTGCAGGCCTGTGCCACCACGTGCAATTAATTTTGTTGATTTTTTTTGTAGAGATGAGGGCAGACTGTGTTGCCCAGACTCCTGGACTCCAGTGATCATCCTGCCTCTGCCTCCCAAAGTGCTGGGAGTATAGGCCTGAGCCGCCACTCCCAGCAAAGCCGTGTTGATTTCTCATTAGCCCCAGTCTCGTGAACGCCTCCTGATTCCAATTTTATTTACTGTTTTTAGTGAAAGAACAAAGCAGCCTTGATGTTACCACACAAATTATAGGCAGTGACGCACGTAGCATTCTCACCTGTTCTGGAGGGTGTCTTTAATTGCCTCTATAGAGCACGTACACCCTTTTCCTGTGGCATATAAGCTCTGGGTCTGGCTAGTAACAGTGCGGGACGTACCTGTTTTGCAGCTATCCGGGACCACGCTTCTGTCTGTGAGTTCCCCCAAGTAAGTTCCCCCGAGAAAACACCCTTCACCAACAAACTGGATTTATTTGCCTGATTCTTTGGTTTCTTGGCTCCTTCCGCATTTGGAGGCTGCTTTGCATTTATGGCCTTTTCACAGAATAATACCCAAAATGTTGTCATTTCAACATGAAAGACTTTTAAAAATTACTAATGTGATACCAGAAACAACATAGACATTGGCATTAATACAGCAGCACCTTAAACAATGGAACGGCCAGAGTGGAATGCAGTCCCACCAAAACAATGGAGTTGGGCTTAACAGAAAATGATATTACGCTGCTTCAGTTTTTAAATTAAATACAATTGAAAATTTAACTCCTCGGTCACATCAGTCATATTTCAAGTTCTCAGTAGCTATGTGTAGCTAGTGGTTACTGGGTTAGACCACTCATAGGCAAAATTTTTTATAAAACAGAGTCTTTACAGATGGAGAAAACCCTACACAATGGTTTTTAAAGTATTCCCCTTTAATGTCAACCACAGTTTTGGTTTTTATTTTTTAAAATTCGGAACTTCAAAATTCGGAATAGATGAGTTGAATTTATTTTTAAACAGAAGACGAATTTATCATCTAGCTGACAAACTTTTTAAATCTCTACTTAGAAGATTAAAAAAATTAGAACTATTTTTACAATGTGGAATGATTTCCTGCCTGTGGCATAAAGTAATGAAACAGAGATTCGCTATGTCCTGGCCATGGTGAGCTCACTCTGTTTTCCTCACAAACCCCAGAACCTTTGGAGTGTGGAACCTGCTGGATGAATAGTTTTTTATTTTATTTTATTTTTACTATGTCTATATTCCTGTGAAGTAATTTTTTTGACCTTGGAAGAAGTTCTTCAATTTTGCTGTTCTCTATTTCTTACAGTGTAATTTGTGTACCGGGATTTAATGTATTGTTTGTCGTTAACGTTTTACATACTAGATTTTCATTTTGCATAGTCACGTTGTTTGAACATTTGCAAGCAGAGCCGACTAACTGCTGTTGGCTTGTTCTTTGTGTGGTGTGATTTCTTCTATCCACCTGCTCACAGCAGGTTGCCTTCAGGCCTGAGGAGTAGCTAAATACTTTTGAAAATATCTTGAGATCCTGCTAAAGTCTAACAATTTCTGCATTTGTGTGATGTGAAGCTATTCATGCTGTACCTTTGAAGACTTTTTTCTTTTTATTTCTCATATTCTTGCTCAAATATTTTCAAGAGAAGATAAATTTATTATAAATAACAGAGCAGAGCTGATTGTAGCACCGCTGCATTCTATATTGAATAGGTCTTTGATATTCAGCTAAGTGGAACTAATTTTCTATGTTAAAGCAGGCAAATTTGGAATAGTGTCACATGAATCTCATGTTATTTACTGAAGAATACCAGATTAAATGGATTACTTGTGAAATGACTAAAGTATTAAATGATATATATATATATATATATAACATGATAACTTAAAATGCCCCGTGGGGCTATGTAATATAAAATATTACACAAGCACATGAATAAGATGGACAAGATGTTCTGTTTGCAGATTGTGAAACTATCTGTAATATATATATAAATACTTGTCCACACAGAATTTGAATCAGTTTTAAAATTGTAACCTTAAATTTCAGTTTTGAAGAAAATAAATTGTTGATTTTCATATCTACTTAAGAGAGGAAGTTAAAAATGTTATTTTCTTTTCAGTTTTTTACATTAAAATAGCTCCCACACCCTCCAAGAATAAACTTTAGTTTTAATCCTAATAGCTGTTTATAGATAGTAAAATCAATATTTTAATTAGAAAAATAAAGCGGCATAAATTTTTGCCTGTACTTTGCTGGTACACAAATGAATTGGGAAGTAACTGTCTTATGTTTTTAGTCCTAAGAACAGGTTTTGAAAATGTTCCCCCCACCCCACCTCTTTGAAGTCATTATTATTTTGTACTTTACACATGTGATTTCTCTAGACTCATTACATGTGACATGAAAGTCTCAAGATATATAAATAACTTAGAATAAGTAGAGGTTGGTATTTGTTTTCAAATGAAATAGGAAATGAAAGAGAATTATTAACCATATCCTTTTTATTTTCCTGACATATCAGTTACAGCTACACATCTTAGAAACAAGCTCACCAGTAGAACAGAAATAACTCTGTTGACTGTGCTTTAAAATATTTCGAGGCAATTTAACAGGTGGGATGTATTTACAGCTATGGTGTAAAATATTAATTTTAATGCAAGGCTACCTGCTTTTGTGATGTAGTCCTAGAAGCTTAGCAGTTTTCTTGGTTTTATAATTTGGAGTTCCTTTTAAAATTTAACCGAATGGGAAAATGTCTTTCTGAACTTCCCCCTCCCACACCCCCACACATACATGCTTTTCTCCTCTTCTGTTAACTAGAAAATTATATTTTCGTTGCTGACTGAGGAAGAGAATTTTGAACAGTATAAACACTGATTGTAGTAAATGTGGAAAATAATACAAACAGCTGCACTGGAGACCGATAAGACAAATCCCACAGTAACGGCCTTTAAAACATATTATCAAGTTGGAAATCAGTGAGGGGAAAAAAAAGCTATTACTATTTCTTCCTCTTACTGTTCAGTGACATTATTTTTAAAGGTGAAATTGCCTCTGATTTTATTATCCTAGGAAGGTATTTTTGGAACATTTGATTTATTGTTTTGTGAATGTTTTTGCCTTTGTGTGAATAACTTTGCTAATTTTGTATGAATTTGATTCTAACAAATGTAGAAATCATTTTGTTAACAGTCTTCTAAAGTATTTTTTAAAGGTATGAAAAGGAATATATTTTGTAAACACTGGAGCAGACTATCAAAATAAGAAAAGGAGGACATTTTTATCTGGCTTTGGAGTGCCATTTAAAATAGGAAAAAGGATGAAATATTTGGAGACAATATTTTAATAAGCATGGATATGTTTCATCACATAAAAGTCTTAATTTTTATGAAGAATTTTGCTATTAGCTTATCAAGTGGTCAGTTCATATTTGTTTTGGCGTGCATTAGGCTCATGATAGGCATTGAATACTTTGTATTTTTGTGGATTCTAAAACTGAATTATCTTAATCCTAGGCTCTAGGAAAAGTGTATCTTCCTCTTAGGGAAGATAGAAGTAAATTCCAGTTTTGAGTGAAATTTTCTGTTTTTCTTTACATCTTTTTCTTTTTCTTCTTTTTCTTTCTTTCTTTTTTTTTTTTTTTTTTTGAGACTGAGTCTTGCTCTGTCACCCTGGCTGGAGTGCAATGGCGCTATCTTGGCTTACTGCAACCTCAGCCTCCCAGGTTCAAGCCATTCTCCTGCCTCAGCTTCCCGAGTGGCTGGGATTACAGGCACCTGCCACCATGCCTGGCCAATTTTTGTATTTTTAGTAGAGGCGGGATTTCACCATGTTGGCCAGGCTGGTCTCAAACTCCTGGGCTCAAGTGATCCACCTCCCTTGACCTCCCGAAGTTCTGGGATTACAAGCCGTGAGCCACCGTGCCGGGCCTGCATCAATCTTTATTGCTAAGATATGTCAGGTTTTGGCCTCCTCCACCTTCCCTCCCTTCTGTCCCTCCTTCTCTACAGACTGGGAGTGTGGTGAAAGAAAGGTGATAGTCATTATATATGTAATTGTGACCTGCTTTAAACGGAATGCAATGTTAAGGACAGCTTATTGGTACTTATACCTATGGTCACACATTCATCGATACAATTTGTTTTTAATGTGAAAATCTATGTTTCCATTTTACATATTGCAAAATTACTTCTATTTGCCTGGGAATGAATCTAACCTTTGTAGTGTCAGCGAAAGGAATGATGGTATTGTTTTAGTGTCCCCTACATAGAAGGGGAATGCCCAGTGTGGCCTAGGCGGTGTTCTATGCACTGCTGATAGAACAAGGAACAAGACTTATATTCCAGCAGGGGGAAGTAGATACTAAACGTGTAAATATTTAAATAAGGTGATTTGAGTACTAAGAAGTTGGATGAAGACTATAAAATTGACAGAAAGTGACTAGAGAAGGCAGCTATAGCAAGGATGGCTGGGAAGTCCTATCTGAATAGCTAACACTGAGCGGAGATCTACGAGCAGGAGGGGGCAAACGTGCAGAAGTCTGGGAGAAGGAAGTCCCAGGTGGCAGAAGGGGCAAAGCAGAGGCTCTGAGACGGGACAAGCTTGTTTTGTGTGAAGGCCAGTTTGGGAAAGTGGAATGAGGAAGACAGAACCAGATCATCTAGGGGCCAAATAATTGTTTTGTCTTTTTTTCTTTTGATTCGTGTTGTGGAGTGTTTGGTGGGTTTGAATAGGAGAGTGATGTGATGTGATTTTTAAAATCACTGCAGGCCCTGGGGTAGAGACAGAGAAATCATTGATCTGACCATTGCAGACCTAGGTGAGAGGTGCTGGTGGCTTAGACCAGGAGGCACTGCCTGTTTCTATGGGGCTCACAAGTTGAGTGCTTACTACATTTTTAAATAGTTGGGGGAAAAAAAGAAGAATGTTTCATCCAGCCTGGGTGACATAGTGAGACTGTCTCTCTACAAATAATTTTTTTTTTAAATTGGCTGGGTATGGAGGCGCATGCCTGTGGGCCCAGCTGCTTGGGAGGTTGAGGTGGGAGAATCGCTGGAGTCCAGGCAGTTGCTGTGGAGAGCTGTGACCGTGCCACTGCGCTCCAGCCTGGATGACAGTGTGAGACACTGTTTAAAAAAAAAAAAAACCACCAAAAATGTTTCATGGCCCATGAGAAGTATGACATCACATTCAGATGTTATTGATAAGTAGTTAACTAGAACATAGCCACATTGATTCATTTTTATCTGCCATCTATAGCTGCTTTTGCATTTTTTGTCGTATGAAGCTGAATGCACAGACTTTCTTGCCATGCAGCAGTTCAGTGTCTTACTGTATTTTTTTTTTAATCTCAGGACCAAGATTAAAACTTTTCGTGCGGAGTTGCAGGTAGTCAAATTACTTTTTATATTCCTGTGCCTTAGTTTCCTCATCTGTAGAGCAAAATTGAGATCGTCTTTCAGGTCTGTTTGCTGTCTCCATTCTAAGGTCCTAGGTCTGAATCAGACTTAGTTCTGCTGTTGTGGCTGCTTCGCACATCAGGCTCCTCCTACCTGAATGAATGTAGTGGTGTTTTACTTGGCCTCCTAGCCTGGTCCTTCCCCATTCTGTATATCTTCAGCATGACCTCAGACTACCGTCTTTCTAAAACATGAGCGTGTCACACTCCAATTCTTAAGTGTAAGAACTTTGTCAAGCATGAGTTCTCTCTGTACAGCATCTGACCTGGGTTTGTAATTCCTTTCTGGTTTCCTTTCTTGTCACTTCCACCTTGATGCAACCCTATTTCTGGCCACACTGAACTGCTTAACATTCGCTAAACTCGCCATGCCATCGTGCCATCTCTTAATCTGAAATTTGCATTAACTGTCTCATCAGCCCACAATTTTTTTTTTTTTTTTTTTTTTTTTGAGGCAGAGTCTTGCTCTGTCTCCCAGGCTGGAGTGCAGTGCTGCAATCTTGGCTCACTGCAACCTCCACCTCTCGGGTTCAAGTGATTCTCCTGCCTCAGTCTCCCAAGTAGCTGAGATTACAGGTGCCACCACCACACCTGGCTAATTTTTGTATTTTTAGAAGAGATGGGGTTTCACCAGGTTAACAAGGCTGGTTTTGAACTTCTGACTTCAAGCAATCTACCTGCCTCGGTCTCCCAAAATGCTGGGATTATAGGTGTGAGCCACCGTTCCTGGCTCCTTTACAGTTTTCTTTTGGAGAACTCCTGCTCATTTTTAAAATTTGTAATTTGTTTTTTAATTGATAAATTAAAGTTGCATATATTTGTCGTGCTGTCTTAGTGTCTTTTGTGTTGCTACAAAGGAATACTCGAGACTGGGTAGTTTATAAAGAGAAAGTTTATTTGGCTCATGATTCTGATGTCTGGAAAAGTTCAAGATGAGGCATCTGGTGAGGACCTCAGGCTGCTTTTATTCATGGTGAGAAGGCGAAGGGGAGCTGGTGTGTGCGGAGGTCACAGAGAGAGAAGGGAGGGAGGTGCCAGGCTCTTTTTAACAACCAGCTTTCTTGGGAACTAAGATCGAGAACTCGCCCTCAAAGAGGGCATTAATCTATTCATGAGGGATCCTTCCCAGAGACCCAGACATCCCCATTAAGCCCACCTCCAACACTGGGGATCACATTTCAACGTGAGGTTTGGAGGAGACAAACTTTCAAACTAGCCCATGTACAACATGTTTTGAAGTACACACTTCAAACAGCAAATACACTGTGGAATGGCTAAATTGAGCTAATTAACATTTATGTATTACCTCACGTGCTTATTCTGTATGTGAGGTACACTTTAAATATACTCAGAAAATTTCAAGAATATATTAATACATTGTCATTAACTGTAGTTACTGTATTGTACAATAGCTTTCTTGTACCTATTTCTCCTTTATAACTGAAATTTTGTGGGTTTTGATTAATATTTCCCCAACCCCCCTCTCCCCAACCAGCATTGCATTTTCTACTGAGTTTGACGTTTTTAGATTCTACATGTAAGTGAGGTCATATGGTATGTCTTTCTGTACCTGGCTTCTTATACTTAACATAATATCTTCCGGGTTCATCCATGTTGTTGTAAATGGCAGGATTTTCTTCTTTGTTAAGTCCGGATAATATTCCATTGTGCATATATACCACATTCTCTGTTTCCGCTGGTCCGTGGATGGACACTTAGGTTGATTCCCTACCTTGGCCATCATGGATAGTGCTGCAATAAGCACGGGGATGCCGGTACCTCCTTGACATAACTGATTTCTTTCCTTTGGATATATATGCAGTAGTGGGATTGCTGGATCATGTGGTAGTTCTATTTTTAATGTTTTGAGAAACCTCCATACTGTTTTTCATAATGGCTGAATCCTGTTGGTGGTTTTTTTTTTTTTTTTCTTTTCTTTTCTTTGTAACAGAGTCGCGCTGTGGCACCCAGACTGGAGTGCAATGGCACAATCTTGGCTCACAGCAACCTCCACCTCCCAGGTTCAAGCGATTCTCCTGCCTCAGGCTCCCAAATAGCTGGAACTACAGGCATCTGCCACCACACCCTGCTAATTTTTATATTTTTAGTAGAGCCACCATGTTGGTCAGGCTGGTCTCAAACTCCTGACCTCAAATGATCCACCCACCTTGGCCTCCCAAAGTGCTGGGATTAAAGGCGTGAGCCACTGTACCCTGCCCCTGTTTGTTTTTAAATATCCAGCTTTAATGTCTGTCTTAACCTACCTAATGTCTTTCTTAACCTTTCTGCTCATTTAGTCTATCTTCTTATCCCATAATACCTTATACATTTTGTACTATGCATTTATCGTATTGAATTATACTTATTTTTCCAATAATTGTGCCGTCTTTTCCTTAGTCTCCTGGAAGGTGGGTCTTAATTCAGCCGGCAGTGCCCAACACAGTTGAGAGATAGATGGATGATTAGATAGATGAGCAACGTAGAAGTGCCAGTGTCAAAACCTAGGAATCAACGCTCCATTCTTAATTGAGTCTCTGTAAGACACAGGAAAGGAGTCTGTTTTATTCCATTTTGTTTTCTGTTTCTTTTTGCCTTCATTAAGTTCAACATATGCATATAAAAGAATAGGAAAAACAGATAAGTGAAAACGAGAGTCAACTAGTATTTTTGCCTAGAAATAACAGCTTTATGTACGCTAATTTTAGAATTTTTTTCTATAACATTTTTTTTTACAAGGCTTATTCTGAACATATTGTTTTGTTCTTCTTGCACTTAGAAATAAACTATAAGCATTTTTCATGTCTTTAAACTTTTAAATGGCAGGCTGGATATATACCATAATTTAGCTGTCCTTCCCAGTCATTTACATTGCTTGCCATTGTTCAGTTCTGTCAACTATACTGTGATATTTGTTCAGCTTTATTTTCCTGCCTATCCTCATATTTTTTCCTCAGGATAAATTCTTAGAAGTGAAATGGGTTGGCCAGGCGCGGTGGCTCACACCTGTAATCCCAGTGCTTTGGGAGGCTGAGGGTGTAGATCACAAGGTCAGGAGTTCAAGACTAGCCTGGCCAACATGGCAAAACCCCATCTGTACTAAAAATACAAAAAATTAGCCGGGCATGGTGGGAGATGCCTGTGGTCCCAGCTACTTGGGAGGTTGAGGCTGGAGAATCACTTGAACCCAGGAGACAGGTTGCAGTGAGCCAAGATCATGCCACTGCACTCCAGCCTGTGCGGCAGAGCGAGACTTTGTCTTAAAAAAAAAAAAAAAAAAAAAGATGTGAAATGGGTTGGCGGGGCATGGTGGCTCACACCAGTTATCCCAGCACTTTTGGGAGCTGAGGCCAGGAGTTCGAGACCAGCCTGGTCAACATGCTGAAACCCCGTCTCTACTAAAAATATAAAAATTAGGCAGGTGTGGTGGTGGGTGCCTGTAATCCCAGCTACTCAGGAAGCTGAGGCAGGAGAAACACTTGAACCTGGGAGGCAGAGGTTGCTGTGAGCCGAGATTGTGCCATTGCTTTCCAGCCTGGGTGACGAGAATGAAACTCTGTCTCAAAAAAAAAAAAAAAGAAAAGAAAAGAAAACTAAGTGAAATGGGTTAAAATGCTCCCATACTGATTTTTTTCTACTCTGTACCACATTGCCTTGAGTATGCTATTCAGATTACTGTTGTGTCAATTGACTTGGCAATATTTGCAAGTAGGGGAAAAGATTTTGCATCAAACCACTGTCTTTCTTATTGATCTAACCTCCCTCTGTCAAGGAACCAAGGACTCAGCTTGATTTCTAGAGGTTCACTCTGGGTTCTATTACTTTTGTGATTGTAGAGATCAGAGTTGGTAAACCACTTTTGTAAAAAGGAATAAAATTAGGATACATCTAATGCTCATGGCATGCAGTTGAGTGAAAACCACTAATACTCTACATCTGGGAACTTAAAAAAATGATGTTGGCTTAGTTAGAACTGCTTTATTTGTGTGTGTAGTCTTTGAAGTCACTGAGTCCTCTCTGATTAGCCAGAAGAGGAATAATTCTGAGGAATATGTTAGGATTAAATAGACCAAGTTGTTTTTGTTTTGTTTTGTTTTGTTTTGTTTTGTTTTTTTTGGAGACAGTCTCACTCTGTCGCCCAGGCTGGAGTGCAGTGGTGCGATCCTGGCTCACCACAACCTCACCTCAGCCTCCTGGGTTCAAGTGATTCTTCTGCCTTGGCCTCCCGAGTAGCTGGGACTACAGGTGCGCGCCACCACGCCTGGCTAATTTTTGTATTTTTGGTAAAGACAGGGTTTCACCGTATTGGCCAGGCTGGTCTCAAATTCCTGACCTCGTGATCTGCCTGCCTCAGCCTCCCAGAGTGCTGGAATTACAGGCATGAGCCACCGCGCCTGGCCCAATAGACCAGTTTTATAGGTGAGAATTATCTCAAAGTGTAGTCTGCTTCCAGTGTACTACTTAGTCACCCATTTTTAGTAGCAGTAGTATTTACTTTTAACTAAATTTTTAATAGTCATAGTATTTACTTTTAATTAAAATTCAAACAAGATATATGCAAGTGATGTATTTGCTTTAAACAAATTTTATTTATAAATAAATGAATAATAAAGAAGTTATTTCACTACTCTCTGGACATAGAATTTCATTGTTGTTATTTTAAACATATGCTAATTCATTTTCTATAACTATTTTATTGAGATAGAATTCACACACCGTACAATTCACCCATTTAAAGTTACAGTTCAGTGGTTTGTAGTCAGTTCACAGGGTTGTTCCACCATGACTACAGTCAATTTTAGACTGTGTTTACACCCTTGAGAAACCCTACACCAATGAGTAATCATCTCCGTGTCCTCCCAGCCCTCCTTCTGGAGGCACCTACCAATCTTCCTTCCATCTCCATGGATTTGACTATTCTGGACATCTCTTATTAAGTGGAATCATATAATGCATGATCCTTTGTGACCGACTTCTATTGTAGCATGTATCAGTACTTCATTCCTTTTTATGGCCAAATAACATTTCACTGTATGGCTATACTATATTTTGTTTACCCATCCATCAGTTGATGGACATTTGAGGTTTTTGGCTATCGTGAACATTACGTGCAAGCTGTGTGGATATGAGTTCATTCTATGTCTCTTGTTTGTTTTTTAGTGTCTGTCTCGAGAAGCAGGTGGAAACATGAGCATTCAGTTTCTCGGTACAGTGGTAAGTATGAAATCATTATTCTCTTAATTTACAGAGAAAAAGTGTTCAACTAGTTGTAGCTCATGTGTTTGAACCTGGTTTCATTACTGGTAGATATTTAAATTACCTCTAATTTTTTTTGCCATTACAAATGATATTCTAGGGAACAACTTCATATATTTCACTTTATTTTAATGTTTGGAATTATTACTATCTTTTTTGAGACGGAGTCTCACTGTGTTGCCCAGGCTGGAGTGTAGTGGCGCAATCTCAGCTCACTGCAACCTCCGTCTCCTGGGTTCAAGCGATTCTCGTGCCTCAGCCACCCAAATAGCTGGGATTACAGGGGCCCGCCACCATGCTTCGCTGATTTTTGTATGTTTTTTTCTAAAGATGAGGTTTCACCATGTTGGCCAGGCTGGCCTTGAACTCCTGGCCTCAAGTGATCCGTACACCTCTGCCTCCCGAAGTGCGGGATTACAGGTGTGAGCCACCATGCCCGGCCTGCAGTTACCTTCAAATGTGGATAAGATTTTTTTTTTTTTTTTTTTTTTTTTTTTTTTTTTGAGACGGAGTCTCGCTCTGTCGCCCAGGCTGGAGTGCAGTGGCCGGATCTCAGCTCACTGCAAGCTCCGCCTCCCGGGTTTACGCTATTCTCCTGTCTCAGCCTCCCGAGTAGCTGGGACTACAGGCGCCCGCCACCTCGCCCGGCTAGCTTTTTGTATTTTTTTAGTAGAGACGGGGTTTCACCGTGTTAGCCAGGATGGTCTCAATCTCCTGACCTCGTGATCCGCCCGTCTCGGCCTCCCAAAGTGCTGGGATTACAGGCTTGAGCCACCGCGCCCGGCGAGATAAGATATTTTTAAACATGTATGATACATTTCCTCCCAAATAGAATCAAAGTCATAAATAGTTTTATGGATTATTATACATGTTGCCAATTATTTTATGTCTCTTTCGAACACCACCCATCATGTATTAGAACACAACTTCGTACTCTCACCTAGTGTGAGTTATGATTTTCAAGATTAGTAAACTTGATCTGCTGAAGAGGTTCAATTTATTACTATTTTGCTTACAAGTTTATAATTAGTATTTACTATAATTTTCAAACTAATTTGTTTAAAAAGGTACCTTATTTGGCTGGGCGCGGTGGCTCACGCCTGTAATCCCAGCACTTTGGGAGGCTGAGGCGGGCGGATTACAAGGTCAGGAGTTTGAGACCAGCCTGACCAACATGGTGAAACCCTGTCTGTACTAAAAATACAAAAATTAGCTGGGTGTGGTGGTGGATGCCTGTAATCCCAGCTACTCAAAAGACTGAGGCAGGAGAAGAACCTGAACCCAGGAGGCGGAGATTGCAGTGAGACAAGATCGGGCCACTGCAGTCCAGTCTGTGTGACAAAGTGAGACCCTGTCTCCAAAAAACTTAACTTTTCATTTTTCTGTTTATTGCTATTGTATTTGAATATTTCTCCATGTATTCA